>NC_141539.1:59835833-60535416 GCF_021556685.1 Rattus norvegicus
ATACCAAGGGTATGAGTACTAGATAGCATGATAATATGAAACTGAAAAGTTGTTAATATGACTAATATGAAAAGGCATGGTTACTGGACCACATGGTAAATATCATGAGCTGTGAGTACTTGGGTCACATGTTAAACACCAGGGCAGAGCATGGTCATTGCCGTCCTACGTGACTTTCCTACTATACACTTTCTCAGGAATGATCAGACTCCTCATCTTGGCATCATTGTCAGAGTGCCCTCCTAGATAATCAGGTGATAGCTTTTGGTTCTCCCTGGAGGCTGAAAGCCAAAAGAGATTTCTCTGATGCTCACTTTACCAATGCTGTTGAGATGTTGGTGATAAATCTCACAAAGAAGTAGTACACCCTCGTAACTGGTTCTCTTGGGGCTTCAACTGTCATAATTGTGCCCCTGAGCCTCCAGCAGTTTAACTGCAGTTGATTTTCTTGCCCTAGTACTCGTCCTTTGATGGTTTCCTCCTATGAAGCTTGCTATGCTAGGCTGCAACTTCTTGCATTCATTTCTCTTTCTAGTCTTGAACCACACTCCTTCTGTGTTCTATTCCTCTTTTGGATATGTTGTTGATTATAAATCTGTGACCCATTTATCTGTTAATGGGGCAAATGACATTTCCACATACCTTATATGTGAAAACTGAAACTTAGTCACTTTCAACTAAATTCTGAGAAGTGTCATGCAGCTCATGACTATAATGGACAGTGAAGGCTTTTAAAATTTGAGATAGATTTATATTTAGTTTTTTTTGGACCGAATGTGAATACAATATTTAATAAGAATGTTAATTATTGTCACAGTGATATATCCACTATGTTTTTTTTTTATTAACTTGAGTATTTCTTATATACATTTCGAGTGTTATTCCCTTTCCCGGTTTCCGGGCAAACATCCTCCTACCCCCTCTTCCTTATGGGTGTTCCCCTCCCAACCCTCCCCCCATTGCCGCCCTCCCCCCAACAGTCTAGTTCACTGGGGGTTCAGTCTTAGCAGGACCCAGGGCTTCCCCTTCCACTGGTGCTCTTACTAGGATATTCATTGCTACCTATGAGGTCAGAGTCCAGGGTCAGTCCATGTATAGTCTTTAGGTAGTGGCTTAGTCCCTGGAAACTCTGGTTGCTTGGTATTGTTGTACATATGGGGTCTCGAGCCCCTTCAAGATCTTCCAGTTCTTTCTCTGATTCCTTCAACGGGGGTCCTATTCTCAGTTCAGTGGTTTGCTGCTGGCATTCACCTCTGTATTTGCTGTATTCTGGCTGTGTCTCTCAGGAGCGATCTACATCCGGCTCCTGTCGGTCTGCACTTCTTTGGTTCATCCATCTTGTCTAATTGGGTGGCTGTATATGTATGGGCCACATGTGGGGCAGGCTCTGAATGGGTTGATCATCCGTCTTGAGTTTCATTTGTTCTAGGCATCTAGGATAATTCAAACATTTGGGCTAATAGCCACTTATCGGTGAGTGCATACCATGTATGTCTTTCTGTGATTGGGTTAGCTCACTCAGGATGATATTTTCCAGTTCCAACCATTTGCCTACGAATTTCATAAGGTCGTTGTTTTTGATAGCTGAGTATCCATTGTGTAGATGTACCACATTTTCTGTATCCATTCCTCTGTTGAAGGGCATCTGGGTTCTTTCCAGCCTCTGGCTATTATAAATAAGGCTGCGATGAACATAGTGGAGCACGTGTCTTTTTAATATGTTGGGGCATCTTTTGGGTATATGCCCAAGAGAGGTATAGCTGGATCCTCAGGCAGTTCAATGTCCAATTCTCTGAGGAACTTCCAGACTGATTTCCAGAATGGTTGTACCAGTCTGCAATCCCACCAACAATGGAGGAGTGTTCCTCTTTCTCCGCATCCTTGCCAGCATTTGCTGTCACCTGAGTTTTTGATCTTAGCCATTCTCACTGGTGTGAGGTGAAATCTCAGGGTTGTTTTGATTTGCATTTCCCTTATGACTAAAGATGTTGAACATTTCTTTAGGTGTTTCTCAGCCATTCGGCATTCCTCAGCTGTGAATTATTTGTTTAGCTCTGAACCCCATTTTTTAAGAGGGTTATTTGTCTCCCTGCGGTCTAACTTCTTGAGTTCTTTGTATATTTTGGATATAAACCCTCTATCTGTTGTAGGATTGGTAAAGATCTTTTCCCAATCTGTTGGTTGCCGTTTTTGTCCTAACCACAGTATCCTTTGCCTTACAGAAGCTTTGCAGTTTTATGAGATCCCATTTGTCGATTCTTGATCTTAGAGCATAAGCCATTGGTGTTTTGTTCAGGAAATTTTTTCCAGTGCCCATGTGTTCCAGATGCTTCCCTAGCTTTTCTTCTATTAGTTTGAGTGTGCTGGTTTGATGTGGAGGTCCTTGATCCGCTTGGACTTAAGCTTTGTACAGGGTGATAAGCATGGATCGATCTGCATTCTTCTACATGTTGACCTCCAGTTGAACCAGCACCATTTGCTGAAAATGCTTTCTTTTTTCCATTTGATGGTTTTGGCTCCTTTGTCAAAAATCAAGTGACCATAGGTGTGTGGGTTCATTTCTGGGTCTTCAATTCTATTCCATTGGTCTATCTGTCTGTCTCTGTACCAATACCATGCAGTTTTTATCACTATTGCTCTGTAATACTGCTTGAGTTCAGGGATAGTGATTCCCCCTGAAGTCCTTTAATTGTTGAGGATAGTTTTAGCTATCCTGGGTTTTTTGTTATTCCAGATGAATTTGCAAATTGTTCTGTCTAACTCTCTGAAGAATTGGATTGGAATTTTGATGGGGATTGCATTGAATCTGTAGATCGCTTTTGGTAAAATGGCCATTTTTACTATATTAATCCTGCCAATCCATGAGCATGGGAGATCTTTCCATCTTCTGAGGTCTTCTTTAATTTCTTTCTTCAGTGTCTTGAAGTTCTTGTTGTACAAATCTTTTACTTGCTTGGTTAAAGTCACACCGAGGTACTTTATATTATTTGGGTCTATTATGAAGGGTGTCGTTTCCCTAATTTCTTTCTCGGCTTGTTTCTCTTTTGTGTAGAGGAAGGCTATTGATTTATTTGAGTTAATTTTATACCCAGCAACTTTGGTGAAGTTGTTTATCAGCTTTAGTAGTTCTCTGGTGGAACTTTTGGGATCACTTAAATATACTATCATATCATCTGCAAATAGTGATATTTTGACTTCTTCTTTTCCGATCCCCTTGACCTCCTTTTGTTGTCTGATTGCTCTGGCTAGAACTTCAAGAACTATATTGAATAAGTAGGGAGAGAGTGGGCAGCCTTGTCTAGTCCCTGATTTTAGTGGGATTGCTTCAAGTTTCTCTCCATTTAGTTTAATGTTAGCAACTGGTTTGCTGTATATGGCTTTTACTATGTTTAGGTATGGGCCTTGAATTCCTATTCTTTCCAGGACTTTTATCGTGAAGGGGTGTTGAATTTTGTCAAATGCTTTCTCAGCATCTAATAAAATGATCATGTGGTTTTGTTCTTTCAGTTTGTTTATATAATGGATCACGTTAATGGTTTTCCGTATGTTAAACCATCCCTCCATGCCTGGGATGAAGCCTACTTGATCATGGTGGATGATTGTTTTGATGTGCTCTTGGATTCGGGTTGCCAGAATTTTATTGAGTATTTTTGCGTCGATATTCATAAGGGAAATTGGTCTGAAGTTCTCTTTCTTCGTTGGGTCTTTGTGTGGTTTAGGTATAAGAGTAATTGTGGCTTCATAGAAGGAATTTGGGAGTGATCCATCTGTTTCAATTTTGTGGAATAGTTTGGATAATATTGGTATGAGGTCTTCTATGAAGGTTTGATAGAATTCTGCAGTAAACCCGTCTGGACCTCGGCTCTTTTTGGTTGGGAGGCCTTTAATGACTGCTTCTATTTCCTTAGGAGTTATGGGGTTGTTTAACTGGTTTATCTGTTCCTGATTTAACTTCGGTACCCGGTATCTGTCTAGGAAATTGTCCATTTCCTGTAGATTTTCAAGTTTTGTTGAATATAGGCTTTTATAGTAAGATCTGATGAGTTTTTGAATTTCCTCTGAATCTGTAGTTATGTCTCCCTTTTCATTTCTGATTTTGTTAATTTGGACACACTCTCTGTGTCCTCTCGTTAGTCTGCCTAAGGGTTTATCTATCTTATTGATTTTCTCAAAGAACCAACTTTTGGTTCTGTTGATTCTTTCTATGGTCCTTTTTGTTTCTACTTGGTTGATTTCTGCTATGAGTTTGATTATTTCCTGCCTTCTACTCCTCCTGGGTGTATTTGCTTCTTTTTGTTCTAGAGCTTTTAGGTGTGCTGTCAAGCTGCTGACATATGCTCTTTCCTGTTTCTTTCTGCAGGCACTCAGCGCTATGAGTTTTCCTCTTAGCACAGCTTTCTTTGTGTCACATAAGTTTGGGTATAATGTACCTTCATTTTCATTAAATTCTAAAAAGGTTTTAATTTCTTTCTTTATTTCTTTCTTGACCAGGTTATCATTGAGTAGAGCATTGTTCAATTTCCACGTGTATGTGAGCTTTCTTCCCTTATTGTTATTGAAGACCAGTTTTAGGCCGTGGTGGTCTGATAGCACGCATGGGATTATTTCTATCTTTCTGTACCTGTTGAGGCCCTTCTTTTGACCAATTATATGGTCAATTTTGGAGAAAGTTCCACGAGGAGCTGAGAAGGTATATCCTTTTGCTTTAGGATAGAATGTTCTATAAATATCCGTTAAGTCCATTTGGCTCATGACTTCTCTTAGTCTGTCTACATCTCTGTTTAATTTCTGTTTCCATGATCTGTCCATTGATGAGATTGGGGTGTTGAAATCTACTATTATTGTGTGAGGTGCAATGTGTGTTTTGAGCTTTAGTAAGGTTTCTTTTATGTAAGTAGGTGCCCTTGTATTTGGGGCATAGATATTTAGGATTGAGAGTTCATCTTTGTAGATTTTTCCTTTGATGAATATGAAGTGTCCTTCCTTATCTTTTTTGACGACTTTTAGTTGAAAATTGATTTTATTTGATATTAGAATGGCTACTCCAGCTTGCTTCTTCCGACCATTTGCTTGGAAAGCTGTTTTCCAGCCTTTCACTCTGAGGTAGTGTCTGTCTTTGTCTCTGAGGTGTGTTTCCTGTAGGCAGCAGAATGCAGCGTCCTCTTTGCGTATCCAGTTTGTTAATCTATGTCTTTTTATTGGGGAGTTGAGGCCATTGATGTTGAGAGATATTAAGGAATAGTGATTATTGCTTCCTGTTATATTCATATTTGGATGTGAGGTTATGTTTGTGTGCTTTTCTTCTCTTTGTTTTGTTGCCAAGATGATTTGTTTCTTGCTTCTTCTAGGGTATAGCTTGTCTCCTTATGTTGGGCTTTACCATTTATTATCCTTTGTAGTGCTGCATTTGTAGGAAAATATTGTATAAATTTGGTTTTGTCATGGAATATCTTGGTTTCTCCATCTATGTTAATTGAGAGTTTTGCAGGATACAGTAACCTTGGCTGGCATTTCTGTTCTCTTAGGGTCTGTATGACATCAGTCCAGGATCTTCTGGCTTTCATAGTTTCTGGTGAAAAGTCTGGTGTGATTCTGATAGGTCTGCCTTTATATGTTACTTGACCTTTTTCCCTTACTGCTTTTAATATTCTTTCTTTATTTTGTGTGTTTGGTGTTTTGACAATTATGTGACAGGAGGTGTTTCTTTTCTGGTCCAATCTATTTGGAGTTCTGTAGGCTTCTTGTATGCCTATGGGTATCTCTTTTTTTAGGTTAGGGAAGTTTTCTTCTATGATTTTGTTGAAGATATTTACTGGTCCTTTGAGCTGGGAGTCTTCATTCTCTTCTATACCTATGATCCTTAGGTTTGATCTTCTCATTGAGTCCTGGATTTCCTGTATGTTTTGGACCAGTATCTTTTTCTGCTTTACATTATCTTTGACAGTTGAGTCAATGATTTCTATGGAATCTTCTGCTCCTGAGATTCTCTCTTCCATCTCTTGTATTCTGTTGGTGAAGCTTGTATCTACAGCTCCTTGTCTCTTCTTTTGGTTTTCTATATCCAGGGTTGTTTCCATGTGTTCTTTCTTGATTGCTTCTATTTCCATTTTTAATTCCTTCAACTGTTTGATTGTGTTTTCCTGGAATTCTTTCAGGGATTTTTGTGTCCCCTCTCTATGGGCTTCTACTTGTTTATTTATGTTTTCCTGGAATTCTTTCAGGGATTTTTGTGACTCCTCTCTATGGGCTTCTACTTGTTTATTTATGTTTTCCTGGAATTCTTTCAGGCATTTTTGCGATTCCTCTCTGTAGGCTTCTACTTGTTCTCTAAGGGAGTTCTTCACGTCTTTCTTGAAGTCCTCCAGCATCATGATCAAATATGATTTTGAAACTAGATCTTGCTTTTCTGGTGTGTTTGGATATTCTATGTTTGTTTTGATGGGAGAATTGGGCTCCGATGGTGCCATGTAGTCTTGGTTTCTGTTGCTTGGGTTCCTGCGCTTGCCTCTCGCCATCAGATTATCTCTAGTGTTACTTTGTTCTGCTATTTCTGACAGTGGCTAGACTGCCCTATAAGTCTGTGTGTCAGGAGTGCTGTAGACCTGTTTTCCTGTTTTCTTTCAGTCAGTTATGGGGACAGAGTGTTCTGCTTTCGGGCGTGTAGTTTTTCCTCTCTACAGGTCTTCAGCTGTTCCTGTGGGCCTGTGTCTTGAGTTCACCAGGCAGGTCTCTTGCAGCAGAAAAGTTGGTCTTACCTGTGGTCCCAAGGCTCAAGTTTGCTCGCGGGGTGCTGCCCACAAGCTCTCTGCGGCGGCAGCAACCAGGAAGATCTGCGCCACCGTTTCCTGGAGCTTCAGTGCACCAGGGTTCCAGATGGCATTTGGTGTTTTCCTCTGGCGTCCGAGATGTGTGTGCAGAGTGCAGTCTCTTCTGGTTTCCCAGGCGTGTCTGCCTCTCTGAAGGTTTAGCTCTCACTCCCTATATTTAGTTTTTATTCTGCATAATAATGTTTGGTTTTTTCCATAAACACTAGATATTAGAGATGTATCATTGCAGAATTGTTGTTAAAATTGAATTATTGAACCAAGACTGAATCAAAATATAAAGAAAAATCTATATAAGCTGAATCAACGTATTAAAAGATAGAAGATAGAGAAACAAACAAAAGAATATGAATTTAAAATTTCTGAAAATATGTAATTTTGTGGATGGCATATGATATTGTTGTGTAGTGGATATTAATGAGAACAATGCATTTAAGTCCCTGGGCAGTGACAAGCAGGGTTTTTCTTTTCAACAGTTGCAGAACCATACTGCAGGTTTGCATTATATAACTCCAAACGAGTCAGTTCACTTTACTTTACCTTAAATGCTATATCAACAGAACAGAGAATATAATTACTTTATAAATACAATTCTGAGCACCTAAACAAACTAGTAAGTGTGAAGCACTTAATATACTGCGTGATGTTTTTGGCCTCTATTTTCTCTTATAAAACTTTTCAAAGTTGATTTCAATAGCACCATTATGCAGACCTTTATTATAATCTGTAGAAGAACCATTTATTATTTTTCTTCTATTGGATTTGACTTAATGCATTTTTTAAAAAGCCACAAATAACAACAGTTACACACACACACACACACACACACACACACACACACACACACACACAGAGTGAATTATAAATCACAACCCAAAACAGGGAGAGTTCAAACACTGAACAAAAGGAAACTATTCTTCACCTTGACAGTTCCTTCTTCTGAACCACTGAGTTACAGATTTTCCCACCCATGTTAGTGCTGGCAAGGAGACCCCCAACTGCTTGTTTTTCTTTTCCTCTCTCTCTCTCTTTGCTCCAAGTGTCCCTTTCTAAGTCTGGCCCCCAGTTATGCTGGCTCCAGCTTTTTCCAGGAGACCTTTTCTTTGGAGAAAGAATCTGGGACAGTCAGGTTGCTCATGGCTTGGTGCTGTAGCAGAACTGCCAAATATGTAAGAGTCACTTCCTATGAGGTGTGGGCTGTGGCCAGGTAGTGCACAGAGCTGGCTGAGTGGGAGTCCATGATCACCATAGACATCCCATTGCTTTGCTGAAAATTTTCTTGGAAATTTAAATGCTAAGCCACATTGTCTAACAATATGCATTGGTTATTTTTGCAAGCTTCCGCGGTGAGATTAAGGAAAGTAGAATGTTCCTGCTGGTGGCTATCCAGCACCTACAACACATGCCATTCTGAATGAGCCCAGACTCAAACTGACATGATTATTTTTTGCATAGTTTTGCATGTTCATCTATGTGCAGGTACATGCCTGTGCATGCACACGGAAAGGCCAGAGGACAACTTCAGCTAACATAACTGCCACCATGCACCCTGTTTTCAGAGACATGGCCCCTCACTAGTTTGGAGCTTGCCAAGTAGGATAGGCTGGCTCGCCCTCAACATCCCAGGGATCTGCCTGTCTCTATCTCCTCTACATTGGGATTATAAGCATGAGCTACCAAGACTATCTTCTTATAAGGATTGAGGGTTGAGTTGAGGTCCACAAATCTTCATGGTAAACATTCTACTAGCTGGGCTGTCTCTTCAGGCCACAAAGTGATGTTTTAAAACAGCCAAACCACATCAAACCAAGCCACACCAAAGAAACAGTAAAAAACCTACTCTTCTATCAGCTTCTCCTTTTGCAGCCACCACCCCATAGAAACTACTGGAGAGACTCCATTTGTGAAAGGAATGTTTCCTAATAGCTTTAGGATCCATGAAATGAAATTTGCCTAAACTATGAAGGTGAGGGTGCATAATTTAGTGAAAATAAATGAACAACAATATTCCTCGAAGTGGCCATGAAACTGGTACATTGTGAACATGTCTCTACCCAATCTCTCTGGTTTACATGTATGTGCAAATATGTCTCTAATCAGGGTCAGACAGTGGCTGCTTCTCTTCATCAGCTTTTCCTGCATTCACACCCCCTCCCCCTATATTTAAAAAAGCATGTGCTTCTTTCTCTAGTATCCTGGAATCGCATGACAAATGTGTACTGTAATGCACCACATAGGCTTACACCAAAGGCTCAAAGGCAAATTCAATCTTTTAAGCCAGAGTGCCCAAGCAGTCATTTTTCCATATTCCTCTGTGTGCTACAGCTCTGGAATGTTCTGAGGAATGTCTGTGGAATGATTTGGTGCTGATATATTTTCTTCAGTTTTCTTTGGATTTTATTGCATTCATAGAGAAATATGAAATCAGTAAGTTATCTTATCCACAGATTTGTACAGAAATGAAGTGTTTGCTACTTAATGGAAAGATTTCCCTCTTTGTCTAAGAAGTCTTTTCATCCCAAGAAAACCTTGAGTGCAGCCAAAGCCAATTATAAGCCCCCTTTCAAAGCCTGGTTTGGTTTCAGCTGCAGTGCTGGAAATCCAATCACTGTCCCCCGTGTGTTGTGGGGTACAATGATGCCTCATTTATCAGGCATTGTTAAAGGCTGAGGCATGCCATGGAAGAAAAATGTCCAGATGCTTGAATCTTTATACCTCATGCATAAATTGAAATTATAAAAAATTAAGAATACTTAAAATATCACATATTGCTTTCCTAGGCAAAGTGTCACGAATACAATTTAACCAAGTTTGAAACCGAGTGGTCTCACTTCCTAGCTTTTTAACTTTGGCAAGTTACTAAAATCCAACTCAACCACTTACTAGCTTTGCAATTTTGGCAAATTAGTTATCCTCTGTTTTCTCATCTGACAAGCAGAGATAATTATAGCTAGGTCACAGTCTGAATTAGCTAATCTATATAAAACACTCCATAAACCACATAGCACATAGGAGGCCTACCCAATGTAGCTGGCTGGCCACACTCTAGACTACTTGGCTAGACACTCTGGATCTGACTGCTGCTTGAGTGCTCCTGTGCAAGTGAACTGAAGCATCTCTTAATTTAACCTTTCTGTGCCTCAATTTCTGTATCTGTATAATGGAGGTGATATTGTCATGTGAGAATAAAAGAGCTGCAAGCAAACACCTAGACTGGTGCTCGGTAAAATTAACTTCTAGCAAAGGCCTTATTTTTTGCTTTTTAAAATGATTACTTTCATTCCTTTACAGTCCAGTCATTGATCCCTCCCTGTACCTCCTCCCACAATTCTTTTTTCTATTGCTCCTACCCACTGTCCCCAAGAGGATGTTCACTCCCCCACCAGACCTCCTCACTCCCTTGAGCCTCAAGTCTCCCTAGGGTTAAGCACTTCTTCCACTGAGGTCAGACAAGGCAGTCCTCTCCTTTATAATTGTCAGGGGCCTCAGACCATTGTGTATGCTGCCTGGTTGGTGGCTCAGTGTCTGAGATATTTCAGGGGTCTGTTTTAATTGAGACTGCTGGTCTTCCAACAGAGTCGCCCTCATCTTCTTCCAGCCATTTTGTAATTCAACCACAAGGGTCCCTGATTTCAGTCCAGTGGTTGGGTGTACATGTCTGATTCTGTCTCAGTCAGCTGCTTGTTGGGCCTCTTAGAGGACAGCCATGCCAGGCTCCTATGTGAAAGCACACTATAGCATCAGCAATAGTATTAAGCCTAAGAGGCTCCACTTGAGATGGATTCCAAGTTGGGTTGGTTGCTGGATCAACTTTTCCTTAGTCTCTTCTCCATTTTTGTCCCTGCAGTTCTTTTAGACATGAACAATTCTGGGTCAAATTTTTGACTGTGGGATGGTAACACCATCCCTCCACTTGTTGGGTATTTCATCTTAGATCCCTCCCTTTGCATCCTGAGAGTCTCTCACACCCCAGGTCTCTGGTACTTTCTAGAGGGTACCCTCCCCTTCCATCCCTGGAGGTAGCATATTTACAATCATTCTTCGGGCCCTCGGGGCTTCTCTCCTGTCTCTTCCTCCCATACCTGATCATGTTCGTTCTTTACCCCCCTCTTTCCTCTATCACCCATGTCCCTCGCTCCCTCTGCCTCCCATGATATTTTCTTCTTCCTCTCAAGTTGGATTGAAGCTTCCTCACTTGGGCCCTTCTTGAGTTCTGTGGATCGTATCCTGGGTATTTTGAAATTTTTGGCTAATATTCACTTATTAGTGAATACATACCATTCATGTCCTTTTGGACTTGAGCTACCTCATTCAGGATATTTCCTAGTTCCATTTTTGCCTGCAAAACTCATGATGCCCTCATTCTTAATAGCTAAATAGTGTTTCGTTGAGTAAATGAACCAAATTATTATATCCATTCATTTGTAGGACATCTGGGTTGTTTCAAGTATCTGGCTATTACAAATAAGGCCACTATAAGCATAGTGGAGCACATGTTCTTGTGGTATGGTGGGGCATCTTTTGGATATATGCCTAGGTCTCCCCTAGCTGAGTATTCAATTCTATTTCCAATTTTCTAAGGAACAGCCAGATTAATTTCCAGAGTTGTTGTAGCAGTTTGCAATCCCACCAGCAATGGAGGAGTGTTTCTCTTTCTCCACATTCTTGTCAGCATCTGCTGTCACCTGAGTTTTTTTATCTTAACCATTCTCATTGGTGTGAGGTGGAATCTCAGGGTTTTTTTTTTTTATTTGCATTCCCCTGAAGCCTAAGGACTTTGAACATTTCATTAAGTAGCAAAGACTTTCTAAGTACTAGAAATGTTTTCATTGGTGTGTGTGTGGGGGGGGGGTATTGTCTTTGCAGCATATTGATTTTTTCTTTTTCTGTGTTTTATTTTTTAATTGATTATCTTACTAATGTATCCTCAGAGATTAGTCATAAAACTTTCTCTGAGATAAAACAGCATTCATTTCTACATTTTTAGAGTTACTATTAATTTACTTATCCCTTTGTCACTTCCTCGTGAAATCATTACCCTCATCTCTGCTGCATCCTGGGGACCGGCTCTCTGGAAATGAGTGGTTTCCTTAAAGATCTGTGCATACCACACAGCTGCTGTCCCAACAAGACATTGGTATCACTGAGAAGAACTGCGAGCTGAAACCGGACTGCAGCAGAGGATGAAGTGAGGTCTGCATGGCAGTGTGTGTAGACCAGTGCAGGAAGTATCTGAGTGCTTTGTCACCCACTTCCCAGAGGAAAGCCTGGATGGAACTCAGGACCCTAATCTATAGGAAGTCCACGTTTCCTACTCTAGGCCACCCTACAGGCACATAGCACCCTCGAACTTCTCACACCATCTGCTCAATCCTGGTTTATATACATCTCAATTACTTCTCTACAGGAAGAGTATGGGTGAGAAGAAATTTTGTACAGGAATAAGGGCTGATGGATGTCTGGGCTAGCTCTCTATCCAGATGTGTACGATAAACCATCTGACTAATTAGTAGAAGCCATTACTGGGGCACATTGCACATCAGAACTCTCAGGCTAGCTGTCCCTCACTACATTTAGGTGAGATCAGTGAGTCTGACCTCCCACATCATTCTGAACATTGATAGGTATATCCACGGGAGGTATTCTCTACAAGTTCTATCTCCCCTTCACTGCACATTTCTGCTAAAGTCATCCCTGTTGGGTCCTGGGAGCCTCTCCCTTCCCTGGCATCTGGGACCTCCAGTGGTTATCCTCCACTGCCACATATTTTTACTCAATTTCCTGCCCCTCTGTATCTCTCTCCTGTCCCCTCCAGTACCTGATACTGCCCCTTATTTCTTTCCCTTCCTCTCTCCCTCCTGGATACCCCCTCCCTCCACTTCACAAGATCAGCTTGTTCTCAATGCAGAATTGAAGCATCCACACCCTGGTCTTGCTCCTAAGCTCCATATGGTCTGTGGGCTGTATCGTGGGCATTGTGATCTTTGTGGCTAATATTCACTTTTCAGTGAGTGCATACTGTGTGTGTTCTTTTGTGTCTGGGTTACCTCACTCAGGATGAAAATTTCTAGTTCCATCCATTTCTCTGTGAATTTCATGAAGTCAGGAGTCAATTTCACTCATCTCAAAGTTTTTAACCCAGAAATGTTCCTGTACAAAGGAAAGACGGGGACAAAAACTGGAGCAGGAACTGAAGGAAGGCCCATCCCAGGACCACCCCACCTGGGGAGCCATAATGTCTGTAGACAACAAACCAGGACACTGCTGCTATTGTCAAGAGGCACTTGCTGACAGGAATCTGGTGTGGCTGTTCCTTATGAGGTTCTGCCAGCAACTGACTGATACAGATGTGGATGCTTGGAGCTAACCATCAGACTGAGCTCAGGGACCCTGGTGGCAGAGACGGTAGAAGGACAGGAGGAGCAGAGGGAGATTACAATCCCATAGGAAGAACAAAGTTGGCTGGCCTGACCACGAAGTGCTCCCAGGGACTAGACTACCAACCAAGGAATGTACAGTGAGGGATACATGGATCCAGATAAACATGTAGCAGAGGATGGCCTTGCCTGACATCAATGGGAGGGGAGGCACTTGGTCCCATGCAGGTTTGATGACCCAGTCTTGGGGAATGCTGGAGAGGTGGTGTGGGAAAGGGCGGGTGGGGGAACATTCTCATAGAGGCCAAGGGGAGAGGGGAGAGGGCAGATGTGGGATGGGGAGTTTGTGGAGGGGTATCAGGGAAGGGGGATATCATTTGAGATGTGAATGAATGAAATTATTAATAAAGATAAATAAATCTTTTAAATGAGAAAACAGAATTTGTATAAATTATACTTTTTCTATTAGAAATTTGAAATATTAGACAATCATGCATTTTTCTACTCCTAGCTTCTTTATATATTTCTTTTGTTGAGAAAATGTCTCATGTATTCCAGGTTAAAAACTCATAGTTAAAAAGTTCCCCTGCAACAGTGAATAAAATGTCCCTTTCTCTTAGCATCCTCTATAATACTTGTAAATATCTTGATAGTAGCCATTTTGACTGAGGTGAAATGATATGTCAAGGTAGACAATTTAAAGATCTTTCATTATTCCAGGTTAACAGAATTAATTTTATGAAATAAATAATCAAAATGACTTACTTCTGAAAGCATGTCTCCTAGATCCAGAAATACAAACCAAGAATCCATATGCCAATAGAGGCCCAGGGCGACACTTTCTATTTTCTAGTGCCTTCTTTGATTGCCCCTTTCAATGTGATAAACTTTTCATTGTACATATATTTCTCTTCTTTTGTTAAGTTTCTTCCTAGATACTTAATATTCTGTAATCATTTTGAATGGTATATTTATCCTAATTTCTTGTCATAATGTATATGAGATTTACTGTTTGTGGTTTTTAACTTTGGTTTTATGTTCTAAAACTTGTGTTTATATACCTTAAATTAAAATTATTAAAATTAAAATATAATAATATGAAATACAAATTTAACATATCAATGAAGACTTTAAACATAACTGGATATTACAATATATAACCAATAGAACTGAGAAATCTAGGCAGGTTGACAATGACAGATACTAGTGGCATTGTGCTAGTGCGTAACTCACTTTAAATGAGGATATAATGACCTAATTGTTTATCAATCTGGAATGGCTAAAAGGGTGACATGCATATATTTAAATGCCAGTGCAGATGCATAAAATTATTAACTCCTGATGCGAACAACAGAGTTGATTCCCAATAGCACATTACTAAGATTGGGAAGTTTGTATAAGCACAGATTGTTCAGTTCTATCTACACAAATATTAGAATAGAAAAACTACTATTATAAAAGTCAAAACAGGATTGTGGTGAACATTCATGGAGATGGTTGGGCACCACATGAACCAACATTGTACAATGAAGGTCATAATTCACATGCATGTATCGAAGGCTAGAGTTTTTTGGAGAAGAGGAAAGAGTTTCTTGAGTTCAAGATATTTCCCTGGCAGTGGGAACCCTTGATTTTGAGTCTGTTGATTATAGGGATTCCTAAAATGTTGTACCAGAAGCATCAAGATGCTTGATAGCATTCTGATGCAGCCAGACACTGTTGCTTATATACTGTGGCCATGTACTCAAGTACAGATTTCGGGGTCTTCATTTGGGATAAGGGTAGCATTCCCCAAGGGGTCAATTGGTGTTGAGCAATAAGCACATAAAAACACACAAAAATTAACTGAGGACCAGAGAAGAAAGCCTAGATGATCAGTCCAACTTTAGTAAGTTTATGTGGTTCTTTGCATAACTAGAAAAGAGAGCATTGAAGTAAATGGGACTGAATTACAGTGTTTTTGTAAATGGAGACCAAATAGTTGGAGTCAGGACCTACTTCTCCCCCTTTAAACTTATATTAAACACTTAGTGCCTACCATGGGGAATTAGAGTGTAGGCTGGTTAGATGTGTATCCTGAACGGCAAACATCATGAGAAATGCATGAAACTTTTAATCAGTTGGTGTCAGTTCACTACAATGATTTAAGGGAGGTATTGAGTCAGCGAGGGTCATGTGTTTACCACCAGACATACATGCATGCTCAGGTCCACATAAAATTTGATATCTTCCTTGAAAAGCAATACATGGGAGTTGGAGATAACATTGGTAAAATGGACCCAGAGAGTGTTGCTACTGTAAACCTACGTAAACAGAATTCAGAATTCCTGGCTTCCTTTGGGTACATCTATAACCTCCAGAAACTTTATACCACTTAGTCTCTGAGGAATATTATCATGGGAATGTTTAATATCAGACTTACAAAAATCAGGCATTCAACCTGCAAACTTATTGACATTTCTTTGTTTTCTTGAGCACTCTACAGTGAACGTAAATGAGGAAATTTCATGAGGTAACTGCTACATTAAGTCAGTAGTAGAATTATGTCAGTTTACTACTCAGCACGGAGATCCTAATCCTCAGTTCCAGTAATCACATTGAAGGGCCCTAAGAAAAATTGAGTATATCCTTAACAGAAGTGAATGTGATAACTACACATAAGACAGAACACACAGATGCACAGACACACATACATATACAAACACAGACAAGACACAAGCACACACACACACAAATACAAATACATATTAACACATCTAGACATGAGACATGCACACACAGACACATGAACCTAAACATACATACATACAGAAGACAGATACACACACACACACACAGAGAGAGAGAGAGAGAGAGAGACAGACAGACAGACAGACAGACAGACAGACAGACACAGACATGGCCTCACAGGCACACATATAGACAACACTGATGATTTTCCTTGGGCAAGTTAGCCCATTAATCCAACATGGAGCCCGAATGAAGATTTAAAGCAATTAAATTGCAGTGACAAATACTCTGTAGTGTGGGATTCTGATGAATCTTATATTGAAAGTCTCAGTGCACCATTCCCAGGATATGTAATGTCTGTTAGGCTCTTTCAAGTGAACTAATTGTCACCAGGGTACAATTAAAGACACCACATGTGTTGATCACTTTACCCTGAAAGAACTTCAAGTAATTCATCAGAAACCTAAGAAAAAGTAATAGCAGCTTCATGAAGCAATGAGTCTTGTTTCCTGGAGTATAAAGAGTATACAATTGTTACAGTCTTTACAGTCCTCTCATCTTATTCTAACATTCCAAAATTATTTGCATCCAAATACATGTGTGTATATATATATATATATATATATGTGTGTGTGTGTGTGTGTGTGTGTGTGTGTGTGTGTGTGTGTGTGTGTGTGTGTAAAATTAGTGAAGGAATTAGAACTGCAAAAGGAATTCTCTTTTTATTCAGTTTCTCCTTTAGGCCAGCTTAAAGATTTCATAAGCAACTGAACACATAGTCATTTTTCATTAAGTTTTATAATAGGGACACCCACTACATTTCATACCGAAAACTATTTAAATCTTTCCTTAATATTATTCTCAGTTTTTGCGATTTTTTATAATAAATTTTATAGTTTTAGATTTTTCAATTTGGCAGGTAAGTGCAGATCACATTTTATATAAAATGGACAAAATTAAGGTATGAATCACCTCTCAACTCTTAATAAGATCTGTACTCACAGTCACCATGCTGCTGTCTCGAGTCTCTACAGCTCATTATTTCTGTGGCAACCTTTACTATTTGAAATATTACCAAAGCTACACATGAAATAACAACATCTTTTACCTTTGGGTTAAAATGTGAATTTTGGCATATCTAGCTAAGATTAAAAAGGCTACCTCATGGATGTTTATTATGTTCTTATAGCTTCAAAATACAAAATTAAGCAGGACAAATTCAACTACAGAATATAATGGGAAATAAGTGTTACAGACAAATGATGTTCTTGGTAAATCACCATTTCAATATAATTCAAATTGTTTCCATTTCACAGTGAAACAGGAGCAACTTCTTTTATGTGATAAAAAATGTATTATTCCAGAGAAGCAAACTTTTAATTATTCTAAGATGAGGTCAGTCTTCCATGTCCTTACTGATGATCCTGTTTACTGCCAATACCTGTATAAAACCAACAACAGACATACACTATTTTGTGATGTCATGTCTAGTGAAAATGTTAGAGAATTCTTATTTGTCAAGGCTTATGATATAGTTTCAATTTGGACAATTAGATAAGAGCCAAACCAATTGTTTCCTTTCTGGGTTTTGATCAATAGTCAATCCTTAATATCATTCCTATTTTAGTTTTCTTCATTTTTCTTTCAAAATTCTGAGTAAGATAGTTATCCTATTTATGTTTATATATCATTTTGTTAATATTTATTGATTGTTTCTCATATTATTATTATGAATAGGGTTGTGGAGTAGTGAGATGGCTCATCAGGTGAATGCTCTTAACTACCAAGTATGGCAGTATGAATTTGACCCTAGTAGTCAGCACGGAGGAAGGGATGAACCAGAACTTCTCTCTCTCTCTCTCTCTCTCTCTCTCTCTCTCTCTCTCTCTCTCTCTTCTCTCTGTCTCTCTCTTTCTCTCCCTCTCTCCCTCTCTCTTACATGTACACACACACACACGCACACATACACACACACACACACACACACACACACACACACACACACACACACCCCTACATACCTTGACACCCATACCAACACATATACTTAGAGAGAAAGACAGAAAGACACAAAAAGAGATAAAAAGATAATAAAAAAGGAAATATTTCAGTTAAAGGCAGGAAAGTTTTAAGGCCATTAAGTTTGTAAGAAATTACTACTTTATTATCTGATAGGAACATTTCAAAAACTCATTAGCAATGCATAAGTGAGTTCTAGCTGCTCTGTATCCTGGCTGAAAGTGTGTGTGTGTGTGTGTGTGTGTGTGTGTGTGTGTGTGTACAGCCAATTAACAAATTCAACAACTACTGATTTCCCATATTAAGATTTTTCTGTGAAGTCTTTCTTTCACTATTCCATGAAGTATAAAGACTGTTTACATAGCACTTGCATTATACTAGATGCTATAAATATTCAGAGATGATTTAACATATGTGGGTCATTATGTGCAAATTCCCTGCTTGCCAATGTGTATAAGCGACCTCTATGTCTTGGCTCTAGAATCATTTCCCTCTGTTAAGTAGTGACTGCATATAATTTTGTTAATTTTAGCATATTCATAGCACCATGTTATTGTGCTTATACACTTCATCCTTCATGCTGCGAACATGATCACCATGTATCTTTATAAAGTTGGTAGCTGGTGTGAAACTAACAGCTTTGATTAATTTTTGTGTGCTTGTTATCAAATGTTACTCACATTATTCCCTCACTCTCTTCATACCTATTCCCTGTCCCTTGCTTCAGTCAAATAAGAGCTCCCACCCTGCTTTCATGTGTACACAACCAATTCAAACCATCTGGATGCAATTATGAAAGAAAACATGCAATATCTTGTCTTTACCTCTTTCCCGTCTCCCATCCTTTCCCCTCAGTCCTTTTATATCCCTTTATCCTGAAACATATGCCACGATCTACTTTTATGTCACAGTTAAGCTTAGACCCCAGACATGCAGTGAATATGCTGTATTTATCTTTTGAATATTTCTCACTTTATTTAACATGTGAGTCTACACTTATATATCAGTTTTCCTGAAAATGATATAACTTTCTTCTTCTTATGCTTAATAAAACTCTATTTTGCATATATAACATTTTCCTCTATCAGTTTGCAATTTGTACTGGTTTTATAACTTGAGTGATATAAATAAGGCTGTATGTACTAAGCATGAAGAGTAACTGTGTGGTATGCTGTCTTAGACGCGATTGGATGAAGAGTAACTGTATGGTATGCTGTCTTAGACGCGATTGGATGGAGAGTAACTGTATGGTATGCTGTCTTAGACGCGATTGGATGAAGAGTAACTGTGTGGTATGCTGTCTTACACGCGATTGGATGAAGAGTTACTCTGTGGTATGCTATCTTAGACGCGACTGAGTATATGTTCAAAAGTTGATAAGCTGGATCATAAGGTTGTATTGCGTTTTCTGAGCCACACTCACACTTCTTTTCTTTTTTTTTTTATTTTTTATTTTTTTTTATTTTTTATTAACTTGAGTATTTCTTATATACATTTCGAGTGTTATTCCCTTTCCCGGTTTCCGGGCAAACATCCCCCTCCCCCCTCCCCTTCCTTATGGGTGTTCCCCTCCCAACCCTCCCCCCATTGCCGCCCTCCCCCCATAGACTAGTTCACTGGGGGTTCAGTCTTAGCAGGACCCAGGGCTTCCCCTTCCACTGGTGCTCTTACTAGGATATTCATTGCTACCTATGAGGTCAGAGTCCAGGGTCAGTCCATGTATAGTCTTTAGGTAGTGGCTTAGTCCCTGGAAGCTCTGGTTGCTTGGCATTGTTGTACTTTTGGGGTCTCGAGCCCCTTCAAGCTCTTCCAGTTCTTTCTCTGATTCCTTCAACAGGGGACCTATTCTCTTTTTTTTTTCTTTTTTTTTTTTTCGGAGCTGGGGACCGAACCCAGGGCCTTGCGCTTCCTAGGTAAGCGCTCTACCACTGAGCTAAATCCCCAGCCCCCTATTCTCAGTTCAGTGGTTTGCTGCTGGCATTCGCCTCTGTATTTGCTGTATTCTGGCTGTGTCTCTCAGGAGCGATCTACATCCGGCTCCTGTCGGTCTGCACTTCTTTGCTTCATCCATCTTGTCTAATTCGGTGGCTGTATATGTATGGGCCACATGTGGGGCCGGCTCTGAATGGGTGTTCCTTCAGTCTCTGTTTTAATCTTTGCCTCTCCCTTCCCTGCCAAGGGTATTCTTTTTCCTCATTTAAAGAAGGAGTGAAGCATTCACATTTTGATCATCCGTCTTGAGTTTCGTTTGTTCTAGGGATCTAGGGTAATTCATTTCATAGTGGCTGTATCAATTTACATTTTCATGAATAGTATAAAAGTGTTCATTTTTTTGCTAGTATTTCTTTATTTTATTTTATTTTATTTTTTTATTAACTTGAGTATTTCTTATATACATTTCGAGTGTTATTCCCTTTCCCGGTTTCTGGGCAAACATCCCCCTAATCCCTCCCCCCCTTCTTTATGGGTGTTCCCCTTCCCATCCTCCCCCCATTGCCGCCCTCCCCCCAACAATCTAGTGTTTCCTGATAATAGCCATTATTTTAGTGGGAAGACATGAAGATTGTACATAGCTTTGTTTTGCATTTTACTCGTGACTAATGGTGAGGAACACATTTTCAATTCATGCATTGCTCAATTTCACATTATTATTTGAGAACTATCTATTTAGGTCATTTGCCCATATATTGATAAGGTGATTGATTTGAGAATTACTGTATCAAATGTTAGATATTTGATCAGATCTTTACTTTTCCTTCATTCTGGTGATTGTCACTGTGCCGTGCAGAAGCCTTTTATGTTAATGTACCACTACATTCAGTTCTTGCAATATTCACTACAGTGCTATACGGGTGATTCTTGTCTATGATTATATGTTAAGTATTTTTCTTTCTTTGTTTAAAAATTTATATTTATTTATTTACATACCAAATGCTACCCCTCTGTGTTCGTACCCCCTCACAGAGACCTCTCTTATTCCTTTCCCCTTCTCCTCTGAGAAGGCACCCCCACTGGGGGTGGGGTGGGTTTCTAACCCAGGTGCATTAAGTCTCTGCCAGAGAAGGCCATTGAGGCCAGACAAGGCAGCTCAGTTGGGACTACAGTCAGGCTAGCTCTTTAGGGAGAGCCCTTTCCTTATTTCTCTTTAACAGTTTCAATTTTTAGCTCCTCATGAGAACCTTTATATCATTTTGAGACCAGGGTGACAGACAAGAATATAGTTTCTTTCTCTGTGTGCGTACCTAGTGTTTGAAGACAATTGGTGAAGAAGACTTATCTTTTCTTTTTTCCTTTCCTTCCCTTTCCTTTCCTTTCCTTTCCTCTTTCCTTTCCTCTTTCCTTTCCTTTCCTTTCCTTTCCTTTTCTTTCCTTTCCTTTCCTTTCCTTTCCTTTTTTTTGTTTCTTCCTTTGTCATTGCTTCAATCCTCTGTAGTACAATTCACAACTCTTGAACCTGAGTGTTTCCTTCTTGGAGCCAAGACCTCCCAAAAAGACTCCCTTGTTTCCCCCTTGCTTTCTCAAGTTTCTTCCTTTGTTGCAGAAACTTCAATGACTTTCTGTCTACCTATGAGAGGGACTTTCAGCTCAGAAGCTGTGGTTCTGTGGACCCTTGTAAGGACGTTGACCATCTTCTCCCTATTGTGCTGGCTCTCTTATCCATGTTTCTGACATTTACTTCCAGTATTGTCTTTTTTGTCTTCAACCCATGAACTGAATTATCTACTTTTTTCATCTATTTTTCAGATACCACCTTGATGTCACTCATCATTTTTAAAAAAATAAACGTTGGATGACCTGCTGTAGGCCTTAGAACTTCACTGTTTCTTACTCCCTTCATTTTGATCATCATCTACTTATCTACTTCAATAAAGAAGTTTCACACCACGCACTACCAACCAAGGCTCAGAAGTCATCATGGAAGAGAAGACCAAGAGATTGCAGGACACCAGAGACAGTAAATGACTACAAAGGGACAGTGTTCTTTAGTCACAAAGAATTGTGCACACAAACTTATAATGGTTCTTGTGACAGCATGCAAAGGACTTGTGCAAGACCAAAATAGACAAAATGCCCAGCCAGTAGCTGTGTGGTAGCATGGTGGTGATGATGAAGCCTCATTCCATCGTTAAGGCTCTATTGGCGACTGATGGCTACTAGGAAAGAGATGGTCAGCATTCTCAATGACACGGCTCATGGGAGATTGCTCACCTTCCTCTACTTTACCCACCACACAGAGAGTAATAAGTAGATTCAGAAAAAATAAACCATGAAATTAGGATGAAATTCTGGAGGTATATAAGGGAGGAACTAAAGGGAAGATAATGGCAGAGGACTCTCTCTCTCTCTCTCTCTCTCTCTCTCTCTATATATATATATATATATATATATATATATATATAATTTATATTGTAATTCTTAAACAATGAATATTAAAAATTATTTTGTGGGATTTTTCTAATTTTTCAGAATCTTTTGGAATTCAGAATTGGAGAAGTTATGAGCCTGGAATCAATCATGTTGTCTTGTGCTTTTGTATTCCCATGTTTCTGTGCTGAAGTTTGTTTGTATATTGAGATAAACACTTCCTTTAATTTTATTTCAGAGTCTTTTTGGGATGAAGCCCTCCCTTGAGGAATGAATTTCTATATCTCTCTCTCAGTAAGGAGAAAATTAAGATCTACAGCAGTGAATATACTTGAACCAAATAGATATAGAGATATATTGTTTATAAATTAAAGCCAACTGTCAGATCTCACCCAAGCACAGAAATAGGATGAAAATGTGAATAGAATTGAATAAAATAAGAATAGTACAGGGACAGGGTGAGAGGAAAGACAAATTCAGCTGTGACAAAGCAAGGCATGGGCAGAAGAAAGGAGACAACTTTCAGGAAGAAGGGGATCAAAGAACAAGAGGTAAAACATTCTCCACAATAAAGAAGCATAGAAGCAGAATATGTAGCTGAAAGGAAAACAAAAACCTTATATAAGTTGCTTTTTAAAACAAAATGAAAGTAATGAAGTCACTATTCTCTGCTCTCACACATGAAAGTAGTTTTGTCATTAACAAAAGATTCCCTTCCAAGATGATGCTTAACCACAGTCCTCCAAAAAGGTGGACCTCCTCTCTTTGGTGCCTCATGCTGATGGCACTGCTCTGTCACCAAAACCTGAGTGGAATAAAGGTTTACAAGAACAAAGGCTACCCTATGCTATGTCTGTCAGCCTTTTCTCACCAGGGATACCTGACTTAGAACTTAGATTTAGATGAGAATTTTGCTGC
Organism: Rattus norvegicus; assembly: GCF_021556685.1. Taxonomy (NCBI): domain Eukaryota; kingdom Metazoa; phylum Chordata; class Mammalia; order Rodentia; family Muridae; genus Rattus; species Rattus norvegicus. The sequence goes on from NC_141539.1 coordinate 59,859,067, forward strand.
TTCTCAGTCTATGCCATGTGCCTTGAGTCATATGCCCTTGGTTTCTCTTTAACTGTGAGCCATCTTATCACCCTCTTGTGACTTCCATCTCTCTCTCTCTCTCTCTCTCTCTCTCTCTCTCTCTCTCTCTCTCTCTCTCTCTCTCTCTCTCACACACACACACACACACACACACACACCCTCCCCCTCTCCCCTGGAATAAATCTTGGTTTCCTTACTTTCTTTTCATTACACCACACAAATGCCGATTTCCCAACTTATTCCATAGTCAGGGAGTGATTATTAGAAGAAGAGACAGATACAAATGTGCACTGTAACATACCTTTTAGAAGTATCATTATTATTTCAGTTTTTCTCTCCATCTTTATTAAATTGGGTATTTCTTATTTACATTTCAAATGTTATTCCCTTTCCCGGTTTCCAGGCAAACATCCCCCTAGCCCCTCCCGCTCCCCTTCTGTATGGGTGTTCCCTTTCCCATCCTCCCCCCATTACCATGCTCACCTCAAGAATCCCGTTCAATGGGAGTCCAGCCTTGGCAGGACCAAGGGCTTCCCCTTCCACTTTCGTTTTTTAAAACATTAAATTTAAATGTTTCTAGTAGAGAACGGTTAGCCATGAGAACATACATAGAAGTAACATTATATGGACTGAGCAGGCTTTATTTAGAAACATATATGCATGTGTATATGCATAAATGTGTACCATAATAACTAGTGGACAAAAACATGAATGTGTAGAAGAGTGGAAGGTGTGTGTGGAAATGGAGAGGAATATGGAGAGGAAAGAAAAGGAAGAAATCTTGCAATATAATCTCAGAACTAAGTTGCAAACAAGTGTTTATAGCCTTACTGTACAGTTTATGAGTGGCCTAGATTTCCCAAGGTAGACAATGCCAGGCTTGAATTCGTAGCAATATTCTTGGCCCTGTGTCCCAAGTGCTTCGTTATAAGCATATGTCCCTATGCACAGCACCATGCCTGTTCTTTGCTTGTTTGTACCTTTGTTTTATCCTTCAAGTATGTATGACATTATCAAGATTTCTTTGGATATTTGGACTTTTTATATTAAAAATTTATAACAGTTTTTAATACACTGGAATCTTGCAGAAGTTGTGACTGGAACTATATTGAGTAGATAGATAACTCTGAGGAAGAACAAACATCTTTTTACCTATATTCGGTACTGTCCACTTTCTCCAGCGTGTTGTTTTTTCCAACAAAGAGGCTCTGTATATTTATTTCTAGCAATTTTGTGCTATTGTGAATGACACTGATTTTTAATTGGTTCAAGTCACATTTTTAATGACTATTGTTCCTCATTATAATTGAGCTAACTATATGGTTTTCATTGTTGATATTAAATACTCTCTTTCCTATTGCCAGGATACATATCCCATTTCATACTAAATTTTGGAAAGTTTGAGGAAACTTTTTCTCATTGTGTACTCGCTCTCAGTAAATATTTTTTATACCCTTATAAATTATAACTATGTTTTGAAGTTTTTATGTTCATAGATATGTAGTAGATGTATAACTATAATTCAATAAACATTTATTCACTTTAGAAATTCTGACCCACCAATATGGTGGTATTAACAAGTGGCTGTCTTAGGAAGGGAATCTGATCATAAGGGTAAAGCATTCATGAGCGTATTACTGCCCTCATAAGAGGACACCCAATACCTCATTAGCTCTTTCTATCGAGTGAGGGTACAGAAAATAACTAGTGTGTGACCTGGAAGAGAGCCAGAACACCACCATGATACAGCATGAAATCAAACTTTCAATTTGAGAACTTTGATAAATGAATATTTGGGGAAGGGGGAGAAAAATCACATTGATTAGTTAAGACAACCACAGGCTGGACACCACACACATGCTAAAAAGTGGACTGTCTTTTAAAACTTCGAATGTAGTTTTTCCAAGCACCACATCACTTCAATAATCATTTACAGAATAAAAGGCTCACATTAGGACGTTGAACAGTAAAATAGGTAATAAATGCTCCAATCTACAACTAAACTTAAAAATCATGAATTTGAGTAGCCATCGGAAACCATTCAGAGTACGAGGCAACGAACCAGTTTTCAGGTAACAACCTGGAAAGCACACCCGGCTCCCACCCCCAGCACATTCTAAATTGTTTTATATTTTATAAATAATTCACTAACAATAAAGCCCATTTTAAAAACCAAAATGTAAACAAACTTCCTTTAAAACTTTTGTCTTGGGAAAAAACACACCATTTTTCCTGGAAGACATTTAGACCTACTAGCCATTCTGAAATAAAGCTGTTTGTTGGTCAAGCCACTTAAATCTAAAGCTATCCCAATCTCTCTAACTGTAAGCCCATGTTGAACCTAACCTGAAAAACTTTTCACCAAAAGGGTATGTTGCTGACTGATGGTTAATTTTGAGATTACCTTCATTGTGACTAGCCTACAGTTTCAAGACCTCTAAAATCCCCTGATATAATGTGGAGACATTCCTGACTTATAACTAGGTGTGGTTACAGAACTCTGGCAAGTCTGCGAGGACCAGGAATCTAAAAGGTAACCTGCACTAAGGACAAAGTGCACAACTCTTGGGCTAACAGTCACTCAGCTCTGTGCATTTTAGCAGTTGACTATAAAGTCAAGAGATGGAATAAAATTTTGAAACAGCAAACTATGTCATCACTTAAAGCTATTTTGCAAAAGAAGTCATCATGTTATTTATATAAGTTCACTCTTAAGGAAAATAGGCTATTAAAGGACTTTTACTTCCCTCATGTTGAAAACTATTGGCAAAGCTTTTATGCAATTAATCTAGAATTACAAAATCTATTGTCTCTAAATTCTAAGGGCTTTCTGAGTTCTCCTCCTAAATCAAGGAATGGAAAGTAGTCGGTTTTAGTTGTGTGAAAAGAAATTATCTCCTTAATGCCACTGACCCAAGAACTAAATATTTCATGTATGTGCAAATTTTATATTATCATAAATACATGAATACTACTTTAAGCTTCATGTGTTTCTCATAAAGCATCACAATCTTCTTCCTGTTCTAAATGGTCTTTGTAAATGTTTTAGTGGCTTACACTATCTACAATGTAAATACAAAACAATTCATTTGAAAAAAATGAATAATAAATTTCTCCAGAAGTATCAGCATAAAAAAATGAACACCAAAACAAATTACAGGTTATGAGACTTTCCCCTATCAGTTTAAACTAAGACAAGAGAATTTTTAAATACTTACGTATGTTATTTTCATCTAGTTGTTTTCCTATTGGTCAGAAAGGGATTTTAGAATATGTAAAAGATTCTTTATGATTTGCAAATTTGGAAGATCTTTTAACTTTTGTAATTCTTTTGCTTCATAATTTAAAACTTTAAAAATTAGCATTTTATGTGGTCACTATCTGACTACTAGTTTATATTTAGTTGCATTTTGTGCATTTTGACTCACTTTAATATCAATACAGGTAAATAGGGTATCTGCTGGTTAGTAAATGCCTAATTTTCCAGTATTTTAATCACCACTTTGTGTATTAAAATTAAGCATATCTCTGGTAGATTATATAGTTACATATTTCTGAAATTTTTATTCTTGCATCCTCTTTCTTTAAAAAGAATTATTGATCCTTTTACATTTATTGTAGTTGCATTACTGCTGAATTTAGGTCTATTGACTACATTTTGCTGCTCAGATATATTGGAAGTATTGATATATTGTTTTAAGAATTAACACTAGGTGAGAAAGGAAGATAATTCTTGTAAGAGAAACCAAAATAACAGCTACTGGTCAGACTAAAGTTTCATTTATATTGTTTGGAATCAGGAAAAAGTATATAAATATGTTTTCTTAAAATGTGTTAAATTTTAGATGGTGACTGAGCATAAGAACTCATTTTTTCTCATCTTTTTAATGGATATTTTGTGTATTTACATTTCAAATGTTTTCCCCTTTGACATAGTAATTATAGAGTATATCTGAAGCTATTATAGGTTTGAAGGTAAGCTGTCTCCCATGGATGCAAAGTATATTAACTGCAATCTGTCTATGGCAAGTTTTTTCTTATATTTTATAAAGATAATGATAACCTACTGTTTACTTTTATTGCAACTCAGGTTGCAGTCAATGTCATAATAACGACCAGAAAGTCTTGAATCATCTGCTAAGGAGTCAGCCAGGAACAACTAATGTTTCTGTTTGTGCTCCTTCAAAGCAAACACAGGCCTGGCCTAAATTAAGCTGGGAGTGATTTTTGCAAAGCAGAGCAAGCTTTATGGGATTCCAAGCTCAGCATTTTAGGCACAATATTCCAAGCTAAATAACAAGAAGAAATTCACGACTATATTACTTCTTTTAACCAGTCCAGCATGGTACTTTTTTTTCATTTCAGAAATGAGATACACATGCTTCTTGAATCATGATTATATTTGAGGTAGTTTGGATAAACCGAGGCCTACCTGAGGAATACCACTGTTCAAATGTAAAAAGAAAAAAAATACAAATCTTACTAATTTAAACATTTTAGTAGAAGGGGCTTTGTGAAGAAAGGGACTCAAACAACTTTTTAATGCATATTCTTATTAGTTTTGAATTTGGCATCTTATTTCTGGGCCATTAGGAACAATTGAAATCAGATTTTTATTTGGTAGTGAAAGAATACTCTTTACTAAAAGGCATTCACACTGTGAGAAGAAAGGACTCCCTGAATTTATTCAAGGGTTTACACAATGCTTTTTACAACCGTGCACTTCTAAAATATTCTCTAATGTAAGAGGAGCTGAAAGTAAACTGCCAGCCAGCTCTTCTGCAGATATTTCACAGAAAATGGAACGTACGATTGTCTCCATGTGTATTTCTTATATATTGCTATCTGGAATATTTTTTGTCACTGTAAGAAAAATAGATACTATTACTATTTTTTCAAGCTAGTGAAGAAACATAGAAAGCAAATAGTTTAATGCTATTTGGATAAGAAATACACTATTAGACTCTTGATAAGTTTTAATTTCATTTTTCTATAATTGCATGTAAATACTAAATAGACCCATATTTACATGTACATGTACATAAATACATGTGTACATGTTTGATAAATTCAAGCATACAGTCTTTATATTCACTTTAAAATAGGTTTTAGAGGGGTTGGGGATTTAACTCAGTGGTAGAGTGCTTGCCTAGCAAGCACAAGGCTCTGGGTTCGGTCCCCAGCTCTGAAAAAAAGAAAAAAGAAAAAAAAAGAAAAGAAAAAGAAAAAAAAAGACTGTCCAAAGTAGGTTTTAGAAATATTTTGCGTATCTAAGTCCATGGAATCATAGAAGTCTTCCACTGACTCTGTTGCCTTCTGAGTTTATCACTTCTATTTCATTACGGAGTATTTCTTTTTAATTTTATTTTTCCTAGTTTTAATTGAAGATATATTTTATACAATATATTTTGATTATGTTTTTTTCTCCTTAACTCTTCCCAGAATGCTTCCACCTTCAATCATATCCAAATTCACACCAATTATTTTTCTCATTTATTTTTCTTAAGTCAAACAAACAGGCATCCTAAATTAATGACAAAATAAGATAAAATATAATGAAAACTAAACAAAATGGCATTTTAGGATTCCTTTTAAACCTCAATGGTCTTTTGTGGATATATTGTGGTTTCAAATTGTCTGTTTTTATGGGAATTTGAACATATGCCTCTGAACCTATGTGTATTTCTTATGCTTTTCTTTGGCTTTTTCCTCTGTTTATTTGGTGATGGCCATTACTGCTGGACATGAAGGTGAGTAGTGCTGCCCTTAAGAATGGTTGGCATACCCAGTGACACTCAGTTGGAGAAAATGAGTTTTTTATTTGTAAATTGTTATCAGTTGGAGATGCCTTTGGGGTTAGAGTTAGAAACTGGTGTTCATTTCTTGTCTCAGTTGCTGGGATCCCATCTAGCTTAGACTTGTACAGGCCCTGTGTGTGTTGTTGCCACATTCTCCCCCCACCCCCCCTTTTTTTTTTGGAGCTGGGACCGAATCCAGGGCCTTGCACTTGCTAGGCAAGCGCTCTACCACTGAGCTAAATCCCCAACCCCGTGTTGCCACATTCTTATGAGTTCATATATGTATTGGTCCTGCTGTGTTCAGAAGGCCTTGTTTCCTTGGTGTCTTCTATTCTCTCTGGCTCTTACAATTTTCCTACCTCCTCTTTCACATGGATCCTTCAGCCCTAATGGGAGAAATCTGATGGCAACATTTTATTTAGGAGCAAGTGCTTGAAGGTGTCTTCCTCTCTACACGTTTTCAGTGTGTGTTCTTTTTTTTTTTTTTTTTGGTTCTTTTTCGGAGCTGGGGACCGAACCCAGGGCCTTGCGCTTCCTAGGCAAGCGCTCTACCACTGAGCTATATCCCCAACCCCTCAGTGTGTGTTCTTATCTGTTGCAAGAGGAAGCTTCTCTGGTGATGGTTGAACAAGACACTTATCTGTGGGTATAGCAAAGTGCTCTTAGGAGTCATTTTTATAGCTATGTTCCTTTAGCAGAATGGTAATATCTGATTCTCACTTAGTGATTCTTTATTTTAGTTAATATTTGCATTGAGCTTTGAGCCTCACATCTTTCTTGTGTTATGAACTTTATCATATATCCTCATTTGATTCTCAAAGGTTCTCTTGTTTTCTTCTTCTGGTTGTTCTCTGTTCTGTTGATTGGCACATGATTGATTCTGTAGGCTCTATGCATTGAGATATTGTGCTCAGTATTAACATTGATTGGTTTTCTTTCTGCACTTACATTTACCCACTGCAATGCATTTAAATACATTCTACACAATGACATCACTAATTTATAGATTTCTACTCTGCTATTCTGTCATGAGTCTTTTGAATATTTTTTGAGAGTGCCTCCAGCTGACTATAAGGAATCTGTTTGTGGTGATGGGATATAGGTATCATACTATTTTTATATGCATAGAAGAAGGCATTGTGACTCATGATTCCGGCACTCATCATTATGACCTCCTCCATGTTGAAGCCTCAATACTTGGAGGTGAGTGAAAAACAGGAAAACACCCGTGTCGTGGCAGTAGTGAGGCAAAGAGAGAAATCACAAAAACGGCTGAAATATAAATGTTCCGTTCAAGGACTCACATCCAATAGACTTACCACCCTTAATTACACCTTAGTCTGTAATGTTCCACTATTTTCCAAAAGTAGCGCAGGACATAAGGATATGTTTGTGTTTAGAGGTCATATCTAAACTAAAGCACACTGGCTTTGACTTCAAAGGCTCATAGCTACCTAATAATGCAGAATACATCGAGTCTGTCTGTGAGTCTTTAACAGTTCTCAACATTCCTCAAATGTTTGAATCTAACATTTCCTGTGAGAATAAAGGCAAATTCAACTGAGCCCCATTCAAAGCCAACTGAACAAAATCCCTGGTCTTCAGGATGCTATAATTTTTCTGCTTTTTCTTCCTCAATGATCCCTGACACTCAGGTACTCTATTATAGATATTATAATATCTATAATATTATATAATTATAATTATATAATATTATAAATATTATAATATCTATAATAGAGATGGTACTGAGATCCACAACTTTGTATTTTGATTGTGGTTTTTTGTAACAGTCTTCATCTCCTGCAAAGAGGAGATGGAGAGTAAGGACTATACAATATAAATCAAATATATTATAGTTAGAGATTATGATGGCTTAGGAAAGTGGTAGTTGTAGGTTCTTTTCCAAGATTCATGACTTCTATGGCTCTGAGTAATTGACTGCATCTAGTACCAGACATGAATTTCTTTTCATTGATCTAGTCTTAAATCCAATTAGAGAGCTGTTGGTTCCTGACAACATATGTGTGCCACTGCAATAATAAATGATCAGACTTGAAAATATATACATACAAGCACTGAACAAGTTACATTTATATATTTTCAGATCTCTCTTTCTCTCTCTTGCTCTCCCTTTCTGTCTCCATCTCTGTCCCCTCCCCTTCTCTCCTCGCTCCCTTTCTCTCTCTTCTATCTGTCTCTCTCCCATCCCTCTCACACTGTGTAAAGGTTGTTTTATTACTCAAATGCTGGTTTCTGTACCAGCTGAGATGTGGACACAGGCAGGATTTTGGTTTTGTCATTTGTATGAAGCACCACCTGTCTCAGTGTTCTATAAACATATTCTCCATCACCTTCTGATTGGTTTAATAAGTAGCAGAGTGGCCTATAGCAAAGGGGGAGAGAAAAGGCAGAACTTTCAGACAGAGATAGGAACAAGGGGAAAGAACGAGAGGCAGGGATTTGCCAGCCAGACATGGAGGAAGCTGGACTTAACAGAACTTAGTGAAAGATAACTAGTGGGCCATGTGACAGAGCTTAGCCTAGAATAAATGAGTTAATTAAGTTATATGACCTAGTTGGGAAATAGCCTAAATTAAGGCTTAAGCTTTCATAGATAAACATGTTTCTGTGTCATTACTCGGGAGCTGGCAGATTGTGACTGTCCAGCAATAGGTATGGAGGAAGGACATGAAATATGAGAATGATCCTGAAAATGTTTTAAAAAATTAAAATTAAACACATGAGCTATATATATTTTTTTAACAATTAATCATGACATACCTGACAAATATTCCATTTCCAAAAGAGAGTTGTGTCAAATTTAATACTCAGACTTCAAAGTTCAAATATGATTTTTTTGTTTGTTATTCATGCTCTTTTCTAGCTTATTGAATTTAAAGACAATTTCATTTTTTCTGTTGGGCCAAAATCCCATGGGAATTTAAAAAAGAACTATTTTTAATCAATGATACATTTATTATGTTTTTTAAAGCCTGCTGACATTCAAAATAATCCAGGATCCTTACTGTCTATCACTTTCATTACTATAGCTCAGTCCAGGTACTGTTATTTCAAGTTCAGGTTATTGAAGAAATATTACAACTGACTGTTTCCTTCTCTTGTTAACTCTATTTTTAATGTACCAATAGAATTCATCTCCTTACAGTGTAGGCATAGCATATGGGTCCTGTTCTCCATCCTCTCCAAAGCCTTCCACAGCTCTTCTCTTCTCCGAACTCATTATCTATTGTTCACTTTTATGTTCAATATTCTGTGTCTTTGTTTTCCTCACAGACACCAAAAGTTTGTATCTCCTCTGTCTTGGATCCCATTTCTCCAGGTATCTGTATGCTATTACCCTTATCAACTGTGGAAATTGAACCAAATTAGACTTTCTCAGAGGACTCTTTTTCTGACATCCTATTTAAAGTTCCACCATCCAATTTCTTTTAGTTTTCTCTTTAATACTAGGACTATACACTACATATAATTAATAGGTGTTATATTTTACTCTTTCTCCACATACAGTGAGATCTCTAGGACAGTAGGTATTTGTCTGTTTTATTCACTTCTCTGTATCCAGAATATAGAAAAGTATCTAAACTACCTGGGGACATGGCTAAACATATGAGAGTCTGAGCTGGACACCAGTTCAATTCTGATAATCTACATGGTCCCTCTTAATTGTCCACCTGTGGGGAAAGTCTGATGACATCATCTGGCCTCTATGAGAACATCCATGCAGGTAGTACACAGAAATACATGCATTCAAAATACCCATTTACACAAAATAATATTGAACGAAAAAAACTAAACGTATTTAAAATAGACTTAACAATATAGCTTTGATGTTAATGGATGGAACTGTTGCTGTTTCGAACCAGTTCTATATTGATACTTGGCTAGGTTATCTGTGGTCATGGATTATTAATTTACCATAGCAACATCTCCTGGAAGTGGAGTCATTGTTTGAAGAATAGATGGCAATTTTCAGAGCAGAGTCAGGTGGCTAAGCAGCACATCCCATGAAGAAAGGTGCCTAGGCTAGAGTGAGTATTGGTTCCCATAATGCTTTCTCAGATGACATGAACATTTGGAATCCCATTGATGTTTATGTCAGGCAATGTCCCTTTCTCTTTCAGTCATCACATATTTGGACAGCTTTATTAGCAGCACTGTAGAGCCCGCTTGGATACCTAGGGACATTTCTAAGAATTCCCAGAAGCCAGTTGGTATTTTATATGTACTATATACAATATATTCTATTATACAAATGTTGATCGCCTAACACTCTGAGCAGCTACATCTCCTGATAATGTGGAGGGGAAAACACTGAGCTACCACGATTTGAATAATGATCACTTCATTCTAGTAAGAGGGTTCAGCGTAAAGGCACTTGTCACCATGCCTCATATTGCAAATTCAATTTCTGGGACATATATGATGGAAGGAGTGAACCAACTTCTGGACTTTGGCCTCTGGCATTTGCAGGTGACATTCTAGCATGGATGTTAATGGATCCTTTTAACACTCTGTCTTTATCTCTGTCTCTGTCTCTGTCTTTGCCTCTGCCTATGCGCCCTGAACTGTGATGGCCTAAGGACTAGCAAGAGCTGGGAGACGACAACCACATAATGGCTTGCCATATCACCTTTATCGTGTTATTATGAGAGGCCAACAAGACTTGTCCCAGTTTTCCTACTTGTGACGCCCTATCAAGATTATCTCACCTCTGAGTCCAAGCACTCCTCACCAGGCTGTAGAGCTGCCATTGCCTTGACCTTGGATATGCCAGACCCCCAGGAATTGTGAAAAGAAATACCTTTTATTAATAAACTACTAGACTGGGAGCACTTTGATTGTGGCTGCTTGAAGAGATCAAGGCAGCACCACAAAAAAATGATTATCTTTGCTGGAGGAAGATTTTTGTAGCTCCTCTGATATTCAGCATTTGGTGAATGTCCAGATAAGAGCAGGCTCTGCCGTCTCCCAGGAAGCTGTAGACTGTGGAGTGTGCTGCTCTTCAGCTAGTCTACCAAAAGCCTTTTGCACGGAAGACTATTTGCTTTGGCTCTGACACTGACAAGCCCCCTTCCTGTGCTCTTGTTGGACTTTTCTTGCTACATTCATAAAATAGGGAGTCTGTCTCGTGGTGGATATTAGGTTCCTCTGTGTGATAACTTATGATTTTAATGAAGTTTTGCTAATCTGTAAAGCATGTGTTCTCTGTGTCAAGTCCTTCTCATCTTCCTGGGCTATTTTTTTTCATCTAGACATTAAAATTTCCTTGTCAATGCAGTTCAGATTTCCTTTGTGCTCTATAAAATGATGATCATAGATAAATTTTAAATTATATTTAAAAAACTGTGCTTCTTTTATGCCTTGAGAAGTAAAACATTGTCTCTTGTTGTAATGAGCATTCTGATTGGGTCTAAGCAAGGAGCAGTCATGCTATGGAAATACGACTTGGTATGAACTCCCAATTTTATTTTTGTAGAGAAGAAACAGGCTTATATTAAAGCAGCTACCCCTGACATCTTAGGCTCTGCACAACCTTGCATGATTGGCAAGATCTCAGAGCATTTAATTTTATAGGTTACTTGTGATACTGAAAACTATAACATTTTAAGTTATAATCATGTGCATTTATATTAGAGTATAAGTAATCATGTGCATCATATAAGAAAAAATATTGTTTTAGATTTTTTAAATTGTGCTGGCTATCAAACACAGAGTCTGACACATGCCTGAGACGTACTTTAACATTGAATTCCATTCCAAGGTCAGGAAAACAATGTCCAAACTTCAAAATAATTTTAGCTAAAGGAGTGATTGTCTTTTAAATTACTTTAATATATGGGTCATTAAAGTATACTTAATATATGGATTCCAGGATAGATGCTAGATTCTTAAACTACTTCTGTATATATCCTGTTGCAAATCACATACCTTGTATCATATAGTTTTGAAAAATTCCACTGCACATTTGTGAGAGAAAAATATAACATCTCCCAATTATTATAAACATGGCTTTGGCCTCCTCAGTCAGATGCCGTACTGAGTAGTCTCAGTATATACTTTACTTGAATATGCAAAAGCTTATCAAAGAACAAAAATGGAAAGTGGATTTTATTAGTCTTGGGCCTTAGTTTCTCTTCCTGTTGTTGTATTAAAATATCCCAACCAAAGCAAGTCAAAGAAAGATTGTTTAGCTCAGAGTTCCAGATTACAATCCATTCTCTTGGGGAAGTCAATGGAATGGGAATGTAAAGAACATGTCACATCATATTTACAGTTGAGGTGGGATGATGGGGAGGTATTTATGCATGTATACATACTACTGTTTTTTCTACTTTTCCTCGATTCAGGAGCCCCTGCTTGTGAGCAGTGCTTCCCACAGTAGATGTGTTTTCTCATTTGAGTTAACATATTCAAGAGAATCTCACACATACATTCACAAAGGCAAAACTAATCTAGACAATTTTTTATTAACATTCCCATCCCAGGTGATTCTAGACTGATGGACATCTGAATGAAAGCAGATATTAATTCAAGATCCAGTAAAATAAGAACTCATTCCTTGGGACTGAATAAAACTCATTCATTGCAAATGAATATCATTGCAATTTTGAATGGTGCTGGTTTGACTAATGTTTTATTTTGGAAAAGTGAAGAATTCTTTTTCCCATTCATTTAAAATTATCTATGAGGCTTGTAAGTTTTTACAGTACATAAAGTTGTTTCACAAAGTGTTTGATTTTTAATGGCCACCTGTACTAGCTACCTAAGTGTTAGCATTACAAATCACTAGGAAAAAGAGTTTGAAACATTAGAAATGCATTCTGTGATACTGGTGACCAGAAGCTCACAACCAAGGGAGGTTCTAGAACAGTTGGTTCTTCCTGAAGGTTTTAAGGAATGGTCTAGTCCATGCCCCTCTCCATGACTTTGATGGTCTCAGAAAGCCATGGAATTTCCAGGGCTGTAGATATCTGTCCTCACCATTTGGCTTTTTCCTCAGTGTGTTTGTACCACAAATAGTCCTCTTCATTCTCTTAGAAGAATAAAAGGATTACATAGTCAATCATCCGCCCTAAATCTGATATCTCTTATCATAAAATGTTTAGTTACAAAGGTCAAAAGTCTATTTCCAAACAGGTCTCTTTTATAGATATAAAATGACATTTTTGGCAAGAGAGGCACAATTCAGTCCACTCCTCAGAATTCACATTATATATTCTTGCTTTCCATGGTAATATTTGCAGAAATACAATGTGAATGTCTTCTCTAATATTTTGTCTGAAGGGCTACAGTTGTTTTATTTCAGAATATTTATGAGTTTTAACTAGGTATTCCAAATCGTAGTGAATAAAAAATTTACTGAACGTATGCAGCCACTGCCTCTAATAAGTCAGGAAAGGTGGCCTACCACCTGGATTACAGAGCTAGCCACATCCTTAAAGATTACAAAGTCAATTGCTGCCAAACAAAGACCTTAAAAAACTCCAAGAAACTTCCATTTGGTAATAATTCACCCCCTAGTGATTCAGCCTGATGTAAGGATTTGGTATGAGAGCTATTATACCTTATGGTGAAATCTGATGGAGAGGAATTCTTGGACTTGGCTTCCTGGCCTGGGGATAGAAAAATAGAGGCTTTAAATAAACGTGTCATCTGAGATTCTTTATGAAAATATCCAGGCAGATGCTGCTCTGTGGCCTTGGTGACTCAGGGAACTGAAAACAAGGCCTAGCAGTCCCCATGGCAAAGACACACACTGACACACCTATGTAAATAACGAGCTCAACCTAATAGCCCTGTTTTATTACCAGTCGTATTCTTTAAGATTATTATGGTCACAAAGGGGTTAGGCTGTCAAAATTAATGTGAAATATTTTAAATAGGCGAGGAAGATTTGTTAGTGTCATGTGTAATCCTTTGGTTTGTGTTATCAGGACCTTTAATTGTCTTTGTGCTTTTTTTAAATTCTTTATTTAAAAACTGGGAGAAACACAATATTCTTAAAACAAAGAATTTACAATGTTTCAATGCTCAACAAAAAAGTCAGTATCGTATCTTTTATAGGCTCTTTAATATTTCCCATTGCATACATCTTTGGTCTTTGAGTTCTCTTTTGGGAATATAAGATTTTCTGAGTCCATCATTTATTAATAGTTAAATAGTTATATCCTATATTAAAGTGAATAAAATATAAAAATTCTCCTTTTTATATCTATTAAGTACTTGTAAAATACAAGGTATCAAGAAACATTAAATTGAGCTTCTCTGATTTGTCTTGGAGACACAATCTCATAGCCAAATTATTGGTCCCAGATTCTTAGAATCTTTTTGCCCTATCTTGTGGTGTTCCCTGAGACATTTGCCTGTCAATAATCAAATATGGAAGGTTAAAACAAGAATGAAATTTTAACTTATTTTTCCCAACACAGAAATTTTAATTGATTCTTTGAGGAGTTCACCATATACACCCCTGTTACCTTCACTTCCCAGTCCTTGTCTCTCCATGCCCTCTCCTTCCTATGATCTCTCCCCCTCCCATCAAAAAAAAATCAACATGTAAATTGACCCATTTTTATCTACTTGTATAAAGCTCAAGCCCAAGTGGAACAAAGACCTGCATATAAAACCAGATACAATGAATCCATTAAGAGAGAAATTGGGAAATAGCGGCGAACACATTGGCACAGAGGAAAATGTCCTGAACTGAACACAAATAGCCCAGGCACTAAGATCAACGATAGAGGAATGGGACCTCCTAAAATTGAAAAGCTTGTGTAAGACCAAGAACACTGTCGTTAGGACAAAATGGCAACCTACAGATTGGAAAAAGAACTTTACCAATCTTACATCTAATAGAAGGTTAATATCCAATATGTACAAAGAACTCAAGAAGTTAGAATCCAGAAAGTCAAATAACTCTATTAAAAATGGGGTACAGAGCTAAACAAAGAATTCTCAGCTGAGTAATATTGAATGGCTGAGGAGTACCTAAAGAAATGCCCAACATCCTTGTCATCAGGGAAATGCAAATCAAAACAACCCCAAGATTCCACTTCACACCACTCAGAATGGCTAAGATCAAAAACTCAGGTGACAACAGATCCTGGGGAGGATGTGGAGAAAGAGGAGCACTCCTCTATTGTTGGTGGGATTGCAGACTGGTACAACCATTCTGGAAATCAGTCTGGAAGTTCTTCAGAAAATTGGACATTCCACTACCTGAGGACCCAGCTATACCTCTCCTGTGCATATACCCAAAAGATGCTCCAACATACAACAAAGACACGTGCTCCACTATATTCATAGCAGCCTTATTTATAATAGCCAGAAGCTGGATAGAATCCATATGTCCTTCAACAGAGGCATGGGTACAGAAAATGTGGTACATCTACACAATGGAGTACTACTCAGCTATTAAAAACAATGACTTCATGAAATTCATAGGCAAATGGATGGAACTAGAAAATATCATCCTGAGTGAGGTAATCCAATTACAGAAAAACATACATGGTATGCACTCACTGAGAAGTGGATATTAGCCCAAATGCTCAAATTATCCAAGATACAATCCACAGACCACGTGAAGCTCAAGAAGAGGGATGACCGAAGTGCGGATGATTCACTCTTTTTTAAAAAGGGGGACAAAAATATTCATAGGAGGGGATAGAGAGGGAAGTTTAGAGCAGAGACTAAAGGAACAGCCATTCAGAGACTTCCCCACATGATATATATATACATACACACACACACACACACACACACACACACACACACACACATATATATATATATATATATATATATATATATATATATATATATGGTTGATGAAGCTAAGAAGTACATGCTGACAGGAACCGGATATAGATCTCTCCTGAGAGACACAACCAGACCATGTCAAATACAGAGGAATGTTAGCAGCACACCATTGAACTGAGAACAGGAACACTGTTGGAGGAATTAGAGAAACAATTGAAAGAGTTGAAGGGGCTTGTAACACCATAAGAACAAGCATGCCAACCAAACAGACCTCCCAGGAACTAAACTACTACCCAAAGACTGTACATGGACTAACCCAAGGCTCCAGCTGCATATGTAGTAGAGGATGACCTTGTTGGGCAACAATGGAAGGAGAAGCCGTAGGGCCTTCCAAGGTTGGACCCCCATTTTAGCAAAATGCCGGGGGAGTGGGAGGAGGGAGGGGGAAGGGAACACTCTTATAGAAGAAGGGGAGGAAATGGGATAGGAGGCTTATGTCCGGAAAACCAGGAAAGGGAATAACTTTTGAAATGTAAATAAAAAAATTATCCAATGAAAGGAAAAAAACCCCAAAAACTCTAAAAGAAAAATAGAGAGAATCACCATTAAAAAATATCTCCCATGCTCATGGATTGGCAGGATTAATATAGTAAAAATGGCCATTTTACCAAAAGCAATCTACAGATTCAATGCAATCCCCATCAAAATACCAATCCAATTCTTCAAAGAGTTAGACAGAACAATTTGCAAATTCATCTGGAATAACAAAAAACCCAGGATAGCTAAAACTATCCTCAACAATAAAAGGACTTCAGGGGGAATCACTATCCCTGAACTCAAGCAGTATTACAGAGCAATAGTGATAAAAACTGCATGGTATTGGTACAGAGACAGACAGATAGACCAATGGAATAGAATTGAAGACCCAGAAATGAACCCACACACCTATGGTCACTTGATTTTTGACAAAGGAGCCAAAACCATCCAATGGAAAAAAGATAGCATTTTCAGCAAATGGTGCTGGTTCAACTGGAGGTCAACATGTAGAAGAATGCAGATCGATCCATGCTTATCTCCCTGTACAAAGCTTAAGTCCAAGTGGATCAAGGACCTCCACATCAAACCAGACACACTCAAACTAATAGAAGAAAAACTAGGGAAGCATCTGGAACACATGGGCACTGGAAAAAATTTCCTAAACAAAACACCAATGGCTTACGCTCTAAGATCAAGAATCGACAAATGGGATCTCATAAAACTACAAAGCTTCTGTAAGGCAAAGGACACGGTGGTTAGGACAAAACGGCAACCAACAGATTGGGAAAAGATCTTTACCAATCCTACAACAGATAGAGGCCTTATATCCAAAAAATACAAAGAACTCAAGAAGTTAGACCGCAGGGAAACAAATAACCCTATTAAAAAATGGGGTTCAGAGCTAAACAAAGAATTCACAGCTGAGGAATGCCGAATGGCTGAGAAACACCTAAAGAAATGTTCAACATCTTTAGTCATAAGGGAAATGCAAATCAAAACAACCCTGAGATTTCACCTCACACCAGTGAGAATGGCTAAGATCAAAAACTCAGGTGACAGCAAATGCTGGCGAGGATGTGGAGAAAGAGGAACACTCCTCCATTGTTGGTGGGGTTGCAGACTGGTACAACCATTCTGGAAATCAGTCTGGAGGTTCCTCAGAAAATTGGACATTGAACTGCCTGAGGATCCAGCTATACCTCTCTTGGGCATATACCCAAAAGATGCCCCAACATATAAAAAAGACACGTGCTCCACTATGTTCATTGCAGCCTTATTTATAATAGCCAGAAGCTGGAAAGAACCCAGATGCCCTTCAACAGAGGAATGGATACAGAAAATGTGGTACATCTACACAATGGAATATTACTCAGCTATCAAAAACAACGACTTTATGAAATTCGTAGGCAAATGGTTGGAACTGGAAAACATCATCCTGAGTGAGCTAACCCAATCACAGAAAGACATACATGGTATGCACTCATTGATAAGTGGCTATTAGCCCAAATGCTTGAATTACCCTAGATGCCTAGAGCAAATGAAACTCAAGACGGATGATCAAAATGTGAATGCTTCACTCCTTCTTTAAAAGGGGAACAAGAATACCCTTGGCAGGGAAGAGAGAGGCAAAGATTAAATCAGAGACTGAAGGAACACCCATTCAGAGCCTGCCCCACATGTGGCCCATACATATATAGCCACCCAATTAGACAAGATGGATGAAGCAAAGAAGTGCAGACCGACAGGAGCCGGATGTAGATCGCTCCTAAGAGACACAGCCAGAATACAGCAAATACAGAGGCGAATGCCAGCAGCAAACCACTGAACTGAGAATAGGACCCCAGTTGAAGGAATCAGAGAAAGAACTGGAAGAGCTTGAAGGGGCTCGAGACTCCATATGTACAACAATGCCAAGCAACCAGAGCTTCCAGGGACTAAGCCCCTACCCAAAGACTATACATGGACTGACCCTGGACTCTGACCTCATAGGTAGCAATGCATATCCTAGTAAGAGCACCAGTGGAAGGGGAAGCCCTGGGTCCTGCTAAGACTGAACCCCCAGTGAACTAGACTGGTGGGGGGAGGGCGGCAATGGGGGGAGGGTTGGGAGGGGAACACCCATAAGGAAGGGGAGGGGGGAGGAGGATGTTTGCCCGGATACCGGGAAAGGGAATAACACTTGAAATGTATATAAGAAATACTCAAGTTAATAAAAATAAAAAATAAAAAAAATGTATGTATGCATTAATCTGCGTGTTTTTATGTACACTGAATGATAAATTATGCCCCTAGATGCCTGAGTTCAGCACCAAATCCTTGAGATTGAAGTCACAGCAAGTGTCTTTATCTCTTAGTCATTTTTTCATACCCTATGTTTGTATTTCTGATGCCCGTTTGTAATAAAAATAATATATAACCTGAGTATTATAGTTTTGAAAAACAAAAAAGAATTACAGATAACACTTATCTGTGCAAGTGGTCATTCTAATACTCAAATGCGATTATATTCCAAAGAAAAGAAAATAAAGCTAAAATTACAATATGGAAATTTTCAATTTAAGTCAATCCCATGAGGAATAATGTATTCCATATTTATGAAGAATTAGCATAATTATCCCTCCATTAAAAAAAGATTTAATCAAGGAAAATGATTCAACTTTATTGAAATGCATTGTCACATATAGCATTAATTTTTACATACATATCTAAGTATTCTTTTGTGAAAGATCATACAGAATTTATGAAATCTGTATTATATGTATTGCTTTTGCCAGGTTTTATAGAACTTTAAATAATTTAATTCCCAAAATAGGGTTTTTTCTTGGTTGTGAATATACTTACATAAAATAATTTTCCTAAGTATTTGATTCTATGTGTCACTTGGAATGTTTAATATATGTCCTGACATTACACTCCTTTTCTGTTTAAAGAAAAAACTCTTAACATTTTCTTTGTTCATTAATTCTCCATTTAATATTCTACTTCTTCCTTATGGAAAGTTTGTAGCCTTTTAGCTAGACCTCAGAATGTCAAATGCATATGCTATAATACAATCATCTGAGGCCCAGCTGCACATGGCATTGAGCTATTGTCCATACTGAGTGAGGTAGACATTGTAGAATTGATAGCATGTTTTTCCTGATCATAACTTGACCACCTGTGATGTGACATTAGGATTCTGTTTGATATCAACTAATCCTGCATAAAGGTATATTACTGTATCCAGAAATCAAAAGCAAATGTTATCTTCTGTTAAAGACTACAGCTTTTGAGATGATTATATCATTCTCAGAGAGGAGTAAATAAAAGCAAATATATGACTATTTTAGTACATATATTTTAAACTTAAAAAAAATGAAGAATGTTCATCTACTGTACGTGCAGGAAGGTCTATGGAATTCAGTTGGTTTCTTTTTTTTTTTTTCCCCCGGAGCTGGGACCGAACCCAGGGCTTTGCGCTTGTTAGGCAAACACTCTACCACTGAGCTAAATCCCCAACTGATTCAGTTGGTTTCTTTGTTGGTTAGTTTTAAGTTCTACCACAGGACAGCAGCAGAAAATGTTTACCACCATATCTTGATGCATTTGTAGGACTCTAGGTTATGATTCAAGTAGTATGTAAACTACAGCATGAACCTATTGACAAAGGGTGTTCACATGCAGACAACTCCATGTCTTAATACTTTGGAAAATCCCAGGAGATCTTCACGAAGTACACTGATGACGCGTTTGGGAAACTCAGTTACAGGCACGTGAAAGCAGCCATCACTAGCCATGCAAGACTCAGCCACACTTTCGTCAGGCTTGGAGAGATGAGCTTGCCCGCAGCACTGTGCAGACTGGTGAACAAATTCAATCTGCCACACTGTTGCTGCACTTACTAAAATGCTAGGCATTTGCACACCCACATTTTTGAGTTTTACCATTGTTGCTGCTGTTTGTGTTTTTGTTTTGTTTTGCTAGTTGACAAAAACTATTGTCTTCTTGGAAAAGAAAGAGGGAATGCCAATTGAGGAGTCACTTCCATTAGTCTGGTCTGTGGTGCATTTTCTGGACTGTTAGTTGGCGTGGGAGGGCCCATAAGATAGCCACGCCCATCATGGTTGGTGCAATGCCTGGGCAGGAAGGCCTAAGTTGTACAAGAAAAGGTAGCTGAGTGAGCCAGGGGAGCAAAGCAATAAAGCAACATTTTTCTGTGATCTCTGCTTCAGTTCCTGACTCCAATTCCCACTTGAGTTCATGCCTTGACTTCCCAATACTATGGAGTGTGAACTGAAGACAGGTAGGTTGATTTTGGTCAATTGTTTTGCTACAGCAAAACGAAGTTAGGTAGAATAGAGGCTCTGTAAAATATTCCCTACTTCTCAGGGTTCTTCTTAGGAAGTGTCTTGGGGTTTCATTGCTGCGAAAAGACAACATGACCGTGGCAACGCTTATAATGGAAAATAGTGAATGGGGGCTGGCT
The DNA here is from genome assembly GCF_021556685.1 of Rattus norvegicus. Classification (NCBI taxonomy): domain Eukaryota; kingdom Metazoa; phylum Chordata; class Mammalia; order Rodentia; family Muridae; genus Rattus; species Rattus norvegicus. Next base: position 59,879,671 of record NC_141539.1, read on the forward strand.
TACAGTTTCCAAGGTGTAGTCCATTATAATCACGGCAGGAATTATGGCAATATGCAGGCAGACATGGTGCTGGAGTTGGGGCTAGGAGTTCTACGTCTTACTCCAAAGGCAGCAGAAGGAAACTGTGTCCCACACTGTGTAGCATAAGCATACCTAAAAGCCCACATCCAAAGTGACATATTTCCTCCAACTAGGCCACCCCTACTTCAACAAGGCCATACTTTTCATTACTGTCTGTCCCTGTGGGCCAAGCATCCAAACACAAATCTATTGGGGGCCATTCCTATTCAAACCATCAAAGGAAGTAAACTGCATAGCAAAGGCTTAGTTACAATGCCTAGAAGATTAAAAAAAATAACATTGACTTATGTTTGCCATGCAGTGATTTATGAATATGTTGAGTTAATTCCACTTCTCAGTAATGTTATGAAAAAGCTGATTGGAAACCAAACGAAGAAGCTGGCTCTGGGTTAGAGGCAGAAAGCCTCTCATGTTAGGCATGGCACGGTGGCAGAGTGTAAGGTAGCTTCATCACATTTGCAGTCAGGAAGCAGAAAGACAACCTTCACCAGGCTTTTTAATTTACTTTCTTGCTGAGTCCGGGCTCCTAGCCTTGGAGGGGTGGCCCCTTGTATAAGGGGGTTTTTGTCTCATCAACCATAGCTTTTGGATGACCTTCACATACACAACCAGAAGTGTGTCTTCTAGAGGATTTTAAATAAAGTCAGGTTGACAATGAAGATGACGTATCATAAGTACTGAACACTGGGATTCATCTCTAATAAATCACAAATTTCCAGTCTGTGACTCTTTTCTCTTTAACTAATTCAATATCATTCAGGTATTTCTTGATTTTTATTTCATAGAAAATTATTCAAACCAATATGATACAAGATTTCTGTGGATTGTGCAGCAGGAGACAAAAAAAATCTCTTTGCTAACAGAGGTGAATAGAATTGAAAACTAATAAAATTATGGCTGATCGTTTGTAGCGATTTCCTATATTACCACTTGTAAGCATCTGAGGAGGAATAAAGGTTAGAGCTCAACTAATGCTAATACTTTTCATTACACTCCACTAGCCAGCCCCTCGGGCTAGAAATAGTTTCTACATACAAAATGTAATCAGGAGGTATTTGGTGTGGATAATTGATTGGTCGGATTAGAAATATAGATATAGGAAAGGAAATATGGTTGTAATGTTCATTTTAAAGGTCAAATTTTGTATTATTTTAATATTTGTAATTTAATAAAATTGTAAGTATATAAACCCACAAACCAACATATATATTTAGGTGTTCCACAGGTCTGTGAATATTTTAGTTTTAACTCCTCAGCATGAAATCAGTGATATTTTAACACATGTGTATGCATACATGCACACACAAAACTTAAGAAAATATTTTCTCCCAACAGACTTGTCAAATAATTATATCATGTATCAAATTATGTCTAAAAAATGTTACATTCACCTTTGGCTATTGATCAGGTCAATTATTTGCCTTTGACTTTATTCCGGGGGATTCGAGTTCCTGTGCCTAAATGCCCAATGAGAGAGTTGAGGCCTTTGCACATTTTCGAATGTGATAGGCATTGAGGTTTAATGTCTCTCAGAATACTTCTAATCCTCCAGAAGTTGGAGCTTAGCTAAAAGCGCAGAGCCAGGGGTATTTACTTGCTAGTCACAACACATACTACACCAGCTATTGGTTTTCACTTTAAGCTAGAATAAGCAGTCAAATGTAATCTAAAATTTAGTCTAATTAGCCTGCATACCAAGTCCTGAGGAAATATGATAAGGTGGTAGTACCTTCAGAAAGGAATTGCTAAACAGTTTGGATTGGCCCCTTTCCTCATGACCGTAGAAGTCTTGTAGTTCTCATCTTACTGTTCTGATTAGTAGCATTTGCAACACTCATTCAATCCTTCTTCATTGAAATGAACCTTTCTCTTGGCTTCTGGAGTGTGTACGTGTAGTGGTCTCTTGCTCGCTCTTTTACTTCAATGGCTCCTCTTCTGCTCTCTTTCCCTGATTTATGTTCATTTACCATCTGCTAAGCGTTAGCCAATTCAACAGTCAGTCTCTACCTGTCCTTATTCCAAGTGATTTTATCTTTAATGCAGCTTCTAATTCCTGTTCAGGTGACTTTCTGATAGAAATCTTATAAACTGGATCCCCATGTTAAAATACATACCAAGCCATTTACTCGGATTTCTTCATGGGTCTCTACAAATCTGATTTTTATCTGCTCATTCACTTCAAACTTTAACACTGTAAACTCCCAGTTTGAACTCCTATCCTTGCTGGAACTTGAAAGTAACACAGTCTTAGAAAAAAACTAATTTCTTCACATCATACACGATGGATGAGCTTCACGTCAATGTTCATGCCAGTTATGAGGATCTTCATGCCACAGTCACAGCTATTGTCATGTCACACACAATGATGTCACACATGGTAATTTGCATTTCAGAGTCACAGCAATCTACATGTCATGGTCACATGAAATCTCTGTTATCTTTAAGTCATGGCGTTCTGTGCCTTTCTCTTGTGCTGTTAGCCGATCTTTCAGGGTTTTGGTTCCTGGTTGACGCCTCACTTCAGTCTCATTAAGACACTTGCTTTTGCCTGAGTGTATCATCTTGCTGCTTTGTTGTATTGTCTGGTTTCTCACTCCAGTGAGCCTGACAAAGGGATACACTAAACTCTTGAGAAGAGGCAGATCCACAGGATTTCCCATCATTTATGCGTCCACTGTGTGTATCACAAGTATTGCATTTCTTATTTATTTTACAATCTTATACAGTTTATGAGGTCTAAAGCATTTGGTAAGTCTGTAAATCTGGTAGTTTATCAACTCAACAGCTTCAGAAAATACCTCTGTGTATGTCTTACTTTTCAATCGCTATGAGGAGATACCTGGACCAAGATAACTTGTATAAGGAAGGATTTAATTGGAGCCTTGGTTACAGTTTCAGCAGATGAATTTATCACCATCATGATGAGAAGGTACTCAGCAGTCAGGCATTCATTGGAGCAGTAACTGAGAGCTTACACTGAGAGAGAGAGAGAGAGAGAGAGAGAGAGAGAGAGAGAGAGAGAGAGAGAGAGAGAGAGAGAGACTGAGTCAGAGAGCCAGAGAGCCAGAGAGATACTGGACCTGATGTGGACTTTTGATACTTAAAGCCCACCCCCAGTAACACACCTCCTCCAATACGTCCACACCTCCTAATGATTCCCAATATTGTCCCACCATCTATGAACAAAGCCTTCAAATCTACAAGCCTATGAGATACAGTCTCACTTAATTCCTCACAGTGTCCTTTTCAAAGGACATGGGGGACAGGGGAAGGGAAGGGCCTGGGTAGGAGAGAGGAGGAAATAGGATCAAGAATGGGAGGGTGGCGGGGGACAGGAGAGAAATCCAGAAGGCCGGGAAAGTAAAAAGAAATATGCAATCTCTGGCAGAGAAAGGTAGGGGACTCTCTAGAAAGTCCCAGAAACCTGGAATGTGAGAGACTCTTAGGACGCCATGGGGATGACTTTAACCAAAGTGCCCAACAGTGGACAGAGGGAACTCAAAGAATCTACCTCTAGGAGACAGACAGAACTGCAAGTGGAGGGACAGAGTTACCAACCCACAGACAAAATTTCTGACTCAGAATTGCTCCTGTCTTAAACAACTTAAGGGAAAAATATGGAGCAGAGACTGAAGGAAAGGCAGTCCAGTGACCAGCCCAACTTGGGATCCATCTCATGGGGGAAGGGGTACAGCACCAAGGCCTGACACTATTACTGATGCTATGATAAGTTTAGAGATAGGAATCTAGCAGGGCTGTCCTCTGAGAGGCTCTACCAGCAGCTGACCGAGACAGATGCAGATACTTAGCCCCAACAACTGGACTGAAGTCAAAGACTGCTATGGAGGAATTAGGGAGAGGGTTGAAGGAACTGAAGAAGAGGGTGACCCTCATAGGAAGACCAGCAGTCTCAACTAACCCCACTCACTTGGAGCTCCCAGAGACTAAGCCACCAACCAGGCAACATGCACTGGCTGGTCCAATGCCCCTGGCACATATATAACAGGGGACAGCCTGGTCTGGCCTCAGTGGGAGAAGATGCACCTAATCCTCAAGAGACTTGAGACCCTAACGAAGGGGATTCCCAGGGAATCCCTCTCTGAGGCAACAAGGAGGAGGAGTAGAGTGAGGAACTGTGGGGAGGGCCCAGGAGGGGGACAACGGCTAGATTGTAAATAAAATAATTTTAAAATAAATGAAATAAAACATTAAAAAACAAACACCAAAGTGACACACTTCATCCAATAAGATCTTTCCACACCATCTTATTTTGTTCTCCGTACCAAGGGAAGACCAACAATGCCAGAACCCTGTGATTGCTTTGAGCACTACCTCCCGACATATTGTGATGCTATAGCAAGAGAGAAAAAAAAATATCCAATGTGTTCAGGCACTCAAAATTCTGGCACTAGCCTTGAACTTCAGCCAGTGTAAATGAATAGCTTTAAGATAGTAGCTATTTCACAAAATTAATTAATTGGAATCCACAAGCCAGATGACACCAGTGCCAGAATACACAAAACCGAGCAAAGCTGTAGGTCCGTCTCTGACCACACCAGGGAGGAGAACAGAGTAAATAAATAAAAAGCATGTCCAAGAACTGGGAGAACACCTTTTTTTTACTAGCTAATTTCTGTGTTTTTGAATCCTGTATAATATCTAATTATTTCATTATGTCTGCCTTCTCCTACATAACAGAACCCACTGTGCTTTTCTTGGTATCCTACACAGATCATGATAATCTGAGTGTAAGTTGCCTCCTGGAGTGCTGTGTAGCACCCAGTTACCCTTCAATGGAGCCAAGGTTCTGAATTCTTAAATTAGTGACTCCAGCCAGGTCTCCTCCCTCTGACTCCCACTCCTTCTCACCAAGCCACAACACTATGCTGACTTGTGCTGACTCTATGTGTACTTCTGGCTGTAAGTTCATATTTGGATCCAAACAGTGAGACCTGCTCAGACTCCACAGCATGATAAACCTCACCATCTTGAAGTTCACTGGCATAGTTACTATTTCCAAGAACCCTGAAAGTATGAAACATGCATTACACATTTATGGAGTATGGCATTCTTCCCTAGAAGAACATCCGTAGTCTGCATGCAAGTCTAGGCTTGGTATGCTTCACTGGGGGGAAAGGGGCAGTAGAAGTCTCCATTTCAGTTCAATAATAACATTTAATTTGATTTTCTCAAAATATTATTTTCAAAATGAAAACATATAAGAGTGAGGAGATAATATATCCCACTGAAATAAATTTAACACATCTTACCACGTCTTCACATTGGTTCCAAGTAACACAGGGAGGCTTCCAAAACAAATGTTGCATGTAAGAGCTATTGATGATAAAATTATGTCTTTTTTCTTTTTATTGTGTCTAACAGAACCAAGTAGAAAATACAAGTAGCAATGAATGCTTAAGCATCGGTTCCTAAGTGAGGAATAAACTCCTTAGAGCTCTGTGAACTTTGAGAACTGTAATACGGCTGTTATTGTAGATATGAATCTTGTGTTTACACCTTCAAAGCTGACATAGTAACCCAAAGAAAAACAAGAACTTCTATTCATCTGGACACACAACTCTCTGGGTAGTACTAAATAAAGTCAATGAACAAGTGTGGTAGGAAATTTCAAAGAGATTTTTAAATTTGATTTATTTCCATTCTCATGAGTGTTTTTTCCTTTTCTTTCCTCCTTGTAGCATGTCAATTCCCTTCTCTCCATTGTCAGATATTCACCCTTTGAGAGTGAAACTGTGACAGAAGTAAAGGGTGAAAAGATGTGCTTGTGTAATATCACTTGGGATCATTAAAAAAAAAGCATTTACTATTCAGAAGAAATTTTATCCATTGATGAACTGTGAAAATCATGGACTACAGAAGGGGAAACCAGCCTTGTCCCTTCACTTTCTTGTCTTTGAAAGAGAAATGGTTGCCAGGTCCCAGGAACCAGGAATGAGTGGAACCTTTGAGATGAGCAAAGGAAAGGAGGGGTCTCTGCCTCAGAAACTTCTGCCTCAGAACAAGAAATGGAGCTCTTTGCAAGAGAAATGAAGTTGCCTTTCCTGAGGGGCCACACAAAGAGCAGGAGAACAGACAAGAGACAGGATTTTGTTGTTGTTGATGTTGATGTTGTTGTTTTTGTTGTTAAATCTCCTAAGCCCTTGTCATATTGGTGTCAATACCAGGAATTCCCGCTGCTTTAAGCCATGGATTCTTTAGCTGAGGTGTCTAAACTGTATTCTCGGCAACTCAGTAACTTTAACATAGACCAAGTGCTTTCTTTACTAAAATTCTAAAGGCTCTCCTTGGAATATGTACTTTGTTACTGATTTTGACTAGAACACATGTGATTTTCCTTTGTAGAAGAGACTGTGCTATAGTTTTGGTTTTTTTTTTTTGTGGATTATATTTTGAAACTATCTAAAATAAGGACTGGCTAGTTACTGTCTTTCTTTAGTAAAGTTAGAGTTACCATTTGGCAAACATTCTAATAATGACAAACAAAAGATCAGATAGCCTAATTTTATGTAACATGAAAATATATCTCAATGCAGAAAAATAAAACTCTTAATAAACTGAGTCATACATGTTGTGATCATTGTAGTAAGAATGATACAGACAAGCGTTAGACTATCTTAGAAGGAGCAGAGCAGCGCATCTCATGCATTGTTCAAATATGTCCAGTCTTACTATGCATCTATCATTATATGCTACACAATCACACTTGCTAATGAATTAATTCCCCCTCAGACAGAATGGCACAATGGACAGTTTAATGTGTTTTGGTTCAAACACAATCTTGAAGGTTTCAGTTAGAAAATAATAGCATAAGACAAATTGTGTCTGATGAAGAAATAACTTGTGTATAAATCAGGATGAGACATTCTCTTTATTCCCCTTAATAGAAGAAAGACTAGATTTTCTTACATAACATTCACATGACCTACGGAATACCTATGGCCAGGCAGCAAAAACTAATTTGAATAAATAAACCCAGATGATAGTCTTCAGAGATTAATCTTTTAGACACAAAAGGGACATGGTTAGTTTTAAACATCCCCCAACATTTTAGCAACATTTCATAATCTGTTGCCTGTTGTTACTAACCATAAATACTCTTTTTCTCTATTTTTTCTTCCATTTTTATTAAATTGGGTATTTCTAATTTACATTTCAAATGTTATTCCCTTTCCCGGTTTCCAGGCCAACATCCCCCTAACCTCTCTTCCTCCCCTTCTATATCGGTGTTCCCCTCCCCATCTACCCCCCATTACCACCCCCCAACAATCCCATACACTGGGGTCCAGCCTTGGCAGGACCAAGGGCCTCCCCTTCCACTGGTGCTCTTACTAGGCTATTCATTGCTACCTATGGATTTGGAGTCCAGGGTCAGTTCATGTACAGTCTTTGGGTAGTGGCTTAGTCCCTGGAAACTCTGGTTGGTTGGCATTGTTGTACTTATAGGTTCTCAAGCCCCTTCAGCTCTTTCAGTCCTTTCTCTGATTCCTTCAATGGGGGTCCCGTTCTCAGTTCAGTGGTTTGCTGCTGGCATTTGCCTATGTATTTGCCATATTCTGGCTGTGTCTCTCAGGAGAGATCTACATCCGGTTCCTGTCAGACTGTACTTCTTAGCTTCATCCATCTTATCTAGTTTGGTGGCTGTTTATGTATGGGCCACATGTGGGGCAGGCTCTGAATGGCAGTTCCTTCAGTCTCTGTTCTAAACTTTGCCTCCCTATCCTCTCCTATGAGTATTTTTGTTCCCCTTTTAAAGAAGGAGTGAAGCATCCGCATTTTGGTCATCCTTCTTGAGTTTCATGTGGTCTGTGCATCCTGGGTAATTTGAGCATTTGGGCTAATATCCACTTATCAATGAGTGCATACCATGTGTGTTTTTCTGCAATTGGGTTACTTCACTCAAGATGATATTTTCTAGTTCCATCCATTTGCCTATGAATTTCATGACATCATTGTTTTTGACAGCTAAGCAGTACTCCATTATATAGATGTTCATATTAATTCCAATGGTCTGAACTCGAAGAATGACAAACTCAGAGGATAAGAAGGAAAGCACTTTTTGACTTTATTCATTAAAGATAAATAAATTTTCACTATGTGTGATGCACCTATTTATTTTTTTAGAAATTCTGTAAGATACAGAAAAATAATCGCAAGGAATTCTCAAGGCATGCTTAACTTACATCTATCTATCTGTCTATCTGTCATCTATCATTTATATATCTATAATCTATCTCCTGTCATATATTAATATTTAGAGCAAATTAACCTTTATGTTGCAACTAATCCATCAAAAATCCTCTTCGACATAGTGCAATGGTGTTTTTGAACAAAGTTTTTTCATCAAATCAACATTAGCCTTGTTTCAATTGACCTATTTCTTCATATTTCTTTTTTACATAGTTCTATAGGGTTCAATTAAATATTAATTTGAGACAACTTTTGAGATGTAAATATAGCCAATGCTAATTCAGTGTTCCTATGCATAGTTACTATTTATTTTTATAATTTAATCAAAGAAGACCAATGTCTCAGTTAGCCCTGAGACTAATTTTCACCATTATTTATGATCATAGTTTCCAATGTTTTGTGTAAAACCCCTAGCCAGACACATCAAATCTCAGTGCAGTCTCCATGTGCTGTATGACTTCCAGCAAGCCTCTTCCTTAGCAGAGTACCCGATGTGATACATAATGTGATAGCTTTTGTTTGCTTTTCAGAATATTTAATAGATAATATAAGCATCTATCTTAGCATGCAGTGCAAATTAGAAACAATATTAATGCCTTTCCTTCTTTCTCTTTTTTATTGAAATGCTTATACTACTTCACCAAAATGAGCTCTATTATTAATAAAATAGTACACTGGCTAGGATAGCGGTAGGTTAGTGACTGCCTAGCATGTGTCACGCCAGAAATTCAATTCTCAGCAGAAATACATAGCACAAAAAGCATTTTATTGTAAGAGAGGAGAATGTTAAGTCTAACCATAATGACTTGGATATTTTGGCTAAGTCAATTTTATTCTTTACTGTATCTCCCAGTTTGCATAAGGTGTCAAGACTACCCATTGAATCTAGTAGTTATTAGTTATTAAACAGCATGGCGCATTGGACATGGTGTAAGAATGCTCTAGAATGTGCGTTTAATGATTTAGCCACTTTGATGTGACAAGATTTACAGACATAAATTGCAAACTGTGAAGTGTTAGATAGTGGTTATACAATGTTGATGTCATAACTGGTGGTATTATGACAAGGCTTAAAGTTGCTATTTCACTTTAACTGCTGATTTATATGACTGGCTGTCCAATCATGAACACTTTGCAAGTGAATGAAGACATGCATGGTTGAAATGGCATGTATATACATGGGATGGGGATTGGCAAAGGAATTTAGGAAAACTTGGAGATAAGAAGAAGACAATAAGAACATTTATTAATTATGTTAATTATTAATTATGTTTGCAATTTCTTTATGATGTATTTAATGCAACCTATTCCCTAAACTTTTTAAATGCATTGTCTATTCAGTGTTTAACCCACACCGCTGAATCAGATATAATTTTGTTAATCTGTTTGCTACAGAATTTGGTTGTGATGAGCTCTGTGGCTTCCTTCCTATTCCCTCTAAGGAAGCATTGACCCTCATAAAGAGCCCTTGGCGTGAATATTGAGGAACAAGAAATTTGCAAGAAAGGATTTCCTCTTCCTTGCTTCATCCCCTACTTTTCTTCCCAACCCCCTTTTCAGGAGAGAAAGTAGAAGAGAAGGGAAGGAGTAAACAATGGATGGTCAATGATATATGAAGTGTGACAAGAAGAAAAATAGTCTGCAGCTGTGGATACAATCCGTGAAACCCTCAGTAAAGGAACCTAGGACTGGGGACAAGGGGAAGAGAAATAAAAAAGATAGAGATGGAAAGTGAGATAAGAGTCAGGCCATAAGACTTTTTTCTGCATAAGATCTCATCCAAGACCTTCTGATTTTGGTATTTTGTTTTGTTTTGCCTTTACCAATGAATGTGTAACATCAGCAAATATTTTTCCCCAAACTAATGGATCATGCAAGATCAACCCCAACCTGGCTCTCTTTTCATGTCTTCTCAGTTTCTTCATTATGCCACTAGGATGCTGGCTTTCATTACCTAAATCTGCTAACCTTTGTCCCACCTTTGGAAATCAGCTCTTGCTAAAAACCCTGGAACAGTCTTAGTGGAATGTTTTAGTTTGTTTACTCTGGTGGAAACTTTGTATGTATTGTTTTGTTAATTAGTGCATGGCAAGATGCTGAGGCAAAGATATCAATCTGCACTTAAAACCAATGTTCTTTACTTTTTTAAAAATATAACTCAATAAAGACGGTCAGTGAAAAGAAGCATCTATACAATTCACTTATTGAACTTGAAAGTAAAGTGGCACTTTCCCTTACTGTATTTACACTTAAAAAGTGCTAGTCTTTATTGGTAGAGTTTCCTTTCTTCGGCCTTTGACATTTCATTACTTTAAACACAAATGAAGAGATATAAATTGAGTTTAAAGAAGGAGTGCAGTGAAGAAGAAATGACATGAACTGAGCATGGGTGATAGACTAAGAATTCAGTGGGGATATATCACAGACCTCATCTGTGATTCCTCTCCAGGAACACATCCAGACAGCTGGAGTCTATGTAGGGGGCCTTTAAAATACAGTTTCAAAACTCTATCTTATTTTTTTGTACTTGGTTGAATTTAAACTTTAATGTCAGACCCTAATTCATCACAGCAAGTAAAAACCCATAGTGACCTGCTTTTCTGATTTTGGAGGCACACTGGAGACAAGATTCAAGAATACTAGCGAAGTAAACCTCTTTGAAACTTACTTATAACTGAAGAGTGCCTTAAAGGAAATATGCCAAGACATCTAAAGACATTTGCTACTGAAAAGAAATGAAAGTGTATGAAATGAAATTACTAATGATTACTGGTGTTTTAGTTCCCCTTGCTCCTTCTTTGCTATGGCCTTGATTAAAAGGAACAGGAAGGATTCCTGTAGTTGTTTGACCCCTCCCATCAAGTTTTTAGAATTATGTAAGGATAATAGCATTTCCCCACCCTTTCCCAGAGGAGCTTTTAAGACCAGCATCTGTGAGGTGCATTTCCTAGATAAATGCAAACTGCCCTTTGACTCTCTTCAAGATAAGAAAACACTGACCCTTCCCACCAAGTTATTTATGACATTCACATAATGTGAAACAGTGCCTGGTCCTGACAGATTGCCCAAAAGGACACACACTGAAGGCCTTTAAGGTCCCTCTCTGCTACTATTTAGAAGGGACCCCCCACACAAGTCGCCAATGCCCAAGGCTCATTAAAGAGTTTGATGAATTTAATACAATTCAAATTAAACAGGATCTCAAGAGAATATGTTTAGGCAGGAAAACCAGATGGGAGTTTGATGAGAGACACACAGAGACCAAGAGTGGGATGCCTGATAATCCAGGGGATGCTGGATACATGAGAAAATATGAGTTATCTTCTTGGCAAATTAACATGCAAAATACGTTGTTGGTGGTTTAATAGTGAGTTTTACATTTTATACTGTAATTTTCTGGATTTTGAATAAAAAATGTAACACAGGATATTGGAAAGGGTCACTTCTTCCCACAATGACACTTACCAAAGGAAGAGGAATACTGGAAGAGAAAAATGGCACTCACTACACCAATATTCTTTATCACGAGGAACAGTGAGAATTTATGTGCCACAGAGAAGGCTGGAAAAGTACGGATCTGGGAGACAGCTCAGCCAGCACTGTCCTTTGTAGTCTCAGTGTGGGAATAATAATGCTGTGTGATGCCTTGTGCTTGGACTGCAGACTGGAGGAGGCAGACAGTGCAGGGCAGAGAAAACAAAGAGTAGGTTTGTTATTTCACAAAATAGACACAACCCAGAAATGAACACATGAACTAGGAAGTTAGTGCAGTTCATTGAATAAATCAGTCACAATGCTCGTAAGTCTGCACTTCATCTGGACTTATCCATCTGATTTATGCACCATTTATGAAAAAAATCCTGGCTGCATTCAGGTACAAAAGGGGCCAAGTGTAGTCTAGTCAAGCAAGAGCTGCCAACCAGAGGAAATGGTGGAAGGTTTTTGGTTTCTTACATTTCTTTTTATAATATTTCATAAAAATATCCTTGAAATTCTAGGTTGGTGATTTATATGATTAAAATCTTGTTCTGGACATTTTTTGCAAAGCTCAAAAACAAAAGTATTCTCAAATCAAGAACGAGTAGTCTGAATTTTTAATATGTTCTTTGCTAGTGACTTACAAAGTAGTAAACATTGAGGGAAGGTCGTTGAAATGTTTAAAATATGTTGAAAACTTAAATTAAAAATTGCATTTTCTATATCTCACATAACATAGAGATTTTCATACCAAAATAGAATGACAGAATATTGTTTAATGGCAGTTTAGTCCCTTATCTGTTTATATCATGGTTGAGTCACTAAGAACCTTAGAGCATTTTCATTTACATTGTTTTCAATACTTAAAACATGGTGGGATAAAAACAGAGAAGCAAGGAACAAGTGCTACATACAGGTCCATGAAATCTATTCTGAATTCTTAAGAAATCCCCAACTAAATACATTAAAGGTAGACTTAATGGTTTTGATTTTTATGATATCACAGTGTATCATGCTTTAGAATTCCATTTTCTCCGTAACACTTCATTCTTTCATATGGGCATTAAGTGGTAGAGGAAATAAGAAGCACTTAGAGTGTGATTAGACCACAGGAAGCCTGGAGTCCTTGACAATGACCTTATTAGAAGCCTTAGGAAAAATGTGTGTCAAAAATGAAAAAGATGTAAAACCTCCACTGGAATTCACTTTGGCAAACTTGGATGAGAAAGGAGAGATAACCAGACAGTGTTGATGGGCAGCGTGAGTTCACTATTAAAGGGAAGCAGAGAATGAAGCAGGTTGGTATATTAAAGCAAAGTTGTATCAGGCAAATAGAGAGTATGTTCCATATTTAATTGACAGACTAGATATAAATAAGTCATGAGGGATCCTGAAAAAACCTTTGGCTTGAATGTGCAATCTGTCATGCTGAGCCTGCTTGTGGTAGCAAAGATGGATGGTTTCCAGTACATACTGTCCACTGGGAGGAAACTGGAAACAAACCTGGGAACATCCGAGTGGTAACTGGTATCCCCATGCCTGTCAGGATGGCAGTGGCTGGAAAGAATGATGGTATCACGGATTCCTAGAAAAATAAAACTTTGGGAGAAATATGTAACATGAGTTCCACACAGGGACAATGGTGCTGGAGTCACTCAATCAGAATTGCCAGTGCTATTGATTAAACCTGATGGACAATTTGTCTTGTCCCTTTCATATCCATGGTTGCCAGTCTAATGGCTCAAAAGACTGGACTAAACTTTTGGATGATTTGCAAACATATCTGCCTTCCCCAAAACATTACTGTCATTGAAATGTTTTTTTTTTTTTTTTTTGCACATCAGAGGAGTCAATCGTATACATACATTAACTCTTGGCTTCCTTACTCCCAATTACTCCATTACACAGCCTACCTTGTACAGAATAAATAGGAATTCTCCATGATAGTGAAGACCTCTGCACTAGGAAATTTCCTAGGTGTTTTTCAGTCACTCTACACCTGACATCCCTAAGAGCTATTTCTCCCCGCTTGCACACATGTATGTCAGACCTCTCATAAACCGTCCCTGTTTTCCCCAAGTAAGCTTACTATTCCTTTACTTCCAAGCGTCTTCGAAGATCTTGCAATCATCTACCTTGGGTAGACCTCCAAGGCCTCCACACGGACAATTACATCTGAGCACTCTGGTTTCTCATACTTCTTCTATGAAGCCTTTTAAGCACACACAGGCCCTTCTACGCATTAGGCTTTGACAGTGCTTCACACACAGCCAGCCTTCAGATTTTTTTTAGTTGTGTAAATAATGCTGAATTTCTTAAAGATGATATGAACAAACAGAGAAGGTCATTCTAGTTTTACTCCCAGCATGCTTTGAAAGAGTATATGTCATGTGTAGTTCAACAATTCCTGAAGAAAAAAAAAAACAACTTAGTTTCCTTGTTATTGTGCAAACTGTTTTGTCTCAAGTGCGGAAATACCTCAGTGACAGGAAGCAATGTGGAGGAATACATGAGGATTTCTCTACTCAGTGCAGTGTTTGTGACAGTGTTCCCTGGGGACTGGTGTTAGAATACACTCAAATAGTATGTGAGTAATATTACCTATAATACAAGGTAGGCAGAAAGCTTAGTGCTTCACTTCTCTTCTCTTGCCTCACAAAGGTGTCTGCGTAAATAAAATAAAATCTGTGCTGTCAGAGGAGCTCTTGGTGTATAGATGTGATTGTTAAAGGAGGAGTCAAGAGGAAGAGTGATTTGACATTGAGAACATATGAAAAGAAAGAAGCAACTGCTAATGTATCAGTGGCTCTCTCAATTCAGATTGAGTGTATCATAGCGTGTATTCAGAGTACCTGGTGCAGACCCACGTAGGCCCAGAATTTAACACAACAGACCAAAACAAACAAACAAACAAACAAACAAAAAACAATTTTAAAAGATTCAAGATGATATGCTGCTATAGTCATAGGTCAGGGCATTGTTCAATGATCAAGAAAGACTTCTTACTCTGTAGATGAGAAAGGGTGCAGAGAACCACAGCCAGAGACGCTGCAAAGAGAATCTGAATTGGAGTTTTCCACTGGGTCCTACCTCTCGTGGATCAAAGAACCCCTCAGAATAGGGAGGGGAAGGACTGTAGGAGTCAGAGGATGGAGAATACCAAAAGAACACAGTTAACTGACTCAACTAAGCAGTGCTCATATGGGCTCACAGAGACTGAAGCAGGATGTATGAATTTAAAGGAAATTTATTTTCTGATTCAGCACATTATCCCATATTGTGCACACTGGGAATTCTTCCATCCTGGTGCATTTCTTCTCAATTGCTCCTTACCTTCCTAGGACACAGTAAGGGGCCATGAATGTGTTAGTCACCACTTAAGGCCTAAGAAGGAATGCTTGAGATTTTGATGCTGATGATGGGTCAGTTTTCTCCTTCCTACAAGACATCTTTTGAGTTTTAACCATGAATGGGTGGGGACGGAGACTTTAGAAAAGTGAAATTCCATTAGTGGTAGATTACAACAGGCCAACCCCAAACACACTCTTGCTTCAATGGAACTTGATTCCTGGCTCATTTTGAATCCAAGCTTATGATTTATTCCTTTGCAATTCAGGTCCATTCACATATTCAACAAACATTTTAGTGTCTCCTGGGTGCCTTAGTTACAACTACTAGCTGCAGCTCAAGGAACAAGTCTAAATCCAAACTACAGTAATCTAAAGGCTCTGTCCTCGTGGATGATACAGAGAAATAAATGGTACAGGTAAGTACCTATAAAGTAAGTTAGAGAAGAGTTGATAGAGGACATAGTTTAACAAAGAGGGATGCTGGAGGTTTCATTGCAAGAGGAATTAAGTGATGATTTCCAAAGATGAGTAAGGACCTGCAGTTTTTGTAGGAAGTCAATTTCAAATAAAGAATAACCAACCTCTTCAGTTACTGCTGAATTAGTTAGTAAGGTGGTTTGTTCACAGTGACAGAGAGGAGCAATAACCAATCGACCCCAACCTCCCACCCCAAGTGTGACATATAAGACAGTTACTTGATATTTAGATCCATTGTTTTAATTTATCAGTGGAGAGAGTACATTGAATGTTACAGGACTTACTAAGTTTAGCATCTAAAGTTACTATAACTTATTTGCCAACTCTACATTGATTTATTTAATAGTTCTTTTTTCTTTTCTTTCCCTGAGAAAAAAAGACCAAGAAACTACATAATCAAAAGTAAACCATCATTACCAGAATATATATATATATATATATATATATATATATATATATATATATATATATATTGTGTGTGTGTATATATTAAATTTAGGCTTTTTTTTATTAAGGGGAAACAAGGTAAAAAAAATTTTGAGATTCTTCCAGTTTTTTAAAAGGGGAGGAAAGAAACTATTTATTTTTCATTAAACAAAACCCAAATGATTTAATATAAAAAAAATTGCACAGGGGTTGGAGAGATGGCTCCACGGTTGGGAAGGTCGTCTGCCTTTCAAGAGGACCCAGGTTCAATGGCAGTGGTCACATGGCAGCTCACAACTGTTGTGTCTCCAGATACATGAGATCTGACACCCTTACACAGGTGTACACACAGGAAAAATACCAGTCAATGCTCATAAAATAAGAAATAAATTATTAAAAATCACTGTACAAACGTCAGAATTGGGATTCCTCTGTCTAACTTACAAGTTTGTTCAGCTAAAAGAGAAAAAAAGCAAGGTCTGATTTCATCTAATCATTTTTTTTTTCGGAGCTGGGGACCGAATCCAGGGCCTTGCGTTTGCTAGGCAAGCGCTCTACCACTGAGCTAAATCCCCAAACCCGATTTCATCTAATCTTAAAGGAAGATTTCAGTATTATAAAATCAGCAGTTTGTTGTGACTATAGTGTAACTGTTACCACTCAAGGACTCTCCACAGCTGCTGAGATCTCCGTATTGGAGCACCTGGGAAGAATTCTGTACTCCTGAGCCGCACTGGTTGAAGTTAATGGGAACCCAGAAAAAGAGAGATTTTTGAATAAATTATAAGAGTAAAGGGTGTCTTTTTCTGGCTGATGCCTTCTGGAAGATCTATGTATCATTAAACAACTCCTGCTTTCAGCAAACTCCTGGGAAAAGGCTGAATGCAGGAGCGACTGCGTGCCTAAAAACCTTTATCAATTAAGAAAAAATAATACAGGGGTTGGGGATTTAGCTCAGTGGTAGATCACTTACCTAGGAAGCGCAAGGCCCTGGGTTCGGTCCCCAGCTCCGAAAAAAAGAACCAAAAAGAAAAAATAATACAAAAGCAAAAAATAAAAATAAACCAAACGAAGAGAAGGAAGAACAGGAATGAGGTGAAGAAGGACATAATCGGGGGAAGGTTGAATTGTGTGTGTGCGTGCGTGCGTGCGTGCGTGCGTGTATGTGTGCGTGTGTGTTTTGCCAAATTCCGAGAAGGCTCGACTGTATTTAGTACACAGCCACCAAACAATGTTCCTTGTGAAAAGCTGTGGAGCCCACGGCGCTGGGAGGAACATACAGCACTCTGCACTCTCACGTAATGGTTCTGATGAGGTGTCACCTATTTCCATCCAAAAGCTGTTGTAATATGATAACACCTTTGGGAAAGGCACTTTTCTGTCTATGAAATTATTGAATGCAGGCATTATTCCATCCTCTACATTGGGCTGACGGTCCCAATCTGACTTCAGGGCCTGTAGAAACGAAAGGAGACATCCCTCACCTAAAAAATTTCCATATGGAAAACTCTTTAATGGGAAGTAGATGAACTGGGTGATCTAACGGGGTCTTCCACGGTTTTAATTTCCATGATTCTGCTTGGGAAGTATTTGACAACTTTCCTAACCTCGGGCAGATTCCACTGAGTTTTAGGGGGTGAAGGGACAGTTATTGAGAAAAGGAACGGAACCGTCCTTGATTCCTGGAGAAAACTGGTGGGCCCAGGGAAGGGTAGAGTAAGCAGACTAGATCTCAGTCCACCTCGTGTTGGTGAGAGACCAAGGAGAGGAATGGAAGCCAGCTCTCCACTGAGTCTTCCTGCAGTGTCCTCACTGTCCCTAGTAATCTGTTGAGAGAGCCTCAGTGATTTCATTAAGGCCTGAGGATTTTTTTTTTAACTATTGTAGTTGCTTATTACTGTTAAATGTCCCAGGTTGATAACAGCTGGCCATAGAAGGATTTTCCCTGGGAGAAACCTGCAAAAGAATTCAAGTTTTGGCTGAAGAATGCATCTCTGTGGATACCAGGAGACACCGGTAGCTCTCCGTCATTTCTAACGTGGTATTTGAAATCACAGATGAAGTATTCCTGGTTACTACACACTTGAACTGAAGAGTGAATGGAAGCCTCTGCTTCTTCAGCTCCATAGCTGCCAAAGTCGCTGAATGCTAATGAAAGTACACAACAGAACCAGTACTTCAAGTTAGGTCTCTTGTATATTAGGGTCAAGTTTCTTAATTAACACATCTCATTTGGAATCGAAAATACAAGTTGTTTGTTAGGTCATTCATTTTATCAGAAATAAGGCAACTTTATATTTGAAAATTAATGTATTTTCTATTAAATTATTATTATTATAATTATTATTTTGTATGTGTGAGAGACAGAGACAGAGAGATATGGCACTTCTGTGTGTGGAAGGACAACTTATAGGAGTTTGCTCTCCTGTCTTGTATGACCAAACTCAGGCCATCAGGCTTGGTAACAAGAATCTTTGTCAGCTGAGCTATCGAACTGGCCCTATTTTATTTTTCCAAAGAGACCAAGTCTTGCTCTGTTGCAAAGTCTGGCCTTAAATTCTCTCACTCCAGTGGCCCACTTTTTAATGCTGTAACTACAGGCCTGTGCACCACACATAGTTTCCTGTTCATCTTTGTCCTAAGATTTGGTTCCTTCTCTCTTGAAATTTGCTGGAAGACTGGACGCTTATTTCAACTGCAGTCATGATTTTGTGTACAAGATAGACTCTTTCTGAATTCTAAGAATTTAGTTTGAATTCTAAATATTTGCCCATGCCATCAATATCTCTGTATCTCCAAAAGCGTTTCTTTTTTTCCCCAATATTTTATTTTGTTAAAAGTTGAGTGCTAGCCTAGGCATGGCATCACATCATTAAGGCTTGCAGAACTGACCATATTCATACACACTGAGTTTTCTCAAGATAATTCATCTCTGTGCCGGGTTATTCAGCCTCGTGACACTGTCCCAGAATAGCTTGAGGTACAGTACATTCAGGAACGATCCTTCGCAAAGGAGATGATCAGCATTTCAATAATATGCTTCCTGGAGGGATAGACGTAGTGTTTCAATGATAAAAACATGTCCTACAGAAATATTAAGGGAAAAGTCTTCTGTAATAAAGAAAACATGATCATAGTCTAGATTGATATTCTTACAGGAGTAAGAGGTGCTCTTTTAACTTCTGGAAATTATTTACTTGAGGGAAAGGGCTCCCAACTATTTGATTTCTATTCAAAATTTTAGGAAAAAAAAACATAATTTTTGTTTTGGCAGGGAACGAGATGGCTCAGTGAGTAAGGGATCTTGCCTCCAAGGTTCATGCCTGAGTTTGATCCTTTTAGCCCACAGGTAGAAAGAGTACCTACTTCCATAAGTTGTTCTCTTACTTCTGAAAATGCAGGGAATATTTCATAGTTGTATGAATGACTCCCAGAAAGTGGTAACTATGCAAACTTTGAAAATATTAGCATAAGCCCTTTGGTTTACCCCATTATGTGCAACAAAAGCTATTCTGATGGAGCCACGTTCTCATGCGTAGAAGCTTCTCTGTTCATTAAGGGACAACTAACTAGTTCTGAGTGTTGTTGGGTACATAGAAAGTGATTTTTTCCTTCTGAGAATTCAGACCACCTCATCGCCGTCTGAGATCTTTCTGCAGAATTCTTTGAACCTTCAGCTTTCTGCCTTGCATATAGAAAGGCTTAATAATCTTGCTGTTATTAAACATTGTCTGAATGTGTTAAACAAATCATTTAGTAATACATTGTTTCTGTGGAAACAGTATCATACTCCCATGCCCCTGACCACTTTGTCGACCACCAGCTGTTTGGAGAGCTTTGAGGGTAGGATCCTGTTAATATAAATCAACATGCTCTCCTATTAGTTATACGTGCGACCTTGTGACAGGGACTTCCCTCTCTACAGGCTGGTTTCCTCACCTATAAAGTGAAGGAATTAAACAAGATAATGTTCAAAGTCTCTTCCTGTTTTTTTCACAGTGACTCTTGTGTGATGACATGGGGCATGTTCCAGTATTATTTACAGTGCTGAGGGCTGTGGCCTTGTGTGCCACTCACTCCTCCTCAAAAAGGAAATGAGATGATTTTAATAGGCAACTTGGAAAGAATGCAAACGGATTCTCTCCTACGCACAGCCTGGTATGTTTATGTGTCTGTGTGCTCAAGGGCAATAGGTAGAACTAGAGCAGGAGAGAAGTCATTAATGCAGGGAAATATTTTATTTAAATCAATTCATAAGATGATGGTTGGTTTTATTCAAAAGAATGAAGACATTTTTCATATTCATAAAATATGAATGACTCCAGACCTATTTAATTCTACACATCTGTTAGACACAGGGAAAGAAAGAAAAGCTAATGAGCTAACAGAAAAGCACACTTAAAAATAACATTTGGTTTGCAGATATGGCATCCAGTTGCCAAAATGAAGTTAACTGGAGCTTTTGTAGTAATTGCTATTACTGGGCAGAGCACAGAGACTCTTGTACATGCATGCTGGCATGTATACACATGTATTTATGCTTCAGAACCCGTATTAGAACCTGCTATTCATTTCCGGGATAGAGCCTAAATGAGCTGGAGAGGGTAACTGAAGCCGCTGAGTAATGGATGAACAGCATGTCTTTGTGTAAACGAGAGAAGATGAAGAGAGTAACATAGGGCATGAAGTCACTACACCTCGATTTATTTCCTTTGTGCAATTCTTGCTGAAAGGTCCTTGAGAAGAACAAATACACGAAGAGAACTCATCCTCAGAGTCCACGGCTGTGTGTGTTTATCAAGAACTTGCTTGCTGAGCTGTGCACAATCTTTTGGTTTTAGAGGCCCCAGAAAGATTTATTTCTCTTTAAGGCCAGTCAGCCAGACTTCCTAATTTCCTTCATCGGAAAAATAGAGATAATGTAAACTATGGAGACCAATGAGATAGTAATGTTAGTGCATAAGGAAACAGTGAGAAAGGCCATGGAGTCACTACTAAATCCATATCTAGAAATCTATACCATTTATCCTAGATTTTGCAATCCCTGTGGCTTTCATAAGTAAACATTTAAAGAATCTTCTCATAGTAACCTCTATCACTCATGTCACATCACAATTCTACTCATAAATTTGTCACACCCAACCGGAGAACCTGCCTGTCTTTGTCTCTGATTAACAAAACTATGTCCATACTTATGTGGGAGAAGAAATTGTGTATTCTAAAATTATAGGGCATGAAATGCACAGTATATATAAAATCAACAATAATAGCATGTAAGTCATAATGTCAATATAACCCTACTTGCTTTGTAGAACTTAAGTCTAGTAACTGTCATCAGTACATTAATAAAACAAAATAAAGTGTGAATCTCATATTTTAGGGAAATCTATGACTTCCACAAAAGATTGTAATAGATTTGTTTTTTCCATTTTTCCTCCTCTGCTTCTAACATAGGAAAAGCTTTTGTTTTTCCTACATGTGCATCATACATTGTGGGAGAAGTTGCTATTTGTTCCCAGTGACATATGTTCTGTTTCTCAATGTCCTAGCTGGCCAGGAGATACACTTGGTGTGTGATGAGATCTGGTCAAACAACAGTAGAGCTCACTGTGCCCTCCCTTTCCTCATTGTTTATTACCCAATAAAGGATTTTAGAAAGATTCTGCACCCAAACAAGAATTAGACAGCATCTTATCATGCAATGTTCCTCCCAAAAGGCATGGAACCAACGATATGGATGCCATAGCAAAAGAACCAATGTTTTTTAAGTTTCATTTTAGTTATTAATATTTAAAGTTCTAATAAGCATTGATGTCTGATTTTTTATCTTCCATAATTTGATTTAAAATTTAGCTTCCAATGAAAATGTGTTCAATGACATTTACCATTCATACAAACAACTATTTAAAGTGTGACAAAAGAGAAAATAGAATTTTGTGCTCTCTGCCTTTTGGAAGCTTAAATGATTGACTTAAATAATAACCAATCACAGCTGAGAGACACTGCCTCTACCTCCCAATGCAGGTCTTTCCTTCTTTCATGGGGTACTTTCTGCTGTTCACTAAACCAGCAGGATCCACAGCCAGCTCTTATCCTTGCTGAACTCTCCTGGCCTGGCCCCGTCTTATCCACCTTGTGCTATACTGGGCTTTCTAGTGACTCCCTCTGAGTTACAGTCTCTCTCTGAACTTCCAGAGAGAAGTTCAAGAAGCTAAGTTTCTTCATCTTGTCATTAACCCTGGAGCATCTGAGGAAGTTTGCTAGAAGAAGATGGGGCTCTTCTAGGCACAAATATTACAACACATTACCTTCTTTTGGTGATTCATTTAATAGGATAGAACTATATGTCCTTGTCTGAAAGAACATTTGTTGCTTTGAATCTATACCAAGTCATTTTCCATACATATCTTCTCACATTTTTGAATTTTATAATCAACCATAAAAGATATAATTAGGAACAGAAGAAATAGTGGTATCAAGTACAACAAGCTTGACCTCATTATACAAGTCAAGAACAAAAGTCATTCAAGTTCATTGAGATCATACCCACTCTAATAGAAAAATGAAACTTCACCATAATTTTAGTGGTATGCTTAGCTATTCAAATTCAGTACTAGAAAATCAGACTATAGACTCTTTTAAAATAAAATTTATGTATAATGTGCAATATTTCGTTTTAAGAGTTGTCAGAATTATACAAAGCAAATTTCAGCATATATGTGCCTTTCATGTTTACTGTAATTTTCCTATTTATCCAAGGCAAGTGTAGGCCACATAATCAATAATACTTGAAAACCTCATTTTTAATTTATTGTTAAATAATCTTATGGCTGTGACTAATGCTTAGAAATAATAATTTAATTTTAAGCCTACCTGGTGCTGAGCAAGAAAACAAGCCAAATGCTGCTATTTCTTCATGCCTTACCTTTATGCAGTTACCTTAGTTGGTAAATTAAATATGTTTGCCAATAAATAATCTATATTTTGGTGGCATTTATCTTAGAAACTGAATTTTCTTATAGTTCTGATTCTTTCAGTTCATTTTAAAACATCTATTTAGTGTATTTATGTGTACGTGTATGTGTGTGTGCGTGCATGTGTATGTGTATGTGCATGCATGTGTGTGTGTTTTTGTGTATGTGTGTGTGTGTGTGTGTGTGTGTGTGTGTGACTCATGTGTTTGGAGGGTATGAGTGCTTGTCACAGTGTGGAGGTCAAAGAACAATCTCTGGGAGTTGATTTTTTCCATTTAGCATGTAAATCCTAGTGAGAGAACACACTGAGCTCCTCATGCTTTGCAGGCAGCATGTTTCCCGCCGAAGCTTCTCGCCATCGCTTCTTTCTTACTTTTCTTAAGCCCTTCACAGAAATGTTTATCTTGATATCTTGGAATTGCTCCTTAAGGACCTTGGGTCCAGCAGAGTTATTTTAACTTTAAAGATATCAGATTCACCCAACTAATTAGTCAGGATCCATAGGCTTCATCTCATTTCTCATAACAAACCCCACAAAACTAAACTATGGTGATGTAGGTCTATGAAGAATTTGAAGCAAATAAAAACCATTGTTGGATAGGGTCCCAAAAGAAATGCATATGTGTATATAAATTAATTTTTATTATAATTTTTGCTTGTGGCAATGTAAGACATTTTCTCCTTCACTCAATGAAGTAAATTATAATGCTTAAAATGGTTGGGTATGAAATTTCTATAAACTATACAGGTTATTTTTATACAATTATGTAAATTTGAAACAGTTTTATAGAAAACATTGTGTCACTAAGATCTTTCCAAATTGTCAGATGAACACTTTTATTGAGCTTTTCCTTCCTTTCTTCCTTTCTGGAAATATTGTCTTGTGTGTTCTTTACTAGTTTCTAAAAATACAAAACTCAAAGAAGAGCTGTGGTTCTTTTTGCTACATACTTTGATCAAGCCCTGTCGAGGATGAGGAGGAAGAGGAGCAGAAGGAGGAGGATAAGGATGATGGTGGTCTGTTTTTGGAAAGTAAAGGTCAAAACATCAACCTGAAAATTTAAAGAGAACTAGTTTAAGAACTCTTACTTTTCACCAGTGTGTGACAAAGAGATACATGGAAAGTTTCCTCAAATGAAACGGAAATTATCTCCCCTGCCTTCCTCCTAGGCCCCTTGAACCATGAAATATAGTTTACTAAATAACATTTTTGAGGTCATTCATTGGAAAAATTGTGAAGATCTTGTAACAGTCTAGAAATGGAAGTATACATTAATTTAGACTCTGTCCCAGTAAACATTGTCATAAGGAACCATTGGTCTTCAGGGAGGTTCCCTAATACCTGGAGTGGAGGTTGTCCCTGATTCTGTTTACCTGCCTATGGATCCTGTTTCCCTAACTGGTCTGCCTTATCTAGCCTCAGGGGGGTAGTATGCACCTAGTCCTCTAGTGAAGTCGTGTGCCAGGGTTGGTTGTTACTGGCAGGGGTGGGGGTGCGCCCTTTCTCAGAGGAGGAGAGAAAGTGGAAGGCAGGAGCAGCTGTGTGAACATCATTATATTGTCTCTAAAAACAGACCAAATGGAACCCAGCTCCTCCTGTCTTGGTGGTAACATTATTTAGTGTACTGATTCAAGGTAAATAAATTCTTGAAACAGTTTCCCTCATGGGAAATGGTGCCAGTCATAGCACTGATGGCAAGCTGTTACTGGTCTGGGTAGAATTTGGTTTCTCCTGTGATTTGCCTGCAGGTGAGGGAAATGCAGTCTGTCCAGGGAACTTGCTTTGCTCAATAATCATTTGCCGGTGTAAACTGGTGACTTGTTTTCTGGTCTTACTTGGCAATCTGTGCATTTGGTAATAACATTGCCTTTGCTTCTATAATGTTTGAAACAAATCAAGTTTCTGAAATTTAAAACCACAAAAGTTGACCCTGGACATGGCAGGAACATGATCAGACAAAAGAAGAGCATTAGCATTACGAAGGGTGCATTCTCCCACTCACCCCCAGTCCTTTAACACTTTTAAAATCCAGAGGCCCAGCTACAAGGACTAGGAAAATGTATTCATTTTCAAGAGTCTAAAAAATGTTCTATAGTCTCTACTTTGCAATTTTCAATGTGCTTATTAAAATGTTATCTTAATGTTTTAGGTTTACTTCAATACATTAATTTGGGATATTTTGTCTTACCTGACAAGGTAGCTACAGGGAAGAATGATATTTGGTTCACAGAGTTTTCAAAGCTTAATGCCTTTATAAAATTAGTTTATACTGATAGTGTCACATTGATTCAGTGCCAAAGAAACATTTCAAACTCAGACCAGTGGGGATATTTATTAACGCTTTCTTTCAGGTATCAAAATGTGCTTAAATTGAAGTATAAAATTTATGCTGAAATATGGCCACCATTCAATTAATTTGGTGGTAGATACTTATAGTTTATTTTCCTTAAGGTGTATTTTGTCTTTATTTTAATATACAAGGACAGAGCAGCTTCCCATTTGTACTTTTAATTACTAATAATATCATGGCTACATTGTTTATTCTGATATAATACTGCACAGGAATACTTCTTGAGTTTCTCCGTTCTTTTTAAGTTGCATAGTCTATATATTAGAATTTCTTTGTTCCTCTAGGCTGCCATCAGAAGTTAAATGAGACAGCAAACCTTATTGAAAAGTAAAGAGAGGGAACTTCGAAAATTGGAATCCTGTGATGTCTTTCTTCTCTAAGAAAAATGTTTTGCACCTATGTGCTTTGGGAGTTGACATTAGTCATTTAGTTGACCCCAGGAAAGGAAGTGAACACAGCCTTCATAAAGGAGATTATTTTTGTTTTTAAACTGTGCTGCATTCTTCGTGTAAAAACAGATTTAAAGAAGCCCATATATCCTGGCTGTTTTTCCATATATATATATATATATATATATATGTATATATATATATATATATATATATATATATATATTTAACGTTATCAATCCCTAGACCTATTCGGTGAATGTTTCTTTAAATGCATTTTCTCCAGATGTTGGATGAAAAGCGCCCTTGTTATTTTTTCCATTATCACTCTTCACTACTTTCCATAGGCTGCAGGTTGTGTGAGGCAAGGGCTGGAGGAAGTAACATACATGGAAGCCCCAAATTATAGGCACAAAAAATAACTTTTATAAGATACATTCCAAGTGACACTAACTTTCCCAAAAGCTGGCTCTAATTGACTCAAGCCTAGAAAGCAGTAACTGAGGAGCACATCAGACACACGTCCAGTGATCCCAGAATGTGCTCCACAGTATGACATTAGCAGGATGATGACATTCCCAGCTTGCTACCAGCACATTCCAAAAGTCAGGCAGGGTATTTTGGTACCGTCAGGCCAGTTTCCCTCAGAAGTATCCTCTAACAAGCAGAGACTGTTAGGTCATTTACTCCAGCTGCAGAGAACTCCACTGCTCACCTGCCGGCAGATAAAAGAAAGAAGAGTGAGGGAGACCTGAGGAGAGGGGTTTTCTTTATATACAGATGGCCCTTGCCCTGGTTTGAGGCTGCAGCAGTCCTGGCATCCTGCTGTTCACTGAATGTTACAGATGGCTGCGTGGGCAGGAAGCCCTCCCCTTTCCTAACAGTGCTCTGGGGACTACAGGGGGCCTGGAAGGAGCTCTCTTCTTCCTTCCAAGCTTCTTCTCCAAACCCCCAACTGAGAAGCAAGAGAGAGAGAGAGAGAGAGAGAGAGAGAGAGAGAGAGAGAGAGAGAGAGAGCGCAAAAAAATATTTTAAAACATTTGAAAATACTTCCCTAGAACCATTTCTGCCAGTATGATTTTTAGAGAAAATTTAGATTAACCTCAGTGTTCTTGATTGGAGTAGTGTTATGAGCCAAGGATGATAGTTCATTGAAGTAACATACAGCTTGTGTTGAATTATGTAACAGATTCACATAAGCAAAAGGAGGCTTGCGTTCTAAAACAATTAAAAGTCTCCTGGTCAAGCAAATATGGCATTGAAAGTGTTTTCCTCTTCCTTACCTAAAGTCACATTTTAAAGTTTAGCTTTCCCCATTATTTTTTTGTGGTGCTTTGATGTGTGTGTGTTTGCGTTGTATACACATGCCTGTGGCGGTCATGGTGGTGGTGGTGGTGGTAAATGTGTGTATACATGTATTTATAAGTCAGAAGTTGATGTCTACCATATTAGTCAATCTGCCTCCAACTTCATTCTCAGATTTGAGATCTCTGACTGAACCAGCTCCAAGCATCTTCCTGTGTCTGGTTCCTCAATACTAGGATCATAGCATGTGTTAAGGGCTCATAGTTTTTACATGAGATCTAGGATACAGAATTCAGGTTCTCTTGCTCTCACTACAAGCACTTTGCTGAGTGAGCCATCTTCCCTTCTAGATAGTATTGTTTTTCATAAACATAAATACTTAGCTGTTTTGAGCCTGCTAACAAAGGGTTAATGTCATATTTATAGAACTAAACCCAGCAATATATATTTAGTTCACACTAGATTTACTTATAATTTTGAGACGATGTCCTCAACAGTCTTCTATCTGTACAACTTAAAGACATATTATGCTTGGGCTGAAACATAATATTCAGCAAAATATCACCTTTATTTTGGACTGTTTAATATCAGGAAAGATATTATTTCATGCATTTGTACAAAAAGAAAATTGCACAAGAGTTAATTTTAATGGTTACATGTATTTCACTTAAAAAGAAACCAAACATATATAAGGCAGGGAAAACATATGAAAACTTCAGTGAAGGAGGATTTGACAAATGTTTTCCTTTAAGAAAAGCAGAGAATTGTTAAGAGAAAGCCTCAACTATCTTGTCTTAGATGTGCTGGGCTAAGGAAGTGGTATTATTACTCGACTCTCAGGAGAGAAGCCAGATGGTAATAGAGCTGCCCGGGAGCGCTGTGCACTTGGACTTGGACTGCCTTTCTTTTTCATCTCTCCTCTTTGGGACCGGTTTCCTTACATGATTTATCTTGATGGTTTCTTTGTTGAATCTACTTTTGATTTGAAAATTGCTTCACTGGAGTCAAAAGCAGCTGAGCTAAAAGAACATATTTAGAGGAAGTGAGATGACTTTTACTTCCTACAAATAAAAGTGGAATGCCTTTATTATACTCCAAACTGGGGACTGCATAATGTGTGTGTGTAGTTCATCTCAGTTTTCAGATCATAAACCCTGGGGTGGGGGAGCATTTCGAAGTTCATAATATTGAAATTCTAGAAGTTTTACTTTTTCAATACAAGGAGCCTTGTTCCATCCTTTTTGGATTTTCATCTTGCTTTAGGAACCGTGTTCAGGTGACTGTTAGTTTGTTGGATGCTGAGTCAGTAGTATGACCTGTGGTCATATTTCACAGTTTGACTGACCACAACACAGGACACTCACTAGAAAGACTGGCCAATGCATGCAAATAAGAGCTCAGGCTAAAATGCTAGAATTTTCACCTCGGTATTTAACTGTCATTGACTCTAAAAATAAATTTGAGAAAAAATACAGGCAACCATTCAAAATAGAACTCTTTTTTACTAGATTAGTAACATTTTAAAAGTCATTTATTAACATATATTTTGAACAAGACGAATAGAATAATCTAGAAACAAGACACATCGTGTATTCACTGCCTATTTTGTAAACCATATTAGTGCCTTCCTTTCTTATAATACATTTGTTTCCACTCACTATAAGACAATAATATTTGAGAAATATATACATTCATATGTGTTCATATAAATTTACTTATCTGTATACATGCAAACATATATGAATGTGAGGAATCTGTCCACTGATGATATGCAGTTAGTTGTTAAGCTATTGGATCTTAAGGGGTTTAAAAGGATTCACTGATGTCCCAAACTCAAAAGAAAATTCTTTAGACATCATTAATGAGAAACAAATATCCAAAGAAGCTATGCATGTGTCTGTGTAGGTATATATATATATGTGTGTGTATATATATATATATATATATGTGTGTGTATATATATATGTGTGTGTGTAAACCATCCATGTACATGCATGTACATATAATGTGTTTGAATGAACTCATTTATTATGGCATTTGGTGGACAGATGAATAGAACATATCATCATAAAGATGCGTGAAAATGGAGAAAGAATCTATGTTGCTTTAGCCTACTAGATAAAACATGAATGTACTTCAGGGGAAAAACCTCAAGTCACACTGGAAATGTCTTAAATGTCTACATGTGTAATGGTTCAGAAAGGCCCAATCCACTAATGACAGCCATTGCCGCACATTGTAGTGTTGCAAAGCAGAAACGTTCCTGTACACTGGCCCTATCCAAGTGCTTTAAGAAATAATGGTTCTAAGATGAAAGTCTTGTTAAGGTTTCAATGAAAATGTTTGGCACACCCTGATGAAAAGCCAACAATCTGCTTTTAACAAGAGACACTGGAAAAATGTCGGTTAACATACCACTAAAAATATTAATTCTCCTTAATGGCAGGATGCAACGTAGCTTTTTATAGTTTTTGATCCATGTCATAAATTTGGCTACGACAAAAGGGATACCCCAGCTTTAACTCACTGGCAAGAACATTAGCTATTTTCCAGTCTTAATAGGTTTGGCTGGATTTCGCTCCA
Source organism: Rattus norvegicus (assembly GCF_021556685.1). Taxonomy (NCBI): domain Eukaryota; kingdom Metazoa; phylum Chordata; class Mammalia; order Rodentia; family Muridae; genus Rattus; species Rattus norvegicus. The sequence goes on from NC_141539.1 coordinate 59,909,292, forward strand.
CAGAGAGATGGCTAGATTTGTATGTGTGCTGTGTTAGCACACATATGCATGCACTTATGTGCATGTGTGAGGGTGTAGTTTGTGTGTGTGTGTGTGTGTGTGTGTGTGTGTGTGTGTGTGTGTGTAGTCTGAGAAACTTTCTAAAGTCTTAAGTTCTAGGTTGACCATGATTGTCAGAATCCCAATTGAAAACTTGAGACATAGAGGACAGCTGTCTTACAAACTGTTGTGCTTGCCCCTCACATACCCATCTCAGGCTGCCTATCTCAAGCTGGCTGAATGAGAAAAAAAGTATGTTTTCCTACATCTTTTCTCCTATTGCATAGTGGGGAAATTTGGATATTAAGAATTAAGGAAAACATTAGGGGGAGAGAGGTTGTCTTTTGAGTATCTCAGAATGATTGACTTTATTTGGTCAATTACATTTTAAAATAGTATTGCCCTTGAGCAAAATTTCATGTACAGTCATCTCTATATGTGAAAAATAGTATATGGGTGTTGTTTAACTTCGGGGCAGACATCAACGTTTTATCTGAAACATCTTTTTTTTTTTAAATCTTTGTTCCTGAATGAAGATTTGTTTTTTTTTTCCTTCAATAGTTAAAAGGAAAAGGAGTGTTTGGATTTAGTGACCATAGGAAAATTCACTGAAGGAATACCTCCTTATTGCCGTAAGGAAGGCACACAATTGTAATCACAGTGTTTTAAGTATATTCCTAATGGCGTCTTTATGCTTCAACAAAGCACTATGTGCTTAAAATATGCTAATAGATTTCTGTTTCTTCTATTTTCAGTTTCAGGATGAATCTAATGTCCTAGAGCAACAACTGGGGAGAAGATGAAGTGTGAAGTTCTTATACAGAAAAAATAGCTTTTACCAGGATAACTCAAGTGTTTTTGACGAATGGGAATACTAACAGAGCAAATTACACATTAATGCTACTTTCTTGCAGCAGTGAGTTTTCATTAGCCCCCAAATCATGTCAAAGGGAGAATTACTTGTTCAAACTTCACGTTTCCAGGCAAATTTTCTAGAAGCAGTAGATTTGGCATGTAGTTGAAGAATTTGCTTTTAAATCAAATTTTCTTTTTTCATTTCTTTCATAGATTCTTTTCTCATTCAATATATCCTGATTATAGGTTTCCCTCCCTCCAGTTCTCTGAGTTCCCCTTCCCCTCCCCTCTTCTCTAGATCTACTCCCTTTCTGTTTCTGATAAGAACAGGCTTTTAAGGGATAACAACAGATATGACAAAACAAAATATAAGGTGAAGCAAAAACTCTCATAATAGCATTGGATATGGCACGTGAACAAGGGGAAAAAAGCCCCCATAAGTAGGCACAAGAACCAGAGACCAACAGCTTTCACAGTCAGGAGTACCATGAAAATACCTAGCTAATAGCTGTAATATATATTCAGAGGACTTGGGTCTCCAAGCTTGCTGCTTTAGCTTCTGTGAGCTCATATGTGATCTGTTTAGTTGTTTTCCATCCCCCTTTGTTTTTTTTACAATGGTTCTGTTTCTTCTTCTTCAGGATGCCCTGAGCTCTGAAGGGATGGATTTGATGAAGACCTCCAATTTAGACTCTTTCCATATAATATCTGGTTGTGGGTCTCTGTATCTGTTCCTATCTATGCTAGAGGAAGCCTTTCTTGTGATGATTGGATAAGGTAATGATCGACGAGTATAGTAGAATATCATTAGGAATCATTTTATTGACTATTTTTTCCAGCAATGTTTGGTTTATACCCTGGAATTCTGGGATATCTAGTCTATGCTTCTTGATTAACCATACAGTTCCAGCTATAGATTCCCGCTCATGACGTGAGACATAAGTCAAATCAGACATTGGTTAAGTACTCACATAAAGTGTGTGCCACCATTGAACTAGACTATATTGCAGGTAGGGCAGGTTACAGGTCAAAATTTTTGTGACTGGGCTGGGTTAGTGTCCACATTTCTCTTTCTATAGCCTTCAGAGTACTTTCTGCATCAAAGATCCTAGAACATAGGGGTGAAAGCTGCATGTAGGTGCCCGGTGGACTTCTCTATGTTCAATGTTTGTCTGGGTATTGTCCTTAGCAATGGCGTTCTCGTCTGTGTTTGCAGAGAGCAACTTTTTGTCTTAGCAACAGATGGGATTGCATGAAGATTTTCATGGGTAACCCTTGGCCAACATCTCAATAGAAAGCAACCTAATCTTGCGAGAAGTCTTGCCAAACTACAAGAGATGGACATTTGAGACTTGGTATCCACCATTACCAGGCGCGTTCATTAGAATCACCTTCATAGATTCCAGGAGGTGTCTGCTATATTAGGTTTTCACCCAATACCCAACACTTCTGTTCCCATCAACCCCCAGTATGCCAATAAAATCCACTGTGTTTCCTCCTCCAAGGGTGATGCATGGGTTTACCAGAGACTTTCTCTTTACCTCACTTCTCTGTGTTTGCTAACTGTAGCTCAGTAGTCATTTACTTAACATCTAAGATCCACTTATAAGTGAGTATGTATCATATTTTTCTTGCTGGTTATGGGTTACTTCCACTTTTCTTTTGTTCCATCCATTTGTCATGATGTCAGTTTTTGTTTTAAACCTGATTAAATGTGCTCATTTTGTAAATGTAGCGCATTTCTTTACCCATTCTTTTGTTGAGGGCGATCTAGGTTGTGTACACTTCCTGGCTATTATGAATGAAGCAGCAATGAACATGGTCAAGCAAGTGTCTTTGTGGTAGGATGGAGACATCTTTGGCTATGTGCCTAAGAGTGGTATAGCTGGGTCTTGAGCGACGCCTATCCCCAACTTTCTGAGGAATTGACATTGACTTTCATGGTGGCTATACGAGTCTGTATTCCTGCCATCAATGGAGGAGTGCCTCCCCTTGCTCCACATCCTCCCAAGAATGAGCTGTTACTTGTGTTATTGATCTCAGCCATTCTGACAGGTATATGACAGAATCTCAAAGTAGTATTGATTTGCATCTCCCTGATAGCTAATAATGTTGTATATTTCTTTAAATGTTTCTCCACCACTTAAGATTCCTCTGTTGAGACTTTTCTGTCAGAGCTACATCACTTTTTTTTTTTAAAGCAGTACATGTTGTTGTTTTTTTTTTTTTTTTCCGGAGCTGGGGACCGAACCCAGGGCCTTGTGCTTCCTAGGCAAGCACTCTACCACTGAGCTAAATCCCCAACCCCAGCTACACCACATTTTTAAAGTGGGCTATTTGTTTTTGTATGTACACTTGAAAACAAGTGTATTACTTGTTTTCTTTAGTTCTTTAAATATTTTGCATATTAATCTTCTATTGAAAGTGGCATTGGTAAACACTACTTACTAATCTGTAGGCTGTCATTTTGTCCTTCTGAACCTGTCTTTTGCCCTCTCCAGAAACTTCTCAGTTTCATGAGATCCCAGTAATTGTTGCACTTTTTGCCTGTCCTATTGCTGTTCTATCTAGGAAGATGTCTCCTGTGCCTACGCATTCCAGGCCATTCCACACTTTCTTTTCTATCAAATTCAGTTTCTTGTTTTATGCTGAGGTCATTGATTGACTTTGACTTGAGTTTTGTGCAAGGTTATGAATATGGATCTATTTGCATTTTTATACTTGCAGACGTCCAGCTAGAATACAACATTTGTTAAAGATGCTTTCTTTCATTTACAGTCTGTATTTCTACCTTGTTTATCAAAAATTGGGTTGTATGTGGAATTATGTCTGGGTCTTTGATTCAGTTCAATTGGTCAAAGTGTCTGTTTTTTTTAATACCAATTACATATTATTTTTACTATTATACCTCTGTAATACAACTTGTAATCAGAATTGGTGGGACCTCAAGAAGTTCTATTTTTGTTCAGGATTGGCTATCATGATTTGTTTTGTTTTGTGTTTTTTTTTTTCTTTTTACATGAAATTGAGATTGTCCTTTCAAATTCTTGTAAAGATTTGTGTTGGAATTTTGACTAAGATGTTATTGAATCTGTAGGTTGCTCACTGTAAGATGATCATTTTTACTATGTTAATTCTATTGATACATAAGCATAGGAGATATTTCCATATTTTGATATCTTCTTTTACGAAGATTTGAAAGATTTTGTATATTTTCTTCAATTTCTTTCTTCAAAGTATTGAAGGCTATATCATACAAATCTTTCATTTGCATGGTAAGAGTTACCCCAAGCAATTTCATATTATTTGAGGCTATTATGAGACTTGTAATTTCTACAATTTTTTCCAAATCTGTTTGTCATTCATATATAGGGGATTATGTTTTTGAGGTAATCTTATATCCAGCCACTTTGCTGAAAGTGTTAATCAGCTGTAAGAATTCCCTTGTAGAATTTTTAGGGTGATTTGTGTATATTATCATATCATCTAAAAACAATAATACATTAACTTATTTGTTTTCCTTTGATCTTCAGTTGTCTCTTGTTCTAGCTAAAACTCCAGGTACTATATTAAATAGTATACCATAAATGGACAACCTTAGCTCGTACATGATTTTAATGGAATTGCTTTGATTTTCTCTGCATTTATTTGACTTTGGCTTGCTGTAAATTGAATTTATTATATTTAGGAATGTCTCTTGGATTCCAAATCTCGTCATGAATTTTGTCATAAACGGTTTGGGATATTTTTCAAAGACCTTTAGGGCATCTAATGAGATAATCATGTGCTTTTTTTTTCTCTTTGTTTATATTGTTGGATTATATTTATTGATTTTTATATATAAAGCCATCCTTACATCTCTGGGATGGAAACTTCTTGATTATTATAGATGATTTTTTGTTGTGTTTTGGGATTTTGTTGCAAGTATTTTATTGAGAATTTTTGCACGCATGTTTATAACAAAATTTGTTCTATAATTCTGTTTCTTTGTTGAGACTTAATGTGGTTTGGGTATCAATGTAACTGCAGCTTCATAAAACAAGTTGTTCAGTTTGCTTCTGGTTTTGGAATAATATAAAGAATATTGGCACTATCTCTTCTTTGAAAATCTGGTAAAATTCAAAGCTAAATCCATCTGGTCCTGTGCTTCTTTTGGTTTGGTTTAATTTCTTTTATTTCACTATAGGATATAAGCCTATTTAAATTGTTTACCTGATTCTTTTCAGGTCACCAAGATCATATTTTGACAGATATAGGTAAATGCTTCCTACAACTTTAGTTAGAATTTTCTTTTTTTTTTTTTGGATCATACTTTCTTTTTTTTTTTTTAATTAACTTGAGTATTTCTTATATGCATTTCGAGTGTTATTCCCTTTCCCGGTTTCCGGGCAAACATCCCCCTCCCCCCTCCCCTTCCTTATGGGTGTTCCCCTCCCAACCCTCCCCCCATTGCCACCCTCCCCCCATAGACTAGTTCACTGGGGGTTCAGTCTTAGCAGGACCCAGGGCTTCCCCTTCCACTGGTGCTCTTACTAGGATATTCATTGCTACCTATGGGGTCAGAGTCCAGGGTCAGTCCATGTATAGTCTTTAGGTAGTGGCTTAGTCCCTGGAAGCTCTGGTTGCTTGGCATTGTTGTACTTTTGGGGTCTCGAGCCCCTTAAAGCTCTTCCAGTTCTTTCTCTGATTCCTTCAACGGGGGACCTATTCTCAGTTCAGTGGTTTGCTGCTGGCATTCGCCTCTGTATTTGCTGTATTCTGGCTGTGTCTCTCAGGAGCGATCTACATCCGGCTCCTGTCGGTCTGCACTTCTTTGCTTCATCCATCTTGTCTAATTGGGTGGCTGTATATGTATGGGCCACATGTGGGGCAGGCTCTGAATGGGTGTTCCTTCAGTCTCTGTTTTAATCTTTGCCTCTCCCTTCCTGGCCAAGGGTATTCTTTTTCCTCATTTAAAGAAGGAGTGAAGCATTCACATTTTGATCATGCGTCTTGAGTTTGGTTTGTTCTAGGGATCTAGGGTAATTCAAGTATTTGGGCTAATAGCCACTTATCAATGAGTGCATACCATGTATGTCTTTCTGTGATTGGGTTAGCTCACTCAGGATGATATTTTCCAGTTCCAACCATTTGCCTACGAATTTCATAAACTCGTTGTTTTTGATAGCTGAGTAATATTCCATTGTGTAGATGTACCACATTTTCTGTATCCATTCCTCTGTTGAAGGGCATCTGGGTTCTTTCCATTTTCTGGCTATTATAAATAAGGCTGCGATGAACATAGTGGAGCACGTGTCTCTTTTATATGTTGAGGCATCTTTTGGGTATATGCCCAAGAGAGGTATAGCTGGATCCTCAGGCAATTCAATGTCCAATTTTCTGAGGAACCTCCAGACTGATTTCCAGAATGGTTTTACCAGTCTGCAATCCCACCAACAATGGAGGAGTGTTCCTCTTTCTCCACATCCTCGCCAGCATCTGCTGTCACCTGAGTTTTTGATCTTAGCCATTCTCACTGGTGTGAGGTGAAATCTCAGGGTTGTTTTGATTTGCATTTCCCTTATGACTAAAGATGTTGAACATTTCTTTAGGTGTTTCTCAGCCATTCGGCATTCCTCAGCTGTGAATTCTTTGTTTAGCTCTGAACCCCAATTTTTAATAGGGTTATTTGTTTCCCTGCGGTCTAACTTCTTGAGTTCTTTGTATATTTTGGATATAAGGCCTCTATCTGTTGTAGGATTGGTAAAGATCTTTTCCCAATCTGTTGGTTGCCGTTTTGTCCTAACCACAGTGTCCTTTGCCTTACAGAAGCTTTGCAGTTTTATGAGATCCCATTTGTCGATTCTTGATCTTAGAGCATAAGCCATTGGTGTTTTGTTCAGGAAATTTTTTCCAGTGCCTATGTGTTCCAGATGCTTCCCTAGTTTTTCTTCTATTAGTTTGAGTGTGTCTGGTTTGATGTGGAGGTCCTTGATCCACTTGGACTTAAGCTTTGTACAGGGTGATAAGCATGGATCGATCTGCATTCTTCTACATGTTGCCCTCCAGTTGAACCAGCACCATTTGCTGAAAATGCTATCTTTTTTCCATTGGATGGTTTTGGCTCCTTTGTCAAAAATCAAGTGACCATAGGTGTGTGGGTTCATTTCTGGGTCTTCAATTCTATTCCATTGGTCTATCTGTCTGTCTCTGTACAAATACCATGCAGTTTTTATCACTATTGCTCTGTAATACTGCTTGAGTTCAGGGATAGTGATTCCCCCTGAAGTCCTTTTATTGTTGAGGATAGCTTTAGCTATCCTGGGTTTTTTGTTATTCCAGATGAATTTGCAAATTGTTCTGTCTAACTCTTTGAAGAATTGGATTGGTATTTTGATGGGGATTGCATTGAATCTGTAGATTGCTTTTGGTAAAATGGCCATTTTCACTATATTAATCCTGCCAATCCATGAGCATGGGAGATCTTTCCATCTTCTGAGGTCTTCTTCAATTTCTTTCCTCAGTGTCTTGAAGTTCTTATTGTACAGATCTTTTACTTGCTTGGTTAAAGTCACACCGAGGTACTTTATATTATTTGGGTCTATTATGAAGGGTGTCGTTTCCCTAATTTCTTTCTCGGCTTGTTTCTCTTTTGTATAGAGGAAGGCAACTGATTTATTTGAGTTAATTTTATACCCAGCCACTTTGCTGAAGTTGTTTATCAGCTTTAGTAGTTCTCTGGTGGAACTTTTGGGATCACTTAAATATACTGTCATGTCATCTGCAAATAGTGATATTTTGACCTCTTCTTTTCCGATCTGTATCCCCTTGATCTCCTTTTGTTGTCTGATTGCTCTGGCTAGAACTTCAAGAACTATATTGAATAAGTAGGGAGAGAGTGGGCAGCCTTGTCTAGTCCCTGATTTTAGTGGGATTGCTTCAAGTTTCTCTCCATTTAGTTTAATGTTAGCAACTGGTTTGCTGTATATGGCTTTTACTATGTTTAGGTATGGGCCTTGAATTCCTATTCTTTCCAGGACTTTTATCATGAAGGGGTGTTGAATTTTGTCAAATGCTTTCTCAGCATCTAATGAAATGATCATGTGGTTTTGTTCTTTCAGTTTGTTTATATAATGGATCACGTTGATGGTTTTCCGTATATTAAACCATCCCTGCATGCCTGGGATGAAGCCTACTTGATCATGGTGGATGATTGTTTTGATGTGCTCTTGAATTCGGTTTGCCAGAATTTTATTGAGTATTTTTGCGTCGATATTCATAAGGGAGATTGGTCTGAAGTTCTCTTTCTTTGTTGTGTCTTTGTGTGGTTTAGGTATAAGAGTAATTGTGGCTTCGTAGAAGGTGTTCGGTAGTGATCCATCTGTTTCAATTTTGTGGAATAGTTTGGATAATATTGGTATGAGGTCTTCTATGAAGGTTTGATAGAATTCTGCACTAAACCCATCTGGACCTGGGCTCTTTTTGGTTGGGAGACCTTTAATGACTGCTTCTATTTCCTTAGGAGTTATGGGGTTGTTTAACTGGTTTATCTGTTCCTGATTTAACTTCGATACCTGGTATCTGTCTAGGAAATTGTCCATTTCCTGAAGATTTTCAAATTTTGTTGAATATAGGTTTTTATAGTAAGATCTGATGATTTTTTGAATTTCCTCTGAATCTGTAGTTATGTCTCCCTTTTCATTTCTGATTTTGTTAATTTGGACGTACTCTCTGTGTCCTCTCGTTAGTCTGGCTAAGGGTTTATCTATCTTGTTGATTTTCTCAAAGAACCAACTTTTGGTTCTGTTGATTCTTTCTAAGAATTTTCTTTATTTCATTAGCTGTCTAGATGGACATTGAAGAGCTTCATCTGTAGAATGAGAGGTCATAATGCTAGCAGTTGTGCTATGATTTCCTGAAACATATACATCAACTTGTATTGAAGCTTATTTTCTGGTTCACTGTGATAAACTACATGTTACTTATTTCTTCATTTACCTTTTCTTTTTTTCTTTTTTTTCTTTTTTTTTTTACACTTCAGATTTTATTCTCCTCTTGGTCCACCCTCTAACTGTTCCACATCCCATATCTCTCCACCCCACTCCATTGCCAACTCCTCGAGGATGTCCCTGCCCCACCCACTCCACCCACTTCACCCACACCACTCACCCCACCAGACTTCTAAACTTCTTGGGGCCTCCAATCTTTTGAGGGTTTGGTACATCTTCTCTAACTAAACCCAGACCTGGCAGTCTCCTGCTGTATATGTGTTGGAGGCCTCATCTCAGCTGGTGTATGCTGCCTGGTTGATGATCCAGTGTCTGAGAGATTTCAGGGTCCAGGTTAATTGAGACTGCTGGTCCTCCTACAGGGTCATCCTCCTCCTCAGCTTCTTACAGCTTTTCCCTAATTCAACCACAGGGGTCAGCAGCTTCTGTTCATTGGTTGGTTGCAAATATCTGCATCTGACTCTTTCAAATACTTGTTGGGTCTTCCGGAGGGCAGCCGTTATAGGTCCCTTTTTGTGAGTGCTCCATAGCTTAGTAATAGTTTTCAGGCCTTGGGGCCTCCCCTTGAGCTGGATCCCACTGTGGGCCTGTTGCTGGACCTTCTTTTCCTCAGGCTTTTTTCCATTTCCATCCCTGCAGTTCTTTCAGACAGGAACAATTGTGGGTCAGAGTTTTGAGTGTGGGATCGCAACCCCATCCCTCACTTGTTGCCCTGTCCTGCCGGACAAATTCCCTCTCCCAAGTCTCTAATTCATTTGTGAGTTTCCAGTGTAATCTGTTCTTTATGTCACTAAAGAAAATACAGAGAAATTGTGAAAGTATTTAGAATTCTTGCATATTTGTAGTGGTAAGAAATAGGAATCTTGAGAGGTAATATCTGTACTGAAAAAAAAAATCTTGTATTTAACACTTTTCACAAGTAGAAGTTTAGAGAAGTATACAGGCTATGCTTCAGTAGTGTTAGTAGCACTATTTAACTTTTAATTTGGAAGAATAATTATTCATAGGGATCCTTGTGGAGCACTTTATTAGTAAATTGGATTACACATTCTTGTAAAGCTTGAATCTTAAAGCCCATTAGTCTCTTTGGATAGTTCCCAAATGTATCTCCCTTGTGTTTATTCAGATTATTTACTTATATAGCTATGTTGTTTAAAATATGATTTAAATAAATTAATTCATCTTGAAAAATTGTTTATCTAATTTATTTTAATTCTGTTAAGTAGTATCTATGATAGAAACTATTTCTTTTAAATTTTCCAATTTGTTGGAGTACAGGTCTTTGAATTCTGACCTAATTATTCTTTGGATTTCCTCCATGTCTATTATTGTGTCCCTGGTTTTTGTTTGTTTGTTTTGTTTTTTTCTGATTTTGTAAGTTTTGGGTGAGGTTTTTCTGCCTTTCATTTAGTTTGGATAAGGCTGTTGCTATCTTGTTGATTTTCACAAAGAACCACCTCCTTATTTAATTGATTCTTTGTATTATAATATGTTTTCTATTTTAATTGATTTCAGATCTCTGTTTGGTTATTTCTCTCATTGAATCCTCTTATGTGTGCTTATTTATTTTTGTTCTAGAGCTTTCAGGTGTGTTGTTAAATTGCTAGTATGGATCCCTCCCTCTCTCCTTCCCTCCCTCCCTCCCTCCTCTCTTCCTTTCTTTCTTTCTTTCTTTCTTTCTTTCTTTCTTTCTTTCTTTCTTTCTTTCTTTCTTCCTTTCTTTCTTAAGTACTTTCTTCTTAGAAATCCTTTCAACATGTCCCATAAGTATGGATATGTTGTGCATTGATTTTCACTGAAATCTAGAAAGTAATTTTTAATTATTTTTTATATTTTGACCCAGTTTTTATTAAGTAGAGAGTTGTTCACTTTCCAGGAGTTTGTCATTTTATGTTGTTTCTGTTGTTGATATCCAGCATTAAGCCATTGTTGTCTCATAGGATACAGAGAGTTATTTCAATTTTCTTGTATCTCTTGACACTTGCTTTGTGTCCAAATATGTGGCCAGTTTTAGAGTGTGTCTAGTGATGTGATAAGAAGATGATACATTCTTTTTAATTTGGGTAAAATATTCTGTAAATATCTGTTAGGTCTATTTGGTTTATATTGACTGGTAGCTCAAATGTTTCTCCGTTTAGCTTTTGTCTGGATGACCTGTCAGTTGGTGAGAATAGGGTTTTGAAGTTTCAATGCTGTCAATGTATGAGGGTCAGTATGTGATTTAATCTGCAGTAGTAGTTCTTTTATAAACTTGGTCTTGTGTTTAAGATGGCACAAATGTTAAGTATTGAAATGTCACCTTGGTGGATTTTTCTTTGACGAGTATGCCGAGTCCTTCCTATTTCTTTGGATTAGTTTCAGTTGAAGATGGTTTGGTAGATATTAAAATGTCCATGTCAGCTTGTTTCTCAGGTACTTTTGCTTGGAATATCTTTTTCCTACCTTTATTCCCTGATGTAATGGCTATCCTTGCTGTTGATGTGTGCTTCTTTAATGAAATCAGAAGGATGAATCCTATTTCCACATCCATTTTATAGTTTTTTTTATTGGGGAATTGAGTACAATAATATCAAAGGATACCACTGACAAATGGTTATTGATTCCTATTGTTATTATTGCTTGTAGTTTATCTGTTTCCTTTCTTTTGATTTTGCTGGTGTGAGATTATTTTTTCCAGCATTTCCGAGAGTGTAACTAACCTTCTTAATTGAAGTTTTCTTCTAGAATTTTTATAGGGATGCATTTATAGATAAATATTATTAAATTTGAATTTATTATGATATCTCATTTTCTTCATCTTTGGTAATTGAAAGTTTTCCTGAGTATATTTAGTAATTTGAACTGACATCTGTGTTCTCTTAGAGTGTCTTGAACATTTATCCATTCTCCATTAAGAAGTCAGGCATAATTCTCATAGGTCTGCCTGTGTATGTTATTTAGCCTTTTTCCCTTGCTGCTTTTAACACCACTTTTTGCATGCTTAGTGCTTTTGTTATTATTTGGCAAGGGAATTTTTTTCTCTCAATATATTAGCTATTCTGTGTTACTGGTTTGTTTTTGTTTTGCTTAGTTTTGTTTTAACATTTATATGTATCCTCTTTAGGTTAGGAAATTTTCCTTCAATTTTGTTGAAAATATTATCTGGGCCTTTGAGCTAATATATTTCTCCATCCTCAATTCCTATTTTTCTTTTTAAAAAAATTAAAAAAATATTTTATGTATTTACTTTCCAAATGTTGTTTCCCTCTTAGAGCTAGCTCTTCACTCCATCCCCCTCTCCTTAACTTCTGAGAGGGTGCTCACCACCCACTCCACCCCACTGCACCCCATATTCCCCTTTCCTGGGGTATCAAGTCTGTTCAAGATTAGGTTCATCCTCTCCCACTGAGGCCAGTCAAGGCAGTGCTCTGCTAGATATGTGCTGTGGAGTCACGGACCAGCCCATGTATGCTCCTTGGTTGGTGGCTTAGTCTCTGGGAGCTCCCAGGAGTCCTAGTTAGTGGACACTGTTGGTCTTCCTATAGGAATGCCATCTCCTTCAGATCCTTTAGCCCTTCCCCTAACTCTTCCATAGGGGTCTTCAGGGTTAATCCAACAGTTGGCTTCAAGTATCTGCATCTGTCTTAGTCAACTGCTGGTAGAGCTTCTCAGAGGACAGCCGTACTAGGCTCCTGTCTTGTATTTGTTTATTTCATAGTGAACCAAATTTCCTGCAAAATCCTGTTTTGAGATTTAACATTTTCTTTGACCAATGTATCAGTTTCTTCTATCGTATCTTCAATGTCTGAGATTTTCCTTCATCTCTTACATTTAGTTTGCCTCTGTTGTTCCAAATTTTTCATATCAAGATTTCCATCAGTTTATGTTTTTTGGCTTTGCTTCTAATTCCATTTTGTCATATTTATAAAGCTACTATAAGATATTTGTGTGTGTGTGTGTGTGTGTGCTTCAGCTATATTGGAATATTTAGGGACTGCTGTGGTGGGATAACTGAGTTCAGGTGGAGACATATTGCCTTGGTTGCTATTGATAATGTTTTTATGCTGGTGTCTGGATTTGTGATGATTGTAGGTCTAGATTTGTCTTTGTTGGGGGGTTATTTTCTTCCTTGGTTTCTGCTTCTCAGTATTTTCAGAGGATCTACGGCTGTGTGCTCTCTATTTTTCTGGGCTGTTCATTTGGCATATTCACAGGGATACATGAACTGGTTGGCAGCCATTTATCTGGGATGAGTTGGGGAAAGGAAGTTTGGATGAGAAGGTCTTTGTGATTCATAGGGATTGGCCTCACAGAAGAAAGGGATACTACCATGGTTTTCCTACTACACAGCTGTAGATGAGACTAAAGGAATTGGTTCTCAAGAATAATAAGAGAAGCATTTGTCCACTCTCCCTCTATTGCCACCTCCTGAGAGGAGAGGCATTTTTGTTATCAGGGGGTGCTTGCGGAAACTAGAGTCTGGGGCAAAGCAACAAGTGGGAGGAGGAAGCTTAGAAGGATCCTACGATCCATAATTGTTGGAATCAGGGGGCCAGGGATGGCTGCCCCAGATGTTCTGCTACAAGGATGAGATTGAAACTGGAATATTGTAGTCTTAGAGAACAGAGGGGAAAAGTCTGTGGTCTCTGATTCTCCATGGTTTTCTGGTTTCCCAGTGTGTCCTTCACACTCTGTACTCTTCCAGAGATGGAATGTCACCCCTAATATTCACCTATGAAAATGTCCTTGGTCTTACGCATGCTTGTTTGTGTCCAGATGGCTTTTCATACAATTTGACTAATGACATGATGAATTCACTTTTTAAAACATGTTTTAGCAAAGGAAAATATTTTGCCTTTTTTAAACATTCAACTATTTATTTGGCACCTTAAGGAACACAGAAAAGAATCTGTTTATTAACATAAAAATAATTAGCTCAATTCACTTTTTCTAGCCAGAGTGGTCTGTAGAATCATAATCTGATGTAAACAGAAAAAAAATGAAAAAAAGAGAGAGAGAAAATGATGATAGTTTCTCTGGACTTATTTTAGAAAGAGAAATAATGTATCTCTTTCCCCAAATGTTTATAGATTACCCAGATTGAAATAGCGTTGTTCTGTTTTGTTTCCAGTAATTAGATGGAAAAATCAGTCCAAATGCGCAGTTGCCTAAAATGTAATCTGACTAACAGTTCCATGTGTAAAAATATTCTTTGTAGCATCAATACACATAAATAGGATTTTAGGTTTCTATATCTTTTAATAGGACATAAGCATATTGGGTCGTCTGCTGTATACATACTTATCAAATGCTCTTTCACATTCTTGCACTTAATGAAGTGACATTATAATTTGACTTGTTTATCTGGTGACTCTGTCTTTGAATGTGAAGTTATGCTGCCAGCAAACACACAAAAGCTGTTGTGCAGAGATCAGCAAATATATTTGAAAACATAATGGTACTTTAAAGGAGTCTTCTAAGCACATGGTAGAGATCTTTGCACAGCCAGCAAAAATAATTCCATGTGGTCGTTCTTGTTCTTAACTGAATTTCTGAGTATGTGAAGCCCATTGAATGAAAAGTATGAAAGCTCTATAGCATGGCTCAACAAGGAAAAATTAGTATATATACCAAATGGACAAAATACATTTTTATAAAAAAACTTTTCATGTGACAGAAGAAATCAGCCAGTGCTTTTCTAATGGAATCAAAGTCCCAAGAGTCCACTGGAAGTCGATGTGGAGATGAAGTTTAATACACAAATTGCCATTTAATACATACTTCAAAGAAACAGTCACAAAGTTGGAGAAAAAGAAAAGAGGATTATTTGTTCATTGGTAGTTTTTTGTTTGTTTGTTTTGATTGTTTATTGTTTGGAGGCCTGATACAGATTTAATTTTGGGAATATTTATCTTGATTCTTTAAAGCAACATTTATTTTAGCTACAATATTCATTCCTATAAAAACAGGAAGATTAAGTGATTAGAAGTAAAATGCTCTTGCGGGAAGCAGAGCTAGTCTGATATCTGAACCTGTACCCTCGAGCCCTAACCTCTGAGAAGTGTCCAGCCTCCATGAAAGATAGTTTGGAAACCTGGGTTATAGACCCAAGCAACCTAAAAACATAATTTTCGGTCAAGTGTACCCCAAGTCAAGCACAGTGAGTTGCAGTATGTGTGAGTAGAAGCTTATGGTATGTGTGTCTTGTGTTTCCTACACATGTATAGAATTCTCTATGTGAATGGCACTCTTCTTTTTTTCAGTTTGCTACAGTTCTCACAAGGCTGTCATACATTACTGAGAACATGGCAGGTTAATCCCAGTTGACGGTGCATCACATAGCTGCCCAGTGACAGAGCAAACCTTTCTCCCTATGTTCTAGGGACTGTCTTTCAAGTATTTGTACAGCTGTGGGAACTAAAATTTGAAGAGGCAGAAATTCTTGTATTGCTCTTTATGAATATTCAACAATGAAGGATAGCCCTCTTTGCTCCTGTGCACGCTTTCATAGACAAAATATTGCATTCGTGGTGCTGAGCCTGTGGGTTGCGACCCTTTGTGGGTCCGAATGACCCTTTTAGAGAAATCAACTAAAACCAGTAGAAAATATAGATATTTACAGTATAATTCACAACACTAGCAAAATTACAATTATGAAGTAGCAACAAAAATAATTTTATGGTTGAGGGTTATCACAACATGAGGAACTACAATAAAGGGTAGCCACACTAGGAAGGTTGAGAACCACTATACTAGATGTTTTCAAATTGTAGGGTTTTTCAAAAGCAGTCTCTCAAAGAAGAATTTGAATGAAAAAAATAGGAACCCCTAATAATAACAATATTTTATTGGCTTACTCAAAAACACAATAGTTATTTTCAAAGGGAAATAACAGATAAACCTTGTTTACATAAGAGTAATTCAGCATTACTTGGCCACACTCATGTTTGTTGATAAAGCTGACATGAACTTTCACTTCCATGTACTTTGAAGCCTGGTTCTGGCCAGATTCCAAGGGTGGAGTGAAGAAGAATTCAGCCAGCAGCTGGTCCTGATTGTACTCAGGGTCCATATTTCCTTCCTTACAAAGATTTCTCAGGGAAGGCCAGGCCTCATTCCTACTGTTTGGAGCATCTTTTGTAGGGTTTTTTTTCTTTCATTTAAACTTTTATCCTTTTTTTCCTGATGGTTAGTCAGGTGGAACAATAGCTCAATTCTAATATCTTATAGTCACTGTTACTGGGATACATCTCTGTGAAAACAGTCTGATATCTACACCCATATGTAGGCAAGGAGTCTTTGTCATCTATAGTTTCTTTATAGCTGCCTTTGGAGACCAATTGGTTTGATAGAATTGGTTCTGATTATACAACAGGGAGGTCTCTTGCTTATGCAAATATCTGAGCAAGTTTCCATTACCAACAGAATGCCCAGACTGCTGAGGAATTTCTTTCATACTTAACATGAACTCTGCCAATCTTTATGTATTTACTATTGATCTCTAATAACAAAAAACAAATCTGTGCAGCCTCAGAGTCCTAGGCCAGGGGCTCTTTACTAATTGTTCTGTCATTCCATAGCCCTTTAGAGGATGTCAGGAAAGCAGGAGATGGATAAGTGAGAATAGAAAGCATTAATTAACTTCACCTCCTTTCCATAGAAATTTTCATGCTAGGGTTAAAGAATACCAATCCTAAAGCCTGAATCAGGACAATGTCCCCAAATCTGCTAAGTAGATCTTGGATTATTAAAGAATATCCCTTAGTGTATTCTTTTCTGTTAAAAATAGTGAAGACATGTAATTTTATAATTTTAATTAACTTACTATCCATATATATGTACTATTTTATTTGCATGTATGTCTGTAAACCACATGCAGGTCTCGTGCCTAGTGCTCAAGGACATGGATGCTCTGGGACTGAAGCTAGAAAGAGTTGTAAGCTTCCACATGGCTGGGTGTAGTGAAGTGAACCTTAGTCCTCCAGAAGAGCTGTTGGTACTTAACCATTGAGATACCTCTCCAGCTCCAAATTTTGAATTTTACAACATAGGAAGTTGCTGCTTCACAGGGATCAAAACCATTAGATGACATTAAGTTATGTCAAGTGAAATAATTTTATTCTTAGTCAACGAGACGGTTCAAAGTCTCAGAGCTCATTTAAAATTCAGAGCATCAGGATACCGAGTGAGAATCATTGAACTTATAATGTGCCTTTTAATAGGATTCTTCTGAGAAATTTGCATGCTTATTAAAGTTTAGGAAGAATCAATAGGAAGTTTTAGTTATAGGCAAATATAATGACTTTATTGTTTTGGGATCCAATATTATATTACAGAATGAAATGAATATCATGTTAAGAACAAGAAACATTTCCCTTGGACACATGCATGAGGTCATCTGAGCAGGAATGTTCCCAGGATGCTTCCCAAACCATCATTTCAGGCCTCAATTATTTTTATCAAGACCTACTTTCACTTCCTAATGTATGTTCTTTCTTTTCACACATGCTTTTAACCTTTGTCCTATGCCAAAAAAAAGTAATAGAGGCAATTATCAAGGAATGAGAGAACTTTGTGATTGAAACTCTCGACTTAGTTTCAGGGAGGAAAACTCTTAGTTCTCCATGTATTTGCTAGTTCACACAAGCAAGATCAGACTGAATTAAAGAATACTCTTAGGTGGTCTTTTGTCTAGGACTTGATTTATTATCTTTACTTGAATGTCCCCTTCTTGACTTAGCTAACCCTTTTAACTGTGTTCAGGTTGGAGAGAGAAGCAGATCAACTTTCTTACTAATCCTAAAAACATTATGTCATTTGTTCACTCCCTCCCTTTTGCTTTCCCTCTCCCTCTCTCCCTTCCTCTCTCCCTCCTCCCTCTCTTCTTCTCTCTTCCTCTCTTTCTGTCTCTCTCTGTTTCTCTGTCTCTCTGTCTCTGTCTCTGTCTCTGTCTCTGTCTCTGTCTCTCTCTCTCTCTCTCCCCCTGTGTGTGTGTGTGTGTGTGTGTGTGTGTGTGTGTGTGTTAGGAGGCAAGAACTCTAGGATAAATACTGGTTCTTTGTACAGCTTGCATAGGTGCTTTACAAATGAGTTTTCTCCTTTCTCAAAATTCTTTCATTTTCCAAGCATCTTCTCAAGTATCTAACAACTAACACTTAGTACATATTTACATTTACTATGAAGTAAAAGCTGTCTACACGTTCATTCATAAGTATTTGAAAGGAAACTATAAGGAAACTGCAACATAGGTTCATTTTCATTCCAACAACTATTGTTTGTACATAACATTTTATGTACAGAAGACCGCAGAGACATTGGTATGAGTTCATAAAAGCCCACACATGGGGATAGTGATAACATTAACAATATCCTACATTAATATGGTTATAAATTCACCTAAGTGAATATATTAGGTTTAAACAGATGACTCTTTGTAACTTTTTAGTTCATTCATTTCAATTGGATTCATTGTGTAATAATAAATTATAGCATACACTTGTGTATATTAACAAGGTACAACATGATATCTTGATACATATAGTAATGCTTAAATAAGGTTAGGTACTTCTTTTCAAGTATTTATTATTTCTTTATGAGAAAAGAACTAATTTTTTTCTGTTTCTAAGGTTGGTTGTTTCTTTCTTTTGCACTCTTCCAAGCATGAACTTTTCAAAATTACTATAAGATTATATGGTGGTAGCTGACAGAATATAACACAAGAGGCCCACATTCTTAAACTGTACTTTAGATGCTACAGGAGAGATACGTATATACATTAAGCCATGTGTATCTGTAAGAATCAATCATAAACAGGAGAGTATAGTCTGTCCTATAGTTCTGGGAAAGTCAGTGCAGTCAGGGAAATCAGCTGATGTAGAGAGCCCACATGAGTCTTATAGTCAAGGGGATGTAGTCTGTCTTTACCTTGCAATTATTTTCTAAAAAAAGTGGGCATCAACACTTTTTTGTAAAGGAAGGACACTACTATTGATTATTTGTTGAGTATCTTCTATAGTCCTAATGTTGGACAGCTCAGTGGTTACCTACACCCTTCCTACTTGTACATCCCATGCACATATGCATTTTTGTTCAGCATTTGCAAAGACACATTCCATTAGAGTAAGGTAAGATTTAGGAATAGTCTCACAACAGGAGGCTGTGGCACTTCCCTTTGCATGAAGGAAGCAAGCAGCACATCCTGTGTGATTTTGTTATTGGCTTTATGACAATATCACAAGACTTGATCCAAATGAGCACTGAAGGCTGTATGAACAGCATCTTACAATATCTATCTCCAAGCCTCGGGTTCAGGATATTCAAATGACTTGATATAAAACCCCAGAAGGATGGTTTTATACACAGGATTAATTCCAAATCCTGAGGCTCTCTTCCAAGAGTTGGTCTGGTTTTCCAAGCATTGGCTCACACATGTTTCTACTGCTTCCTGGTGCCTGTCACAGAACCAGGAACAGGGAGTTCATATTACACACATACACCAGGGCCTTGGCAAAAGTAGGAGAAACACCTATCCAGCCAGGGAAAGAACTCACATACTCATTCCTGTTCACACCACCCGCTTCCAAAAGTCTCAACCTGAGAGCTGTCCTTACAATTGTGATGAGTCTTTGACAGAGAAATGGGAGTGAGAGCCACACATATACCTTGGAAATGACCCTAGTCCTTTCCCCATTGATATCTAGTCCCATTGTTTTAATTTGCTATCACTACTTCTTATTTCTCAATATGGCTGTGCATATAATGGCATGACTATTAAATATATTAATTAAAATGTGCATAGTGCATTTAAGGTCCCAACTTTTTGAAACTTAGACATTTTGAATATTGTGCCAGCATAAACATGCCATTGTGTGTGAATCACACATAACAACTTCAAGTTTTTTTCAAAATTCTATAATTCTATAATTTCTATAATTTCTATAATATGTTCATAAAACATACTATAGAAATTAGGGTTGCTTTGTTGTTTTAGTCTGTTTCATTTTTCATCTAAGACAGCAGGGAGGAATTTCAATTCCATATGACTGGAAACTCAGCTGCATCACACAGCACTGAATTTTCAAAAATAAAATTCTATGAAAAATGTCTCAAAGGGGATCATTAAATGTTAAAAAAAAGTTTATAAAAAATACCTAAGACATTCCAAATAGTACTCCTGGAAAACTTTAGCAATTTTGATATTATCTGCACTAAACATATTTCTTTTCCTAAACTTTCCTGTTCATTATTTTCCACATGTCAAGAAAAATATGAGGCTCCAGTTTCCAACTAGCTTTTGTACAATCTGGCAATTGCTCTACAAGGGAGAGTAGACATAAGTCGTGAGATATCAATTCTTGTGAACCTAGAGGAATAGGAATAGGGACCAAAGCCTGACACAGAGACACATGCTTAACATCTGTCCATTGGGAGTCCAAAACAGGAGAATCTCTAGCTGGAGTCTAGCCTGAGATACATAGAGAAACTGTTTATCACAACCACTTCATCAATTGCAATGTATGAATTGACATATTTCAATAATTAGAAGCAAATGCAGTAAGTTGAATTATTTTCCACTTTACTAGAGAATTAGCCTATAGACATTTAAAGTCTTTATTGAGCATACATTCTCCTGAGGCATCATTCTTGGAGGTTATTATTTCTATAATATCAATTTAAACATGGGCTAAATTAGGAATAGAATCCTGACCAGTAAGACATCAGGCATTATCTGGGCTACAGAACTCTTTTTACCTCACAACAAATTGACATTCAATTTCCATGAAGAAGCGATTATCTTGTCTTGGTAAAAACTAAATAGTGAAGAGGTTTCAAAAATAATTTGCTTCCAACATTATTTTTATCATATTAATTTAAAGCATTCATTAAGATTAAAATTCAATGAGTAACTTAGACAATATTTTCTAAGACTCTATTAAGTCTTAAAATGAAAACCACTTTCTAGGTACTTTGCTTCATTGTTTCTATTGCTTTATTCAGTAAGACTCTTAAGTGCCACACGAAAGCTGTGTTAGTTTCCAGTTCATAGGGTGCTATCTAAATCAATGAGGTGTGACAACTTTCCACTCAATGAATGACGAAGTAGTCAATATAAGTTAAGCAACCACAAACATGAAAGCACAAGAAAATGTATTATGTAAGATGATTGTAGATAGCTCAACAGAAGTCTTGCCCTGATCATAAGCTAATGAACAAAAAATGGCCCGCGATGCTCACAGCATCCCATGCCAACTACAAAGTGTGAGGGATATGCACAGGGACAGTGACAGATAGCATTGTGGAAAAAAATCAACCACAATAGCAATAGATAATATATAGAGATGTGTGAGCTGGAACTGAAAAGACCATTTCAAAGTCATACTATGGCTTATTTTGGTTATATATTGCAATGTTTTTATGTTATGCCAAAGGACAAGAACAAATACCATGAAAAAATGATCAGGGGGATTGTAGTGATTATTAGACAGAGTAGAGCTTGAACAAAATGTGGAGAATCTCATGAGAATTGAGAAACTACAATGGGTTGGTGCTTCAACAGCATAGAATTAGGAAACTAACTGATAAGAAGCAAAGCACACAGAAGGACTCCATAGAATCGTCCTAGCCCCACATAGCTAATGATCTCGGGTTATATAATAACTAAGAGTGTAGTGGCTCATTATTGTTTGAACTGTGGTAAGTTTTATTATTACTCAATCAAACCGGAGCCCGTAAACCCTTCTCATCTATAATGGAGTAGAAAATGTTACTACTCCATTATAGATCATTGGGATTCACAGTGCTCAGGAGACCACAGACAGGCATCTCTTCTGATTTCCCATCCTTTGTCAAAGACTACTTTGGCAAAGAATAGATCCGTTTTCCTGTCTTAATGTAGGAGTTATCGGGGAAGTGATAAATTTAGTTTCAAAACAGCATTGTGAAAAGTCTTACATATCCAAATTAAGAATCAGTTGTTCAGTATCAATACAAAGTGAAAAATATACCCCAGCACTTAAAGTTGCTGTTGTTGCTGCCACTCCATAATCTCCCACAAATGATTGACCGTGTCAATTTTTATCCTTCTCTGAATAGCATGTCATGTCACATGATGCTGTAGTAGGAGCATCTTCCCCAAATTCTTTGTTGTTTAGTACTCTGCCTGGGAATTTAAATCCAAAGGAGCAGACTCTTGCTATTGATGTTTTTCTACAACAATATCTGTGATGCTTAAAAAATAGGTTGAAAAAGATTAAAAATGGATTGCTTCTGAGAGGGGAGTGAAAGAAAATTGACTTATTTGTGTGTTGGATGAGTAGATTTTAATTTAAAAAATTAATTAGAAAACATAATCAGAGAAATTGCTTAAAGTATTACACAAGAGGCCATGAGTTTGGCAAACGATTGTCGATGTGAATAGATGAATCGGTGCATCTAATAATCAAATACAGCATCATTGAAATAAAAAGATGAGGGGATGTATTTAAAATGGCATTAGTTCATTTATTTCAAGTAGAATTGATGTAAAATGTAGACGTAAATGTATATATCATCCTAAAACTGTCTAAAACTTGATCACAGTGCCTATTATAAGAATCTGAAAGATAGTGTTGAATGAGATTTTGTACAAATTTGATTTGGCCAATTAAAATGAAATTGTCTTTGTTTAAATGTGCTGCAGGATGTGTAGCTAGGAAAGCCCCTCTTCTTATCCATCACCTTCCTCTTTTGAACACATTTGTTTTAGGTTTGCTTCACTCTCTGCCTGCCGTGAAGGTCTTAGCTAAAAGGATTGCAGTGATATTTCTACATTTAGTTAGAATTTTACAATGTTTCCAAAGACAAGGAGATTCTCTAGTTTAGATGACAATTTTTGAAGTTACTTTTGAAAAATTACTACATGTGAATTATCTTATAAATTAGGAATTCTTGCTGACAGATCCATACTGTCTATTTCTGAAAGGTGATGAGACGACCTGACAGACAAACATCGCCACCCATGCTAACTGGCTGCCAGCTTGAACATATGTATGGGATGAGAGAATATCAAAATTCCCTAAGCAGGGAGCCTATAGCCCACTTTCATTTGCCAGTGACTGAAGAACTTGTCGATATCACTCCAGCATAGGCAAGTGTGAAACAAGCCAAGGTAAAGGCTTAGAGAGAAGAAGATGACCACCTGGGTAGGGTACCACATTGCTATCTATAGGTGACTCCCTTGGCTTGGCATCCCATTTGCATGCGTGCTGCTGGACTTACACCTGTCGACTCTCAACATAATGTCACAGATTAAAACTGAAGACTCCATGGCTTCAAAATGTGTTTTCCTGTTGGCTACCTGATGATGCTCTGGGGAAAAAGAGAGCAGTCGATGCTTGCTGACTGACTGCCTCTCCCTCCCTCTCTCTGTCTCCCTCTCCCTCTCTGTCACCCTCTTCCTCTCCTTTACCCACACCCTCACCCTTGCCCTCTCTCTTTATCTGTCTCTAAGAAGTTCAGTTCTGGAGTCTGAAAAGTCTAAGATGCAGCATCAGCAAGTTAGCTGTCTGATAAGAGCTGCCCTCTGCATCAAGATCTGCACATTTCCCTTCTGTGTCCTCTGAATGAGTGAAGAGAGAATGTGAAGTGTGTATGGAAAGTTAGCGTGTGAGTGAAAGCAGAGTGCATGTGGTGTGTGTGAGGTGTGTGTGTGCGTGTGTGCGTGTGTGTGAGTGAGTGAAAGAAGAGTGCATGTGGTGTGTGTGAGGTGTGTGTGTGTGTGTGTGTGTGTGTGTGTGAAAGTGGAACATGCAGGGGTGTGTAGAAGTGTGGGAGTTCGAGAAAAGAAAAACACACAGGAGAAAAGCAGAGTGTGCAAGAGAATGTAGTGTGTGCAATCACAAACTAAGAGAGAAGAGAGAGAGAGAGAGAGAGAGAGAGAGAGAGAGAGAGAGAGAGAGGAGAAATAGCACCTTTAAGCCTTAAAAATTGCCTGTCAGTGTGTAACCCCTAAAACAAACCACAGATGTATTAAAGGCTGTGCTGGGCAGTGCCTCCTTTAGCAGGACTTCAACCACGTTTGGTCGTGAGAAGCCCTGAGTAAGTTCTCACCCACCATGGGCTCCACATCCTAAAGCTATTGCAACAGTGATGAAGCTTCCCCATGGAACTTAGAAAGAATACCTATGTTTCAGTTTAGCGACCATTTAAACGGAGGTATAGCAAATACGATTTGTAAAATAAATAATAGCAATTTCTGATTTACTTAGAGAAATGAGCAATGGAATAATGTAAAATCCTATCAGACCATGTTAAACTAGTTTTCCTTTTGCCTAGAATTCTAGCCTGTCTTTTTTTTTGTTTGAACATTTTTTTAATTAAAAATAGATTCTTCTCTCATACCATACATCCCCATTTCAGTTTCCCTCCCTCAACTCCTTCTACTCCCCCCCCAATACATACATTCCCTCTCCTCCAGATACATTCTCCCTCTCTTCTCTTTCCTCTTTAGGAAAGAGCAAATGTATAAGAGAGGAAAGCCAAACAGAACAAAACAGAATACAATAAGACAAGGAGAAAACTGTCATATCAAGGCTGGACAAGGCAACCCAATAGGAGGAAAAGAAGCTCACAAGCAGATGAAACCATCAGAGATTCATCTGTTCCTATTGTTAGGAGTCTTCCAAGAATACTAAGCTAACAGGCATAACATACACACAGAGGACCTGTGGCAGAACCATTCAGGTACTGTGTTTATCATTTCAGCCTCCATGAAGCCATGGGAGTCTGGTTTTGCTGATAAAGTGGTTCTTGTTCTCTTGTCCTCCAATGCTCTCTGACTCCTATAGCCTTTACTACCCTTCTTCCTCAGGGTTCCCTAATGTCTAAGGGGAGAGACTCAATGGAGACCTCCAATTTAGACTCTCTCAGCAAAATGATTGGCTGGGGGTTTCTGTGACCACACCCATTGATTGCCAGAGGAAGCCTTACTGATGGTAACTGGACAAGGCACCAATCTATGAGTATAGAAGAATATCATGAAGAATCATTTCATCAATTTGTTTTATCGATGGTTGTGTTTGGTTCTATCCTTGGTCTATTCAGTTTCCAGAACCTGGCTATCCAAGCAGTAGGGCATGAACTCCCTCTCATGGATGAGCTTTAAGGTAAACCAAACATTGGTTGCCCATTCTCACATATTCAGTGCAATCATTGCCCCAGTACATTTTGCATGAAGGACAGATTGTAGTTGAAAGATTTTGTGACTGAGCTTGTGTCAAGATTTCTCCTTCCATAGCTTGCAGAAGACCTTCTAGGTCCAAAGAAACTATAAAATGTAGGGATGAGGAATGCAATCAGGTATCTGTTCAACTTCTCTACATTTAATGAGCTGAGTGGAAGTTATCCACCACATTGGAGGCCCATTGTCAGTTTTCAGAGAGCAACTTTCTGCCAGCCTGGCTTGTTTAGAGATCTCCCCTGTGCTCTTGCTTCTCAGCCAACAATTCCACTGAATGTAACACATTCGTTCCGATGGAAAACTTGCATGGCTACCAAAGACAGATAGTTGTGACTCCATATTCTCCATTGTTACAAGTCCGCAGGAGGGTCACTCTCATAGATTCTAGGATGTTTCCACTGAACTAGGTCTCCACATCCCCCCAAATGCCCCAGAAATCCAGATGTCACTCCCTAGATTCAGTCCCTTCACCACACCTTTCCTGATTCTGCTTCCAAGCCCCTACCTTTCCCCAGTCTGGGGAAATAAAATCAGATCTACTTTCTGTTACCAGGGAGACCCAGGCTTACACTCTGTATTCCCCCTCTTTACCTCATGTCTCTTGGTCTGTGGATTATACCTTGATTGTCACTTATCTAATAGCTACTATCCACTTAGAAGTGAATACATAGCATATTTGCATATATTGGTCTGGGATTCCTCACTCAGCAGGACTTTTTTATAGTTGAATATATTCTCTTGAAAATTTCATGCTGTCTTTTTTTTTAACTACTCCAGAGTAATCTTCTTTTTTTATTTTTATTAACTTGAGTATTTCTTATATACATTTCGAGTGTTATTCCCTTTCCTGGTTTCCGGGCAAACATCCCCCTCCCCCCTCCCCTTCCTTATGGGTGTTCCCCTCCCAACCCTCCCCCCATTGCCGCCCTCCCCCCCATAGTCTAGTTCACTGGGGGTTCAGTCTTAGCAGGACCCAGGGCTCCCCCTTCCACTGGTGCTCTTACAAGGATACTCATTGCTACCTATGGGGTCAGAGTCCAGGGTCAGTCCATGTATAGTCTTTAGGTAGTGGCTTAGTCCCTGGAAGATCTGGTTGCTTGACATTGTTGTACATATGGGGTCTCGAGCCCCTTCAAGCTCTTCCAGTTCTTTCTCTGATTCCTTCAACGGGGGACCTATTCTCAGTTCAGTGGTTTGCTGCTGGCATTCGCCACTGAATTTGCTGTATTCTGGCTGTGTCTCTCAGGAGCGATCTACATCCGGCTCCTGTTGGTCTGCACTTCTTTGCTTCATCCATCTTGTCTAATTGGGTGGCTGTATATGTATGGGCCATGTGGGGCAGGCTCTGAATGGGTGTTCCTTCAGTCTCTGTTTTAATCTTTGCCTCTCCCTTCCCTGCCAAGGGTATTCTTTTTCTTCATTTAAAGAAGGAGTGAAGCATTCACATTTTGATCATCCGTCTTGAGTTTCGTTTGTTCTAGGGATCTAGGGTAATTCAAGCATTTGGGCTAATAGCCACTTATCAGTGAGTGCATACCTGTATGTCTTTCTGTGATTGGGTTAGCTCACTCAGGATGATATTTTCCAGTTCCAACCATTTGCCTACGAATTTCATAAACTCATTGTTTTTGATAGCTGAGTAATATTCCATTGTGTAGATATACCACATTTTCTGTATCCATTCCTTTGTTGAAGGGCATCTGGGTTCTTTCCAGTTTCTGGCTATTATAAATAAGGCTGCGATGAACATAGTGGAGCACGTGACTCTTTTATATGTTGAGGCATCTTTTGGGTATATGCCCAAGAGAGGTATAGCTGGATCCTCAGGCAGTTCAATGTCCAATTTTCTGAGGAACCTCCAGACTGATTTCCAGAATGGTTTTACCAGTCTGCAATCCCACCAAAAATGGAGGAGTGTTCCTCTTTCTCCACATCCTCGCCAGCATCTGCTGTCACCTGAGTTTTTGATCTTAGCCATTCTAACTGGTATGAGGTGAAATCTCAGGGTTGTTTCGATTTGCATTTCCCTTATGACTAAAGATGTTGAACATTTCTTTAGGTGTTTCTCAGCAATTTGGCATTCCTCAGCTGTGAATTGTTTGTTAAGCTCTGAACCCCATTTTTTAATAGGGTTATTTGTTTCCCTGCAGTCTAACTTCTTGAGTTCTTTGTATATTTTGGATATAAGGCCTCTATCTGTTGTAGGATTGGTAAAGATCTTTTCCCAATCTGTTGGTTGCCGTTTTGTCCTAACCACAGTGTCCTTTGCCTTACAGAGCTTTGCAGTTTTATGAGATCCCATTTGTCGATTCTTGATCTTAGAGCATAAGCCATTGGTGTTTTGTTCAGGAAATTTTTTCCACTGCCCATGTGTTCCAGGTGCTTCCCTAGTTTTTCTTCTATTAGTTTGAGTGTGTCTGGTTTGATGTGGAGGTCCTTGATCCACTTGGTCTTAAGCTTTGTACAGGGTGATAAGCATGGATCGATCTGCATTCTTCTACATGTTGCCCTCCAGTTGAACCAGCACCATTTGCTGAAAATGCTATCTTTTTTCCATTGGATGGTTTTGGCTCCTTTGTCAAAAATCAAGTGACCATAGGTGTGTGGGTTCATTTCTGGGTCTTCAATTCTATTCCATTGGTCAATCTGTCTGTCTCTGTACCAATACCATGCAGTTTTTATCACTATTGCTCTGTAATACTGCTTGAGTTCAGGGATAGTGATTCCCCCTGAAGTCCTTTTATTGTTGAGGATAGCTTTAGCTATCCTGGGTTTTTTGTTATTCCAGATGAATTTGCAAATTGTTCTGTCTAACTCTTTGAAGAATTGGATTGGTATTTTGATGGGGATTGCATTCAATCTGTAGATTGCTTTTGGTAAAATGGCCATTTTTACTATATTAATCCTGCCAATCCATGAGCATGGGAGATCTTTCCATCTTCTGAGGTCTTCTTCAATTTCTTTCCTCAGCGTCTTGAAGTTCTTATTGTACAGATCTATTACTTGCTTGGTTAAAGTCACACCGAGGTACTTTATATTATTTGGGTCTATTATGAAGGGTGTCGTTTCACTAATTTCTTACTTGGCTTGTTTCTCTTTTGTATAGAGGAAGGCAACTGATTTATTTGAGTTAATTTTATACCCAGCCACTTTGCTGAAGTTGTTTATCAGCTTTAGTAGTTCTCTGGTGGAACTTTTGGGATCACTTAAATATACTATCATATCATCTGCAAATAGTGATATTTTGACCTCTTCTTTTCTGATTTGTATCCCCTTGACCTCCTTTTGTTGTCTGATTGCTCTGGCTAGAACTTCAAGAACTATATTGAATAAGTAGGGAGAGAGTGGGCAGCCTTGTCTATTCCCTGATTTTAGTGGGATTGCTTCAAGTTTCTCTCCATTTAGTTTAATGTTAGCAACTGGTTTGCTGTATATGGCTTTTACTATGTTTAGGTATGGGCCTTGAATTCCTATTCTTTTCAGGACTTTTATCATGAAGGGGTGTTGAATTTTGTCAAATGCTTTCTCAGCATCTAATGAAATGATCATGTGGTTCTGTTCTTTCAGTTTGTTTATATAATGGATCACGTTGATGGTTTTCCGTATATTAAACCATCCCTGCATGCCTGGGATGAAGCCTACTTGATCATGGTGGATGATTGTTTTGATGTGCTCTTGAATTCGGTTTGCCAGAATTTTATTGAGTATTTTTGCGTCGATATTCATAAGGGAAATTGGTCTGAAGTTCTCTTTCTTTGTTGTGTCTTTGTGTGGTTTAGGTATAAGAGTAATTGTGGCTTTGTAGAAGGTATTCGGTAGTGCTCCATCTGTTTCAATTTTGTGGAATACTTTGGATAATATTTGTATGAGGTCTTCTATGAAGGTTTGATAGAATTCTGCACTAAACCCGTCTGGACCTGGGCTCTTTTTGGTTGGGTGACCTTTAATGACTGCTTCTATTTCCTTAGGAGTTATGGGGTTGTTTAACTTGTTTATCTGTTCCTTATTTAACTTCGATACCTTGTATCTGTCTAGGAAATTGTCCATTTCCTGAAGATTTTCAAGTTTTGTTGAATATAGGTTTTTATAGTAAGATCTGATGATTTTTTGAATTTCCTCTGAATCTGTAGTTATGTCTCCCTTTTCATTTCTGATTTTGTTAATTTGGACGCACTCTCTGGGTCCTCTCGTTAGTCTGGCTAAGGGTTTATCTATCTTGTTGGTTTTCTCAAAGAACCAACTTTTGGTTCTGTTGTTTCTTTCTATGGTCCTTTTTGTTTCTACTTGGTTGATTTCAGCTCTGAGTTTGATTATTTCCTGCCTTCTACTCCTCCTGGGTGTATTTGCTTCTTTTTGTTCTAGAGCTTTTAGGTGTGCTGTCAAGCTGCTCACATATGCTCTTTCCTGTTTCTTTCTGCAGGCACTCAGCACTATGAGTTTTCCTCTTAGCACAGCTTTCATTGTGTCCCATAAGTTTGGGTATGTTGTACCTTCATTTTCATTAAATTCTAAAAAGTTTTTAATTTCTTTCTGTATTTCTTCCTTGACTAGGTTATCATTGAGTAGAGGATTGTTCAATTTCCACGTATATGTGGGCATTCTTCCTTGATTGTTATTGAAGACCAGTTTTAGGCCGTGGTGGTCCGATAGCACGCATGGGATTATTTCTATCTCTCTGTACCTGTTGAGGCCCGTTTTTTGACCAAGTATATGGTCAATTATGGAGAAAGTACCATGAGGAGCTTAGAAGAAGGTATATCCTTTTGCTTTAGGATAGAATGTTCTATAAATATCCGTTAAGTCCATTTGGCTCATGACTTCTCTTAGTCTGTCTACATCTCTGTTTAATTTCTGTTTCAATGATCTGTCCATTGATGAGAGTGGGGTGTTGAAATCTCCCACTATTATTGTGTGAGGTGCAATGTGTGTTTTGAGCTTCAGTAAGGTTTCTTTTACATATGTAGGTGCCCTTGTATTTGGGGCATAGATATTTAGGATTGAGAGTTCATCTTGGTGGATTTTTCCTTGATGAATATGAAGTGTCCTTCCTTATCTTTTTTGATGACTTTTAGTTGAAAATTGATTTTATTTGATATTAGAATGGCTACTCCAGCTTGCTTCTTCTGACCATTTGCTTGGAAAGTTGTTTTCCAGCCTTTCACTCTGAGGTAGTGTCTGTCTTTGTCTCTGAGGTGTGTTTCCTGTAGGCAGCAGAATGCAGGGTCCTCGTTGCGTATCCAGTTTGTTAATCTTTTTCTTTTTATTGGGGAGTTGAGGCCATTGATGTTGAGAGATATTAAGGAATAGTGATTATTGCTTCTTGTTATATTCATATTTGGATGTGAGGTTATGTTTTTGTGCTTTTCTTCTCTTTGTTTTGTTGCCAAGATGATTAGTTTCTTCCTTCTTCTAGGGTATAGCTTGCCT
The DNA here is from genome assembly GCF_021556685.1 of Rattus norvegicus. Taxonomy (NCBI): domain Eukaryota; kingdom Metazoa; phylum Chordata; class Mammalia; order Rodentia; family Muridae; genus Rattus; species Rattus norvegicus. Next base: position 59,939,796 of record NC_141539.1, read on the forward strand.
CCTTATGTTGAGCTTTACCATTTATTATCCTTTGTAGTGCTGGATTCGTAGAAAGATATTGTGTAAATTTGGTTTTGTCATGGAATATCTTGGTTTCTCCATCTATGTTAATTGAGAGTTTTGCAGGATACAGTAACCTCGGCTGGCATTTGTGTTCTCTTAGGGTCTGAATGACATCAGTCCAGGATCTTCTGGCCTTCATAGTTTCTGGCGAGAAGTCTGGTGTGATTCTGATAGGTCTGCCTTTATATGTTACTTGATCTTTTTCCCTTACTGCTTTTAATATTCTTTCTTTATTTTGTGCGTTTGGTGTTTTGATTATTATGTGACGGGAGGTGTTTCTTTTCTGGTCCAATCTATTTGGAGTTCTGTAGGCTTCTTGTATGCCTATGGGTATCTCTTTTTTTAGGTTAGGGAAGTTTTCTTCTATGATTTTGTTGAAGATATTTACTGGTCCTTTGAGCTGGGAGTCTTCACTCTCTTCTATACCTATTATCCTTAGGTTTGATCTTCTCATTGAGTCCTGGATTTCCTGTATGTTTTGGACCAGTAGCTTTTTCCGCTTTACATTATCTTTGACAGTTGAGTCAATGCTTTCTATGGAATCTTCTGCTCCTGAGATTCTCTCTTCCATCTCTTGTATTCTGTTGGTGAAGCTTGTGTCTACAGCTCCTTGTCTCTTCTTTTGGTTTTCTATATCCAGGGTTGTTTCCATGTGTTCTTTCTTGATTGCTTTTATTTCCATTTTTAATTCCATTAACTGTTTGATTGTGTTTTCCTGGAATTCTTTCAGGGATTTTTGCGATTCTTTCAGCGATTTTTGCGATTCCTCTCTGTAGGCTTCTACTTGTTTATTAATGTTTTCCTGTGTTTCCCTAAGGGAGTTCTTCACGTCTTTCTTGAAGTCCTCCAGCATCATGATCAAATATGATTTTGAAACTAGATCTTGCTTTTCTGGTGTGTTTGGATATTCCATGTTTGTTTTGGTGGGAGAATTGGGCTCCGATGGTGCCATGTAGTCTTGGTTTCTGTTGCTTGGGTTCCTGCGCTTGCCTCTAGCCATCAGATTATCTCTAGTGTTACTTTGTTCTGCTATTTCTGACAGTGGCTAGACTGTCCTATAAGCCTGTGTGTCAGGAGTGCTGTAGACCTGTTTTCCTCTCTTTCAGTGTTATGGGGACAGAGTGTTCTGCTTTCGGGCGTGTAGTTTTTCCTCTCTACAGGTCTTCAGCTGTTCCTGTGGGCCTGTGTCTTGAGTTCACCAGGCAGCTTTCTTGCAACAGAAAAGTTGGTCTTACCTGTGGTCCCGAGGCTCAAGTTCGCTCGTGGGGTGCTGCCCACGGGCTCTCTGCAGCGGCAGCAACCAGGAAGATATGCGCCGCCTCTTCCGGGAGCTTCAGTGCACCAGGGTTCCAGATGGCCTTTGGTGTTTTCCTCTGGCGTCCGAGATGTGCTGTGCAGAGAGCAGTCTCTTCTGGTTTCCCAGGCTTGTCTGCCTCTCTGAAGGTTTAGCTCTCCCTCCCACGGGATTTGGGTGCAGAGAACTGTTTATCCGGTCTGTTTCCTTTAGGTTCCGCGGTGTCTCAGGCAGGGTTCCTGCCGCTCCTGGGCCCTCCCCCACGGGAGCCCAGAGGCCTTATACAGTTTCCTCTTGGGCCAGGGATGTGGGCAGGGGTGGGCAGTGTTGGTGGTCTCTTCCGCTCTGCAGCCTCAGGAGTGCCCACCTGACCAGGCTGTTGGGTCTCTCTCTCATGGGGTCTGGGAGCAGAGAGCTGCCCAGAGTAATCTTCTTTTGTTTAACTTAACCACTTTTTCTTTATCCCTTCTTCAGTTAAGGGGCATCTACGTTGTTTTCAGTTTCTGCCTATTATGAATAAAACCACTATGAGCATAGTTCAGAAAGCGTGTTTATGGCAGGATAGAGCATCCCTCTGACTATATGCCTAAGAGCCCTTGAAAGCTGGGCTTTTAAGTATATTGATTGTCAATTTTCTGAGCAACTGCCATATTGATTCCCACAGTGGTTATACAAGGTTGACTCTTGCCAGCAATGGAGGATTGTTCCCCTTGCCCCACATCCTTGTTAGCATGAGCTGTCATTTGTGTTATTGATCATAGACATTTTGACAGACACTACGAGTTGGAATGTTAAAGTAATTGTGATACATACTTCCTTAATGGTTAAAGCTGTTGAGTCTTTAAGTGTCTCTCAGCCATTTGAGGTTCCTCTATTGAAAATTTTCTGTTTATATCTGTACCCCATTTTTAATTGCACTGTTTGTTTTTTTAATATCTAGTTTCTGGAGGTGTTTATATAGTTTGCATGTTAGACTTCTATCTATAGGATGGGTAAAAATATTTTGCCAATATTTAGGCTTCCCCTTTGTCCAAATGACAGTGTTATTTGCTTTAGTGAAGCTTTTCAGTTTCATGGGGTTCCATTTATTAATTGTTAACCTTAGTGCCTATGTTATTGGTGTTCTGTTCAGAAAGTTATTTTTTCCTATGTCAATGTGTTCAAGTATGTTCCCCCCTATCTCTTCCATCAAGTTCTGTGCACCTGGTTTTAAATTAAGGTCTTTGACATACTTGAATTTAAGTTTGGGGCAGGTTGATACATATGGGTCTATTTGAATTTTTCTACATACAGACATTGAGTTTGACTAGCCTGAATATTTGAATATGCTTTTTTTCCCCACTGTGTATTTCTGGCTTGTTTATCATAAACCAGGTGTCCATATGTATAGGAATTTATGTTTCAGACTTCAATTTGATTCTATTGATCAACATGCATGTCTTTACACCAATATCATGTGGTTTTTATTACTACACTGCTGTAGTACAACTTGAAATCAGAGATGATAATACCTCCAGAAACTCTTTTATTATTCAGGAGTTTCCTGAATTTCTTGTTTTCCTTATGAAGTTGAGAATTGTCCTTTCTTTTTTTTTTTTTTCTTTTTGGTTCTTTTTTTCGGAGCTGGGGACCGAACCCAGGGCCTTGCGCTTCCTAGGTAAGCGCTCTACCACTGAGCTAAATCCCCAGCCCGAGAATTGTCCTTTCAAAGTCTGTAAAGAATTGTCTGGGAATGGGGATTGCATTGACTCTATAGATTGCTTTTGGTATGATGGTCATTTTTACTATGTTAATCCCACCAATCGATGAGCATGGGAGATCTTTCCATTTCCTAGTATCTTTTTAGTTTCTTTCCTTAAAGACTTGGAGTTTCAATTACACAAGTTTTTCACTTGTAATTGTTATTACCTCGAATATTTTATATGATTTGAGGTTATTGTGAAGGATGTTGTTTCCCTGATTTATTCCTCAGGCCATTTGTTTTTTGTGTAGAGGAGGGCTATGGCTTTATTTTATTTGAGTTAATCTTGTATTTAACCACTTTGTTGAAAATGTTTATCAGCTGTAGGAGTTTTCTCATGGGTTACATATATTCTATCATATCATCAGCAAATAATTGACTTCTTACTTTCCAGTTTTCCCCTTGACTCCCTTCAGTTTTTTATTGCATTACCTAAAGATTTAAGTATTATATTAAGTATCACAGAGAACATGGACAGCCCTGTCTTGTTCCTGATTTTAGTAGAATTGCTTTGAGTTTCTCTCCATTTATTTGATATTTACTGTCAGCTTTCTATAAATTGCTTTTATTATATTTAGATATCTCCCTTCTCCATAGCTTTCACCATGAAAAGTTGTATTTTGTCAAAGGATGTTTTGGCATTTAAAGAAAAGGTCATGTTATTTTTCCATCATTTTATGTGGATTAAATGTACTGATTTTCATGTATTGAACCACAATGCTTGCATCGCTGGGATGAAGCCTACTTGTGATTGGTAAATGATCTGACTTAGTGTTCTTAGGTTTAGTTTGCAAATATTTGTTGAGTTCTTTTTCATCCTTGTCCATAATTCTCTTTCTTTGTTGAGTCTTTATTTGGTTCTGGTATCAGAGTGATTGTGGCCTCATTAGATGAATTGGGCAATGGTACTTCTGCTTCTGTTTTGTGGAATAATTTGAGAAGTAGAAGCATGAACTCTTCTTTGAAAGTCTGGTAGATTTCTGTGCTAAGTCTGTCTCTCCTTGGGTTTTTTTTTTTTAAAGACACATTTATTCAGGTGTCTTGATCAGACTGATCTACAGCATGGGTGAAAAAGGTTTACAGTAAAACCTTTTGTTAGAATGCTTCATACTTTCCACAGAACAGAAACTAAAATAACCTGTTACACAATTAGCCACAAATACAGTCCTGGAATTTTTGCACACACACATGAGTGTGTCTAAAACATGTCTTCTTTGTAGCAGCTAGGCCCTGCCAGCACTGTGCTTGGCTGAGTTCAAAAATCTGTTGTAACCTGTAGCTTCCCTGCCACTTCTCTGGTTCTTCTCTCCTGCTAAGCTTTGTTTCCTGGCTGTAATTGGAACCTCCTGTTACTGCCATAGCTACTGCTGCTGCTGGAACCTCCATAGTAAGCTTGGTTTAGCAAAGTACTGGCCTCAGCCACTATAAGGGTCTCCCTTCATTGGTCCAAAATTTGAAGACTGACTGTTTTAATTGCCAAAATCATCATAGCTTCAACCACCTCCAAATTGCTTCCATTACCACCACCAAATATGCCTCTGCCTCCTCCATTGTATAGCTGCCACTCCCGCCGTAACCACTGCCCTAACTTCCATAATCTTGTCCACCACTTCCATAGATTCTGCTTCCTCCAGAGAAACCAGGGCAACCCCCTCCATAACTACCCTCATTGCCAAATCCATTATAGCCATCCCCACTTCCAATATATCCACCACCACCACCACTGCCATCAAAGCCACCATGACCACTGAAGTTCCCAATGTCATTTGCTAGCAAAACTGCCTCCACGACAACCACCAAAGTTTCCAGAACCACTTCAACCTCTCTGGCTGGATGAAGCACTGCCATCTCTTGCTTTGACAGAGTCTTTCTTACTTCACAGTTTTGGCCATTCACAGTGCAATACTTCTGAATAACAATCTTATCCACAGAGTCATGGTCATCAAAGGCGACAAAAGCAAAGTCCCTCTTTCTTCCGCTGCCTCTATCCGTCATAATTTAAATCACTACAGTTTTCCTATACTGCTCAAACCAATCTCATAGGTGATGTTTTTCAGTGTCTTCTTTAATACCACCAACAAAGATCTTTTTGGCAGTTAAGTGGGCACCTGGTCTCTGAGACTTTTCTCTTGACATAGCGCTCTTAGGTTCCACAAGTCTTCCATCCACCTTGCGTGGTCTTGCATTCATGGCAGCATCCACTTCCTCCACAGTGGCATATATGACAAACCCAAAGTCCCTGAATCTCTTGGTGTTTAGATCTCTCATTACCACAGTCAGTGAATGTTCCCCATTCCTCAAAATGGCTCCTCAGACTCTCATTGGTTGTTTCAAAGCTCAGCCTCTGATGAAGAGTTTCCGTAGCTCTTCTGGATCCTGGGGAGACTTTGCCTTAGACATGACAGCAGGGCGATGAGAGCCTTCCACGATGCTACCTCGGCAGCAAAGAGCAGAAGTGAATAAGATCTCCTGGAGCGTTTTTAGGTTGAAATTTTTTTTATTGACTATTTCCATCTCACCAGGGTTAATAGGTCCAGTAGAATTATTTAACTGATATTGATTTAAGTTTGGTAAACATTACATATTGAGAAAATTATCCATTTCTACATTTTCCAACTTAATAGAGGTTTTTTAAACTATATCCTTAAGATTCTATGTTGTTCTTTGGTATTTTTGTTTGCTACCCTATTTGTTTCTAATCTTCTTAATTTGGACATTGTCCCTCTGTCATTTAGTTAGTTTGGATAATGATTTGTCTATCTTGTTGATTTTTCTCAAAGAATAAATCTTCATTTCATTCATTCTTTGTCTTGTTCTCTTTGTTTCTATTTTATTGATTCCAGACCTCTGATTATTTCTCACCATCTACTCCTCTAATGTGTGCTTATTGATTTTTGTTCTCGAGCTTTCAGGTGTGCTGATAAGTTGCTAGTATGAGATTGTTCTAATGTTTTTTTTTCTTGTGAAGTAATTTTACATTTTTAAATTTATTTTGGGAAAAGGGACCATGCATGCCACAAATCACATGGTAGAAGTTGAAAGCAAACAAAACCAACACGGTTCTCTTTCTTTCCTTCCACTATGTGGATCTGTGAATGGATTTGCATTCCTCTTTCCGATTCTCCTTGCTCTATAACAAGAATGTCCCTTGTTCATACATGTATTTTGCTGTGGGTGAAGTCTCCTTTCTTCATGGGAAAGGGCTGTTTGCCATTCTCATGTCATTACCCTCCCAATCTACACCCAGAACATCATTAGAATTTCCGTGGCTATGTAATTCTCATACAAAGTACTGTGCTTAAATTCATTGTGTAATTCAAAGAGTTTCTGACAGCTGGTGGCTGGGAAGGAAATATTCAGCTTCATCTTGACATAGTCAACCACCTAACAGATAGCACACACACAAAAATAAACAGTACACAACATTTTAAGTGTGAAAATGGCTGACATTACAACAATTGTGCTCTAGAAAACATGTAATTGTGCAATTGAGCCTACAATTTGATTTTAGAGATTATCAAATAATATCTTTTAAAGTATATTAATTACTGCACATACAAATTTGTTAAGCAAATACACAATTTGAAAGAAAACAAAGCAAGGTGAAAATAATGAAGTTAATAGTTTAAAAAATCACATAGCATATGTTTTTGTTCATTATTGGCACTAATATTTAGTAGTACTGGATAAAATAATTCTAATACAATGAACAGATGATTTCAGTCATGATAAAGTTCTTTTGGATAAGGATGGTGTGTATATGAGGACTTCACTTCTAGAATATATCTTAAAATTGTACTACTGGGATTATCCAATATTGGTCAAAGGAACTTTACCCAGGAGTTTTGGCCATGACACTCACAACTGGTTGGTATTAATTTAATGCAGAAATTTAGGTGTGGTTACCATAATTAAGAAACACTGAGGGACTATTTCCCATAAACTAAAAGTATCTACATCATTCCTTAAAAAGTATAACTTCTCCAGTGCCAAAGAAAATATGCAATGAAAACATTCAAAGTTAGAAACAACAAGAGAGAAAAATTATATAAAACAAGAAAGAAAGCACATGTTACAATTAACAAACGCTGAAAGCAGAGAATGGTAGACATAAGATAAAATGTAGACATCATGTTAAAGGTTTATTTTTACGTTTCATTTATATATTATTTGTGTGTGCATGCACACGTGGGCACATGTGCATCTGCCATGTGTGTGCAAGAACCTCTGGAGGATATAAGAGGGCATCATATTCCCGAGAATTGGAGCAGTTGGGCACCACCTACCATGGGTTAAGGGAACCTAACTCAAGTATTTTGGAACAGAAGCAAAATCATTTATTTGTCAACCATCTTTCTAACTACAGAAGAATTTTTATAAAACATTTGAATAAGTTATATTTCTCCTAAGAAATATGACAAAAAATAAAATCCTAGCAATTGCTTATTAAATTAATTCATTAAATTAGAAAAAGTCTTGAATTTGAGAAGAATTTGCAGGCATAGAAGGAGCTGGAGGGGGAAAGTAAGCATGTTAATGTTGTATTTATGAATGAAATCCTTAAAAATTTTAAAAATACATTTAGAGAAATGAATAGAAGTAGTTTAAAAAGGAAAAAATGAGCAAGTAAATTTAATCAAAACAGAGAAGACATTTTAAGCATCATAATGAGTTAAGTACCCATAATTTAGTCAATATTGAAGAAATTATTGTACAAAAGTAAAATAAATAATAAATATAGATAGCATATGTTCACATAAAATAACAGGTCTTTTATGGTTATTTCTACTTAAATAATCTGATATGGCTCTTGAAGGATATTCACATACTCTACTATTATAGAAAGTAATCTTGATCCATCCATTTTCCCAAAAAAATGATGGCATCATTGTTTTTAACAGCTGAGAAGTAATCCATTGTGTAAATGCACCACCTTTTTCTTTATCCATTCTTCAGTTGAGGGACATCTGGGCCATTTCCAGTTTCTGACTATTACAAATAAAGTTGCTGTGAGCATCTGCTTTTTTCTGAGTTTTTGATCTTGGTCATTCTAACTGGCGTGAGGTGGAATCTCAGGGTCGTTTTGATTTGCATTTCCCTAGGGATGTTGCATGTTCCTTTTGGTGCTTCTCAGACATTCGAGATTCCCACGCACAAAAGAACACACATGGTATGCACTCACTGATAAGTGAATATTAGCCCAAAAGGTCATAATGCCCAAGTACAACTCATAGACCACATGAAGCATAAGGAGAAGGAAGACAAAAGTGTGGATGCTTCAGTCCTACTTAGAAGGGGTAACAAAATAATCATGTGAAGTAGAGGGAGAGAGGGACGTGGGAGGGATAAAGGAGGTGGAGTGAAAAAAAGGAAGAGCAGAATCAGGTATGGGAAGAGAAAGGAGAGAAGTGCAGAGGGTAAAGAAAATGAACAGAAATATGTAGCAGTCTGGGATAAGGAACTGGAGGTAGCCACTAGAAAGGCTTAGGCACTAGGGAAGTGAGAGGTTCTCAGGACCCAACTGGGATGATATTAGCCAAATAACCAACAAAGGGACATAGAACCTGTAGAGACAACCTACATTAGATAGGTATGGCCCCCAGTTGAGGAATGGTGCAAATCACTCATTTCAAATTTTTAACCTAGAATTGTTACTGTCTAAAAGAAACACAGGGACATAAAGTGGTACAGAAACTGAAGGAAGAACCATCCAGAGTCAGCCCCACCTAGGGATTCATTCCAACTGCAGAAACCAAACCCTGACACTATTGCTGATGCCAAGTAGAGCTTGCTGACAGGAGGCAGGTATAGCTGTTCGGTGAGATGCTTTGCTAACATCTGACTAAGACAGATGCAGATACTCCCAGCTAACCATAAGACTGAGCCCCGGCACCCCAATGAAAGAGAAGATTTGAAGGAGCTGACGAGGATTGCCACAAAGGAAGTACAACAATATCAACTAGTCAGACCACTCAGAGCTCCCAGGGACTAAATCAATAACCAAAGAATATATATACATGGAGGGATCCATGGCTCCATCTACATATTTACCAGAGGATTGTGTTATCTGGCATCAATGGGAGGGGAGGCCCTTGGTACTGTGGAGGCTTGATGACCTAGCATAGGGGGAAGCTAGAGCAGTGAGGCAGGGACAAGTGTGTGGGTAGAGGAACAACCTCAGAAAGGCAAAGGGGAGGAAGGATGAGATGGGGGGTTTGCAGAGGGGAGTCCAGAAGGGGGACATTTGAAATGTAAATAAATAAAATAACCAATAAAAATGAGAGTAAACTTTGAAGGGCAAATATTTAATGATTGCTTTAACTTAAGTTTGGTTTAAGTTTTTTTTTCCCTCCATCTTTATTAAATTGGGTATTTCTAATTTACATTTCAAATGTTATTCCCTTTCCCGGTTTCCAGGCCAACATCCCCCAAACACCTCCACCTCTCCTTCTCTATAGGTGTTTCCCTCCCCATCCTCCCCCCATTACCGCCCTCCCCCCAACAATCACGTTTACAGGGGTTCAGTCTTGACAGGACCAAGGGCTTCCCCTTCCACTGGTGCTCTTACTAGGCTATTCATTGCTACCTATGAGGTCAGAGTCCAGGGTCAGTCCATGTATAGTCTTTAGGTAGTGGCTTAGTCCCTGGAAGCTCTGGTTGGTTGGCATTGTTGTTCATATGGGGTCTTGAGCCCCTTCGGGCTCTTTCAGTCCTTTCTCTGAATCCTTCAACAGGGCTCCTGTTCTCAGTTCAGTGGTTTGCTGCTGGCATTCGGCTATGTATTTGCTGTATTCTGGCTGTGTCTCTCAGGAGAGATCTACATCTGGTTCCTGTCGGCCTGTACTTCTTTGCTTCATCCATCTAATCTAGTTTGGTAGCTGTATATGTATGGGCCACACGTGGGGCAGGCTCTGAATGGGTGTTCCTTCTGCCTCTGTTTTAAACTTTGCCTCCCTATCCCCTTCCAAGGGTATTCTTGTTCCCCTTTTAAAGAAGGAGTGCAGAAAGAAACAGGAAAGAGCATATGTCAGCAGCTTGACAGCACACCTAAAAGCTCTAGAACAAAAAGAAGGAAATACACCCAGGAGGAGTAGAAGGCAGGAAATAATCAAACTCAGAGCTGAAATCAACCAAGTAGAAACAAAAAGGACCATAGAAAGAATCAACAGAACCAAAAGTTGGTTCTTTGAGAAAATCAACAAGATAGATAAACCCTTAGCCAGACTAACGAGAGGACACAGAGAGTGCGTCCAAATTAACAAAATCAGAAATGAAAAGGGAGACATAACAACAGATTCAGAGGAAATTCAAAAAATCATCAGATCTTACTATAAAAACCTATATTCAACAAAACTTGAAAATCTTCAGGAAATGGACAATTTCCTAGACAGATACCAGGTACCGAAGTTAAATCAGGAACAGATAAACCAGTTAAACAACCCCATAACTCCTAAGGAAATAGAAGCAGTCATTAAAGGTCTCCCAACCAAAAAGAGCCCAGGTCCAGACAGGTTTAGTGCAGAATTCTATCAAACCTTCATAAGAAGACCTCATACCAATATTATCCAAACTATTCCACAAAATTGAAACAGATGGATGACTACCGAATACCTTCTATGAAGCCACAATTACTCTTATACCTAAACCACACAAAGACACAACAAAGAAAGAGAACTTCAGACCAATTTCCCTTATGAATATCGACGCAAAAATACTCAACAAAATTCTGGCAAACCGAATCCAAGAGCACATCAAAACAATCATCCACCATGACCAAGTAGGCTTCATCCCAGGCATGCAGGGATGGTTTAATATACGGAAAACCATCAACGTGATCCATTATATAAACAAACTGAAAGAACAGAACCACATGATCATTTCATTAGATGCTGAGAAAGCATTTGACAAAATTCAACACCCCTTCATGATAAAAGTCCTGGAAAGAATAGGAATTCAAGGCCCATACCTGAACATAGTACAAGCTATATACAGCAAACCAGTTGCTAACATTAAACTAAATGGAGAGAAACTTGAAGCAATCCCACTAAAATCAGGGACTAGACAAGGCTGCCCACTCTCTCCCTACTTATTCAATATAGTTCTTGAAGTTATAGCCAGAGCAATCATACAACAAAAGGAGGTCAAGGGGATACAGATCGGAAAAGAAGAAGTCAAAATATCACTATTTGCAGATGATATGATAGTATATTTAAGTGATCCCAAAAGTTCCACCAGAGAACTACTAAAGCTGATAAACAACTTCAGCAAAGTGGCTAGGTATAAAATTAACTCAAATAAATCAGTTGCCTTCCTCTATACAAAAGAGAAACAAGCCGAGAAAGAAATTAGGGAAACAACACCCTTCATAATAGACCCAAATAATATAAAGTACCTCGGAGTGACTTTAACAAAGCAAGTAAAAGATCTGTACAATAAGAACTTCAAGACACTGAAGAAGGAAATTGAAGAAGACCTCAGAAGATGGAAAGATCTCCCATGCTCATGGATTGGCAGGATTAATATAGTAAAAATGGCCATTTTACCAAAAGCAATCTACAGATTGAATGCAATCCCCATCAAAATACCAATCCAATTCTTCAAAGAGTTAGACAGAACAATTTGCAAATTCATCTGGAATAACAAAAAATCCAGGATAGCTAAAGCTATCCTCAACAATAAAAGGACTTCAGGGGGAATCACTATCCCTGAACTCAAGCAGTATTACAGAGCAATAGTGATAAAAACTGCATGGTATTGGTACAGAGACAGACAGATAGACCAATGGAATAGAATTGAAGACCCAGAAATGAACCCACACACCTATGGTCACTTGATTTTTGACAAAGGAGCCAAAACCATCCAATGGAAAAAAGATAGCATTTTCAGCAAATGGTGCTGGTTCAACTGGAGGGCAACATGTAGAAGAATGCAGATCGATCCATGCTTATCACCCTGTACAAAGCTTAAGTCCAAGTGGATCAAGGACCTCCACATCAAACCAGACACACTCAAACTAATAGAAGAAAAACTAGGGAATCATCTGGAACACATGGGCACTGGGAAAATTTCCTGAACAAAACACCAATGGCTTACGCTCTAAGATCAAGAATCGACAAATGGGATCTCATAAAACTGCAAAGCTTCTGTAAGGCAAAGGACACTGTGGTTAGGACAAAACGGCATCCAACAGATTGGGAAAAGATCTTTACCAATCCTACAACAGATAGAGGCCTTATATCCAAAATATACAAAGAACTCAAGAAGTTAGACCGCAGGGAAACAAATAACCCTATTAAAAAATGGGGCTCAGAGCTAAACAAAGAATTCACAGCTGAGGAATGCCGAATGGCTGAGAAACACCTAAAGAAATGTTCAACATCTTTAGTCATAAGGGAAATTCAAATCAAAACAACCCTGAGATTTCACCTCACACCAGTGAGAATAGCTAAGATCAAAAACTCAGGGGACAACAGATGCTGGCAAGGATGTGGAGAAAGAGGAACACTCCTCCTTTTTTGGTGGGATTGCAAACTGGTACAACCATTCTGGAAATCATTCTGGAGGATCCTCAGAAAGTTGGACATTGAACTGCCTGAGGATCCAGCTATACCTCTCTTGGGCATATACCCAAAAGATGCCCCAACATATAAAAAAGACACGTGCTCCACTATGTTCATTGCAGCCTTATTTATAATAGCCAGAAGCTGGAAAGAACCCAGATGCCCTTCAACAGAGGAATGGATACAGAAAATGTGGTACATCTACACAATGGAATATTACTCAGCTATCAAAAACAACGAGTTTATTAAATTAGTAGGCAAATGGTTGGAACTGGAAAATATCATCCTGAGTGAGCTAACCCAAACACAGAAAGACATACATGGTATGCACTCACTGATAAGTGGCTATTAGCCCAAATGCTTGAATTACCCTAGATGCCTAGAACAAATGAAACTCAAGACAGATGATCAAAATGTGAATGCTTCACTCCTTCTTTAAAAGGGGAACAAGAATACCCTTGGCAGGGAATAGAGAGGCAAAGATTAAAACAGACACAGAAGGAACACCATTCAGAGCCTGCCCCACATGTGGCCCATACATATACAGCCATCCAATTAGACAAGATGAATGCAGCAAAGAAGTGCAGGCCGACAGGAGCCGGATGTATATCGCTCCTGAGAGACACAGCCAGAATACAGCAAATACAGGGGCGAATGCCAGCAGCAAACCACTGAACTGAGAACGGGACCCCTGTTGAAGGAATCAGAGAAAGACTCGAAGAGCTTGAAGGAGCTCGATACCCCTTATGAACAACAATGCCAATCAACCAGAGCTTCCAGGGACTAAGCCACTACCTAAAGACTATACATGGACTGACCCTGGACTCTGACCTCATAGGTAGCAATGAATATTCTAGTAAGATCACCAGTGGAAGGGGAAGCCCTTGGTCCTGCTAAGCCTGAACCCCCAGTGAAAGTGATTGTTGGGGGGAGGGCAGTAATGGGGGGAGGGTGAGGAGGGGAACACCCATAAAGAAGGGGAGGGGGAGGGATTAGGGGGATGTTTGCCTGGAAACCGGGAAAGGGAATAACACTCGAAATGTAAATAAGAAACACTCAAGTTAATAAAAAAAAAAAGAAAAAAAAAAGAAGGAGTGAAGCATTCGCATTTTGGTTATCCTTCTTGAGCTTCATGTGTTCTGCATTTAGGGTAATTCAAGCATTTGGGCTAATATGCACTTATCAATGAGTGCATACCATGTGTGTTTTTCTGTGATTGAGTTACCTCACTCAGGATGATATTTCCAGTTCCATCCATTTGCCTATGAATTTCATAAAGTCATTGTTTTCGATAGCTGAGTAATATTCCATTGTGTAGATGTACCACATTTCTGTATCCATGCCTCTGTTGAAGGGCATCTGGGTTCTTTCCAACTTCTGGCTATTATAAATAAGGTTGCTATGAACATAGTGGAGCATGTGTCTTTGTTATATGTTGGGGCATCTTTTGGGTATATGCCCAAGAGAGGTATAGCTGGCTCCTCAGGTAGTGGAATGTCCAATTTTCTGAGGAATCTCCAGACTGATTTCCAGAATGGTTGTACCAGTCTGCCATCCCACCAAAAATGGAGGAGTGTTGCTCTTATTCTACATCCTCGCCAGCATCTGCTGTTGCACGAGTTTTTGATATTAGCCATTCTGACTGGTGTGAGGTGGAATCTCAGGGTTGTTTTGGTTTGCATTATTCTTATGATTAAAGATGTTGAACATCTTTAGGTGCTTATCAGCCATTTGGCATTCCTCAACTGTGAATTCTTTGTTTAGCTCTGAACCCCATTTTTTTATCTTTATTACCTTGAGTATTTATTTACATTTCGATTGTTATTCCCTTTCCCGGTTTCCTGGCCAACATCCCCCTAACCCCTCCCCCTTCCCCTTCTATATAGGTGTTCCCCTTCCCACCCTCCCCCCATTACCGCCCGCCCCCGAACAATCACATTCACTGGGGGTTCAGTCTTGGCAGGGCCAAGGGCTTCCCTTTCCACTGGTGCTCTTACTAGGCTATTCATTGCTACCTATGAGGTTGGAGCCCAGGGTCAGTCCATGTATAGTCTTTAGGTAGTGGCTTAGTCCCTGGAAGCTCTGGTTAGTTGGCATTGTTGTTCATATGAGGTCTCAAGCCCCTTCAAGCTCTTCTTTCTGTGATTCCTTCAACCGGGATCCCGTTATCAGTTCAGTGGTTTGCTGCTGGCTTTCGCCTTTGTGTTTGCTGTATTCTGGCAGCGTCTCTCAGGAGAGATCTACATCTGGTTCCTGTCAGCCTGCACTTCTTTGCTTCATCCATCTTATCTAATTGGGTGGCTGTATATGTACGGGCCACATGTGGGGCAGGCTCTGAATGGGTGTTCCTTCTGCCTCTGTTTTAAACTTTGCCTCCCTATTCCCTGCCAAGGGTATTCTTGTTCCCCTTTTAAAGAAGGAGTGAAGCATTCACATTTTGGTCATCCCTCTTGAGTTTCATGTGTTCTGTGCATCTAGGGCAATTCAAGCATTAGGGCTAATAGCCACTTATCAATGAGTGCATACCATGTGTGTTTTTCTGTGATTGGGTTACCTCACACAGGATGATATTTTCCAGTTCCATCCATTTGCCTATGAATTTCATAAAGTCATTGTTTTTGATAGCTGAGTAATATTCCATTGTGTAGATATACCACATTTTCTGTATCCATATCTCTGTTGAACGGCATCTGCTGAACCCCATTTTTTAATAGGGTTATTTGTCTTGCTGCAATCTAACTTCATGAGTTCTTTGCATATTTTGGATATAAGTCCTCTATCAGTTGTAGGATTGGTAAAGATCTTTTCCCAATCTGTTGGTTGCAGTTTTGTCCTAACAACAGTGTCCTTTGCCTTACAGAAGCTTTGCAGTTTTATGAGATTCCATTTGTCGATTCTTGATCTTAGAGCATAAGCCATTGGAGTTTTGTTCAGGAAATTTTCTCTAGTGCCCAGGTGTTCTAGATTCTTCCCCACTTTTTCTTCTATTAGTTTGAGTGTATCTGGTTTGATGTGGAGGTCCTTGATCCACTTAGAGTTAAGCTTTGTACAGGGTGATAAGAATGGATCGATCTGAATTCTTCTACATGCTGACCTCCAGTTGAACCAGCACCATTTGCTGAAAATGCTGTCTTTTTTCCATTGGATGTTTTTGGCTCCTTAGTTTTTAAAGAATGATTATCAGTGCTCATAAAGAGCTCAGTGAATTAATAAGCAATTATTCGTAAGTTGAAAACATAAATAAAAATTATCAAATCAAGCATAAATATGTCTTTAGAATGAAGTATAAGACCCTTAAATGTTGTGGTAAATAATAAAAAAAATGGCAGCCTTTTATCCCGAGCTAGCCCCGACACCCGTACGGGCACATGACACTGCGGGTATCTTTATCTCAGAGGCTCCACGCTGCCCCCAAGTACTCTCAGACCCAGGGTCCATGAGCAAGGTGCCACACTGGTCCCTAGAGTTTGTTTCACCATCCGTGCGGCCATATGGAACTAACCATAATTTATCTCTGGTTAGTATCTGTCCCAGAGGCTCTCTGCTAGCCCGGAACTCTCTGGTCCCAGCTACCTGGTAAAATCAGGGCTCTAGAAATCCAACATGGGGGGGTTGGGGATTTAGCTCAGTGGGGTTGGGGATTTAGCTCAGTGGTAGAGCGCTTGCCTAGCAAGCGCAAGGCCCTGGGTTCGGTCCCCAGCTCCGAAAAAAAAAAAGAAAAAAAAACTAAAAATATTTTTAAAAAAGAAATCCAACATGGGGCTGGCCTACCATGGCATCCTGTCACAGACTCTGCCCGCATTCCCAACACCTGCCCTTGGTAGTTAAGATAAAAACTCCTAAGTGCCTGTCGAAATCATGACTCAGTAAGCTGTAATATAGCAATCAGATTAATATGTTAAATTCTCAATCCACAATACATCCACACAATAAACTCACGACCAAATAATAAAGCTATAAACTACCCACTTAAAATAAGATAAATTGACCTGTTCAAATCCATCCTTAAAAAATATACATAATTCCCTAGGGCCGTTTAACAGCACCAGGATCTGGGTTGTCCTTCTCTGTCTCCATCTTGATTCTCCTTCTCCTTCTTGACTCTCCTTTTCCTTCTCTCCCTACTTAGAAAAGCTTTTCCCCACCCCAGCCTTATCTTTTTACTGTCCAATCATGTCTTGACCTAACTTGTGCCAGCCCTCGCCTGCATATAGACCTCAAGCTACCCTTAAATTATAGAGAATTATTTAAAGATAAGAGAAACTGTCTCCAATACAAATAATTTCAAAAAGTATTAGGATAAAGAAGACATATTTCAATTTCCATTTTCTAATGTGATTGATAGGTTCATAAAATTGTAGCTGAGTTCTTTGTGTCTGTCTTTGAACATGAGCTCATTAAACTGCTCCCCACCTACTGATACTTCATTGAAGGCAGTCAGTCTTGAGTGTTGATTTCACAGGACATAAGGAGAAAGGAGACAGAATATGAGCAGTTCTGCAATGAAATGTCAACCGTTTAGACAATTACATTAAATATTATCAAAAGGTTTAGCCACACATATCATCCCCAATCTCTTTAGAAGTATCGGAAAATTATCAAACTTATAGAAGTAAATATTATTTTCCTGAAGTTCTTAAGTTTTTATTGATGGTTCAAATTTTATATCAAACCCTGTCAGTTTCTTTTTCAGGATTCTTGACTCGTTTTTGAGGAAATCTCTGCCTTGAATCTAAATTGGGTGGATGGGAGATTGCTTGCCTGTCAGTAGTGATTTTGAGTGAAGTAACATTTCATTGTATCATTTGAAGTCATCGTTGAAGAAATAAGAGTCTTATATTGAGCCCTAAAGAGGGGTTAAGTGTGTTTTCTGAGGAAAGATACGAAGGCATTTAAAGTGTGTACATTTAGTGTGTCCAAGAGTTTGTATAGATCACTTAACAAAAGAGTATGAGACAGGAGTTAACTGTTGAGAGCATCTTAAACCTTTATAAAGCATGTGATTTTTTCATGAAATGTTGATCATGATTACTGAGCCACAGTTAACCTGTTGAAGTTTGGATAACAGGCCATAGCATTTGGCAGTAATTTTAAATATTCGGTGGTACATTTGATTATCCCCTTATTTGATATTGCAATAGATACTTTATTATCATTTTTCAAAACCTTGTAAAATATTCTATTAAATCTCGTATTCTATCCACCTAGATTGTTTTGTGATGATTTGAAGCAACTATAAGATTGTTCTCTCAAGAGACTAGAAGAATAAGTCTGGAAAGGCCATCCTTGGAAAAGCCTTCTAGATACCAGATTTTTCAGGGCCTTAAAATGAATCTCTGTGTTTGAGGTTTCAGCCTATAGATTGTTCTGGAAGGTGCTGCCTACAAGTCCACTCCAATTCTAAGAGTCTATTCTGGTGATTATGGATCTCTTTGATACTGCCTTTAGCAAGATGAATTGGCGAGGTTAAAATGTGCCAAAGTGTGCATTTTTATTTATTTTTGCTTAAAATATTTCTGATGTATTCCAAACTAACTTCAGCAATTGCTAAATGATTTCTTTTTGTGATTGTTGGATCAGATAGGGCTTTTATCTAAACTATTTATCCTAATCAGCAGTTGGAGAAGAATGTTAAATAAATGGTCTTATTTTGATTCTTTTGCTGGATGTTTACCAGGCTGTTGACAAAACCCAGAGAATGTTTAATGATTTGATGGACAAACTTAAAACAGAAATGGGAATTGCTCTTGAGAAGACTTATTTGCAATATTTTTTCTGTTACAACAAAAGGAAAGTTATGACAAGCCACCTTTTGTTACCCAGTTTGAGTTAGAAAACATATTATGGTCTTCATCTAGAATTCAACTATCTCACAATGAATAAAACAAATATTTTCAATGAAAGCCAGAAAGGCGCAGATAAAATGTCATATGTCTCTGAAAAATCATAGAAAACAGGAAAGTTTATGCAGGGGGTCAGGCAGGAAGTCTCTCTAAGATCTCACACATAGACTTATGCAAGGTTACTTGTGATGTGCCAAGAAAAAAAGATGTATAGCCTCAGGACTGTGTTTTGTCTGAAACCCTTTGGACACAAACTTAAGAGAGTTATCTCTTAGGAATGTGACAATAAACAATAGTTAAAATGTCAACCAAGGAGACAATTTTGGAGGCATATCCATTAAAGGTATTAGTGGGACTGTTTGTTTTTACATCTTAATTTTTTTTTATGTCTTGGGTAATACCAATTCCCTCAAGCATGCTATTTAAAGCTTAGGGAAAATGCATCTACAAGAACTCATTGCCAGCAAAGAAGCTGTTTTCAACATCTGGGAATAAAAATCCAAACCAAATATAGATCATTGGGTCAACTTGCTTTGGGAAATGCTGAAATTACAGAATGCAAGCTCAACATTTGCTTGAGTTACAGGCTTCCGGGGAGCTCATTTAGAATCTATTCCTGGATCCATATGCTAATGGAGAGAGGGTAGATGGGATTGGTCTATCATTTGTCCAAATCCCAGCAAAAGCCATGAGGTATGCTAATAGAACATTACTTTACCTCAGTGTCGGGCTCTTCAATACATTTATTTTTATTACTACAAAAATTCAATCTTTTCCTTTTGGATAGTTTCCAGTCAAAAGAACTTCATGCTGTCAACTCCTTCTTGAAAAACCATATGGATACCTTATTGTTTCCCCAAGTGACTCTCTTCCTATTAACTTCAGTACTTATAATCTAATATTAAATTGTCTTTAAACACTCCAACTCTGCTTCAAAAAATCCACCCACTATTACAAATAATCTGATGTTTTTATTTAGGTGTTGCTTTCTCAATGTAATATTTAAAATGGAGAAAAAATTTCCGGACTTATGATGTGGTAAATCATTCTCATAGTGAAAATTTCCCACATGTTTTAGTCACATAGTAATCAAGGTGGAAGGCTTCAAATCTCCTATCTTAGAAGCAGCTACCATGTATTTCTATTCTAATATAGAGCCTACTAATACTATTCTTGATGTTTTCTTCACATTTCTTTTAACTGTTTTAAAAGAATGGCCAGCTTTCCTCAATCATCATTAACCTAGAATGGACTGTTTAATTTCCTTAACCAGACAATCCACAATTCATTCTCACGAACAAAAATGACTTGTTCTGTGCTCAAATCACTCTTAATTAATTAATTAATTGCATTCTAATCATTGATCATCCCTCAGTCCCCTCTCCCACAGTTCCTCATCCCATTCCTCTTCCCACTTGCTTCCAAGAGGGTGCACTCCTCCCACCAGGCTTTTCTCTTCCCTGGGCCTCAAGTCTCCTCTCCACTAAGTATATCTTCTCCCACTAAGACCTGACCATGCAGACCTCTGCTATATTTGTTCCAGGAGCCTTAGCCTTCCCCATGTATGTTACTGGTTGGTGGCTCAGTCTCTGGAAGCTCCCTGGGGTCTGGGTTAGTTGAGACTGCTGGTCTTCCTATAGCGTTGCCCTCCTATTCAGTTTCTTTAATCCTTCTCCCAATTCAACCATAGGGGTCCCTGACTTCAGTTCAATGATTTGGTGTAAATATCTCAGACAGCTGCCGGTAGGGTCTCTCAAAGGACAGTCATGCCAGGCTCTCATCTATAAGCACTTCTTAGCATCAGTAATAGTGTCAGACCTTGGTGCCCCACCCTGAGATGGGTCCCAAATTGGACTTGTCATTGGATCTCCTTTATTCTTGTCTCCCTTTTTGTCCCTGCAGTTCTTTTAGACAGAAACAGTTCTGGGTCAGACATTTTGACTCTGGGTTAGTAACCCTGTCCCTCCCCTTCAGAGTCTGTCTAGCTACTGGATGTGCACTCTTCGAGTTTGCTTTTTCCAATGTTGGGCATTTTGGCAAACGTCACACCCATTGAGTCCATAGAGTCTCTCACTTCCTGGGACTCTGGTAACTTATAGAGGGTCCCCAACTACCCTGGACCTAACTGCTTACCTCTATTCATTCTTTTGTCCCTCTGGGCTTCTCTCCTGTCCCTCCCCCCATTACCTGATCATTCCTCTTTTCCCCTCCCCTTCTCTGCTCTCTCCCACATCCCTCCCTTCCTCTGCCTCCTGTGATTATTTCCTTCCATTTCTAACTGCAATTGAAACATCCTGCAATTGAACATTTGGACGTTTCTACTTTTTACACTTCTTACAGTTTGTAGGTTGTATCCTAGGTGTCCTGAACTTTTTGACTAAAATCCACTAATCAGTGAGTATATACCTTTCCAGTCCTTTTGGGTCTGAGTTACCTCACTCAGAATGATATGTTCTAGTTCCTTCCATTTGCCTGCAAAGCTCACTCCTTCTTGAATTGGCAGTTCTGCAAATAATTCCTGAGTTTTGGCCCTTCATAGTTCTGGTCTTATTTATGCCTCAGGTTCATTATATCTGTGTACACATGTTCCAGAACTTTCTCTGGTAGGTCATTTCCATGAGAGATGAGTCTGCCTCTCTCTCTCTCTCTCTCTCTCTCTCTCTCTCTCTCTCTCTCTCTCTGTGTGTGTGTGTGTGTGTATACACACATGCATGTGTAAGAGAGACAGAGAGACAGAGACAGAGACAGAAAAAGAAAGAGAGAGAGAGATAGAGAGATAGAGAGATTGAGCAACCCTAATTCTTCTCATAGGTATTAGCAAGCTTTTATGACAGCTGTGTCCTTCAAGTCCCACTCATCTTTCTCATTAGTACCTAAACAAATGAAAAATCTATTTTTCCACTGACTTCTCTGCATATTCACAAATTCTGTTGGTTGCAACATATTTTAGAAACTTAATAATCTTTAAGACCTATTATCTCTTCCCCACACCTTCCTCCTAGTCATATAGCACTCTGGACAGTTTTGAATTAAAGAATGTTTATTCTGAGTTCCCCATTCCACCCCAGGCATAGTTTCCTTAAATTGTGCTCTTTCTCACCAATCATTTCTTAGATGTCTTAATATTTTATAACTGTCTTCTGCTTTTAGGATTATAATTACAAATATATTCCCTATGTTGTAATAATATCTTATAAAGTTCTACTCTGCCTAATATCTGCTATGTTTCTGAAGAACTTACAGAATAGTGCATGGATCTAAATATGTAGGGGATGTATAAGTGTGTGGAATGAGGAGCTTTGTGCTTATTTGAATTTAATTGTAAACCTTGGAATGACCATTAACTGTATCATGTAAGAGATAATTGTACTTTGATTTATTATAAGCCTAAAGGTAGGTAGTTCACAGTGGACATTGATATAAATAGGCATAAATAATAAGCAGACATTAATTAATAATACTTCTTATATTAATTTTCTTAACAAACATTTCTTTAATCTCTTCTGCAACCGCTGTTCAGACAAATTTCCTTTACAAATTCATTGTGAAGAAAATCATTATTAGAAAATGTTGAGGACAAGTGCTCAGCCATAATCTAATCACATTTGTATGTGTTAGTGTTATGTAATGAAAAACTTAACTTCATATGGCTATCTATAAATCTGATTTCCAGATGAATTTTGTTTTGTAGTACCTTTTGTTTCTTACTGTTTTGTGATGGGTGCTAGGTAACACCCCTAGTTACCCTGGATTTTGTCACTATTTTCAAAATATGAAAATAAATATATGTATCTACCTCATTCTAAAATAACCAAAATCTTAGTAAATGCATTTCTTTAAGAATAGAGAGCCATATCCTCTCTCTGTCGGTGTCCAAGGATGATACACAAACAGGGCTAGATGGATAGACAACCAGATGGGTAAAAGGATCACAATATAAAAGACAACTGGTCACTCTAGGCAGGGGTGCTTCCTTCTAATATCTTAAAAATCATTAGTAATTTTTAACATATACTTATTGATCTTATCTAAAATATAAAAGGTTAAAAGTCTGGGGATCAGGCCAGCGAGTGGTTCAGAAGGCAAACTTGCTTGTTGTGTACACATGGCAATCTGATCCAAGGCTGGAGAAACCGTGTTTTCTTGTTGGGAAGGATACCATAACCATGGTAACTCTTGCTAACAAAAATATTTATCTAGGGCTGTCCTTTACTTCAGAGGTTTAGTCCATTACTGTCATGGTGGGAAACATGGCAGCATGCATTCAGACACAGTGTTAAAGGAGCCAAAATTTCTACATTTTGATCCACAGGTAGCAAAAGTGACTGCCATACTTGGCATGGCTTGAGCATATGAGACCTCAAAGTTTGCCCCCACATTGACACACTTCCTCAACAATGCCATACCTATTTCAACAAAGCCACACCTCCTAATAGTGCTCCTTTCTATGGACAAAGCATCTACAACACATGAGTCTATGGAGACTATTCCAATTCAAATCACTACACCCAGAGAAGAAAGTTGTCCTCTGACCTTTACATACATGTTGTGAATACCTCTCTATTTATACACACACACACACACACACACACACACACACACACACATACACACACACACACACACTATTTTAAAAAGATAATTGAGGGATCAAATTTCTTTGTAAATTCTCAATAACATACTCAATAAGCATTAGTTCTCTTAAACAGACTTTAATAATTGCCTTAGGCATCAGTTTTCATAACTAAACCTGAAAAGGAGAGAATTAATCAATCCTATCATTGGATCAGTAAGGACTTTTGCTCATATAGACAAAAATCAAAATGATCATCCTATATGCTTTCTTGCTTTTTGGAATCAAAGAAAAACAGAAAGAAGCTATGTAAAAGTGAGTGGAAGAATAAGAGAGCCAGAGGGTGAGGAAAAAAAGAGAAAACAAGTGTCAGAAAGAGAAGAAGAGAATGGTAGATAGGTGATAGATAGATAGATAGATAGATAGATAGATAGATAGATAGATAGATAGATAGACAGACAGAAGATGATAGGTATAGATCATTGATAGATAGATAGGTGATAGATAGATGATAGACAGATAGATTATAGATAGATTGATTGATTAATAGATAGACCAGTGGATAGATAGACATGCAGATAGATGATAGGTAGGTAGGTAGGTAGATAGATAGACAGACAGACAGACAGATAGACATAAAGAGAAAGACAACAGATTGGGTAGATGTTATTGCTTATCATATATTCTCTAAGTAAAATAGAGTCAATAGAATTCATTTCATCCTCCATAATACAGATCCCGAGCTCCATCTCTAATGATCTTTTCCCAGTAAGCTGTTCAGTCTCTGGTCTTGGTATTAGAGACCAGCCAGTTCTCCTGGGAGTAGATTTTTTTGATGATAATAGGAAGCAGAAGGCATCAACTAAATAAGTTTTCTATCTGGAGAGAGTGTCTGAACTTAAATTGTTTATAGTTGCTTTGTTTACTGATGGAAACCAATTCTAGAAAGGTCCAAAGAATCTTCTAAACATCAATTTATATTCTCCTTTATTCAGACAAAACAGCAGAAGCAAACTAATCTTGCTATGAGTTAATATGACAAACTTTATATTATTGTTTGAAGAGTAATATTCAAATTTTGTGGACTAAAAACTTTAGATTTTTAGACTTTTATAATCATCTTTTTATGTTAATGCTATGGTATAAAATAAAATCATTTTTTCACTATTAATATTCTTCAAGGTTTTATATTTTCATGGTCACAAGATTTTTGTGAGTCAGCTATTATATACAGGACTGTAAGTCTGTGAAGCTCTGTGCAACCTAAGGTGGTTCAGTATTTCACCATTTCTCAAATGAAATATTTACCCCTGTCTGTGATTTCCTTCTTTAGACTAACTCTGGTATTTGTCTTCTCCTTTATATTCCCAGAGCTCACATACTAGACTATTTTCTTATAACTTCACATCTGGATTATTACAACAACCTACTTAGGTAGTCTTGTCAGAGCCATTTTGAACTATACTGCAGGCTACTAAAAGATAATTCTTTCTAAAAATGTGAGTTTTACTCTGTCTCCTGTTCAAAATGTATCAATGACTCCCAATGCACAAGAATGGAACCATTGTTTCAATGTCTTTTTTTCATGCTCAACACCACAGCAACTTGCCAACTTTCTCTAGATGTTGCAAATGAACTCCCTCATTAATTTTGCTTCCCTGTCTCCTTCTCCGTATTTTAAACATACTCAACGTCTGTATACTATCTGGCTCTTTGTATTTGCTTATATATAAATCCTCCCCATTCTTTAAGGTTAAATTTTATTCCCCTTTACACAGACTAATAGATACTACTAACCATGTAGTTTCCATTAATGAAGACATTTGAGATATGCTATTCATCTTTTCACTTAAAAGATAACAGTAAAAATCATGATTTGATTTGATTTGCTACTTATGCCTTCTTGAGGATGATCAAAGTGACTCATTCTTAAGAACAGTTTATTTTACATACAATTTATCTTGCATTTCCAATTAATTATAGACTTAAAGGAAGTAGAATTTATTGTGTATTTTATAATGCACAGAATATACACTAGCTTAGATGGAGTGTATACGTGCACACAAGTATAGTGTAAATTCATGTAGAAATAGAATATCTAATAGCATTTTCTTGAAAATTGTTTGCCGTTGGAGTCCAAATGAAAGAGTTTCTAAATTAAACATGTACATGGAAATCTTAAAAGAGATGAAATGTAAATCCTGATACTCAACTGTCATTTATGTGCTTTCCTGACTGTCCTAATCAAATACATGTAGTAAAGGAATAATTGCTCATGTTCATTTTAGAATAGAAAAATTCATCATCATCATCATCATCATCATCATCACATCACCACCACCACCATCATCATCATCATCATCAAGTCAGAGTTGTACTATATAGCTCTAGATGGCTGGGAACTCTCTATGTAGACCAGACTGACAACAGCCTCACAGAGGTCTACCTCACAGCTTCCTGAGTTCTAGAATTAAAGGCTATGCCACTTTTCTGCGCCTTGAACATAATACCTTCACAGCTAAGTAATATTCCACTGTATATATGTGCCACATGTTTTCTTGTATATTCACTTGTTGGTAGACATGTGATTCTACCGTGTATTGTGATAGACAGAAATAAGTAGGGATGTGTAAGTATTTTTGTCAAAGGATCTACAATTCATGAAGTAACTTCTAGGAGTGAAGGAGCTGGATCATATGGCAATTCTATTTCTAGTGTGTTGAGAAGCAGCTAAACTGTTTACCAAGTGGCTATATCAGTTTTCACTCTCACCAGCAGTGTATAATAGATTCCCCTTGACCTCATTCACTCCTGCATTTGTGAATCCTGATGATGCCCATTTGGACTGAGGTGAAGTTGAATGCTCAAATAGTTTTAACTCATATTTCCCCATAGCTAAGAAGATCGAACATACTTCTAAAGTGTTTCTTAGTCATTTACATTTCTTCCTGTAGTTGAGAATTTCCTTATAGTTCTATGGCCCAATTTTAATTGGTTTTTAAATTTTTTTCCTAGTGTTTAGTTTTTTTTCAATTCTTTTTTTTTATACCCTGAAACACATGCACTTTATTTTTTTCTCCATCTTTATTAACTTGGGCATTTCTCATTTACATTTCGATTTTTATTCCCTTTCCCTGTTTCCAAGCCAACATCCCCCTAACCCCTCCCCCTCCCCCTCCATATAGGTGTTTTCAATTCTTTGTATGTTTTAGAAATTAATTCTCTGTCAGTTTAGTGTCTGGCCAAGCTTCCTCCCATTCAATGGTCTGCCTTTTCTTTCACCTCAAACTTTGCTTTGTGTATGGATATTTTTAGTTTCCTAATAATCCATTTGCTAGTTAGTCATTGCATCTCCTATGCTACCGAATCTTATTCAGAATGTCATTGGTTGTGGCATTCTGAAGAGCTATCTCTGCCCTTCACCAGCTGTGCCACTCAGGAGAACAGGCCCTGCACCTCCCCTGGACAGCACAATAGGGATGGTCCTTTTCAAGAAGGTTCAGATGATCCATCCCCAATGGTGAAAGCAAGGGAGCACTTGCCCTGCCAGTCATCTGCTGTGAGGTAGTGTGGGTGCAGGGGTGATACTTTCCCCCCTAACCTCTCATAATCTGCTGCAGTCAAGAGAGCTGGCTTCTGTGTGGAGAGCAGATGAGCTGACTCTGCCTCTCATTGGCTGCAGCATTAGGGAGAGTGGGTGCTGTACTTGACCTGGGCAGTGATAATTGGGAGAGTTGACTCCTAAGACGTGAGAGCAGATCAAGCCCTATCCCTCATTGACTGACTGGATGCAGCATTCTGGAGACTGGTCCCTGGTCCTTGTCAGGGCAACACAATGCAGCTAGCCCTGATGGTAAGGGAATGTATGTGAATAAGAGTAGAAGAGCTGGCCCAGCCCCTCACAAGTTGCACCACTTGGGAGAGTAGATCCATGATTTGATAGGGCATCACACTGGAGCTGGTTCTGAAAGCTTGGAGATGCAGGCCCCAAGAGCTGGAGAGTAGGAGAGCAGGAGAGCAGGAGAGCAGGAGAGCAGGAGAGCAGGAGAGCTGAGTCTACCTCCTGTCAGTGGTGGCATTTGGTATCCTAGCTGGAGCAGTGCTGGAGAACTCACCCTGATGGTGCAGACAAGAGAAAGCCCAGGGTGCTGACCAGTTCAGCTACCACCCAGCTCAGATCCAGGGCTCTTAACTGGCCCTTTCCTAAATCTTTGTCAACTGTGAACAGCTGGGATACGTGAAAGGGTCAGTCTTGCTCTTCTTAACTGCATGATCTCTATGCCACAGGGCAACAAGATAAATGGGAGAAATAAATTCCTGTGAGGATACAATTGTGATGCTATCACAGAAGCCAGAGATATAGAACCAGACCAATGCCTCATTGCAATGAACATTCGCAAGCAGAGATGTGTAGATACAGGAATATGCTGTGGGATACACTGAGATAAACTACATCTTTCATGATGAGATGTTTTTTGGTGTGTGTGTATGTGTGTGTGTATGTGTGTGTGTGTGTGTGTGTGTGTAGAGGGATATGGAGAGACAGAGAGAGAGAGAGAGAGAGAGAGAGAGAGAGAGGGAATTTTGGGATTTTTGCAAGAGTGAAGGGTAGATATGAGGAGACAGAGAGATGAGTGGGACAGGGATGCTTGATGTTAAACCCACAAAGAATCAATAAAATGTTAAAAAAAATAAGACAGAAGAGATCCATGATAGAGCCATGTGAATACTTAGGTAATCTTTAGTGATAGTTGAAGGGCTTTAAGGCAACAGTGAATTTGTTATATGAAGGGTCAGAAGTTTAACAATATTTTTTTTTGGAAATGATGGTGTTGCTTTCATTGTGAAGCTATTGGAAAAATACTTAGGAGACTTCTACATTTTTTGGAATCACTGATACTGAAAAACTCTTTTTTTTCTTTCTTGGTTTTAATGCAGCCTATTATCCACTTCTCTATTCCCATAACAAAGAACATGCAGAAAGGGTAACCAAAAAATTTGGCTCCTGAAACAGGGCACTGAAAATAAAGGTAGAATGCAGTGTAGAGCAATATTAATCTACCAACATGGTTTCTTTGGTCACATCAAAAGACCCAGGTCTGTGTGATTTGATTTGAATGCAAGCATGGTCTTAGTACATACCTTTAACCTAAAACAATAGTGATGTCTAATTGATGGACAGACAAAGTGATGAATCAGAGAAAAATTTGGCAGAATGAGTCAGAGATAGGATGTCCAACTCTCAGGAGTGAAGCTGTTCAAGAGTGTAGGAAAGATAATAAGTCAGTTTAGTCATTTCAGTTGAGCTCCATT
This sequence comes from Rattus norvegicus, assembly GCF_021556685.1. Classification (NCBI taxonomy): domain Eukaryota; kingdom Metazoa; phylum Chordata; class Mammalia; order Rodentia; family Muridae; genus Rattus; species Rattus norvegicus. The sequence goes on from NC_141539.1 coordinate 59,968,183, forward strand.
CAGTTCTGTTTGGTTCATTCAATAAGTGGAGTGCAGTTGAGCTGTTGGTGAATTCATGCAGAGGTTGAAGTCAGAGAATAAAAAGGAAACAGAAGAATAGAACACATTTTCAGAGTTAGTTTGAGACCAAGCAGAGCAATTCAATAAGAATCTGAGAGAATCCAGATGAATCAATTAGCTCGGAGTAGAGTTTAAGCTAGAATAGCTGAGTTGAACCAACCAGCTAGAGTTCAGATGGAGCTTAAAATGGGTGAGCTTATTCAGTAGTAAGTCACTGAGATGACAATTACATATGGTGAGTGAAAGTACATTTATAATGAAGTCTTTGAAAAAATAAAAAGATAAGACAGATTGGAAATAATATTCTCAGTGTATAATTCTTAAAGGGGACTGTTTTTCAGAATGTATAATACTTCCTACAACTTAAGAAAATGACAACTAATCCTGGTTTTAAATAAGACAGTTAATATACCTTCTTTTTTCTTTTCTTTCATTAAATATTTTCTTTATTTACATTTCAAATGTTATCCCCTTTCCCAGTTTCCCATTATATCTCCCAACCCCCTGCCTCCATGAAGGTGCTCCCCTAACCACCCTACCTTCATAAATGAATACTACATACTGTTTTAATATATGCATATATATGAACAATTACACTCAAAAACGGCAGGTTGTGAGTTATGGAGAAAGGGTTAATTTATAGCAAATAATATTTAATACATACATGTTAAAATAACATAAAATGCTTACTAGGATGTCTGCTTTCTACTTGCTAGATTAATTGCTGAAAGTGTTGCCTTCTCAGAAGAAAACTATTCATGGGAGACAAGATCTGAGGGAGACAAGAAAGAGAGCATAGGTGCATTTAATCAAAACACATTTCGTTAACCTATGAAAAATGCATAATTAAATATACCATGCAAAATTACTGTACAATAATAAAAAACAAGTAAAAGGATTGACTTACTGATCAACATAGAAAAATGGGAAAATACTGAAAGCAAGATGCTTAATCCTAAACATCATGTAGAAAGATTTGCTAGTCCTAAGAAAAGATAGACAGGGAACTACAATCCTTGAATTCTCCAGCTTGACACTGAAAGCAGCATTTTTGGCTCCAAAACAAGAACAAAAAGTCCAAAGGAAGCTGGATGGCCTTGCCCTTACACTGTTCCAATGCATATTACTGTTCCAATAACAAGCCACCTTGTTCTGTGTGCTCTGAAGCATCGTTTGCACTATCGGGACGCAGCACGGTATTGTTCCTTTTGAGGTTGGCAGCTTTAAGTACTCGAGTGTCCTTGGAGTTTTCACATGAATTTTCAGGATTGCTTTGTATAGTCCTTCGAAGAATGCCATCAGAATCCTGACAGGGCTTGATAGGAGTCTATAGGATTTGGCCATTTTAAAGGTTATTCTGCTGGTCTATGACATCTGATGCTTGCTGTCTTTAGCTCTGCCCTTGACTCTCTCTCAGCTCTTTACAACTCTCATCATAAAAGTGTGTTTATTTTCTTGGTTACGTTTATTTTTGGGTATTTCACTCCAACTGATTCGATGCTGCTGTGATGGGATTGTTTTTCTCTCTATGTGTGTGTATGTAATTGCATACAGAAAAGATGGTGATGATTTTGTTCCTTTGCTGGAAGTGTGCTATGAACCATGTTTGATAACTTTCAGCATTATTAGGATATTTTAAGTAATGTGATCTGCGAACAAGAATAATTTGACTTATTCTGTTCCTGTATGTTTCCTTTTTATTGGTATTATTATTGCTTGAGGTGTGAAGTCAAGAGGCACACTGAAGAAGAGAGGAGAGGTGCCTCTGTCACATTTCTGATTTTACAGGACACACTTTTATTATTGTACTGTAATGTCGCTTTTCATAGTTATTATATACCCATTATTATCTTTACTTTTTATACCAATGTCTAAATTTTTATTTTCTGAGCAATTTCAAGGCTTTTTCTCATAGATAATATTGGGTTTTACTACAGACCGTCTCTGTGTTTATTGAGAGGGTTTAGGTTCTATTATGTTTAAATTTTTTGTGGCATTGAACTATTTAACTTACAACAAGGATGTGTTGCATCCTTGTAAGGAAATAAATTTAACAATGGAGTAGGATTTCTTCTATGTATTGTTGAGTTTTGTTTGCAAAGATTTTACTAAATATTTTTTGTTTCTATGTTCATGTAGGAAATTCATCTGTAGTTTAGTTGTTTTGTATGTCTTTGTCCAGGACACAGAATGAGTTATAATGTATCCTTCTTTTCTATTTTAGAGAATAGTTTATACACATTTGTACATAATTTTTGGAGTACTACTTTGGATAGCTACATTATAGAATCATCCACACATACAAATACACACACATAAACTTATGTATAAATAAAAATAAAACTTAAACATATATAAAAACATCATTTTTAAAACAAGCAAAAAGAAAATATAGAAGAAACAGTTGATGTCATGTCAAAGAATTTTATAAAATATAGAGATGAACTCTAAAAATTCACATGAACCTTATCAAATTACAGAAATATACCTTTATAAAAAAGATTATTTAAAATGAGAAAGTCAGCCACAAAGTAAAGATATCTTCCTTAGTTTTATACATATTTTATATATAGGCTATATAATAAACATGCAAATCACCATACATTTAACAATTAAGATAAGCACAAAACCTGACTTAATAGAGAAAGGCAAGTGAAGGCTACATCTGTCAATCAAGCACAGCCAACATGACATACCTCAGAGAGCTTTCCATCTGTTTTCTTCAACATTTATATTTATATATTAATTTATATGGTCCACATAGTTAACTTATGTGTATGTTATAAAGAACAGGAGTTAGCAAGATGACAAAAGGATTCTATTGAGAATTTGTTAACCATGCTGCATTGTCTGCCTCTCTGCCTATGAGCAGTTTTATTGGAGATCAACAGGTTTCCACTGAGGTTGTGGATTATGCCTGGGTCCTGGTGGCAGCACCACATGCACTCCAGAGAAAAGACTAAGTGTGATGACTTAGGCAAAAGATGTCATCAATGTCACAGTGTTAAGGCAAGCCTGATAATTTTTTTCGGGTACTTGCAATCAAGTTATGATTTCTCTTTTACACAGATTAGAGATAGACTATCAAATGATAAATTATGTCGACTCTTGAATCAAAATAGTATTTCTCCAGAAAAGGTGACTCTGTATGGAAAAATGTGCTGGGTGGATATAGAGAACTGGGGTCCTATATTTGACAATCTGTGGATATTTATGGCCTGGATTTATCACCACCAATACATTCCTTAACTTCTGAGGGGCTCAGTTTCTGAACCAATATTATGGGGATAATTAGACCTAACATTTGTTGGACCTTTTATAAAAATGAGGCACTTTGCATTGTGTCCTTTCCACTTACCACTTAAAAAAATGTGTTTTCTAAAGTTCTGTCCTCTATTCTTGGTCATTTATTCCTGACGACTAGATTTAAAGCCTCTTCCAAGTTCCTATTTGTGCTCTGCCCCAAAGGACTCCTGAAATGTCAAACCGGGTTCAGATTTTCAGAAGCTTGCATAATATTTGTAAAAGAGCCATGGAAACCTATACGTCTGGCCAAATGACCTTGGCCTCTTCAGGCCTGGTGGAGTTATAGTGTGGGGAAGTGCTTTCTGCTTTCTCAGACAAACTTCCTGAGGTTTGGATTTATTTATTTGCCCATGGTGTATGTCACTCTTGTCATATTGCTTCAGACAATCATTAGTGAATCCGTGCATTGTACGCGTCCAAATATAATGTGTCTTCCTTTATAGCCTTCACAGAGGTTTAATCCTGGCGTGCACACTTTACATCTGTGCATGTATAAATTTTAATCTGTCGTTTTTGCAAGGACAGTGTTTCCGTCTGATCTCTGCTGTGTGCTAAGTGCCCGGGAAAGAAGGAAGATGAAGAACTTCATCAGAAAGTGACTGAAACTTTTCTCTGAGTTCTCCTCACTTCTCATTCCTTCTCCACCCCATCTCTGGCTTTGCTCTGGTTTATCAATACCTATTTGGATCTTAAGGAATTAGGAAGCTGTGGGGCCAAGACACCAGACCCAGGTTTCTCTTTTATTGATGAATACTGGAGGGACAGAGAAACTTACAAACTCTTCTAAGCTTATGTGTCTTACAAGCTCGCATTCTTATTTTTGTTAATTATGAGTTCAATTTACAGATAGAGTGGGGACTGGGCAAAGAGGCTCTAAAAGTCCTCGAGAGCTGATGTGCTCCAGTGACAAGTTGCTGAAGAGATGTTTCCTACTCCTGAAACACAGGAGCAGAACAAGCTTGTGAGATTGCCTGTTGAGGCATTGGACCAGTCTAGCCTGTGAGCGCTGGAAGAGTGCTGTCCTGCCTACTGCCCCCTATTTGGAACCCCACTTGGCTTTTTCCATTAATGTTTCTTCTATTTGAAGTGGTGTAATTCACCCTCAGTGTGTGGTCTGGCTTCATTCTCTCCAGAGCAGAGACTGCAAGAAAGGAGCCAAACTGTGGTGGGCCAATGGTAAAAAACGGCTTCTATTTTCCGTTTTAACAGCAATTGTTTTTTCCTTTAACCACCGAGAGGTTATAACTGGTTGGAGGAGGTGGGTTTGAATTTCTGTGAATGGAATGGTTTAGAATATATGTAATTTAAAATTAAGCAAAAAGAAACAGAGAATAATATGAGCTTTAATACAAGGTGAAACGCTTATTAATATTCTCTTTATGCATGCTTCTGTACATGTCCCAGTCTACGTTCTATTTGTTGTACTCTGAAGTACTTTAAACATTCTAACTTGGACCTGAATTCATATATCCCCAGACGTCAGACTGTTCTTAAATCTGTACCAATGTCATAGCCACACAGTTTGAGTAAGTGAATGGGGTAATTTCTTGTAAAATGTCATAATGTATTCATTACTTTTTTTGTTTTGTTTTGTTTTGTTTTGTTTTGTTTTGTTTTGTTTTGTTTTGTTTTGCTTTGTGATTGAATGATGATACAAGAGAAATTGAGAGTGCCCAGTCTGGCAGTGACACTTCTAGATGATGAAGTTTAGATTCATAAAGTAGATTATTATATAGCAGATTATAGAGCAAATTGTGTAACAACTTCAAGAACACATATGGAGCTACAAACTTAAATTCAACATGACACTTTAAAATTAATGTTGAAACCAGAAAATGCACTGAATTTTACTGCCTCAACTATTAAAGTCTGCTAAATGGGATAATGCTGGCTGTCTCCACCTATATTAAAGGATTAGGGGTCATTGTCTGTAATGGGATTCTGAAGTCATCTGGTCCCCAGATGCACTGCTTTATATAATAGGAGTAGACATAGATAAATAACAAAATTTCTTCCTTGTTTATTGCCCAGCTTGGTATTTAACTCAAGAAGTTTTAAAGTTCATATTGTAACATTTTATAAAAATAATTTGCCTGCAAACTCAAAGCCATCCTATTTTAATTAATTATACATGTCCCTTTTGCTCTTAAAAAATAAAAGACATGGTATTACCTAATAGTCCGCACTGTTTAGAACTCAGTGAGTAGCCAAAGCTGTCCTGGAACTCTCAATCTCCCTGTCTCTTTATCTCAATTTTTAGACTTGTAGGAGTTAGTCACTGTGCTTGGTGAGGTTGCGAGGCCAGTATATTATTCTGTTCCTCACAACTTTAGATTTAGCTGACCTTGAACCTATAATTTCAATTAGTATTTCTTTAATCATTGTATATGGTGACCCCAGTTTTCTTTTTTAATCTACTCATTCATATAGTGCTTACCAAACATCCCATGTGAGTTAAGCTTAGATACATACCAAAACATCCACACCCTGACTTGGGGACTAGGATTTGAGTTTGGAGTTATATAGGGACGGATACAATGAATACTGATCTCTCCGTGGGAAAGATAGGTGAAGAATTGATTAAAATATTTGAAGAACCAAACACTGCAAAGATCTCTGGGAAGAGCATTTCAAAGATGCGAAAAGCTGAGAAGAGGTGATGAAAGTGAGGGATGTCACCTGAACATCAGTTGTGCCTTAGGTCATAGAATAGTAGGTACAGGGTAAATAGGATTATTTTGGACAGCATGATGTTATTTCATGGTTAGAGTAAAGAGAATTACTGGTATTAGTTTCTAGCACTGCAGGAAGCATTTCTCTTAAACTGTCAGGAAGTCAATGCATGAGATCAATAGCATTCTTCTTCGTGGAAGGCACTGGAGCTCAGTACGTGAGGAGGTAACAAATATCTTCCCAAGCCTGGACAGCAAAGTCATACTGGAATTCATGCAAATGAATTATATGCTCTTGGAGACTTTTTTGTATCAAGAGATGACATGTCAAATTAGCATTCTGAAAAACAAATCCATATTTCTCTTTAATCTGTTAACACCTTATTGGATGGAAAAATAGTCGAAGAAAAATCAAATTGTTGAAACTATGGTGTTGCAAATGTATTTCCTTTTGTAAAATATTTAGGAAACAGTCACACTAAAAAGGGCTAGTTTAAATAGGACACTTCATGGGGAAACCAATAAGATTTAATAGGGGTTGGGGATTTAGCTCAGTGGTAGAGCGCTTGCCTAGGAAGCGCAAGGCCCTGGGTTAGGTCCCCAGCTCCGAAAAAAAGAACCAAAAAAAAAAAAAGATTTAATAGGGTCTTCAACAGGGTGAAATAGAAGGTATAAAATGTAAAACGTAGGGATTGCAGGATGGAATTTTACAACCAATGTGAAGAAAGGAGAATGTTTTTGCAACTCACAGGACATAAGAGGAAAATTGCAAACCAAAATCTAAGCAGTAAGTTGCTTACCTATTGCAGACTGCTGCCAGAATTTGCTCCATGGAGTACTGAACGTCAAAGATGAGGATGAGAAGTGGTTACACTGGGAAGGGGTGGCAACAAAGAGAAAGGTTGAAATAACTTAACCAGTCTTCATGGTTTGCATATGCAGAAGCTAATTTTTATTTCTCTTAGGTTCCTATGGCTAGTGAAATTCAAGAAATAGAAGAGAGATGTGAGCTGGTGATTTAATTGAGATCAAAATGAGTTTACTTAACTTTACTTGTGGCAGTGGTAGTAGAAGGATCATGAAATATGAATTAACTGTGTATGTATAAAATATTTAACACATGCATTATAGGTAGATTCTTACATTTTAATTAAAATGTAATTTGAATATAGTATTTGAAATGTACAACCCAAAATTTTTTCAAGAGGTCATAGTTATGTAATAAATGAGATTAAAAAATATTACACATGAAAATTAAATGAAGTAAAAACTGCTTAACTAGCAACATCTGAGTGATTAGCGTGTTTCATGCTAAACAATGTCCTCACTTTTATGAGTTAGATTTCTTTTTTTCTTGATTATGAGAGATTACAATTTGAATGAAATTTCAGGATTGAAGAATTAACTGATGTGTGGCTTCTACTGTTCAGTTCACTTGTTAGAGGGACTCCTTTAATTTTAGTCTAGGAGATCTAGCCATTATTCTGTATGTATGTATGTATGTATGTATGTATATGTATAATTCTTGCATATTGGTGGCCATTTATAGCTGTGAATAATTGAGATGTGAATATTTACACTTTGCCTTTCATATATATGGGTGACTATGGATGTGAAATCATGATAGGAGATTAACACATGTCTATACTCAGCTTGGTAGATAATGTCAATTTACCAAAAATAGCTGAATGAAGCTTTAAGGCTTTGAAGAAAGAAAATAAAGAAGATATCAGAAGGTAGAAAGATCGTTTATACTCATGGGTTGATAGAAGTAGAAGTAACATAATAAACTGAGCATTTTATAAAATGCAATCTAGAGATTCAGTGCAATCCCCAATAAAATTTCAGCATATTTTTATAGATAATTTTTACAATAATCTCTCTCTCTCTCTTTCTCTCTCTCTCTCTCTCTCTCTCTCCCCCCTCTCTCTCTCCAGGATATTTAAAATAATCTTGTATAAGAAATGAACTTCAAGATCTATCATTATCCCTGATTTCAAGCTCTACAACAGAATGATAGTAATAAAAACAGCATAATATCAACATAAAGAGAGACACATTGATCAATAAAATTAAAGACCCAGACATAAATCTACAGACATACTGACTCCTGCCTTTTGATAAGACACCAAAATACACAGTGGAAATAAGAAAGCATATTAAACAAATGGCGCTTGTCTAACTGAATGTCTACTTGTAGAAGAGAGCAAATAGAACCGTATCTATCACCCTGCACAGAACTCAAGTCCAAGGCAATCAAAGACCTCAACATAAAACCAGATATACAGGTCCTGATAGAAGAGAAAGTGGGAAACAGCCTTGGATACTTTGACACTTGAGGCAACTTCCTGAACTGAACACCAATAGTTCAGACACTATGATCAACAATTAATAAATGGGGCCTCATGAAACAGAAAAACTACTATAAGGCAAAGGACATTTCCAATAAGATAAAATGATTGTCTAAAGAATGGGAAAAGATTTTGTTAACTCCACACTTCACAGAGTGCTAATATTCTAAATATATAAAGAACTCAAGAAACTATGCATCAAACAACCAAACAATTCAGTTATGAAAGGGAGTACAGACCTACGCAGAGAATTCAAATGGTAGAGAAACACTTAAGGAAACATTCAACATCCTTGGCCATCAAAGAAATGCAAATCAAAACTACATTGTGATTTCATCTTTTATCTGTCAGAATGGCTAAGATCAAAAACTTAAGTGGCAGCTCACATTGGCAAGGATGTTGCGCAAGGGAAAACTCTTCCATTGCTGGTGTGAGTGTAGACTTTTTTTAGCCAGTATGGAAATCAATGTGGCAGTTTATCAGAAAATTTAGAATTGATCTACCTCAAAACCCACTATATCACTCTTGATTATATAACAAAAGAATGTTCCATCCTACCACGAAGACCCTTGCTCAGCTATGTTCATTGCTGCTTTATTCATAAAAGCCACAAATGGGAGAAAACCTTGATGTTCTTCAGCTAAAGAATGGATAAAGAAAATGTGGTACATTTACAAAATGAAATATTCGCAAATGTATGGGACTAAAAATAATAATCCTGAGTGAGGCAGCTTAGACATAGAACACAAACATTGTATGTACTCCCTTAGGGTGGACATTAGCTGTTAGGTGAAGGATAATCATGCTACAATCTATGGACCATGAGAGTCTAAGTAATAACAAGGGCCCCAGGGGATGCATGAATCTCCATGGAAAGGAATAGTAGAATAGATATTATGGCTGGACTCGTGGTGGGTAGGGATGGGAATAGGAGGGATCAGGTCAGTAGGGGGCATGATGGAAGAAGTGAATGCTAGGAGACTCACTTTGAGGACACTGGCGGGCCAATGTGGAAACCTATTGCAATGGAAACTCCCTGGAATCTATGAGGGTTATACAAGCCAAGGTGACTAGTAATGCAGTATAAAGAGTCTTAACCAGCCAATATCCTATAACCAGTCAAAGCTTCTAGTGGGGTGAATGGGATACCATCCAATCCACAAAACCTTAAACCTATAATTTGTTCTGCCTGTAAGATATGCTGGGGTAATAATGTCACAGAACTTGTGGGAGTGGACAACCAATGACTGGTAAAATTCTTATAGCATGAGAGGGAGCCATGCCTCATTTTCTTGGAAGGCAAGGTAGCAGAGGCTAGATATCCCAGAGATATAGCATAAAAATCAAACACGACTGCCCCTTCAACCTTCCCTGCAAAGGAAAAGTCAATGAAAAATTCAATGAAATAATTCATAATGATATTCTGCGATACTCACAGATTGGTGTCTTGCACAACAGTAGGCAGAAAGGCTTCATCCAGCAACTAGTGGGACAGATACAGAGACCTACCGCCAAACATTAGGCAGAGCTCAGGGAATCCTGTGTAAAGGGGAGAGAAAGGACTTTTAGAGCTAGGATGTCAAGGACACTACAAGAACACAGCCTACAGAACCAACTGAGCAGGATACACAGGAGCTCACAGAGACTGAAGCAACAGGACCTATATAGATTTGAGCTGGGTCCTCTGTGTATATGCTATAGTTGTGCAGCGTGGTGCTTTTGTGGAACTCCTGACAGAGTGAGAAGTGTCTTTGGCTTTCTTCTCTGCTCTTGGGACCTCTAACCTGCCACTGGGTTATCTTCTCCAGCTTTGAAATGTGGATTTGTACCTGGTCTTATTGTAACTTGTTATACTGTGTACAGGTGATATCTCAGAGTGGCCTGCTCTTTTCTGAAGGGAAATAGAGGACTAGTAAATCTTGGGGAAGTGGAGATGGAGTGACAACTGGTAGGAGTAAAGAGAGGGGAAACCCTGCACAGGATGTACTGTATGAGAGAATAATAAATAATAATATACTCCTGACAGAGAATAATAAATTAATTATACTCCTGACCATGTACAGTGAAGTTCCGTGATGAGGTCCTGCTGCTGCACTTGCTTCCTAATATTTGACTCTTTGTGGTTTTGATTTACATTTCCTGATTACTAGTAAATTTGAGAAAATTTTAAGTACATTTATTAATGTTTGAAAGCCATAGTTTTCCAAGCTTCATCCTGAAGTTTGGCTACTGGAATAAAAATGTAACCCTCTCCTTGTTCATTAACAAGCACTTTGTACATATTCTGGATATATGTCTTTCAAAACACATATTGAGAATGTCATTTCAAACTTCCGGTTTCTTTTTTCACTCTTTTTTTCATTGTGTATCTTGAATCAATAAAACTTCCTTAAATTTTAATATGTTAGTTTATCAATCCTTGATATTATTATTTTAGGATGTTGATGAATAATTTATGGGAAGAATCACAACTAATTTTTTTATCAAATCAACATGCGTGGGTATTTTTCACCTGCAACTTTTGATTTTCATTATGCTTTAGGTCTACTCTTCATTAAGGCCGACTTCCAAGTATGAGGAATGAATTGCTATGTTTTTCAGAGATGAGTCAGTTGACTTAGTAAGGGTTCCTGAAAAGACCACCCTTTCCATTCTGTATTATTTGCTTCATTAACCGAGAGTTGAATTCATATAACTGGGAGTTAAACATTATGTCTATTAAAGATAGAAACATTCACTTCACCATTCACTATAATCAAGCTACTGACTGAGAAGCATGCTGCTTCATAATTTTGCTGTAACCCAGATGTGTATCTATTTCCGTTTCATCAGTCACTTTAGACTATTTATTCACATGCAATATGACATTATTTTTATTGCCGTGCTTTTGCAAAACTCTAGATAATTTACTGTCTGTCTTTAAAATTTTGTACTTCTTTAAGATTTTCATGCTTATTGCTTTGTCTGGTTTTGTTTTTAAGACAGTACCTCATTCTGTAACCCTACTTGTCCTTTCTTCTGTGCAAGATAAAAGTGTGTACTCCTATGCCTAACTGTCCCAATGCAATTCTTTTGCATTTTGTATATAAAATTGGATTCTATCTGTTAAAGTCTGCAAACATTGAATTTTAGACAGTATATAGAAAAACATTCAATATTGTCTATGGATATCTTCTTCTGAAGATCATTTAATTTTCTTACTATACCTTTACCAATAAAGCACAAACGCCTGTGATCCTCATACAGCTTAACTTTAGCTTTTCCCTGAGCTCTGTGTATATGATACTTGTGGGAATCACAGTTTAACAAAAGCGTAAGTGCTTTAATGGGATGTGGGATGGGGTTTTATTTTTCTTTTTTGTTTGGTTTGGTTTTTTCACGTATTTGTTTATATTGTTAAGTAGCAGTTGGGACACTGTAACTACTGTTTAAAAATCAATTTATAAAGCCAGGGACTCATACACATGCATATTTGCTGGACATGGCCTCCTAAATGCTGAACCAGGCTTCAAAGAACTTGCTGCTGGCCAAAGTATCACAGCCAGGACTGGGAGACATCTGGGTTATCATTTCATGGCCTCTAGCTCCATTTGCATGCACGGGCTTATTTTTATTTGAGACAGCTGCACGTTGTCTTCTGTGCACCACACGAGTCCAACAAACCTTTACTAAGCTATTTAATTTCTAAGTACAACTTCAGAGTTCCTTCGTGTCTCAGGGTAGGAAAATGCTTAGAGAAGAAATTACCTGTAGAAAGTCAGTCATTCCTCTGAAATTCTCTAAGTTGCTACCCTTACATTTCTAGACTACTGTTTGTAGTCAGTTTCTACATCCAGGGCTGAGAACTGCTGCCTAAGTCGTAGAAGAGATGAAAAGAAGAGTTCACTCCAAGGCTTGTCCATTTCCTTGTAAACTTTGTCTTGATTTGAATAAGTTACCTTAGTTAAATTTCCTGTTGTGCAGAGAGATGTTTTTGCAGATGCGTGGATGTGTGGCATGTCAATACTACAATTTATATGTTGTATACCACTTAATTCAGAAATCATCTTCCCAAATGGTGGATGTATGTAGAATAGGATAGAAAAACCTATGAAGCAGTCACAGGTAGAGAATATAGGAGCATAGTCCCCAGCTGAGACTCAAACTCTATACCTGAACATCAACAAACTTGGAGGTAATGGCCAGCAATATTTTCCTTTCTAAGCTTCTACATCCTCAGATGAAATCAATTCTTGTTCTGTGATAGCTTTTGCTCATTATTTAAGACCTGACTAAAGAGTAATCCCCTTTCAACTCACTTTATTTATTCCTATAACAACATGATTTTTTAATTTTGTGGCTTTTGACATTTTACCACATGTATGGGTTTGGAAGTTAGAAAAGCTAAATTTGATTCCTAAATGAGGTCTTGTGGTCTTCGAGAAGTTTTCTCTGAGAGTTGGTTGTCACATCTGTAAAATGAGATAAATATTACCTATCTCATTACTTCTCATAATTTTAGAAGTAGTCATTGAATGTATATTTTATGTTAAGCACTAAACTTAGGAGCAGATTAAAGGAGAATGTGAACATATGTGTGTGTATACATATATGTATATGCATATATAGCAGTATTGTAACAGATAATATATTGTAATCATCCAACTTCAAATCTTTATTTTTATTTCTTCATGATTGATGACAGTTGATAAGGAAGTAGGAACATTATGGAAATTCCAGGTTTTATAAATCCAGTCTGAATAAATGTCTACATATGCCTTGTATCCCCGTGCTTTCACTGTGCTGTAACTGAGTTCTATTCGTTGGTATATTTTGATCATTGGGTTAATTAATAAAGATAATAATATGAATCATGTGCATAACAGGCGCACTTCTTAATTCACAATTAACTACTACATATAGTAGCTAATTCATCCTTCTCCCTAGTTTAAGAATTTAGTCTGTTCAGTTGGTAGAATGCTTGGTTATCGTGACTCTAATTCCAGAACTCTGAAAATGAGACGGCAAAATCAGTTCAACTTCAGCTACATAATGAACTTGTAGCCAGACTGGCATTCATGAAACCCTGTATCAATAACAACAACAAAGCAGCAACAACAAAAAAGAGTAAAATAAAATAAAGAAAATATATCAATGGAAAAAATATAGTTATATTATGGGCAACCTGGTTTAAATTCTGTCTATATAATTTTTTGTGCTTTCTTGTATATTTACAGCATATTAATTATTTAGTTAACTAAGTAAAATAAGACTTATTTCTAAGACCCAGTAAAATAATTATGTTTGTGTCATAACTATTTTAAGGCTATATTCTAATTTTATGTGAAAAACTCTACATTGTAGTAAACAGTAAGCACTCAATAGCCGTTGCTCATTGCAGGCATCCAAAGTTGAGGCTCTTTCCGGTCGCACTGATGTAGTCATCAAGGAGCAATTCAATCTGCTCCTTCCATTCTCGTTTTCTAGGCTCCTCAATCCCAGGTGAGAAGATTGGGAAAAGTTTTCATCTTAGACTTATCTGGGCAAACTAGTTGTTCCACATAAATCAAGTACCCCCTTGAGGTTCCCTAGTCTTTAAAAGCCTGGGAATGTGGGTAGTCTTGGCTTCACTGTCTTTGTCCGGTGTGTAGGATGTTCTGGCAGTGCACCCCTGGAGCCTGAAATCTGGCCTGTGGCTGGGTTCTCTTCACTTCCTCTTGGCTAGGCTTTTGGGCCAGGAAAATGCTGTAATCCCATTTCTTCTCTCCAGAAAACCCCCCAGAGATCCCAACACTTGGACTTAAGGGTAGACATTTAAGAACTGCCTTCCTTGGACACTTTTTAGTTGCAATTTAAGTTTTTAAAACAATGCTCTATCTTAATACATTCTACCCAACCCTTCTATTCATTTTCTATTTGAACCCACAGTCAACGAGCTCTTTACATTTAAGCTTCTCTCAACAATCCATGTTTTAAGACAACTTTTTAAACCCACCTTTGAAGGGTATTGTATATTTTAATTTCTAATTATTTACATACATAATGTAACTATATTTTAATGCATATACTGTGGGGGGATAATGATACTTTTATGATAACACAAAAGGCAGCAAGAACTAGTTTGGATTGCAAACAAAATATGCAGGAAATAGACATTAAGAAGACGTATTTTTATATTTAGTTGACAAGACCATGAATGCTCCCAGAGAGGAGCCTACCATAATCATGATTCACAGTCTATTTATTTGGCGTTTGTATTTCTGAAAACAATTTGAGAACTGGAATAGAATGCGATATCCTGACAGATCATAATTTAAAGCCACGGGTAATGGAATAGAAATTTCTTGCCATGCTATGGGATCTAATCAATATTAGGAATGATCGTAGAGCCTTCCAGTGAATGCTTCCATGCAAGGAGCACTTCCTTATAACTCCTTCAAACAATCTGTTATCCAGAATTTGCATTATCTGACTGAAGGCACAGTATGGTTCCAGTGACACAGAGGTACCATGAAAAATGTGTTTTTCATAACAAAATCTTAATTATCATCAAAGCTGGTGACTAGAGAAAAGAATGTTTCGCTCAATTGCTAAGAGAGACAGACACTTTTAAAAGGTGGTGATTTAATCTGTATGATCTAGGTATTTCCTTTTCACAATTCTATAGGTAAAATTTTAAGTTACCATGCTAACTGCCTTCACAGATGTTGGTCTTAATGAATAACATACTGAGACTTCAATTCCCTAACGAGAGGTCAGAGTTTTCTGGAGGGAGAGTGTTGCAAACTCATGGTCGGACACCCGCAGCACTGTGGATGGAGAAGCTGGCAAGTTTCAGCCTCACTTCCTGTCTGCACTTTTCATCTGCCTTCCCTATTACAGCATCAAGTAAGTCGTCTAGCATCTAGCGTGAATGGCATTCTTACAGAACATGTGAGAAGGATTAGTTAATTAATGAGATTGGCCCACTTCCAGGGGTGGGGAAGGATCAAAATACACCTCTTTGAAAAGATTCAGATCCAATTTTGCCCACACTCCTTGCTTTCCAGCCACTCTACTGCCTGCCATGCATGTAAAGAATGGTTGATTTCTCACTTGGGATGTTTCCTGGACTTTTCTAAAATGTTCTTCTGTAAGATTTTTATATTCTCTGAAGTCTGACATTTCCTGAATTTTCATTAACGCTGATGGCAGGGAAATTATTACCTAGTGAAATTTGTAAAAATCAAAGTAGCCAAGGGTCTCTCTTAAGTAGAATCCTTAATATGCTTAAGGAGACTGACAATATAATTGGCTTTTCTCTAGATCCCTCTAGCAGAACCATTTCAATGCCATGGTAGGCAAACTTCAAGACCGATTTCCTCAAATGAATAGAATATTCAAAGTTGTATAATGATATGTATAACTACAGAGAAAGTTTCATAGAGATTCAAAATAGACCAGGAACTTTGCCAGTACATAAGTTAAAATTGGAATAATACAGAGATTAGCATGACCCCTGAGCAAATTCATAAGGGGCTCTCTATCTCTCTCTCTCTCTCTCTCTCTCTCTCTCTCTCTCTCTCTCTCTCTCTGTTTGCTCCCTCCCCTTTCCTCTTCCTCCTCCTTTTCCCCCCCTCTTTATAATACGTACAGGTCCTCTGAGAATATTCTGGGTACTTTTTTGTTATGAGATTTTTTTTTATAAAATTAATTATTTTATTTATTTACCTTCCAGACATTGCCCCCTCCCTGGTCCTCTCCCCCACAGTTCTTCCTTTTTTTATTTTTAATACTTAATAATAATTCTTTTGTTTCCGGGCAAACATCCCCCTCCCCCCTCCCCTTCCTTATGGGTGTTCCCCTCCCAACCCTCCCCCCATTGCCGCCCTCCCCCCAACAGTCTAGTTCACTGGGGGTTCAGTCTTAGCAGGACCCAGGGCTTCCCCTTCCACTGGTGCTCTTACTAGGATATTCATTGCTACCTATGAGGTCAGAGTCCAGGGTCAGTCCATGTATAGTCTTTAGGTAGTAGCTTAGTCCCTGGAAGCTCTGGTTGCTTAGCATTGTTGTACATATGGGATCTCGAGCCCCTTCAAGCTCTTCCAGTTCTTTCTCTGATTCCTTCAACGGGGGACCTATTCTCAGTTCAGTGGTTTGCTGCTGGCATTCGCCTCTGTATTTGCTGTATTCTGGCTGTGTCTCTCAGGAGCGATCTACATCCGGCTCCTGTCGGTCTGCACTTCTTTGCTTCATCCATCTTGTCTAATTGGGTGGCTGTATATGTATGGGCCACATGTGGGGCAGGCTCTGAATGGGAGTTCCTTCAGTCTCTGCTTTAATCTTTGCCTCTCTCTTCCCTGCCAAGGGTATTCTTGTTCCCCTTTTAGAGAAGGAGTGAAGCATTCACATTTTGATCATCCATCTTGAGTTTCATTTGTTCTAGGCATCTAGGGTAATTCAAGCATTTGGGCTAATAGCCACTTATCAATGAGTGCATACCATGTATGTCTTTCTGTGATTGGGTTAGCTCACTCAGGATGATATTTTCCAGTTCCAGCCATTTGCCTACGAATTTCATAAAGCCGTTGTTTTTGATAGCTGAGTAATATTCCATTGTGTAGATGTACCACATTTTCTGTATCCATTCCTCTGTTGAAGGGCATCTGGGTTCTTTCCAGCTTCTGGCTATTATAAATAAGACTGCGATGAACATAGTGGAGCACGTGTCTTTTTTATATGTTGGGGCATCTTTTGGGTATATGCCCAAGAGAGGTATAGCTGGATCCTCAGGCAGTTCAATGTCCAATTTTCTGAGGAACCTCCAGACTGATTTCCAGAATGGTTGTACCAGTCTGCAATCCCACCAAAAATGGAGGAGTGTTCCTCTTTCTCCGCATCCTCGCAAGTATCTGCTGTCACCTGAGTTTTTTATCTTAGCCATTCTCACTGGTGTGAGGTGAAATCTCAGGGTTGTTTTGATTTGCATTTCCCTTATGACTAAAGATGTTGAACATTTCTTTAGGTGTTTCTCAGCCATTTGGCATTCCTCAGCTGTGAATTCTTTGTTTGGCTATGAACCCCATTTTTAATAGGGTTATTTGTCTCCCTGCGGTCTAACTTCTTGAGTTCTTTGTATATTTTGGATATGAGGCCTCTATCTGTTGTAGGATTGTTAAAGATCTTTTCCCAATCTTTTGGTTGCCGATTTGTCCTAACCATAGTGTCCTTTGCCTTACAGAAGCTTTGCAGTTTTATGAGATCCCATTTGTTGATTCTTGATCTTAGAGCCTAAGCCATAGGTGTTTTGTTCAGGAAATTTTTTCCAGTGCCCATGTGTTCCAGATGCTTACCTAGTTTTTCTTCTATTAGTTTGAGTGTATCAGGTTTGATGTGGAGGTCCCTGATCCACTTGGACTTAAGCTTTGTACAGGGTGATAAGCATGGATCAATCTGCATTCTTCTACATGTTGACCTCCAGTTGAACCAGCACCATTTGCTGAAAATGCTATCTTTTTTCCATTGGATGGTTTTGGCTCCTTTGTCAAAAATCAAGTGACCATAGGTGTGTGGGTTCATTTCTGGGTCTTCAATTCTATTCTATTGGTCTATCTGTCTGTCTCTGTACCAATACCATGCAGTTTTTATCACTATTGCTCTGTAATACTGCTTGAGTTCAGGGATAGTGATTCCCCCTGAAGTCCTTTTATTGTTGAGGATAGTTTTAGCTATCCTGGGTTTTTTGTTATTCCAGATGAATTTGCAAATTGTTCTGTCTAACTCTTTGAAGAATTGGATGGGTATTTTGATGGGGATTGCATTGAATCTGTAGATCGCTTTTGGTAAAATGGCCATTTTTACTATATTAATCCTGCCAATCCATGAGCATGGGAGATCTTTCCATCTTCTAAGGTCTTTTTCAATTTCTTTCCTCAGTGTCTTGAAGTTCTTATTGTACAGATCTTTTACTTGCTTGGTTAAAGTCACACCGAGGTACTTTATATTATTTGGGTCTATTATGAAGGGTGTCGTTTCCCTAATTTCTTTCTCGGCTTGTTTCTCTTTTGTGTAGAGGAAGGCTACTGATTTATTTGAGTTAATTTTATACCCAGCCACTTTGCTGAAGTTGTTTATCAGCTTTAGTAGTTCTCTGGTGGAACTTTTGGGATCACTTAAATAAACTATCATATCATCTGCAAATAGTGATATTTTGACTTCTTCTTCTCCTTTCTGTATCCCCTTGACCTCCTTTTGTTGTCTGATTGCTCTGGCTATAACTTCAAGAACTATATTGAATAAGTAGGGAGAGAGTGGGCAGCCTTGTCTAGTCCCTGATTTTAGTGGGATTGCTTCAATTTTCTTTCCATTTAGTTTAATGTTAGCAACTGGTTTGCTGTATATGGCTTTTACTATGTTTAGGTATGGGCCTTGAATTCCTATTCTTTCCAGCACTTTTATCATGAAGGGGTGTTGAATTTTGTCAAATGCTTTCTCAGCATCTAATGAAATGATCATGTGGCTTTGTTCTTTCAGTTTGTTTATATAATGGATCACGTTGATGGTTTTCCGTATAGTAAACCATCCCTGCATGCCTGGGATGAAGCCTACTTGATCATTGTGGATGATTGTTTTGATGTGCTCTTGGATTCGGTTTGCCAGAATTTTATTGAGTATTTTTGCGTCGATATTCATAAGGGAAATTGGTCTGAAGTTCTCTTTCTTTGTTGGGTCTTTGTGTGATTTAGGTATAAGAGTAATTGTGGCTTCATAGAAGGAATTCGGGAGTGATCCATCAGTTTCAATTTTGTGGAATAGTTTGGATAATATTGGTATGAGGTCTTCTATGAAGGTTTGATAGAATTCTGCACTAAACCCATCTGGACCTGGGCTCTTTTTGGTTGGGAGACCTTTAATGACTGCTTCTATTTCCTTCGGAGTTATGGGGTTGTTTAACTGGTTTATCTGTTCCTGATTTAACTTCGGTACCTGATATTTGTCTAGGAAATTGTCCATTTCCTGTAGATATTCAAGTTTTGTTGAATATAGGCTTTTATAGTAAAATCTGATGATTTTTAGAATTTCCTCTGAATCTGTAGTTATGTCTACCTTTTCATTTCTGATTTTGTTAATTTGGACACACTCTCTGGGTCCTCTCGTTAGTCTGGCTAAGGGTTTATCTATCTTGTTGATTTTCTCAAAGAACCAACTTTTGGTTCTGTTGATTCTTTCTATGGTCCTTTTTGTTTCTACTTGGTTGATTTCATCTCTGAGTTTGATTATTTCCTGCCTTCTACTCCTCCTGGGTGTATTTGCTTCTTTTTGCTCTAGAGCTTTTAGGTGTGCTGTCAAGCTGCTCACATATGCTCTTTCCTGTTTCTTTCTGCAGGCACACAGCACTATGAGTTTTCCTCTTAGCACAGCTTTCATTGTGTCCCATAAGTTTGGGTATGTTGTACCTTCATTTTCATTAAATTCTAAAAAGTTTTTAATTTCTTTCTTTATTTCTTCCTTGACTAGGTTATCATTGAGTAGAGCATTGTTCAATTTCCACGTATATGTGGGCATTCTTCCCTTATTGTTATTGAAGACCAGTTTTAGGCCGTGGTGGTCTGATAGCACGCATGGGATTATTTCTATCTTTCTGTACCTGTTGAGGCCCGTTTTTTGACCAAGTATATGGTCAATTTTGGAGAAAGTACCATGAGGAGCTGAGAAGAGGGTATATTCTTTTCCTTTAGGATAGAATGTTCTATAAATATCTGTTAAGTCCATTTGGCTCATGACTTCTCTTAGTCTGTCTATGTCTCTGTTTAATTTCTGTTTCCATGATCTGTCCATTGATGTGAGTGGGGTGTTGAAATCTCCCACTATTATTGTGTGAGGTGCAATGTGTGTTTTGAGCTTTAGTAAGGTTTCTTTTACATATGTAGGTGCCCTTGTATTTGGGGCATAGATATTTAGGATTGAGCGTTCATCTTGGTGGATTTTTCCTTTGATGGATATGAAGTGTCCTTCCTTATCTTTTTTGATGACTTTTAGTTGAAAATTGATTTTACTTGATATTAGAATGGCTACTCCATCTTGCTTCTTCCATCTCTTGTATTCTGTTGGTGAAGCTTGTATCTACAGCTCCTTGTCTCTTCTTTTGGTTTTCTATATCCAGGGTTGTTTCCATGTGTTCTTTCTTGATTGCTTCTATTTCCATTTTTAATTCCTTCAACTGTTTGATTGTGTTTTCCTGGAATTCTTTCAGGGATTTTTGTGTCTCCTCTCTATGGGCTTCTACTTGTTTATTTATGTTTTCCTGGAATTCTTTCAGGGATTTTTGTGTCTCCCCTCTATGGGCTTCTACTTGTTTATTTATGTTTTCCTGGAGTTCTTTCAGGCATTTTTGCGATTCCTCTCTGTAGGCTTCTACTTGTTCTTTAAGGGAGTTCTTCACGTCTTTCTTGAAGTCCTCCAGCATCATGATCAAATATGATTTTGAAACTAGATCTTGCTTTTCTGGTGTGTTTGGATATTCCATGTTTGTTTTGATGGGAGAATTGGGCTCCGATGTTGCCATGTAGTCTTGGTTTCTGTTGCTTGGGTTCCTGCGCTTGCCTCTTGCCATCAGATTATCTCTAGTGTTACTTTGTTCTGCTATTTCTGACAGTGGCTAGTCTGTCCTATAAGGCTGTGTGTCAGGAGTGCTGTAGACCTGTTTTCCTGTTTTCTTTCAGCCAGTTATGGGGACAGAGTGTTCTGCTTTCGGCCGTTAGTTTTTCCTCTCTACAGGTCTTCAGCTGTTCGTGTGGGCCTGTGTCTTGAGTTCACCAGGCAAGTCACTTGCAGGGGAAAATTTTGTCCTACCTGAGGTTCCGAGGCTCAAGTGTGCTCGTGGGGTACTGCCTAAGTCCTCTCTGTGGCGGCAGCAATGGAGAAGATCTGCGCTGCTCTTTCCGGGTGCCTCCGTGCACCAGGGTTCCAGATGGCGTTTGGTGTTTTCCTCTGGCGTCTGGATGTGCGCAGAGTGCAGTCTCTTCTGGTTTCCCAGGCGTGTCTGCCTCTCTAGGTTTAGCTCTCCCTCCCATGGGATTTGGGTGCAGAGAACTGTTTATCCGGTCTGTTTCCTTCAGGTTCCGGCGGTGTCTCAGGCGCAGGGGTCCTGCCGCTCCTGGGCCCTCCCCTACGGGAACCCAGAGGCCTTATACAGTTTCCTCTTGGGCCAGGGATGTGGGCAGGGGTGGGCAGTGTTGGTGGTCTCCTCCGCTCTGCAGCCTCAGGAGTGCCCACCTGACCAGGCGGTGAGGTCTCTCTCCCACGGGGTTTGGGAGCAGAGAGTTGTTATGAGATTTTTAAGTGTGCAAATGGGTCTTGTTGTCTGTATTTGTTTCTTGTGCCTTTTCCTGGGCACTCTTTCTTCTGCCTGTTTGTTTTACTATAATATTTCATGCTTCTTATTTTATCTTATTACACTTATTATGTTATAATACTTATTCTACTTTATAAGCCTGCTTTTTTTTATTGAGAAGCAGAAAGGGAGGAGGAATAGAGAGGAGGCGCTAGTAGGTGTATAGGGAGGGGAAACAGGATATGTTGTGTTAAAATCTATTTTCAATAAAAATAAAAAAGTAAAAAGTAAATTCATCATTATAAAAGGGGTTAGAGGGAAGAAAAGGAAGATGTAATTATCTCAATAACACTAAAACAAAAAGGTGTATAAAATAGGCAATGATTATATACACAGTATTTATAGCAAATCAAATTTTTTTCAGATAGTGAATTCTATTTTTAATGATTTTCAGTATCTTATTCTTAAAATCAATGAGTAACTTATTAAACATAATATACATTTATTAGTATTGAAATACTTTTATTTTAACACTTTTTAGTATAGCACTTTAAGTATAGCAGTGCTATACTTAAAGAAAATGAAGTTCATAATTGTATATGTTTTACATGATTGCTAATTATTCATTAAATGAAGAAAAGCAAAATAAAAAGTCTATTTTCTTCCTTATGAGGTTAGTTGGGAAAATACTAACACTAATAAATAAATACACACATGTTTATGTGCTGTCAAAATTTTTTTATATTAGTATAGTGGAAAGGTTCATAAATAATAGTTTTAAAATCATGTGTGTGTGTGTGTATGTGTTTGTTCTACAGGGTATTGTTTTTGCATGCATGAAAAATGTAAATGTTAAAGGTGTGGGATAGTGGATTGTGTCAGGAAACTTGGTAAGGAAGAGCGGGTCTGAGACCCTGCCACTTGGATACACACCTAAGAACGTTCGCACTTCAGGTTCTCTGCCATATTCCTGGCCTGAAACATGTGCCACACTCCCAAAACAGAGTTTTATGACCCTGAGGGTTTAGCCAATAAGCATTTTTCCTGGACATTTCTCCCTGCAAGAGGTACTTAATCTCTGGTTCACCTTGAGAGGTGAGCATGCATCCATTTTTCATGATGAACAGTCAACAAACAGTTTGTCTCTTTCATTGAGGACATAAGGAACATGGGGAAGGCCTTAGCCTACAGAGTAGCAGCTTAAGTCTCCTGCAGAAGGTCTCTCTGTGTTTCCAGACAACTGCAGCTACCTTCAATGATTAGCTAAATTGCAGTTTCCATCCCTTCCTCCCCAAACCCCAACAGGCCCTGGGTTAGTTGCAGTCCTCAGCCCACAGATCCTGACTCCGCTCTCCAATTTCCTTTCAACTCAGCAATGCTTAGATTTCCAGGAGTCTGGGAGCACCTGGTCCCAGGCTTGTCAGGCCCGTGGATCCTGACTTCTCTTTTTGGTTCTCCAGCAGAGACCTGAGGTCTAGAATTCAGTGAATCACAACTTTGGCCCTTCACATCTTAGACCTGGTCTTCTCACCCCTGGAGTAGTATCTTGGAGCTTCGCTGAAACTTAACACCCTACAGTGGCTGTTTGAGATAAGCCACCCCAATAGCTGGGTCCAGCAGCAGTGTAGAATGTGGTTCCACATAAAGGGTCTTTCCATTTATCGAAGAATTTGTATTCTGTCCATTTTTCGAGAACTCAAATGAGGGCAATTCAAAAGTAAAGGACAAATTTGTCTAGGGGACAATTTCAGGACAGCTAAGTATCTAGAATACTCATTGTTCTCAAGTAGGTCTACTGAGAAAGGAGACAGTTGTGAAATTGAACTTTGGTTAGGAATGGAGTGTGAATATGTTTAAAGTTGCAGGTAGGAATGGAGGTAAAGAGAAAGAATATATGGTTGTTAAACATTAACAGTGTTGAAGATCAACTGGTCAACCTTGGGCCATTGGCAGCAGTTCACAGTATAAATGAATTTGTCTTATAAGTATGAAGAACTGAGCTCAAATCCACAAAACCTGGGTAAAACTGAACATTTCTGTGTGTGGTTATAACCCCAACATTAGTTACCAATAACAAATAGATACTGCAAACATTCTATACAGCCATCCTAAAGGAATGGAAAGTTTCTGTTTCAACGAGACAGACTTTTTCCAAAGGCAGTAATTGACAGGGCCATGGGTGAATTTTTGCTTTGGACTCTGAAGGTGTACATATCCATACTCAAATTCTGTACCAAACACAATAATGTGCGCGCGCACACACACACACACAATCAATTTAGTACTCCTCACTAGGAAAGGTTTCCCAATGAAAAGACCACACATATTAAGTGTTCCAGTCTGTCAAAATGCTAATTCTTTTGAAAGTATACTGCTTAAACTAACAATGGTTCTTAACATGATTTGTGTTTTAAAAAAACGATAGAGAGTATTCTTCTATGCTCTTCCACCAAGGCATCCAGAGACAAACTATAGTTGTGGTAGGAAGAGACAAGAGTATAACTCAGGTTGGCACTGGGATGTGAAAGTGTCATCTACAGGGTATTAGTTTTGAACGCATGCAAAATCCAAATGTTAAAGGGTCATGAGGTTTCTGTTAAGATCCCGGAAAGTCCTGAAATTAGATAATATATGGCATTGTAAATTTTCTTATAAAGAAGTGCTGACAAGATACTATATGAAACTGTGAAGATAAACTTTATATCTGCTTAGACAGTGCTAAGCAAATAGTAGAGCTACCGAAGAGAAACATTACTTGTATTACAGGTAACGGACCTGGAAAACTGGGACTACCCAAAACCATTAAGGCTAAATGATTTGATAATAAAACCAGGATACTAGACGTGAAATTTAAAGATTTGCTGTTTGTCTTGCTCAATTTTGGTTCTGCATTATCCCAAACATTTTTTGATGTGGCCTCATTTCTCAATTTTGAAATGAGATTACTTAATCTGAGCAAACATATATTGAAAGTATGTAACCTGTACATTTTATTGTTATGTAGGGGTTCACAGTAAAGGAATTTTATTGAATTAAGAAAGTTTAGATTCTGGGAATTTGAACAATTTTGAAACTGTTAAAAATTGTGGGACTTCTGAAGTTGAACTGTAATATAGTTTACAGTACGAGAAGGCCATGAGTCTGTGGAAGCTACAGTTTAAAAAGATATGGTTGAATACCAAGTTGAAAACAGGTAGAATTTTGATAGCTAATAGTCATTATCCATTTGGCTGGATTTTACAGTTACCTAGGAAACTAATAAAAAAATCTGTCTGTGGTAGCTTTTCCAGGGAGTTTTAGTTGAGGAGGAAAAAAATGCATCTTGAATGTGTGTGGCATTATTTATGAGCAAGTATCCCAGATTGATTATAAGGTATCGAAGCCTAGCAGCAGTGTTTCCTTGCTTCATGACAATGTACACAATGTGATGGCTACATCATATTGCTGCCACACAATTAGAGTTGATTTTGCAACAGTGCCTTCTACATGATGATAGACTCTATCCTCAAATGGAACCAATGTTAATGGTTGAGTTTTTCACCAGGCATTTTGTCACAATAATGAAGAATTAACTTACACAGGCCCACCAAAGAAAAGATGTCAATGAGCTGAACTTACCCAAAAAAATCTTGTCTCCTATAGCACTCCTTCACAACATGTTAGTCAGGACCACTGATATAAATAAAACTTGCATCTGGGGCATAGCGGAGTGGGAGCAGGCACAAATTCCCACCCATAGAAGAGGATATATTGGCATTTTATTAGTGCTTGGAGAAGGAAAGTCAGTTTTCTTTAATGGAATGATACTTGATGTACTGATCACACTTCAAGGTAAGCCACACCCCCAAGAGTAGTTGAGCAACAAAAGTAAGTTCAGTAGTATGAAATGGGGGCAGGGGGAGGAGAAAGAGAGACAGAGACAGAGAAAGACAGAGAAACAGAGAAACAGACAGAGAGATAGAGAGATAGGCAGACATTGACTTGGAAGCAGAGAGTCAAATATCTATACAAATCAGTCTTTCAGGAATACAAAATGAAATCCCTTTCACCCACTACTTTAAGATGTTTTAAGCTAAAGAAAATCTTATCTTTTAAGAAAGATCTATCCCATATACAGTCACCAAATCCAGGCACGATTGTGGATACCAAGAAGTGCATGTTGACAGGAGCCTGACATAGCTGTCCCCTGAGAGACGCTGCCAGAACCTGACAAATACAGAGACTGATGCTCACAGCCATCCATTGGACTGAGAACGGGGTCCCCAATGGAGGAGTTAGAGAAAGAACTGAAGAAGCCGAAGTAGTTTGCAACCTCTTTTTTTTCTTTTTTCTTTTTTCTTTTCTTTTCGGAGCTGGGGACCAAACCCAGGGCCTTGCGCTTGCTAGGCAAGTGCTCTACCACTGAGCTATATCCCCAACCCCAGGTTTGCAACCTCTTAAGAACAACAATGTCAACCAACCTGATCCTCCAGAGCTACCGGGGTCTAAACCACCAACCAAAGAGTACACGTGGCGCTACCCTTGGCTCCATCTTCATATTTAGCAGAGGGTGGCCTTGTTGGGCTTCAATGGGAGGAGAAGCCCTTGGTCCTGTAAAGGCTTGATGCTTCAATGTAGGGGAATACCAGGGCAGGGAGGTGGGAGGGTGCGGGTGGTGGGTGGAGGAGCACCCTCATAGAAGCATGGGGAGGGGGAGGGAATAGGGGTTCTGGAGGTGAAATGGGGGAAAGGGGATAACATTTGAAATGTTAATAAAAAGAAAAAGGTAAAAAAGAAAGAAACAGTGTCATTAATTTGAATTTATACAATTTTTCCTGCAGCTATAATTTTAATCAGAATAGCCAATTGCTACTCTTTTTCTCTTATGCATATAAAAATCATCCTAAGTTATAAAAATAATGGCAGCTTAAAAATGTTTCTTAGTTTTCACTGTAGTTTATTTGAAATATCCCATTGGTTAGTATATTTAAATGCTTGGACCCCACTTATTAGAATGATGAGCAAAGAATTAGCAGGTGTGACTTTGTGGGGGACATGCATTACAGTGAGTTTTGAGGTCTCAAAAGCCCAAGGCATTCGATTCCAAGTTTTCCCTCTCCCTTTCTCTCTCTCTCTCCCTCTCCCTCTCCCTCTCCACTCCCCCTCCCCCTTCTTTGCTTCATGTTTGTGGCTTAGACATAATCTCTCAGTTTTAATTTACAACCATATCTATCTGCCTTCTGCTATGCTCTACAACATCATTGTCATGCATTCACTCTCTGAAATGGTTAAGTCTCTAATAAACTCTTCTACAAGCTCCCTTGGTCATTATATTTTGTCATGGTAATAATTAATATCAAATAACTAGGACATTCAAGAAGATAGGGGAAATCTGGGAGGAGATAGACATTAACTAGATCAAGATAGGTTTTATGAAATTATTAAAAATTAATAAAAGCATAATTTTAAGTTGTTCCTGGGAATTTTTTTTTACATATAAACCACTTTGTGTCAGGCAAAATTAGTTCTATTGTGTAATCTTTTATTGATTCAAATTTAATGCTGCTTCTTTAGAAAGGAGAGTGTACTGTTTTTAAAAGAATATAAACCATTTCTAAGGTTGTGTGTATCTGTCCCTAAGAGAGGTCTTGGGTTTACCGGTTTGAATACAATGTGACTTTTTAGTGTGTTTATCCAATGCATTTGTTGGGAACTAGGGAGAAAAATCGACTTCAGATTTCTACCTACTCATTGCATCCTATGAGTAAGAACTTTATTTAAGTAAGGGCTATCATACTAGGAGATGTTTGAGGAGAATGCTGACCCAGCATTCTTCTCTGGAGGGAAGCTGAATCAAAGAAGACATAAATGGGCATCACATGTCTAGACTGTAAGAAAAGATGCCCCAACACATAAATGCTATTTGTCAGAACTTGGCTCAAAGACTGAGCCAGGAACTAGACAAAGTTATGTTTCAGATGTGTATACCAGTTTAACAAGCCAGACCTTCTCTTAAGAAAGTCTAATTGACCAGGGCACCCTAGAGTCCCTTAACAGAGGCTTTCTTGTTTTATGCCTTCCCTCAGTTATCTTTCTTCCCAAAGGGCCTGGAAACTTTAATCATAAAACCCAACTGCAAGATCAATTGTTTTCAAATAACAAAAGATGTTAATGCAGTTTTTATAGCGCAGCAGGTCTCATTACGTTACGGGGCTTCGATTTCCTATTGCAAGCCAGAATTGCTTTCTAAAATTAGTAAATATGTAATCTATAAGTATTCTGTGTTTTGAAATACATAAAATAAAAGATGTATTTTATTGGATCGTATACATTTTTTGCAGTGACAAGTAAAGAGATGACGCACTGTCTTGAAAGCAGCAGCACCATCTCAAGAACAATAAACACGCATCTCCCTACCTTTTTAAACTCCAAGGATAATCTGTTCTTTCAATTTCGTTTTTAAACTCAAGCCTCAATTAAAAGCAGTAAGTGATTATTGAACACCAACTCTGTGTTCAGGAATCAGCTCAGAGGAACGTTAATAAGAATAATTGATCTTAATTTTAATGAGGAATGTGAAATTTGCCCAGAGAGGTTACAGGACAACTTAAAGAGACAACAGGATAGAATACACCTTACAAGGTGCACACATTGGGATATGTTGCTTCAAATAATATCTAAAAAGCTTTGGAGAAGAATTTATACAGCACATCTTACTAGAGAGAAAAAAATCTACATCTTAAAAGGTGTAACTAAAAGTACAGCTTATTTAATACCTAGCAATTAAGGAACAAATGTTTCTTATAAAGATTATTCTACTAAAGACACATAAAAATAAAATGACACAGTGTTCAGCCTTCATCAGAGAAACATCTTCTTGCAGTAAATAGGAGTTAGCACAGAGTCTCACAATTGGAAATTGTGAGTAAGAGAATTTGGAGCACTCAGTCCTAAATTTGGTGTCTTCATCTACCCCTCAGCCCCCCTGACAGGCTCATGAATCTATGCAGAAGAGTAGGTCAAAAGATGGTTAGAGCCAGAGGTCACAAATGACTCCAAGGAAACAATGTCTTCTAGACACTACAGGAAAATCTAAAACTTCACTGATTATCTTACAAACCATGAGAAAAATTCCATATTACTGTGATGAATGCAACATTAATTTTATAGTAGACAAAAGCCAGTGGGATGAGTTTTTAAAGTCTTTATTATTTTTACTTATATTTAAGTGTGTGTTTCTGTGTATGAATTAGGAGAGGGGCATGTATTGCTTGGGGAAGACAAAAGAGGGCACCAGGTCCCCTAGAAGGGCAGTAAGATGCTGTTTTGAGGCATTTGAAGTGGGTGATGAGAACCAATCTTTGGTCTTTTGTAAGAGCAGAACCTCCTCTTAACTGACAAAGTATTTCTGGCTTATGACATCAGCTTTCAGAGCACTGAAAGTATTATGGCAACCCAGAGGTCTGGAAGTAAAGTTCTAAGAACAAGATAATTAAAAAACAAAAGACAAAAAAAAAAAAAGAAAAGAAAAAAACCAAGCAAACATGTACTAACAGGAAATTAGTATTAAAATTAGATAAAAGGAGAAATTATTGGAACTAAGAATGCAATTTTTGAATGTGAGACTAAATCCAAGTGAATATTTTCTGTAAATGTTGATATTACCATGTGCAATATAAATGATAGCAGTTTTAAAGTTCCAAAACATTGAAAAGTGTGAATGTTAAACTAAGAAAAACTAAGTAAGGTGTTAGTTTCTGGGTGATTGCAAATGTACTAATTAGAAATACATTTATAATAAGACAAGAGAAAACTATAAGAGTGATTAAGAAATACAAACCAATACAAGGAAAATAAAATTATAAAGTACAAAAATTGGAATTAAAACTGAAGAACTGTACAATGCTAAAATTGAAGGAAAATATTTTAGTAAATGTTCAAACGTAACTTAACTAGAATGATTTAGTGAGAGCTCAAAATTGTCAGTCTATATTGACAAGAAGGCTACAAGATGATAAAAAATTCATCATTCTTTGATGTTAAAATTACAAATGCTGGCCATCTATCATTTAAAAGAAAACCTCTGTGGCTAAACTAATACCTTATAAAAACACATTTTACAGCAGGAAGTGCTACTAGACGTAGAGGGATTTCACAATGGAGCTTATGGTCTCATGTGAAGATGTTCCGTCATAAATTCCTGTGCACATTCATTTTGGAGAGATTTTAGTGTTTTCTTTCAGATACTAATTTTAAAAACAGGCGAATTATAAAGTAAAGATTAATAACACATTCATGGGTCAGATGTATATGGCCCAAGGGTAAATTTTATTACAAATAATTTTTCATAGCATAAACTTTATCAGCGTCTATGTCATTTCCTTGATGTGAAGTTTTAGCCAACAAACAGTAAGCTTGACAAACCTTTTGATTTGAAGAGAGCCTGTGTTAGGTATTTCCTTTAATAGTCACATTGACCAGTGAGATGCTGTGTGTATGTATGTATGCCTCAGGATTTCTCAAGAATACATTTAGAAATAACTCAGGATAAGGATGGTATGGTGTTTTCCTGTTAGCATATAGAGGTGGCTTTGAGAATATTATATGAATAATATATATTAATGACCATCAGAATGATTCAGATAAAATCATACTGTGTTTGTGATGGTGCATTTGATGGGATGGGGATATGGTTAAAACAGGAAATGTTTTCCATTTGAAAGTGGGATTTTTTTTTTTTTGCTCTTGATAGAGAGACATTGAAATTCATTTTTATGTTACTGAATTGCTGGTTAAGGAACAAGAATCCTGCAGCTATTTCACCTCAGGAAATAAGGTGGGTTTGACAGCTGCAAGGAGGAGGTTAAGCTCTTTGCTTGAGAGTGGGTGGAAATTCAAACTCAGAGGGAGGTCAGAACATCTTTAAGAAGGAGAATGTTGGCAAGTGACTAGGTACAGTTCCAGATGGGGCAGTGAGTGGGTGAAGAACAGTAGAACAGCAGATTGTGAAAAGTGGAAATTCAGTTCAGCAATTAACTGTGCAGTGTCAGTCTAGGTAAAATGAAGATGTGCTAAAGCCCTTGTCTCTGTAGTAGGAGATGAGCAGAGCTGGAAGACATGTGTCTCAATGCCTACAGTAGTCCTCTACGTTCCTATGGGGCCTTGCTGGATTCCGCTGAAATACTATGGTTACCATCAAACCGTTAAATATCTGCTATCAAGCCCATCTCTTCAGATATCAGTTTGACATGCTATTGAAGAGCAAGAAATTCTGAGAAGTGGTAAAGCATTTTCCTTTTTTTTTTCCTGTTACTTTTGCATTATTGACTTCCTTCTATTTTCAGCTTTTCAGAGAAATCCAAAAGAACATAATCATTTGTGCAAAACCCATATATTCCAAGTTCCCTGAGAAATAGTGAATTGACAGGATATTTTAAAAGAAGAGGAACAAGACAACAAGGAGGAAGAGGGAAAAAGAGGAGGACAAAAAGAAGGAGGAAGGGGAGGAGGAGGAGGAGGAAGAGGAAATGTCAGAATGCTTTCTTGCAGCAATGACTCTTGTTTTATTCTGTAGCCCAGGTTTGCCCAGTTGATCTTCCTGGTTCAACCTCCATCTCACTGAGATCACAGTACTGAACCAACATATGAGGCTTAGGAATAGTTTTATTTTCCTGACAGAGAAAATAGGCCACCTAAATATGAAAACTCTAATGTCAAGTTTATGGTGTACACTATTGGTAATATCAATGAAGAGAGTGGATATAACATGTCAGGCTCATAATATACATTCAAATTTTTCTTTCATTCTGTGAAAGAGAAGAAAATGTGAATAAATATTTAATCTCAATACATTTGTAAATGAAAGCAAGTGTCTTCAGTGCCTGCCAGGACTGACACACAAGAAGTCTACAAAGGTCACAATTGGCAAGGGATCATTGATAACTTAGTAACTGTTCTAGTGGACTACAGATTAAAATACCTCTTTTTCTTGTAAAAATAGAAAGCAATTACATTAAGACTTACTGCAGCATTAGGTGACACGAAAGACTTTAAAGATGACTTACTGTGTAGACATTGCAAGGCACCTGATTGATAATGCAGCAATCTGTTGAGATACTTAATTGCAAACATCAGAGGAAGGGCTGCTGGCTGCACTCTACCATATTTTCTTACTTTAGCTGGGTAAGAAGAACCAAAAGTATTTGGACGACATCCTGGGTTGATAGTCATTCCTCACAAAGAGATGACATCACTGTATCTAGAAAACACATTGTCATTCTATCTTATCCAGGCATCCTCAACAGTCCCCTTGTCAAGCTCCAGCAGTTAAGGGCGGTCCTGATAGAACATGAACAGGTGTCCTCAAATACTGTCAATGGAGGACAATGGATCATTGAATACAGAAGAAACTCCAATAATAAGCTATGTTTTAAAAGTCCCCAATGACAACTGGTATCTTGAACATGAGTTGCTACACAAGCAAATAATAGGATGAGGGAAGAAATAGCTATGAACTGAAATATGGTAAAATGCAGAACGCTTGTGAGAATGACAGACACATGCTTCTGTAGAGACAAAAGTACTGTATAAAAGAACAGAGATTTGCTTTTTCAGGCATCTTTTCCATAGCAAACTGGAATAAAAGCAGCAATGTGTACCAAGGAAGTAGAGTTGCATGTTTAACGTCACTTGTTTATTTTTTACATTTTTGGAGGCAGTCTTAGAGATAGCCTGGTCCTCACTACTTAGCACAGTCTGGCTTCGAACTCATGACCACCTTCCTTTTGCAGCAATGGGTATTCGGCACTATGCCCAGCTACAGTTTGACGTAGATGAAGTTGCTTTGTGTGTTTCCCTTCTCGATACTGAGGAAGACATAAAAGTAATCCCTACCAGAGCAGAATGTCAGGATTCAAAGCACTTGGACCCATTGTTTCTTTGGTGGTGAGGTGCATTATTTAGGCAGAAAGGATGTGGGAAAGAAAAGTTTCTTTTCATTGTGGTGGAAAACAAAGAACCAGTGACAGGGTTCAGGGGCCAGGTCAAGGCATCATTCAAAGATGTTCCAGAAGACCTACTGCCTCCAAAAATTCTCATCTTCCACAGTTTCTTGCCTTCTAACACTGCTCGGATTCTGTGTTGATCAGTGAATTACTCCGTCGATGAAGGCCAAGCCTCCATGATCCAGTCAGCTTACCCATCTCTGAGCACTGAATGTGTTGGGACCTTCAGTACTCGAGTGTTTAGTAGAAAAGCACCTTCTATCAAAGCCAGCTTCTGTTAGTGCTAGACGTCATATATTAATTTAAGTAAAGGTCAATATAAGAAACATAAAATTTTATTATTGTATGTGAAACAGAAGGTAAGGCTTAAAATAACTTTAGGGAAAATAAGATAATAATAGAGAATAATAGAGAAAATTACTAGGAACATAATAAACGGAATATATTAAATATGTTTGTAGGAAGAAACTCAAACGTATCCTTATTCAAAATTAAACTATGTAAATTAAAATTGATCAAATCTTCCTATTGACTTTTTAAGTCTCTCATTTACTGTGTTCTTAAGTTCCAGAATTTTTGATGCACTTTTTAAATTTTAACTGCTTCTAGCTATTTGCTTAGCTTTTGATTTTATACAGATTTTATTTCCTGACTTTATTTGCCTATCTATACGTCACGTTTTATTGCTCATTGGAGTTTTTTTTTTTAAAGATTATTTTGAATTCTTTTTCAGGAAGTTTTTTATATCTCCACTTATTTAGGTTAAACTTTTGGAAATCGATTTGTTCTGTTTGTGGTATTGTCTTTCTCTGATTATTTAAAATGCCTGTGACCTTGCAATGGTGCCCCGCACTTTCAGTAGAGGTGTCTCCCTGTGTACATACTTGGCAGGGAAAGCCCTGCGTGTACAGGCCTCTCCTGAATTTGCTGCTGGATTCCTTAGATGGCTATTCTGGTGCCATGTCAGAGGATGTGTGAGATTAGAACTTGATTTCTCAGAGGATAACACACTGACTCTGCATGGAAGATCAGATCAGGGTTCACAGGATGAGCCTAAATCTTCCCTGGGTGATCCTGGTGCTTGATTCTGAAGAGTAAACTGGATCCTTGGGTTTATAAGGGCCAGTTTGACATCAGTGTTTATTGCTCTGGACGTGGCCACTAGATGCGTAGCTAGACTGAATACCTAGATCTACAGGAACAAATATAGCTGCTAATTGATAAGCCACAAACAAACATCTTCAGTGTATGCCTAGTACTGTGGCGTGTTTGGAACCTTGGTCATTGAAAACTACTCTGGCCCTGAGTCCTTAGGAACCTCTGCAGAATCTAGTGGGATGATCTGTAACCTTGAAAAGATATTGAATCGTTTGTGCATGAGAGTCAAACTGGATTCTGGGTATATGTGGGTAGATTGGAATCTGGAGTCTATAGCAGGTAATATGATGATAGTGTAGACCTGGAAGCTGCAACCTGGGTTGAAAGACACACACACACACACACACACACACACACACACTTGAACACAAAGGTTTCTTTATCTTCCTTTCAAACAAGAACAAGTGCTCCTAGGAAAGCCTTGCTTGGCATAATTCCTTTAGTCTCTTGAATAGGACGTGCTAAGCTTTAACAGTTTGTAGTTTCCCCCTTATGATCTTAGCCCCACAAGTTTGTAAATGCTTTGCTTAGTAAATAAAAAGACAGAACTTGGAACATACTGGCTGTGCATTGATAGGGTTTTGAAACCTCACAGTCAAGTGTATAACTTAGAGGAAAATGAAAAAGGTCTAGCAAACTTTAAACATTCAATTGGGCAGATCTATTACTTATTCTCAGTTGCTCTAATGAAGGGAACAGCACCATGGATTAGCAAAACACACATATTTAAATAATTAAATAACAATTTTTTGCTATCTGGAATCTTGTGATCAATGACAAGATTATGCCTCTTCAGGTCTTCAGCGAATTTGCATCGACTGAGTTACTCTCAGTTAGCTTCATAGTTGAAATAATTCCTGACATGTGCAAGCTGAGATTAGCTCTACCTTCTCCCCTAATTTGAACATAATAATTAGAAAGGCACATGCACGAGCTTCCAGTTTATACGAGTTCATTTAGTGAAATCCCTTGAGCTCCTCCAATTAGAAAACAAGTTTTTGAGTTAATATCCTTCAATTGTTAAAAACTTGCGTCACTGCGAGAGCACATTGAGGCGTGAAGGTCCCAGCACACTGGCAGCTGATTGTAAGGGGATATGATTGTTCCACATTTAGACTGGAAAGGGTTAGGAACTCCACTTCCCAAAGTGCTTAATGAATGAAAGGAAAATTGGACCCCTGAGCCAGAGTCAATGACCTAAGAGAGTGAAAATGTTCACAGGTTAACAAGGGCTGTGGTTCCTTACCACGATTCTCAGCAGAGGAGAATGGCAAAGCAGATATTCATATTCTGCCTTAATATTCAAAAAATCCATTTTCTGCCTAAAGAAAATGCCCCCCGTAGAGTACTGGGAGCCCTGGTGCTGTTGATCTTGAACTCTATTCCTGCTCTCTCGTGCTGATTCATCGATTTAAACGCATAGTCTGCTTTAAGAGTTCCTTCTAAGATATTTTTTTTTTTACTTTTTAGGGTTTTTTTTATTCTTTAATCCTTTTTTATAGTCCAGACTTCATCTCCGCTCTAGTCTCCCCACCCCCCATCACTCTTCATCCCATACCTCTCCAACCGCTGTCTCCAAGAGGATGTCCCCACTCCCACCCCCACCCCAACCTCACCAGGCCTCCCAACTTCCTGGGGTCTCAGGTCTCTCCAGGTTTAGGTGCATCTTCTCTCACTGAGGCCAGACCGGGGCAGTCCTCTGCTCTATATGTGTCAGGGTCCTCATATCAGCTGGTGTATGCTGCCTGGTGGGTGGCTCAGTAGATGAATGATCTCGGGGGTCCAGGTTCCCTATAGAAGACTGCTGGGCTTCTTTTGGGTAGCCCTTCTCTTCAGCTTCTTCCACTTTTTCTCCAATTGAACCACACGGGTTTTGCCTTCCGTTCATCATTGGTTGGGTGCTAGTATCTGACACATTTAATTTAAAGTGAAAAAGACGTAGATTATTATCCGTTAACATTTTATATTCAAGTCATATAAGCTTTACTAGAATAGGAAAGTCGGCTGTTGAATTTCTCGTGATCTTGTAGGCAATGCATGCACTGCAGGTGGTTATGGCTGGTTTCTTCACCATTTCAACCTTTTGTTTTAAAAAAAGTATGCGGTTCACTTGAATTGGAGGGAGTTTACTGGCCACGCAGCCCTGGCCACTACCCTGCTGATGTTTTACAGATATAAAATGTCCGATTGGCTGCTATGAGTCATTCTTAGTGAGGAATCTTATCTTAGCACCTGCTTTATCTTTAACATCCTTTTCAACTTCTTGTAGAAGGAGAACAATAGCCAAAAAGAAAAAAAATTGGGACCATTCCAGTTTTGAAACACCTGCCTTAGAGATAAAGTCTGTAATTTTAGGCACTCGCAATCCCTTTGCTTTGGACTGGAATTCGTTCTGCATGCTGTGAGCATCTGCTCTCTCTCTCAAGCACGTGCTTGGCCAGGGTCTGACTTCAGTCTAGTGAATTATAAGATCATCTCTGTTACCATGGAAAACTTTGCAGATCAGAAAGTCTCTGAAGATCTGGCTTCACAGTAAATGCCTTTTATGAGTTCAAGAAACATTACACCATTAGCGGTAGGGAATCAGTCACTAATCCTTCATGACCTAACTCCAGTGCGATACTGATAATCTCTGACTTACAGAGACTACCCCAAGTTTACATGGCCACTGTGAACCTAAATAGTCATTTTTATTTTTATTATTATTATTTTTTAATTACAGACAGGAACTACACAGCTGGAAGCCGGAAGCACTAGATTTGCTTGGACTATTAAGACATTTCACAGTTAAATAAATGAAAAATATTTATTCCACCTCCTTTTATTTTTCTCTTGAGATGGACATATATCCGCATTGATTCTCGCAATGGAGTCACTTACAGAGTGTAGGTTTGTTTTAATAATATGCTAATTCACTATTCAAACATCAACAGCTCCTGAGTATTCACATAACTAATGTTATTATCCTGATTAATTATATTGGGTTTATTTTAATCACCTGAAAGTCTCTGACAGGAGGCAGTCCTTGTTTGAATCCTGCTCTGGGGCAGCAAGCACCAGGAATTATTTAGAAGGATAATTATCTAGAAAAGTGTATGTCTAAAATTTACCAGTGTCAGATGTCTCACAGAAACAATGAACTCACCATGATAGTCCTGAAAACAAATCACTTTGGAAAAAGATTAAAAATAATTACGAATCTCGGCCAGGCTTGCTGTGTGCTTTGTTCTGTAGCACAGCAGCGACGTTTTTCAATGAGAATGAGTGACAGACGGAGAGACAGAAATGTTCCTGTCGTATCACGATGTGGCTTTCGGCGTTCAGTTGTGAGATTACCGGGTTTGGCTAACTTGGTGGATTAATGTAGGGAGTATGGCAGAGTAAGCGACGTCACATCCATACACGTTTATTTCGGCTACTTCAGAATCCTTACCGGAACACGGAAGAGTCAGTTCACGACACCCAGACTTCTGTCAATTATTTTCGGTAATGTTTATAAGGACATATGTAAATATAATTATTTTAACTTTAATTTTAGGGATTCTATTCATAGTGGACATGTGAATAGTGTTTTAAAATCTTTTTAAAGCTCTCCATTGATTTCAAAGGTGTTTGAGAGAATACGTGATTTTTTTTTTTTTAAATCTGCATGGTTATAACATCTGAAGGCAGAATGTAGACAGACATTTTATGTTTTTCTTTCCCACTGGATATCAACCATGTGTTGAAATACTCTAACTTATGCTGGACCCATACAGCCATGATTATGTGGATTTCTTTTAAGGAGGGACACATTTCATTTCCCTTGTTTAAGAACAGTTTATTTAGATGATTTGTTTTGTAGATTAATTTTATCATGTCATCAAAAATTCAACTTGTTACTATTTCTTATGTTCACATAAATGTTGTGTAGTTTATTGAGAGCTTTTCCGGGAACTATTTCATTTTTATGTATTTTGTGTATTTTTTATGTTTTATCATTTTACTACGGTACACCAATGGGCGGTTTTCATAAAGATGAATCCTGCCACCCAGGGTAAATGCCGTTGTTTGTGCTGCACAACTGGTTCCACTGTTCTGGATTCAGTTTGTTTCACTGGCTTAGGGTATACTTGTTTGTTCTGCTTCGCTTGTATAAGAAAGCCACTCCATGTGGTTATGTCTGCTCTAGAGCTTGTGTGGACCTTGGGAACCACAAACTTACATCCACCCTCCCTTGTCTGCCCCCTGAGTACAAGGAATCCATTATGTTACCAGGGATTTTGTTAATCGTGTTTTTGAAGAATGTTAGCTTTAGGTATTCCTATATCTTGACATTTTTTTAATGTCTCCATAATTGATAAGTTTAGTCTCTATTGTTCTAACAAATGCAGTTAAGGATTTACAAATATTGTTTAAAATTAATTTTAATAATTAAAAATTAATTTCATTATTTGATGATTTCTCTATTGATTTCTGTGTCCTACAGCATTTATTTACATGTTAATAGTTTTACTTTCTTACTTCTATGGACACAGAATGAATTTGAATTTTTAAAACTTTTACTACTAGGAATATAAGATATTATTTTTAGATCAGTTTCTTTTTTTTTTTTTATTAACTTGAGTATTTCTTATATACAATTCGAGTGTTATTCCCTTTCCCGGTTTCCGGGCAAAAATCCACCTCCCCCCTCCCCCCTCCCCTTCCTTATGGGTATTCCCCTCCCAACCCTCCCCCCATTGCCGCCCTCCCCCAACAGTCTAGTTCACAGGGGGTTCAGTCTTAGCAGGACCCAGAGCTTCCCCTTCCACTGGTGCTCTTACTAGGATATTCATTGCTACCTATGAGGTCAGAGTCCAGGGTCAGTCCATGTATAGTCTTTAGGTAGTGGCTTAGTCCCTGGAAGCTCTGGTTGCTTGGCATTGTTGTACATATGGGGTCTCGAGCCCCTTTAAGCTCTTCCAGTTCTTTCTCTGATTCCTTCAACGGGGGACCTATTCTCAGTTCAGTGGTTTGCTGCGGGCATTCGCCTCTGTATTTGCTGTATTCTGGCTGTGTCTCTCAGGAGCGATCTACATCCGGCTCCTGTCGGTCTGCACTTCTTTGCTTCATCCATCTTGTCTAATTGGGTGGCTGTATATGTATGGGCCATATGTGGGGCAGGCTCTGAATGGGTGTTCCTTCAGTCTCTGTTTTAATCTTTGCCTCTCTCTTCCCTGCCAAGGGTATTCTTGTTCCCCTTTTAAAGAAGGCGTGAAACATTCACATTTTGATCATCCGTCTTGAGTTTCATTTGTTCTCGGCATCTAGGGTAATTCAAGCATTTGGGCTAATAGCCACTTATCAATGAGTGCATACCATGTATGTCTTTCTGTGATTGGGTTAGCTCACTCAGGATGATATTTTCCAGTTCCAACCATTTGCCTACGAATTTCATAAAGCCGTTGTTTTTGATAGCTGAGTAATATTCCATTGTGTAGATGTACCACATTTTCTGTATCCATTCCCCTGTTGAAGGGCATCTGGGTTCTTCCCAGCTTCTGGCTATTATAAATAAGGCTGCAATGAACATAGTGGAGCACGTGTCTTTTTTTATATGTTGGGGCATCTTTTGGGTATATGCCCAAGAGAGGTATAGCTGGATCCTCAGGCAGTTCAATGTCCAATTTTCTGAGGAACCTCCAGACTGATTTCCAGAATGGTTGTACCAGTCTGCAATCCCACCAACAATGGAGGAGTGTTCCTCTTTCTCCGCATCCTCGCCAGCATCTGCTGTCACCTGAGTTTTTGATCTTAGCCATTCTCACTGGTGTGAGGTGAAATCTCAGGGTTGTTTTGATTTGCATTTCCCTTATGACTAAAGATGTTGAACATTTCTTTAGGTGTTTCTCAGCCATTCAGCATAGCTCAGCTGTGAATTGTTTGTTTAGCTCTGAACCCCATTTTTAATAGGGTTATTTGTCTCCCTGCGGTCTAACTTCTTGAGTTCTTTGTATATTTTGGATATAAGGCCTCTATCTGTTGTAGGATTGGTAAAGATCTTTTCCCAATCTGTTGGTTGCCGTTTTGTCCTAACCACAGTGTCCTTTGCCTTACAGAAGCTTTGCAGTTTTATGAGATCCCATTTGTTGATCCTTGATCTTAGAGCATAAGCCATTGGTGTTTTGTTCAGGAAATGTTTTCCAGTACCCATGTGTTCCAGATGCTTCCCTAGTTTTTCTTCTATTAGTTTGAGTGTGTCTGGTTTGATGTGGAGGTCCTTGATCCACTTGGACTTAAGCTTTGTACAGGGTGATAAGCATGGATCGATCTGCATTCTTCTACATATTGACCTCCAGTTGAACCAGCACCATTTGCTGAAAATGCTATCTTTTTTCCATTGGATGGTTTTGGCTCCTTTGTCAAAAATCAAGTGCCGTTAGGTGTGTGGGTTCATTTCTGGGTCTTCAATTCTATTCTATTGGTCTATCTGTCTGTCTCTGTACCAATACCATGCAGTTTTTATCACTATTGCTCTGTAATACTGCTTGAGTTCAGGGATAGTGATTCCCCCTGAAGTCCTTTTATTGTTGAGGATAGTTTTAGCTATCCTGGGTTTTTTGTTATTCCAGATGAATTTGCAAATTGTTCTGTCTAACTCTTTGAAGAATTGGATTGGTATTTTGATGGGGATTGCACTGAATCTGTAGATTGCTTTTGGTAAAATGGCCATTTTTACTATATTGATCCTGCCAATCCATGAGCATGGGAGATCTTTCCATCTTCTAAGGTCTTCTTCAATTTCTTTTTTCAGTGTCTTGAAGTTCTTATTGTACAAATCTTTTACTTGCTTGGTTAAAGTCACACCGAGGTACTTTATATTATTTGGGTCTATTATGAAGGGTGTCGTTTCCCTAATTTCTTTCTCGGCTTGTTTCTCTTTTGTGTAGAGGAAGGCAACTGATTTATTTGAGTTAATTTTATACCCAGCCACTTTGCTGAAGTTATTTATCAGCTTTAGTAGTTCTCTGGTGGAACTTTTGGGTTCACGTAAATATACTATCATATCATCTGCAAATAGTGATATTTTGACTTCTTCTTCTCCTTTCTGTATCCCATTGACCTCCTTTTGTTGTCTGATTGCTCTGGCTATAACTTCAAGAACTATATTGAATAAGTAGGGAGAGAGTGGGCAGCCTTGTCTAGTCCCTGATTTTAGTGGGATTGCTTCAAGTTTCTCTCCATTTAGTTTAATGTTAGCAACTGGTTTGCTGTATATGGCTTTTACTATGTTTAGGTATGGGCCTTGAATTCCTATTCTTTCCAGCACTTTTATCATGAAGGGGTGTTGAATTTTGTCAAATGCTTTCTCAGCATCTAGTGAAATGATCATGTGGCTTTGTTCTTTCTGTTTATTTATATAATGGATCACGTTAATGGTTTTCCATATGTTAAACCATCCCTGCATGCCTGGGATGAAGCCTACTTGATCATAGTGGATGATTGTTTTGATGTGCTCTTGGATTCGGTTTGCCAGAATTTTATTGAGTATTTTTGCGTCGATATTCATAAGGGAAATTGGTCTGAAGTTCTCTTTCTTTGTTGGGTCTTTGTGTGGTTTAGGTATAAGAGTAATTGTGGCTTCATAGAAGGAATTCGGTAGTGCTCTATCTGTTTCAATTTTGTGGAATAGTTTGGATAATATTCCTGTATGTTTTGGACCAGTAGCTTTTTCCGCTTTACATTATCTTTGACAGTTGAGTCAATGATTTCTATGGAATCTTCT
This sequence comes from Rattus norvegicus, assembly GCF_021556685.1. NCBI lineage: Eukaryota > Metazoa > Chordata > Mammalia > Rodentia > Muridae > Rattus > Rattus norvegicus. The sequence goes on from NC_141539.1 coordinate 60,009,750, forward strand.
GCTCCTGAGATTCTCTCTTCCATCTCCTGTATTCTGTTGGTGAAGCTTTTATCTACAGCTCCTTGTCTCTTCTTTTGGTTTTCTATATCCAGGGTTGTTTCCATGTGTTCTTTCTTGATTGCTTCTATTTCCATTTTTAATTCCTTCAACTGTTTGATTGTGTTTTCCTGGAATTCTTTCAGGGATTTTTGTGACTCCTCTCTATGGGCTTCTCCTTGTTTAATTATGTTTTCCTGGAATTCTTTCAGGCATTTTTGTGATTCCTCTCTGTAGGCTTCTACTTGTTCTCTAAGGGAGTTCTTCACGTCTTTCTTGAAGTCCTCTAGCATCATGATCAAATATGATTTTGAAACTAGATCTTGCTTTTCTTGTGTGTTTGGATATTCCATGTTTGTTTTGGTGGGAGAATTGGGCTCCGATGTTGCCATGTAGCCTTGGTTTCTGTTGGTTGGGTTCCTGCGCTTGCCTCTCGCCATCAGATTATCTCTAGTGTTACTTTGTTCTGCTATTTCTGACAGTGGCTAGACTGCCCTATAAGGCTGTGTGTCAGGAGTGCTGTAGACCTGTTTTCCTGTTTTCTTTCAGCCAGTTATGGCGACAGAGTGTTCTGCTTTTGGGCATGTAGTTTTCCCTCTCTACAGGTCTTCAGCTGTTCCTGTGGGCCTGTGTCTTGAGTTCACCAGACAGGTCACTTGCAGCAGAAAAGTTGGTCTTACCTGTGGTCCTGAGGCTCAAGTTTGCTCGCGGGGTGTTGCCCAAGAGCTCTCCGTGGCAGCAGCAACCAGAAAGATCTGTGCCACCGTTTCCCGGGAGCTTCAGTGCACCAGGGTTCCAGATGGTCTTTGGTGTTTTCCTCTGGTGTCCGAGATGTGTATGCAGAGTGCAGTCTCTTCTGGTTTCCCAGGCGTGTCTGCCTCTCTGAAGGTTTAGCTCTCCCTCCCACAGGATTTGGGTGCAGAGAACTGTTTATCCTGTCTGTTTCCTTCAGGTTCCGGCGGTGTCCTGGGCCCTCCCCCACGGGAACCCAGAGGCCGTATACAGTTGCCTCTTGGGCCAGGGATGTGGGCAGGGGTGGGCAGTGTTGGTGGTCTCTTCCGCTCTGCAGCCTCAGGAGTGCCCACCTGACCAGGCGGTCGGGTCTCTCTCCCAAGGTGTCTGGGAGCAGAGAGCTGCTGCGGGCCGGGATCCGCGGGTGTGATAGGTATCTTGATCAGTTTCTTTTTTAATGTAGAATTTTACAGCTTTTAATTCACCCATAATTGCCCCTTTTCATGGTCTTTACAGCAGCACCTGTAGTCCTATTTTCATTCATCTCAAAGTATTTCATGTTGGCAATTCCTCTCTTGTCTGGAGGTGGTGCTCACAGCTTCACTTTTATGAATTTCAAAAGAAAAAGTTCTCTTAATGGGCACATTTAATGATATGTGTGATTTAAATGTATGGGCATTTTTAAAACTTTCTAAAAATGTTTTTGTGCTGAAGAGCAACTCATAGGTCATAGGGAACTTTATGAACTAGGCTTCTGTTGGGATGGAAGTTCAACAGCTCTTTGTGAAGTCCAGTTCTCTATAATACTGTTTGAATTTCCTCTCTGCTTAGTGTCTTCATGTTAATATTCTCTGTTTAATATAATTACCGGTGAATTAGTATTTATAGTTTCATTTCAAATTTGTTTTTATGTTTCAAAGGTTTCCTATCTTTTTACTGTTGTTATTCCTCCATTTTGCTGACTGGTTTATTTTGTGTTAAGTAGTTAGTTTTAGTATAATGTTTTGCTCCTACTCTGAGAAGTTTTCCTATGGCTGAAAAGTAACATTGTTCACAATCTTGTTTATGGTTAATATCAGCGTGATATAGAAGCTTCCTTCTACCACAGCCCTATCTCCTCTCTATACACTATAATTGTCCTATATTTACATTTTTCAGACATGATACCTTTGTGAGGAAGTTTTGTAATTGCAGATGTGTGCCCTTGACTTTCATATCATACAGAAGATTTACAAGGAGGAGCATGCAAACAGTCCCTTCTCTTTAATCTGTGGAGTTTTCCTTTGGTCACAGAGAGCTGAGAAAAATAATATTTCTTAGTTTTGCAACAGAGAAGGCTTTAGTTTCTCCTTTGTTTTCGAAGGATGCTTTTGTTAAATAGACATTTTTTTGCCTAATTGTGTTTTTCTTTTGTTACTTAGAAAATGTCATTGCACTGCTTACTGCTTTTCAGTCTCCATGGTTTCCAATGAAAATGAATTATTAATCATATTGGCATTTCCTCGTGTGATGATTCATTTCCCTCATGTGGCTTTCATAGTCTCTCTTCGAACTGCTTGATTATTATGTATCTGTGTGTGTCTCTCTTAGAGTTTATCCTACTGGGTCAAGTCCTTCATGACTTGGCTGGCATTGGATAGCTCTGCTTTTGTCTTTACTTCCTGCAGAGGAGTGAGTAAAGGAGAAAGTATTAGTGCCCTAGATATGAACACAGTTTTCTGAATTCCCAAAAATATATGCAGTTGATGAAGTCACCCTACACACTTTCCATTTCAAGATTCTTTGAAGTTGGTGTTAGCCTGTGTTTACTCTCTCATATGTAAATCTACTACATGTATGTGTTCAGTAAGAATATGCCGCCGATTGGTCCTAAGAAACCCTGTCGTCTGTGTAGTGGGAAGGAGAGGACTACCTTTCAGATGTAAGTAAGTGAAGGAGCCTCAAAAATAGATGCTAGAGTGGATTATCTTGTGGACACAATTTAATTATAAGGGTCTTTATAAGCACAAAATTCTCAGCACAAGATTCAGGGTACATAGAAGACTTGTCAAGGTGTTTTAAGAGTGCAAAACTGAGATCACTCTTGTAGGAGTTCCCACAATTCTGTATCATGGTAGTTTTCAAGGGAATGGTTGATTGGAGTTGTTCAAACAAATTTTGCTCTCTGTATCAGCTTTGCAGCTGTTGATCATCACCACTGCCATAGTTTCTGGATTGTAGGTTTTTGGCTGGCAGAGAAAGGAGAAGACAGAGAAAGGCTACTTATATCTGGTGATTCCATCATCAAATTGTAGAATTACCCTAAAAATGATATGTTCTTTGTCTTGCGGTATCAAATATTCTGCTAAGATTTAATTCTTTAAAATTTACCAAGCATATTTATCTCATTAGTGACCAAACTTTTTTTTATAATCAATGCTAATGTATATCCTCATAAAATTGCAAAGCTTCTGAAAGGCAAAGCTTTGATGCTGAAAGGCAAAGGTTGATTCTGTGTCAATAGCACAGAATCAACCAACAGACTGGGAAAAGGTCTTTACCAATCCTATATGCAATAGAGGGCCAATATCTAATATATACAAAGAACTCAATGAGTTAGACTACAGAGAATCAAATAATCCTATTTAAAAATGGGGTACAGAGCTAAACAAAGAATTTTTGACAGAGGAATACCAAAGGTTGAGAAACGCATAAAGAAATGTTCAACATCCTTAGTCATCAGGGAAATGCAAATCAAAACAACCCTGAGGTACCACCTCACACCAGTCAGAATGGCTAAGATCAAAAATTCAGGTGACAGTAGAAGCTGGCAAGGATGTGAAGAAATAAGAACATTCCACCATTGTTGGTGAGAATGCAAGCTGATACAATCACTCTGGAAATCAGTCTGGAGGTTCCTCAGAAAACTGAACATGGTACTACCTGAGGACCCAGCTATACCACTCCTGGGCATATACCCAAAAGATGCTCCAACATATAACAAGGACACATGTCCCACTATGTTCATAGCAGCCTTATTTATAATAGCCAGAAGCTGGAAAGAACCCAGATGTTTTCAACAGAGGAATGGGTACAGAAAATATGGTACATTTACACAATGGAGTACTACTCAGCTATTAAAAACAATGACTACAGGAAATTCTTAGGCAAATGGATGGAACTAGAAAATATCATCCTGAGTGAGGTAACCCAATCACAAAAGAATGCACATGGTATGCACTTACTGATAAATGGATATTAGCCCAAAAGCTTGGAATACCCAAGGAAAAATTAACAGATCATACAAAACCTAAGAAGGAAGGTGAAAGTGTGGGTGTTTCATCCCTTCTTAGAAGGGAGAACAGAATACTCACGGGAGCAAATACAGGGACAAAGAGTGGAGCAGGGACTGAAGAAAAGGTCATCCAGAGACTGTCCCTCTTTAGGATCTGTCCCATATGCAGCCACCAAACCCATTCGCTGAGGCTAAGAAGTGCTTGCTGACAGGAGCCAAAATGGGTGTCTCCTGAGAGGCTTTGCCAGAGCCCTACTGATACAGATGAGGATGGTTGCAGCTAACCATTGGACTGGACAAGGGGACTCCAAAGGAGGAGTTAGAGAAAAGACTGAAGGACCTGAATGGGTTTTCAACCCCATAGGAAGAACAACAATATCAACCAACCAGACCCCACCAGAGCTCCCAGGGACTAAACCACCAACCAATGAGTACACATGGAGGGATCCATGACTCCGGCCACATATGCAGCAGAGAATGGCATTGTCCAGCATCAATATGAAAAAAAGTTCCTGGTCCAGTGAAGGCTCATTTCCCCAATGTAGGGTAATGCTAGGGTGTTGAGGTGGAGTTGGTGAGTGGGAATGATAGTATCTTTGTAGAAGCAGGCAGAGGGATTGAGGGGGCATGGGAGATGGGGGAAAGAGAATAACATTTCAAGTGTAAATATGTAAACTATCCAAGAAAAATAAAAAATTAAATACTAATGTATAGCCTCATACATGTATAAGAGTTGTTTTAAAATAAATTTATGATTAAGAATTGCTGGTAGACCTTTTAAAAATAGTTATTTACCTGGGTGAGATAACATGAAAATTTTCAAGCAAAAAAAATTTGGTCATCAGTACAAAAAAGCTGAAGAAGTGCTTGCTGCCTTTGCCAACAATATAAGTAGACTTTTACAAAAATTTTATTCCTTCACAAGATGGAATTCATATATGGTACTGTGAACTGGTCCAAGAATACATGACACGGTATGTCTTAGACCCTAATGAGGAAACTATTTCCTACTATTATTCTGTTAAACTCCCCCATGTGTTTCTCTTTATACTCATAGATTAATGCAACTCTCAACCGTCAATAAATAGCCTTACTTTTGCAGTTGTTGACAATTGATACATAGACTGACAGTTAGTCAACATGCAGTGAGTAAATGCAGTGGAATGGCCACGTTTCCTCCCACAAGGCTAATGGATCATCTTAGAGTAGAATGTGTTAAGAACCACATTTGTGAAGGATTGCCATAAGGAAGTATTTTCTGTACAGGAAAGGACATCTGCATACACGAACTCAAAGAGGCTGTAACTACATTCATGAGACCTGCACAAGATCAAGCCACCAAAATTTCAACATGGATCCAGTGATGGATTACAAAGTCTTGTATCTAAATGAGAAGCTATTGAGAATCGATGGTTGCTAGGGTAGAGAGTGTCAGTTTTAATGAGTCTTTCCATACCTGACAGCCTGCCCATGCTCAGTGAATGCTCCTACACCCATGCACATATTGGTAGCATTCAGTGAACTCAAAGGTATTTTTTAATAGCACATGAAGTTGGGAAAGAATAGTGGTATCAGTTTCATAGAATTTGGAGGGGAGAAAGTGGGTGGTGGCTTTTTAACCAAATATATTATATGAATATATGAAATTTTTAATATTTTAAAAAGGAAAATGTTGTTCTTCATTTAAACCCACTCTTCTTTCATTTTATCATTTTCTGAATCAGTGCTAAAGAACTCAGGCCATATATCCTATGACTTAGAACTGTTTATAAAACATACCACTTTCATTTTTTGACAGCTTTTATATAATATGTTCTTTAACCTTGGTTCATGTCTCATTAATTTCTTCTATCCTGCAAGATACAATGTCCAAATTCAGCTGTTCTCTTTCTGAAGCTATTCTGAAATCCCACCGCTAGTGTGTTTTCATGCTTCTGTGATACCATGTATATTACTGTTTAAATCTCCTTTTTTACATAGCCTATAAACCACTGCTAAATCTGTTTCTAGTGCCTTCATGGCGAAAATTGTAGAACTACAATTTTAATCGTCATACAGAGGATAATGCCTTCCACATACTGTCAGCTAGTTATTCATTTGCTAACAAATTGGGTGACAGAGTTGACAATCCTAGAGAAGGAAATCCAAGGGCGAAAGATAATAATGTGGGTCCTGTAGCTGGCTGTTTTTAGGCAGGAAAAATGCATATATTTTATATAGCTTTCCTTTTTGTATTCTCCCAAAAATAACAGATAATGACTCCTTTAACTACCCTGATGAGAAAAACCCCCTTTATCTAAAAACCATGCCTCTGTCTTTACTGATCGCCAATGTTGCAAAGCTAAAAGGGAAGACTTGGCCTAAGATGGTTGGGAGAACTAAGCAGCCAAAATATTTCTGTTCATTTTCTCTCCTCAAACTCTGGATGGAGAATACATAAAACTGAACACAGTTTTCAATGTTGAACAACAACAAAAAAAATGCTCTCCCTCTGAGTAATGGGCAATGGTACTATTCCAGTGATGTTAGATAAAATGAACAAAATCAATGATAATAAGAAACCCTCCTTTTAGGAAGTCACACTGGTTGACATATCAATTAGTTTCAGTTTATAATTTCCTTCATGTTCTAATTCACTTCCAACAACAAAAAAAAATTGGTGTTGGTAAAATGAATAAATCCTAAGCACAGGAAAGGTTGATGGACAGCTTTATGTGGTGTGAACGGAAAAATCCTCTTCAGGTAGGAATCCAAATTACTGACTGGAAAAGGGTGGGAAGAAGAACTCATGTCAGTGAGAAAAATTTTATAAAAAAAAAATTGAAATGTCAGAACTCTGAATATTTGTAAGCCAAACTTTAACTGTATTGTTTCCAATGAATGCTTGGCTCAAATTGTTCCTCATTTTATTACCTTGCTTGCCATGAGGAAGAGTAAAATAAACCAGAACAATCAGTGAGCCAAAGAACACAGTATTTTCACAGTATTTTGGGGCAGTCTGGAACATCTATGTGAAATAAACAAAATCTTTTAAAAATTCTGTCACACTCTATTTTTGTATACATATATGGATATTGTTTATCTTTTGAAAAAACATTTTGTGTGACAGAAAACTCTATTGACTTGTTTTAACTTTATTTAAAATACAATGGCTAGAAACTACCTATTAGGCACTTCACGCAAAATAACTGGCCAAAATTGATAATAGACATATATACTCATCATTTATCTGGTTATCAGAAACATAAATATGCCAAAGTCATTAATCCAATAGGTTTTAAATTCCATTTTCCTTTCTGTGCCTTTGCAATATCTAAGCTTACTGCACATTGCCGAAAATATGAAGATCTAAGAGTCCACAAAACATTTTTTTCAGCTGCTTTGGAAACTGACTGTATCCTTTCTTGAATATTCTTTTATAGACTGTTTTACAAAATGGTCATCCTGAGTTAGGCAACCCAGACACACAAATACGGTATGTATTCACTTTTAAGTGGATATTAGCATTAAGCAAATGATAATCAAACTGTAATCCATTGACATAGACTGTTTAGGTAAAGAAGAGGGCTACAGAGGAGAAGCATGGATCTCCCTTGAAGGGTAAATAGAATAGATGGTGGGCTTAAGGCTGACCGGGACAAGAGCAGTAGAGATCACATAAAGCAGAGGGGCGGGGGGCTGTAGGTAGAGACAACAGGAATTAGGGGACACATGTAGGACAGCATGGAAACCTAGTGCAGTTAAAATTTCCTGAAATGTATGAGGGTGGCCCTAGTGATGACTCCTAGTAATGGAGGGTATGGAGTCTGGACTGACCATCTTTTGTAGCTACCAAGTCATCCCAGTGGTAGAACTCGGTTGTATGTGGCTGACCTTTTGGCCAGGGGGAACCTGTGGAGATCCGTAAATAATCCAGTCTCATGCTAGGACAGAAGGTCCTTTCTGAACACTGACAGTGGGGCCCTATGACTGAGGACAATGTCCACACAGCTCATTAAAGGTGGAGAGATCAGACTACTGTCTGTATGGGGCTTTTACACCTATATTCTAATCTGTTCAGTATGAGAAGGCACTCTGTAGGCTATTGTAAAAGAAACCTAGACATCAACCCAACCACAAGACTCTCTACCTACAGTATAACCTCTCCTGCCTGCAAGAAGTACAGGGCAAGAGTAGCACAGAACTTACAGGAGTGACCAACCAATGTGTGACTTTCCTTTAGGCCCTTATCATGACAGAGAGCCCATGCTCTACACTACCTGGATGGCCAAGTAGGACCAAATAAAATAGGCAAGATATTCTGCTGCACACAGAGATCCATGCCTTATCAAGTTGTCATCAGAGATGTGTTTTTCTGTCAGCTGATGAGAACAGGTGCAGAGAACCCCAGCCAGACACCATGCAGAAAGTCAAAATTGAAGGTCTTTGTCGTGTCCCTTTTCCTGAAGCTTGTGGAATCCACTGAAAAAAGGGAGAAAAGACTGTAGGAGTCAGAGAGGATGGGGGACAACAGGGGAACAAGGCCCTCTATATCAACTAAGCAGGGCTCACACGGGCACAGAGACTGAAGCAATAAGCATGGAGGCCTACATGTCTGCACTGGATCCTCTCATACATGTGATGGCTGTTAGCTTGGTGTTTTTGTGGGACTCCTAAAAGAGGGAACAGGTGTATCTCTGACTCTTTTCCTCCTACTGGGTTCCCTTGTTTGGATAGAATATGAAGAGTTTTTTGTTTTGATCTAAAAGTCATCACTGGTCATCTAAACTACCCACTCAAATGAATTACCTCTGTTCACATTTAGAAACTAAAACTTAGGCTAGCCCTTTGTTTTCTTTACTACTTTTGAATAGGTCTGAGTTTATCCTCAGTTCCAGGGCTAGCCCTTCTTCCCTCTTGCATCCTGTCTTTCTTCCATTTATTTTCAGCCCAGAAATTTTAATGCTATCTGACTAGCTAGTAATATGACTTAATATCGTGTACATGAAGGAAGATGTAAAAAGGATAACTGTAGGAATGAATATGGTGGACCATGACTTTAATCCCAGTACTTGGGAGGCAGAGGCAGGCAAACCTCTAAGGTTGGAGCCAACCTGGTCTATGTAGTTAGGTCCAGCTATCCAGTACTACATACTGAGACAATGTTTCGACAGCAGCAGCAGCAACAACAACAACAACCCCAAAAGAAACAAAAACACAAACAAGCACACAAACATAGAAAAAGTGAATATTCTTATTTGTTGGGACTTCTTTCATATTATGCTTTCACATAGGTATCAAAAAATGAGCCATGGTTGCCTGTAAATAAAAGTTGAGACCTACAGTAAGTATTATTGGAAAATATGAAAATTCTGAGATCAAAGAAGTCTTTCACCAAGGACGTGGTAGCATGTGTCGGGGAGGGTTTGGAAGGAACACAGTGACTTACAGTAAGGCCACAGATTTAAACACTGGAAACAAGAAGCAAGTTACTGGAGGGTATTACTATATTCCTTCAGGAATCAAAGTGAGAAAATAAGTGAAAGCCAAGATCAGAGAGATAAATCTGGGCCAAATCATGTTGGAATATCCTGCACTACAAACCTGTATGTTGTAAGACTTAAGTTCAAATGGGAGGATCTGATTGGCTCTACCTTGGAAATTGTGACAAGGAAGGGCATGGCATATTGCTGACCTAGAACATGAGTCCAGTTCTGACCAAGCTGGCAACACTAAAGTAAGAGCAAATGGTTTGAATCTTGCAACTCAGCACTATAACACAAGCTGAAGGGGTCCTAGATACAGAAGGTCTAAGTCTACTTTGCCACTCTTTCTATCATTGCTCAACAGCAACTGAGACCAGTTATGAGTCTGGAAGTTTTCAGAACATGAAGCTGGTCTTTCCATGATTTTTGCTACTTACAGAGAGGATTATGATGGTCCAAATTGAAACAGGCCTTTATAAAGACAACAGAAATAGCGAGAAAATTAAGATTTGGAGAGTACTCGTGGAAACTTTTTCTCTCTTTTAGTTATGAATGACTAATTTTTCTCTGGATAATATAAGCATCAGTTATTCTTTCTAACATGGCATGGGACTTTTTATAGATTGAAAACAAAAACATTTTTTCAATCATTTTCACTTTATATGGGCAGGATAGAGATATAACCTCTCTAAGCATTTTTATTGTAAACTATGCAGGGTGTTGTTGTGCTGTTGGATTTCCAGATGTCATCTTCTGCCTCTCCAGCAACTTGCTTCATGCAATTAAAGAAAGGAAATTTGGTTCTGTGAGGGTACATGTAACTTATGATTTTCTTATACATGTTGACTCATGCTACTGTAGGAAAAAGTACAGGAGATGCTTCTTGGAACAGTCTGGCACAACCCAGAAGAATCCTCTGGTGGGATCTGCTAGGGAGGGTACAGCATGGATCATAATTAAGAGGTTTCAATAGAGCTGTCATCCATTATAGCTGTCCTAGTTCAGTATGCCATTGGGACCTAGAGCATAGTCCCCAAAGGTGAAACAGCCAAGTTTCCGTCTCTGCTCTATCACTTGATAGTTGTTAGAAGTTGTGAAATCACTTAGGCTCACTGTATTTGGCTTTTCTATTAATAAAATATAGATCTAACAAGCAGTCCTCAAAGATTACCATGAAATAAGTCATTATATGTGAAATGGATTGATTATAAAATTAAAAAAATTTGTTCATGTTATTTTTTTCAAAGTGGCAATATTCTGCACATACTTGACAGTAGCCGATTCATGGTTAATGAGGGCATGTGACCATTCTCTGCTCATGTAACTAGAATATGTCATACACGAAAGCAAATATTGTAAATTCATTGAGTTCCCTTTACTGAAAATTCAGAGTCCAAGTCCTAAAATGGACATTTTGATTAAATAATCTGGTAAGAGTTGATAAGAGAATAAGAGATATCCTGCTAGCCTTGGCACAGAGGTACATGGATTATCACCCCAGCAATTGAAGAAAAAGTAGACTCAAAAGTTTGAAGACAGCCTTCACAATGTAGTGACTTTCTGTCTGCAAGACCAAACAAACAAACAAACAAGCAAGCAAACAAACAAACAAACAGCTGCTTAACTGACTAACTAGTTCCCATCCTGAGAGGCTCCAGCCATGCTATTAACATAAATGCTCTCCACAAAGTGTGGAGCAGAAACCAAAGCAGACAAGTTTGATTGGCTCAGAATTGCAAACGGATTTATTTCTCTTTCCCAGGTGTAACACTTAATAGTAGTTTCCAGTGATTTCATTGTCCTTTTCTTCACATGTTTTAATTTAGAACTAACCAAACTCCGCATTGTGTGAACTCCGGAATTCTATAACTCTCTGAGGTGCTGGACAAGATCAACTTCATTTCCTCTGCACATTTAGTGTACTACCTATTTTACTTCTGTTGGTTTCATCTGAAACTGACCTCATGGGTGCTGACACATGTTTGATGGTTATATAAGAAATGTTGATATTTTGTCTTTCGTGCATTGAGTCAGTCTTCTCTTTGCACTCTATTGCTGCTCTGACCTCAGATTTCTTTGAAGCGACTATCCGTTTGACATGAAAAATGTACTTACAGTCTCGTGGCTAATTATTTCAAGGGGAGGTGAAAAGAGAAGTCTCCAGTATGGCATGATTAACTCCATCTGCTTCAGCTAAGCAATCACACACTTCAGAATGTTTTTGTAATGACAGCTTTTCAGCAATTGTTTTTTGTTAAACATTATATTCTGGTCATTTGGGGTTGGGCTGGTTTTTCTGTATATCTTTAGAGAATTCAGGCTATCCCACAGTATGTTTTAAAGATAATGAGGTGGGTTTTTTTTTCTGTCTGAAACACTATATACAAGTCAATTGTCTTTGTCAATTTTTAACAAAGGTAATCAGCTCCTGTGTTGTTCAAGTTTAGCTCATTGGCTGTCTGACCTCCTAGCACAGAAAGTGAGTGATCATATTGTCAGTGACTGCCCCATTCCATGTCTACGGTGAGAAGTCACAGAAGGGGCTTGAGCCCAGATTGATGAGACCATTTTCTATATCACAGAGAAGTGACCATTTTCATGCTATGCAGCATAAGTTTTGTATCAGGAATTCCTCTGTCACTCCACAGAAAACTTTTGTAATGTTTTTAATAGTTTTGTGCTTAGCTTCAAAGCTGGGTCTGAATTTAAATACTCTACCTAGTAATCGGTAGCATTTTATATTCTACCATATTATATTTCTTGCGTAAAAAGATTTGGCACCAAAACTGATGACCTGAATTTGATCCTAAAGATACATATGGTAGAAGGAAAGAGCTGACTACTGCAAACATTCCACTGATACCCATGTGTGCACCATGGTGCACATAACTAAACACATACAAACATGCACAGTTAATTACAAATAAAGAAACATTTTAGTTTTCAGAGTCTTCCTATGTTAATGAGCCCAATGTTGGAGTATTCATTTGTTACAGGATTGATTGAGATTTAATTTCTAAATTGATCCCCATAATATGTGACATGCAGAAATCATTCATTAAATTATAGCCATGATTACTTATAAAAGTATGAACTAACATCAAAAATCTGTGTAAAATAACTAGTGACTTAACTTACATTATCTCACATTAATACATAGAAAATAATGAAGGCTGGAATTTGAGGAAAACTTGAAAACAATAGAATTTTAAAATATAAATGCAGTTTTGTTTTGCATACATTCTGACTACATTCCCCTGTTATGTTCTGACAGTTCTGAAGCTTGTTAATATTAAGAAATTCCACAAAACTTTATGTAGGACCCACCAAATAACTGTTATATCTGAAATATTTTGAGTCAGAGCTGACAACTGGACAGCACTTCTATGCCTACATATGAGCTCATTGTGACTTTTTTGTTTTGTTTTTTTGTTTGGATTTTTGGGTTTTTTTGTTTGTTTCCTTTTTAAACTGTTAGAAAAAGATGTCCATTGTCACAGTTTCAGACCCCAGTTCTGAACTATGTTCCTGGTCTGACCAGTATTAAGGTGTATGTTCAATAAACCACTCCTGTCTGACTGATATTAGGGCTTGTAGTTTGTGGAAAGACTCCTAGACCATGACATGCATGGCAGTTTGACTGGGACAGTTTTATAGAAACTGTTACAAAGAGAACAAGCTAGATGTGAAGACGGAAGAAGCCAGAGAATGAGAAGGATCCAGAATATTATAACATATTGCCAAAGTTAGTATGAGGCCATATCATATATTATTCTACATAGAATAACATTATTTGTAATTTATATGACATCATCCATATAAAGTTCTAGTGTTTTCTTTTAAAATATACTTTATAATGGAGAACTTTGTATTTCTATATGTAGATAAAGAATTAAAACTTCGCCAAAAGACTTGATACCAAGAAAATGCTAGAAGAAAAGGTGGGAAATAGACTTTAACTTTAACTTTCTGGCATAGGTAAAGACTTTCTGATTAGAACTCCCATAGCACAGGAGGCAATACCAACAATTAATAAATGAGATTGGAGAAATCAAAATGGCTCTGTACAGCAAAACAAGAAAACAAACAAACCTTATTATGCTCATAAATAAATAAATAAGTGAATAAATAAATAAAAATAAAAGACAACTCACACAATAGGAAAAATAATATTTATCAGACTCTTATCCTACAGAGTATTAGTGTCCAAAATACAAAAAAGAAGTGTAACACTGAACCCCTAAGAAAATAAATAACCAAATCTAAAAAACGGTCTATAGAACTGAAGAGAAAATTCGCTGTAGAAGATATGCAAATAAGTAGGAAATACATTACAGTGCCAATGGGGAGATACAGCTTAACACTATAAGATTATAATTAACTAACTAGTCAGAATGAGAGTCATCAGAAATATGAATGACAAAAAATTATTAGCATGGATGAGGTAAACAGGAGCCTCTTAAGCACTGTTGGTAGAATAGAAATTAATACAGTCGCAGCAGCAATGGGAGTTGCTCAGAGAAATCCAAACTACTATGGGACTAACCATAACATTTGTTGGCAAAATCCAAATGAATTTAAATCCAACCAGAGGGGCTTATCCACATCTGTTGTGAGTCTCTTCATAATAGTTAGGAAATGACATAAACCCTGCTTTCCATTAATAGATGAATAGATTTTAAAATGTGATTCATATATAAAACTGAATATTACTATGCTGTGAAAAATTAGTGAAATCTGCACTTAAATGAATGGAACTTGAAAACATTAAAGTTCATAGAGTTCAGAAACTTTATGCCTCTAATTGCCTTTATTTTTTTTTTCTATGTACATGTATATTTTTCTATTTGTTTTTTTTTTTTATTAACTTGAGTATTTCTTATATACATTTCGAGTGTTATTCCCTTTCCCGGTTTCCGGGCAAACATCCCCCTCCCCCCTCCCCTTCCTTATGGGTGTTCCCCCTCCCAACCCTCCCCCCATTGCCGCCCTCCCCCCATAGACTAGTTCACTGGGGGTTCAGTCTTAGCAGGACCCAGGGCTTCCCCTTCCACTATGCATGTACATTAAAGTATTAAAGAGTTTGAGTGAAATTTCCCTGCGTGAGTAGACAGTGTTTCTCCAAAAAGACATTGATTGTTAAATTAAAAGGCATGGGATACCTCTTTCTGAGTTATTGGTCACAGAGACCCCAAAGTAATGTCTGTTATTGCCCTGTATTACCTTCCTTAACTATATTTGAAGACCCTGTTGTGAAAGACCTCACACACTTTGGCTGCAGAGCAGAGCAATCAGTCTCAAACTGATGATGTAACTTCATCTTAATTGACTAGCTTTTGTAGTGCTGGCAGGTGCTATGCAGACTGCTTGGGGGAGAAAAATTTACCAGTGGTCACACCTAGCACTGGACCTATATGCTGTAATATGACCTGCCAAGCCAGATATTCTTATAAATGCTGACAGGACTGTTAAGGGTAGCATGCGACTTTCTGATTTGAGTTGGAAAAAAAAATACAAGTCATGACCAGTACTGTAATCCTTGTCCAAGTTTATGGTTGAGAAATCTTAGACCCTATGGTAGAACCTGGTATTGCCTTCAAAATATTTATATTTATACCCATTAACCTGGCTTATCTCGATATTGGTAGAGAAGCTATATTTTTGCAGTAGACAACAATAAATGGAAATATTTGATACTGTTTAAAGTGCTGAGAAGAAGAAACTGAGTGCTTGACCTTAAATGAGATTGGTGTATTAATCTCACAACAACCAAGAATCAAGTAATCCCCTGAGGAGGCGGAAGAATAAATGTAAGTAACAGAGGATCAGGTGACTTGTGAAATTCTGTCTTCAGGGCATGACATGACTGTACCCATTACAAACTCACAACAGCGGTGGTTCCATTGATAAGACTTGTAAAGAGGCAGTCAGCTCAGCAGAGATGAAGTAGTTGATCTCCAGGTAACCTTTTGTGAATTGATCATAGCCTTGGGGTCAGGGTGGATATCATTATTTTATGACAATGTGACCAATGGCAAGATTTCCATGATCTAGAAAAATGGCTCCACACCCATACTCATATAGATAAGCATTTAGTAAGTTATATGACACAGGGGGGCGAGAGAGAGAGAGAGAGAGAGAGAGAGAGAGAGAGAGAGAGAGAGAGAGAGAGAGATATTGAGAGAAGACCATGCTTTGGAGGAATATGGGAGAGTTGGAAATGGAAGTGTGTGTGTGTGTGTGTGTGTGTCTGTATGTGTGTGTATGTGTGTGAATGTGATCATATTGCATTGTGTAAATGCATGAAATTCTCAAAAATACAAAAAGAGTTTAAAAATCAATGAAGACATAAAGTTGCAAGAGAGACAGGCAATCTTAGAAGACTTGGAGGAGGGGCTGGGGATTTAGCTCAGTGGTAGAGCGCTTGCCTAGGGAGCGCAAGGCCCTGGGTTCGGTCCCCAGCTCCGAAAAAAAAAAAAAAAAAAAAAAAGAAGACTTGGAGGAAGGATGAGTATGATGCATATAAATTATATACCTGTATGACATTTTCAAATAGTAAATCAGAAGTATAGTATTAAAAAAAGAATATAATTACTGATCACGGGGTATCCTCAATAGAGAAGTATGGAGCCCTTTGCTCATGAACACTGAAATATCACTCAACAATCATATTAGCATTCAGAAAACAATTCAAATATCTTTCCAGATTTGTTGCAAGAAAATAGGCTCATTCAATCTCCAATGTGAAAATGAAGGATTAAAATAAATGATGTCTAAAATATATGGATGTTGACAAGTGACATTTGGGTAGTGACAGTTTATAAGACTGTTCTCTGTTTCTAAGCATTTGTTTACTTTAAACATTTAATGTAAACTTGGAATTTCCTCAACATAAAATGTTAAACACATGCTGCTGATTTTGAGAACAATGTGAGTCATGCAAGTATTTATGAAAAATATATACCTCGGAGTGTCATAAGGATACTTTGCCAGAGTCTTTGCCAGTATCTTTAAACAGAGAATATTATGTTATTACTTTTTCCAAGAATTGGCTTATTAGGTTTATTTATTATCATTGTGGAACAAAGTTCATTTATATTCCTATGATACACATAACTAAATTAAGCATGAATAATAGCATTGATCTTTTATAATGTGCTTATTATATAGTTTAATTTTACCACAGTAGGCATTAGTGATGATTTTTGCCAGGCTATAATAATATTTCACTTAATAATTTGGTGTAAAAAAACACTCTTGGAGACCTTGTGAATCGAAACAGCTAAAAAGAAATTGTTACTTTTTGGCTTGTCTACCATATTGCACTGTAAATGATAAGATCACAACATGGATTCAGTGATGCGGCCATTTCTTCCAAATTATTTACAACAGTGATGAGTCTTGACTGGACTCCATTGATAAATTGCATATTTACTTTGCGCGCACGTGTGTGTGTGTGTGTGTGTGTGTGTGTGTAACATTTTCAAAAAATGAAAAGCCAGGACTTTTCAGTATCGTGAGACAAAAGAGGACACTGAGTTTGTTTTGTGATGCCCAACTGTTGCTGGGCATCCGACCTTGCCTTAAGAGTTGTTTGTATACCTAGTGAGACTCTATTGGAGGAAATCAATTTTTCAACTGTGAGTGTTTATCAATTGGAGATAGCTTCTGGGTTAAATATGCGGCTTTCTTTGCACTTTACCTCTGGATCTGGTGCCATAGTCTCCGTGAGCTCATATGTGCATTGATTCTGTTGATTTAGAAGGCCTTCTTTTTTTGGTGTCCTCTACCCCATCTGACTCTTACCCTCTTTCTGCCTTCTCTTCTGTAGGGCTCTTTGAGACTTGAGGAGAGGAATTTTGTGGAGACACCCCATTTAGGTCTAAGTGTTCCATGATCTCTCTATCTCTGCATAGTGTCCATAGTGTTTACAGTGCATAGAGCTTTTTTTAACTATTGCACTAGGAATCTCCTGTGATGATGCCTGAGAAAGATAATGATCTATGTGTATTGTAGAAGGTTATTAAGAGTAATTTTATCACTATATATTTTTCTTCCTTAGACCAGTATTGTGTGGTTTTACCCTAGGTTCTTGGGATACATAGCCTCAAATTCTTGGTCACCCAAGCAGTGTCACATATGGGTTGCCATAGGGCAGTGAGTCTTCAGACAAACCAGATATAGACTTGTTATGCTGACAAACTTTGTGCCACCATTTCAGTAATATATCCTGCAGTCAACACAGCATTGTAGACCAAAGTGTTTGTGGCTGCCTGGGTGCTTACATTTCTCTTTGGTAGCATATATAATATGCTATTGTACCAAAGAGGCTAGTACTAGGATACAGGTATGAAGGATCTGTAGGATCAAGTCTTCATGGTTAGGGAATTGTTTAGGTGTTGTCTTCTGAAATTGGGATTTGCTCTCAGTTTGTTTAGAGCATATAGTCTTGGCAACACATTGGGTTGCTTGAGGATTCCCCTAGAAGTTCTTGGCCAACAACTCAATTAGATATAATTCTATTCTAGTACTAGAAGCTTTATTTGGTGAATGTTGTCCAGTTGGAGCCCCATCTTCCCAGTGAGGTAACCCAATCTCTCTCTCTCTCTCTCTCTCTCTCTCTCTCTCTCTCTCTCTCTCTCTCACACACACACACACACACACACACACACACACACACACACACAAACCCCACATATGATATACAATCATTGATAAGTGGATATTAGCCCAAAAACTCAAATTGCCCAAGATCCAATCCACAGATCACATGAAGCTCAAGAAGGATGACCAAAGTGCAGATGCTTCAGTCCTTAAAAGGTGAAACAAAAATATTCATAGGAGGGGTTATGGAGACAAAGTTTGGAGCAGAAACTGAAGGAATGGCCATTCAGAACCTGTCCCATCTGGGGATATATATATCTCCACCAAAACTAGACAATATCGATGAAGCCAAGAAGTACATGCTGAAAGGAGCCTGATATAGCTGTTTCCTGAGAGGCTCAGCCAGAGTGTAACAAATAAAGAGGCGAATGCTAGCAGCAAACTTTTGAACTGAGAATGGGGACCCATTGGAGGAATTAGAGAAAGGATTGAAGGAGCTGAAGGGGCTTACAACCCCACAAGAACAACAATACTAACCACCAGAGCTCCCAGGGACTAAACCACTACCCAAAGACAGGCCCAGGGCTCCAGCTGCAGATGTAGCAGAGGATGGCCTTGTTGGGCACCGATGGGAGGAGCAACCATTGGTCCTGCCAAGGTTGGACCCGCCCCCCACGCCCTCCCCCCCACCCCGTGAAGGGGAATGTCAGGTTGGAGAGGCAGGAAGGAAGGGTGGTTGGGGAGGGAACACCCTTATAGAAGAAGTGGAGATGGGATAGGGGTCTTGTGGCCGGGAAACTTAGAAAGGGAATAACATTTGAAATGTAAATAAAAATTATACAATAAAAGAAATTGAAAGGAAAACATAATCCAAAATCTCTTAATGGTTTGGAACTCTCCATTGTGGACTTTTATAAGGCCCCAAAATGAAAATAAATAATATCTCACTTCGAGATGGGAGAAGCAGAACGCAGTCACACCAGATCAAGCGAACCAAACTTCCAACAGTATACGCAATGCAGTGTCCAACGTCTAGGCTCCACTCGCAGTCTTCCGGGGTCCTCCAAAGGGTTTTGGTCACTTTTTAGCCCTACGGTCTGCAGCCCACACAGCTTTTCATCTGCATTCCAGCTTGCTCCACTCCATTGCTGCCACGTTCTTGGTGGTCTTCTCATGGTGCTGGAATTTTCAAACTGCTGGCGTCTTCTACAGCCAGGCTGCACTTTTACCAATTAATTTTCCTGTACTTTCTTCAAGGATTCCAACCCTGCCACACAATTTCAGCTGCTCTTATCCTCTCAAAACTAGCACTGCCTGGGTGACTTTAACATCTCAAAGTTCACCTGCCAGCACAAGGTTCAACCTCGGCCACCTTGGAATAGACCTCCTGTGTGCTGACTCTCAGGAAACACTTCCCAGATGATTTCTCTTTCAACATCAGTGATCTCCTCTTAATCACTGTTAATTTATCACCAGCTGATCAGCATCAAATACCCCAACAAAGCAAAGGCTTCATTTTAGTAGTTCTGGTGTCCCTTCTAAACAGAACGACAGAACCTTAATTCAGAATAACAAATGGCTTGGATAGAATCTTTAAACTTTCTCTGATATTTCACAAGTAAGGTCTCGGTCATCTGTACTGTTCTGAACATTCTTGTCTTTTTTTTTTTTTTTTTATTAACTTGAGTATTTCTTATATACATTTCAAGTGTTATTCCCTTTCCTGGTTTCCGGACAAACATCCCCCTCCCCCCTCCCCTTCCTTATGGGTGTTCCCCTCCCAACCCTCCCCCCATTGCCGCCCTCCCCCCATAGTCTAGTTCACTGGGGGTTCAGTCTTAGCAGGACCCAGGGCTTCCCCTTCCACTGGTGCTCTTAGTAGGATATTCATTGCTACCTATGAGGTCAGAGTCCAGGGTCAGTCCATGTATAGTCTTTAGGTAGTGGCTTAGTCCCTGGAGGCTCTGGTTGCTTGGCATTGTTGTACATATGGGGTCTCGAGCCCCTTCAAGCTCTTCCAGTTCTTTCTCTGATTCCTTCAACGGGGGTCCTATTCTCAGTTCAGTGGTTTGCTGCTGGCATTCGCCTCTGTGTTTGCTGTATTCTGGCTGTGTCTCTCAGGAGAGATCTACATCCGGCTCCTGTCGGTCTGCACTTCTTTGGTTCATCCATCTTGTCTAATTGGGTGGCTGTATATATATGGGCCACATGTGGGGCAGGCTCTGAATGGGTGTTCCTTTAGTCTCTGTTTTAATCTTTGCCTCTCACTTCCCTGCCAAGGGTATTCTTTTTCCTCATTTAAAGAAGGAGTGAAGCATTCACATTTTGATCATCCGTCTTGAGTTTCGTTTGTTCTAGGGATCTAGGGTAATTCAAGCATTTGGGCTAATAGCCACTTATCAATGAGTGCATACCATGTATGTCTTTCTGTGATTGGGTTAGCTCACTCAGGATGATATTTTCCAGTTCCAACCATTTGCCTACGAATTTCATAAAGCCGTTGTTTTTGATAGCTGAGTAATATTCCATTGTGTAGATGTACCACATTTTCTGTATCCATTCCTCTGTTGAAGGGCATCTGGGTTCTTTCCAGTTTCTGGCTATTATAAATAAGGCTGCGATGAACATAGTGGAGCACGTGTCTCTTTTGTATGTTGAGGAATCTTTTGGGTATATGCCCAAGAGAGGTATAGCTGTATCCTCAGGCAGTTCAATGTCCAATTTTCTGAGGAACCTCCAGACTGATTTCCAGAATGGTTTTACCAGTCTGCAATCCCACCAACAATGGAGGAGTGTTCCTCTTTCTCCACATCCTCGCCAGCATCTGCTGTCACCTGAGTTTTTGATCTTAGCCATTCTCACTGGTGTGAGGTGAAATCTCAGGGTTGTTTTGATTTGCATTTCCCTTATGACTAAAGATGTGGAACATTTCTTTAGGTGTTTCTCAGCCATTCGGCATTCCTCAGCTGTGAATTGTTTGTTTAGCTCTGAACCCCATTTTTAATAGGGTTATTTGTCTCCCTGTGGTCTAACTTCTTGAGTTCTTTGTATATTTTGGATATAAGGCCTCTATCTGTTGTAGGATTGGTAAAGATCTTTTCCCTATCTGTTGGTTGCCGTTTTGTCCTAACCACAGTGTCCTTTGCCTTACAGAAGCTTTGCAGTTTTATGAGATCCCATTTGTCGATTCTTGATCTTAGAGCATAAGCCATTGGTGATTTGTTCAGGAAATTTTTCCCAGTGCCCATGTGTTCCAGATGCTTCCCTAGTTTTTCTTCTATTAGTTTGAGTGTGTCTGGTTTGATGTTGAGGTCCTTGATCCACTTGGACTTAAGCTTTGTACAGGGTGATAAGGATGGATCAATCTGTATTCTTCTACATGTTGCCCTCCAGTTGAACCAGCACCATTTGCTGAAAATGCTATCTTTTTTCCATTGGATGGTTTTGGCTCCTTTGTCAAAAATCAAGTGACCATAGGAGTGTGGGTTCATTTCTGGGTCTTCAATTCTATTCCATTGGTCTATCTGTCTGTCTCTGTACCAATACCATGCAGTTTTTATCACTATTGCTCTGTAATACTGCTTGAGTTCAGGGATAGTGATTCCCCCTGAAGTCCTTTTATTGTTGAGGATACCTTTAGCTATCCTGGGTTTTTTGTTATTCCAGATGAATTTGCAAATTGTTCTGTCTAACTCTTTGAAGAATTGGATTGGTATTTTGATGGGGATTGCATTGAATCTGTAGATTGCTTTTGGTAAAATGGCCATTTTTACTATATTAATCCTGCCAATCCATGAGCATGGGAGATCTTTCCATCCTCTGAGGTCTTCTTCAATTTCTTTCCTCAGTGTCTTGAAGTTCTTATTGTACAGATCTTTTACTTGCTTGGTTAAAGTCACACCGAGGTACTTTATATTATTTGGGTCTATTATGAAGGGTGTCGTTTCCCTAATTTCTTTCTCGGCTTGTTTCTCTTTTGTATAGAGGAAGGCAACTGATTTATTTGAGTTAATTTTATACCCAGCCACTTTGCTGAAGTTGTTTATCAGCTTTAGTAGTTCTCTGGTGGAACTTTTGGGATCACTTAAATATACTATCATGTCATCTGCAAATAGTGATATTTTGACCTCTTCTTTTCCGATCTGTATCCCTTTGATCTCCTTTTGTTGTCTGATTGCTCGGGCTAGAACTTCAAGAACTATATTGAATAAGTAGGGAGAGAGTGGGCAGCCTTGTCTAGTCCCTGATTTTAGTGGGATTGCTTCAAGTTTCTCTCCATTTAGTTTAATGTTAGCAACTGGTTTGCTGTATATGGCTTTTACTATGTTTAGGTATGGGCCTTGAATTCCTATTCTTTCCAGGACTTTTATCATGAAGGGGTGTTGAATTTTGTCAAATGGTTTCTCAGCATCTAATGAAATGATCATGTGGTTCTGTTCTTTCAGTTTGTTTATATGATGGATCACGTTGATGGTTTTCCATATATTAAACCATCCCTGCATGCCTGGGATGAAGCCTACTTGATCATGGTGGATGATTGTTTTGATGTGCTCTTGAATTCGGTTTGCCAGAATTTTATTGAGTATTTTTGCGTCGATATTCATAAGGGAAATTGGTCTGAAGTTCTCTTTCTTTGTTGTGTCTTTGTGTGGTTTAGGTATAAGAGTAATTGTGGCTTCGTAGAAGGAATTCGGTAGGGCTCCATCTGTTTCAATTTTGTGGAATAGTTTGGATAATATTGGTATGAGGTCTTCTATGAAGGTTTGATTGAATTCTGCACTAAACCTGTCTGGACCTGGGCTCTTTTTGGTTGGGAGACCTTTAATGACTGCTTCTATTTCCTTAGGAGTTATGGGGTTGTTTAACTGGTTTATCTGTTCCTGATTTAACTTCGATACCTGGTATCTGTCTAGGAAATTGTCCATTTCCTGAAGATTTTCAAGTTTTGTTGAATATAGGTTTTTATAGTAAGATCTGATGATTTTTTGAATTTCCTCTGAATCTGTAGTTATGTCTCCCTTTTCATTTCTGATTTTGTTAATTTGGACGCACTCTCTGGGTCCTCTCGTTAGTCTGGCTAAGGGTTTATCTATCTTGTTGATTTTCTCAAAGAACCAACTTTTGGTTCTGTTGATTCTTTCTATGGTCCTTTTTGTTTCTACTTGGTTGATTTCAGCTCTGAGTTTGATTATTTCCTGCCTTCTACTCCTCCTGGGTGTATTTGCTTCTTTTTGTTCTAGAGCTTTTAGGTGTGCTGTCAAGCTGCTGACATATGCTCTTTCCTGTTTCTTTCTGCAGGCACTCAGCACTATGAGTTTTCCTCTTAGCACAGCTTTCATTGTGTCCCATAAGTTTGGGTATGTTGTACCTTCATTTTCATTAAATTCTAAAAAGTTTTTAATTTCTTTCTTTATTTCTTCCTTGACCAGGTTATCATTGAGTAGAGCATTGTTCAATTTCCACGTATATGTGGGCATTCTTCCCTTATTGTTATTGAAGACCAGTTTTAGGCCGTGGTGGTCTGATAGCACGCATGGGATTATTTCTATCTTTCTGTACCTGTTGAGGCCCGTTTTTTGACCAATTATATGGTCAATTTTGGAGAAAGTACCATGAGGAGCTGAGAAGAAGCTATATCCTTTTGCTTTAGGATAGAATGTTCTATAAATATCCGTTAAGTCCATTTGGCTCATGACTTCTCTTAGTCTGTCTACATCTCTGTTTAATTTCTGTTTCCATGATCTGTCCATTGATGAGAGTGGGGTGTTGAAATCTCCCACTATTATTGTGTGAGGTGCAATGTGTGTTTTGAGCTTTAGTAAGGTTTCTTTTACGTATGTAGGTGCCCTTGTATTTGGGGCATAGATATTTAGGATTGAGACTTCATCTTGGTGGATTTTCCTTTGATGAATATGAAATGTCTTTCCTTATCTTTTTTGATGACTTTTAGTTGAAAATTGATTTTACTTGATATTAGAATGGCTACTCCAGCTTGCTTCTTCCATCTCTTGTATTCTGTTGGTGAAGCTTGTATCTACAGCTCCTTATCTCTTCTTTTGGTTTTCTATATCCAGGGTTGTTTCCATGTGTTCTTTCTTGATTGCTTCTATTTCCATTTTTAATTCCTTCAACTGTTTGATTGTGTTTTCCTGGAATTCTTTCAGGGATTTTTGTGTCTCCTCTCTATGGGCTTCTACTTGTTTATTTATGTTTTCCTGGAATTC
Organism: Rattus norvegicus; assembly: GCF_021556685.1. Classification (NCBI taxonomy): domain Eukaryota; kingdom Metazoa; phylum Chordata; class Mammalia; order Rodentia; family Muridae; genus Rattus; species Rattus norvegicus. The sequence continues at coordinate 60,034,085 of NC_141539.1, forward strand.
TTTCAGGGATTTTTGTGTCTCCCCTCTATGGGCTTCTACTTGTTTATTTATGTTTTCCTGGAGTTCTTTCAGGCATTTTTGCGATTCCTCTCTGTAGGCTTCTACTTGTTCTCTAAGGGAGTTCTTCACGTCTTTCTTGAAGTCCTCCAGCATCATGATCAAATATGATTTTGAAACTAGATCTTGCTTTTCTGGTGTGTTTGGATATTCCATGTTTGTTTTGATGGGAGAATTGGGCTCCGATGGTGCCATGTAGTCTTGGTTTCTGTTGCTTGGGTTCCTGCGCTTGCCTCTTGCCATCAGATTATCTCTAGTGTTACTTTGTTCTGCTATTTCTGACAGTGGCTAGACTGTCCTATAAGCCTGTGTGTCGGGAGTGTTGTAGACCTGTTTTCCTCTCTTTCAGTCAGTTATGGGGACAGAGTGTTCTTCTTTCGGGCGTGTAGTTTTTCCTCTCTACAGGTCTTCAGCTGTTCCTGTGGGCCTGTGTCTTGAGTTCACCAGGCAGCTTTCTTGCAGCAGAAAAGTTGGTCTTACCTGTGGTCCTGAGGCTCAAGTTCGCTCGTGGTGTGCTGCCCACGGGCTCTTTGCAGTGGCAGCAACCAGGAAGACCTGTGCCTCCCCTTCCGGGAGCTTCAGTGCACCAGGGTTCCAGATGGTCTTTGGCTTTTTCCTCTGGCGTCCGAGATGTGTGTGCAGAGAGCAGTCTCTTCTGGTTTCCCAGGCTTGTCTGCCTCTCTGAAGGTTTAGCTCTCCCTCCCACGGGATTTGGGTGCAGAGAACTGTTTATCCGGTCTGTTTCCTTCAGGTTCTGGCGGTGTCTCTGGCAGGGGTCCTGCTGCTCCTGGGCCCTCCCCCACGGGAGTCCAGAGGCCTTATACAGTTTCCTCTTGTGCCAGGGATGTGGGCAGGGGTGAGCAGTGTTGGTGGTCTCTTCCGCTCTGCAGCCTCAGGAGTGCCCACCTGACCAGGCGGTTGGGTCTCTCTCTCTCACGGGGTCTGGGAGCAGAGAGCTGCTACATTCTTGTCTTCTAAGCACTGATGAGCAGCCCCTTGAAATCTCCACACTGTAGCCTTTCCAGTCCAAAGTTCCAAAGTTTTTCCCACAATCCTCAACAAACAAAAACAAAACAATGCAAAACAACAACAGCAACAAAAACCTCGCATGATCATGCCAGGCACATCAGTACCCCATTTTTGGTATCAACCTGTCTTAGTTCCAGCTTGTATTGGTATGGTGGACACCAGGACCAAAGCAACTTGGGAGGAAATGGTTTATTTGGCTCGCACTCCCGTATCATTGTTCATCCTTGAAGAAAGTGAGAACAGAAACTCAAACAGGGCAGGAACTGTATGGAGGCAGGACTAGATAAAGAATGCACTGAATGAGTGCTATTGACTGGCTTGCTCCTAATGGCTCACTAATCCTGCTTTCCTATAGAACCCCAAACCACCAACCCAAGGGTGGCCAACCATAATGGATAGTCACACCTCTTATTAATCGAGAATTGAGAAAATGTCCGGCAGTCTTGACTACAACACAGTCTTATGGAGGCATGTTCTTAATTATTGTTCCAGCCACAGAGATGACTTTCACTTGTGTCATGTTTACATAAAACTATCCAGCATACATTGCCATTTTTATTTTTACTGATCTCAGTTACTTCACTCAGGATGATATTTTTTTCCTGTAGTTCCATTAGGTACCTGTGGATTTCATGATTTCAGTATCTGAACATCTGAGTCAGTTCCATTGTGTAAATGTACCCTGTGTTATTTATCTAGTCTTCTGTTGAGGGAAGCCTAGGTTGTTCCCAATTTCTGGCTCTTATGAATAGAGCAGCAATGAACATTTTGAGTAAGTGTCTCTGTGGGAGGATGAAGAAGTAACTTTTGGGTATATGTCAAATAGTTATAGCAAGGTATATCTACCTTTTGGAATGTCAATTCCCATCTTCCCCAGAAACCATCATAATCATTTCCATCGTAGTTGTAGAAGTTGACACTGCAACAGCAATGGATAAATATCCCCGTGCTCCACAGCATCACTAGCACAAGCTGTTTCTTGATTTTAGTCATTTTCAAGTATGAAGGTGAATTTCCAAGGTGGTTTTGATGACCCTGATGACTAAGAATGTTGAACATTTGTATACATGTTCCTTGAGCATTCAATTTCTTGTTTTTTGAAAAATTTCTGTTTAGATCTGTACACTCTTATTGTGTTATTTAATTTCTTGATATCTAGATTTTTCAGTTCTTTATTTACACATGGACATTAGACCTCCAGCCCATGTGTAGTTCGTAGAAATTTTTCCCCAAAACACACACGCACAAACACAGAATTTCAAATAAGTAAATATTTGAAAATAAATAAGTAAAATAATAAAATATTTTATCCTAGCTTCACTTTATTCTTTTGTTCTATTCCTGGAATATACAGAACACATTTCTTATCTGAATAAATTTTCATCATGATCCTCGGATTCATATACTACTAAGTTATTTCCTTGTCTGTGAGCTTTGTGAGGGCTTTTTCAGCCCTTTCTTCCTCAGGTCAAACTACAAGTTTGGAGGAAGCTGGGGCTGAGGATTTTCCATCTGTAAGATCTTTCGGTTTCTGAGAAAAACTTAAAGAATTTGCGCACGGGTGGAACAGGTCCCCTTGAGGATGGATCTTTGTTAGGAAACACTAGGGTTCCGGCATGTTTAAAAGCTTTGCTTTTCCTCTCCACCTGGCAAAAGCATGGCAGGATTTCCTGTGCCTTTCATTCTGAGAACGTGGTAGGCTCCAGAAGGCAGAGCTCTGGAACCTCCTGAATGCACTGTTGCAGGCACCCAAGGACGTGTGATCTGGAAACCAGTGCCTATTGGGAGCAGAATTGGAGAAACTAATTGCCACACCAACAGCATGGTGCCGGGAAAGAAACAATCTCTAACAAGAAGCCCACATCTGAATGTTCTCCTGCCTTTGTCTCATCTATTGTATAAGTTATAATCCTACTATGGGCAGGATAGATATGGTTTGATAATTTCTCTCTCCCTTATTTTGGTCAATGCTGTGAACAAATTCATTTTTCACATGAATGTATAGATACATTTATACATATGTAAATACAATGCATATTTATATGACATACATATATATCATGTATATCATATATGATATTTATGATTTTATATATGTGTAATATATATATATATATGTATATATATATACACACACACACGCACACACACACACTGTTTTCTCTTTCTGAAGTAGTCATTATCAAGAGCCACGGTGGAAAGTCTAGTAACAATATGAGAGCCTTTTAAAGGATGGAGGCCACCAATTTTAATCTCTGAAGATAGTCCATGGATAAGTCTTTAAGTAAGGCTACAAATTAGTCTGTTGAGCTTTTTGTATTTCTTGTAAATCGTGCCAAACGTGTCCCCACACCGTCTGTTCTCAAGGCAATAGTTTAGGCAGCCATGACCTCAGTTCTATGGTAGTGGTGGTGAGGCTGATTTTAATTGCAATCCTTTTATTGTTGTTGTTGTTAATATGATGATATGATTTCATTTTTAAAAAATATTTTTAACATATCACATTAGAGTTTAAGATTTTTTTACTTGAAAATAAAGGACTTTAGCATAATCACACCATTAATTTCAAAAAGCAGTGGAAGAAAACTCACCAGTTGATCTTTCTATTTTTATTGGTTATTTTGTTTATTTGCATTTCAAATGTTATTCCCCTTCCCGGTTTCCCCTCCACAGCCCTCCCAATCTCATCCCCCTTTCCTTTGCTCCTATGAGGATACTCCCCTCCCCACCCACCCACCCACTCCTGCCTCACCATTCTAGCATTCCCCTGCACTGGGCTATTGGGCCTTCACAGAACCAAGGTCCTCTCCTCCCATTAATGTGCAACAAGGAAATCTTCTGTTACATATGTGCCTCGAGCCATGGGTCCCCCCTTATGTGTGTACTCTTTGTTAGTGGTTTAGTCCTTGGGAGCTCTGGGTGGTCTGGTTGGTTGATATTATTGTTCTTTCTTTGGGGTTTCAAGCCCCTTCAGCTCCTTTAATCCTTCCCCTAACTCCTCCATTGGCACCCCCCCCCCGACACACACACACCAGTGCTCACCTCACTCTGATAGCTGGCTGCAAGCATCCACATCAGTATTGGTCAGGCTCTGGGAGAGTCTCTCAGAAGACAGCTATATTAGGCTCCTGTCAGCAAGCACTACCTGGCATCAGCAATAGTGTCTGGGTTTGGTGCCTGCAGGGCCTTTCTAACATTACCTTCCTAGAGCTAACCATGGTGTTACACTTTACCTGAGAACTGTGCTCTTCACAAAGCCAGTAATCCATAGCCACTTATTACTTAGAATTCACCCACTGCTGGATCTTTAGAAGTTTCTCAGTGTAAAGAGAAAGTCTTTTCTTTTTTTTTTTTTTTTTTTTTTTTTTTATTAACTTGAGTATTTCTTATATACATTTCAAGTGTTATTCCCTTTCCCGGTTTCCGGGCAAAATCCCCCTCCCCCCTCCCCTTCCTTATGGGTGTTCCCCTCCCAACCCTCCACCCATTGCCGCCCTCCCCCCATAGTCTAGTTGGGATCTCATAAAACTGCAAAGCTTCTGTAAGGCAAAGGACACGATGGTTAGGACAAAACGGCAACCAACAGATTGGGAAAAGATCTTTACCAATCCTACAACAGATAGAGGCCTTATATCCAAAATATACAAAGAACTCAAGAAGTTAGACCGCAGGGAAACAAATAACCCTATTAAAAAATGGGGTTCAGAGCTAAACAAAGAATTCACAGCTGAGGAATGCCGAATGGCTGAGAAACACCTAAAGAAATGTTCCACATCTTTAGTCATAAGGGAAATGCAAATCAAAACAACCCTGAGATTTCACCTCACACCAGTGAGAATGGCTAAGATCAAAAACTCAGGTGACAGCAGATGCTGGCGAGGATGTGGAGAAAGAGGAACACTCCTCCATTGTTGGTGGGATTGCAGACTGGTAAAACCATTCTGGAAATCAGTCTGGAGGTTCCTCAGAAAATTGGACATTGAACTGCCTGAGGATCCAGCTATACCTCTCTTGGGCATATACCCAAAAGATGCCTCAACATATAAAAGAGACACGTGCTCCCCTATGTTCATCGCAGCCTTATTTATAATAGCCAGAAACTGGAAAGAACCGAGATGCCCTTCAACAGAGGAATGGATACAGAAAATGTGGTACATCTACACAATGGAATATTACTCAGCTATCAAAAACAACGAGTCTATGAAATTCGTAGGCAAATGGTTGGAACTGGAAAATATCATCCTGAGTGAGCTAACCCAATCACAGAAAGACATACATGGTATGCACTCATTGATAAGTGGCTATTAGCCCAAATGCTTGAATTACCCTAGATCCCTAGAACAAACGAAACTCAAGACAGATGATCAAAATGTGAATGCTTCACTCCTTCTTTAAATGAGGAAAAAGAATACCCGTGGCTGGGAAGGGAGAGGCAAAGATTAAAACAGAGACTGAAGGAACACCCATTCAGAGCCTGCCCCACAGGTGGCCCATACATATACAGCCACCCAATTGGACAAGATGGATGAAGCAAAGAAGTGCAGACCGACAGGAGCCGGATGTAGATCGCTCCTGAGAGACACAGCCAGAATACAGCAAATACAGAGGCGAATGCCAGCAGCAAACCACTGAACTGAGAATAGGTCCCCCGTTGAAGGAATCAGAGAGAAAGTCTTTTCTATCCGACTGCAATTGCACTCACTAGCGGCTACTCCTTCCGATGTTCCTAAACTTTGTAGGTAAACTCTCTACTGATGTAGGACAAACCAATTTAGAGAAAAACTCAGAAGCTCCAGTCTTTAGCTCAAAAATGACCAGCTGAAATACTTTCTTCATGACACTGACTAACAAAATGTGTTTTTAACTGCTTGAATGACACAAACCCTTATCTACAAAATGAATCCTAACTGTATGATCCTCTTACTGATAAGTTGTTTAACATATTCATTTACAGCTAAAGCGAAATCTGCCTTCCCCAAACTCTAAAATATTCAGTCCCAGTGTATGCTTCTCTTGCAATATATGAATAAAGTTAAGCCCGTTGCTCGCTGTATTTTTGTCTCCTAGAATATTTCTTTTTATTCCATCCAGTTTCTCTGCATAGTTTAAAGCCTTTATCATTTGACTCTATTGTGAGCTTCCAATAGTAAATGCTCCCTAGAAAACTAATAGTTTCAAGGCATAATAAAAGCATTAGGATCTGGTAAAGGAATCTATTTTTACATTACTATTTTGAATTTTTATACTAATAAATGCATTGCCAATATTTTGACATTTTTAGAGTTACTCATAATCTTGTTATGTTATACCACCCATACTCTGTTATGAAGGTAGCTCAGAATCTGAAGTAAATACAAATGGAAGTTAAATATCCTGACTCTATCCAGCCATTCCTTCAGGGTGCCTGTAAGTGATTCTTTGTGCAATGCTATGTTTGAGAACCACATCTTTGATAGTCAAGTTCAATTACATCCCATCCTTGGCACTATACACTCATGTATAACAGGATGTTAAAAATGGGAAGCTTTCTTTTCAGTTCTGGCAGAGGCCCCAAATTCCAAAAAGAAAACAATAGCTTCCACATTCCACACTGAGGTAATAAACTGCCTTTATAAGACGAGCAAAGGAAATAGTAGGAAACAAAAATGAAAACATGTTTTTCAAGCTCCAGTTTTTAAAAAAAAATCTTAACAGCAAAAAGTTTGAGGATAAAAGAAGTTTAAAAAATCTTTTTAAAAAGTACATTCCCCCTGTGATCATAGATTCTCCTTTCCTCCAGAGGGGAGAGGCAGTAAACAGAAGTTACTTAACTATGAACTAATGCTAAGCGTAGTATGACAGAGAAGACAGAAAGAAACAGACAGAGAAAAGAGAAGGAAAGAGACCAGAGAGAGAGGGGGGGGATATTTTCTTTCACCTAAAAAAATAATATGCCATATCAGAAAGAGGTAGCTAGAAATATACTTAAATGCGACAGAGGTGTGATATTGCCACAAGAAACAGATTTTCAGAAGTCTGGAGATGAGGGAAATACTTAGGGTTGCCAGAAGAGAAAGAAAAACAAGTAAATGCATTGTCCTCGAAATGAAAAGTGGCCAATAACTGTTCTGGATAGAAAGACAAATTTACCATTTGGTATTGTATGTTTGCAGAGTTAATACACTCGCTACTATTTGTTCTCTCTAGCTCCCCTCCCCCATGTATAGAGAGACACATAGATGAGAGGTGCATTGGATACTTTAAATCCTCTGCGTTAGTCACACCATATAGAAGTCATGAGACAGTCAACATAGATATTGAAATTAAGCCCAGGGGAGCAGATAGAGAAAGTGTGTGCTGTAATTCAAAGGATTTGGGGATAATTGAGATTGAAGGGGGTTACAGATAGTATTTAAGATGTGATACTTAAGCTGTGCATCATTCAAGTTGGGGTAAAAAAACAATAATCTGTAATTACAGATATTTTTGTCATATTTTAACTATTTCTCCTATTTTATATTATAATTACATCATTTCTAAATTTTCTTCTTTCTCTACAAAATCCTCTCATATACCCTTTCTTGCCATTTTTTTAATTTAAAATTTTGGCTAGCTTTTTACTACCAACTTTTGCATATTTTACATGCAAATAGGTAGTATATTTGAATATAAACTCTTAAATATATACAAATGACCTGTTCACGCTATGTAATATTACTTGTGTATGATGGACTTTTCTAATTTAGGCTTCATATCTGAACATGGGAAAACAAGGGGGAATGGAGATAAATTGTTGACAATAAATGAAATCAGAAGGTTTTTTTTATAATTACACAGGTAATAGTCTCATAAATTCCTAACGCGAGAAGGAAGAAAGAATTTCTTGAATGTCAGAAAAAAGAAAACAAAATTATTAGGCTTATGGAAAAGTTTTGTGTAGGTAAAAAGAAATTTAAAAGGGTGGATTCCTAACTGCACAATATTATTAAATGCTTATAACCCAATGCTGTATTATTTAAAATGTGTCTTTTTTAAACTGTGCTAAATTATGTATACAGGCATGTGTCTGATTGTGAGTGTGTACACATAAGTGGAGATGCCGGGGGGCTTCAGAGGCCTTGGATTCTATGGGTCTGAAGCTGCTGTACCTCTTAGCCACACAACATGGGCACTGGGAACCACATGGCAGTCCTGGGAAGAACAGCAATGGCTCTTCACCATTGATCCATCTCTCTAGGCTCGAGTTTTCACATTTCATTTGATGGGTAAATCTTGGTATTATCCTGAGTAAATCCTGAGAGACTGATCTATTCATATCCCAGAAGATTATTGATAAAATTGATACTATGTTTTTACTTTTGTTTTGCTATTTCCCATTTCTATTCCCAATTAGAATTGTTAGATATTATTAAGGTTCTGTTTTACATCTTTTTTCCAAACATGATTTTTTTAATGTTTATTTGAGGATTTCACATCATTCACCCTGATCACATTCACTTCCTAGTCCTACCAGGTCAGCCACCCAACATTTGCAGCCTTCCCCACAAAATGAAGAAGAAAATGAAGGAGGAGGAGGAGGAGGAGGAGGAGGAGGAGGAGGAGGAGGAGGAGGAGGAGGAGGAGAACAAAGGAGGAGGAGAGGATGATAATGAGGAGTCCAATTTGTGTTGTCCATTTGCTAGCTGTAGGACACTCATGAATTATTGTGGAATTTCAAGTAAAGCTGCAATGAGACACTTTCTAATCTCACTAGGAATGGTGTAGTGCATTAGTGACAAAGATAATAGAGCCCTTACATATTACCATAGGTATGCAAATGCCCCATAACTCCTCAAGGAAGCTTACAGAAGTTTCTTAGAAAATGTAACCCAAACTTTATGACCCAACTATTAAACAACCAGAAGATCTAGCAGATCACCAGCATGAGGCCAATCTGAGTGAAGTGTAAAGATAATCCTACAAACAAGAAAAAGGAAAAAAGGAAGAGAAGGAGAAGGAAGAAGAAAGAGGAGGATGAAGAAGGTGAAGGTGGTCGGAGAAGGAGATAGTGGATAGAGGAGGAGATAAAGAGTAAAGAAAGGAGAAAAGAGATAGATAAAAGGGCGGGAGGGAGAGAGGGAGAGAGGGAGGGAGAAAAGGAAGGAAGGAAGGAAGGAAGGAAGGAAGGAAGGAAGGAAGGAAGGAAGGGTAAGCAAGATTGTTCATGAAAATATTTGCAAACCAAAGCATCAGCAAAAGCTATCCAGTACGAATACATTCATTAAGTCAATTTTTACTTCAGAGATTCTCACTTGGTAAAAATTTGAACCAATGTAATTCTTATTCATTAATCTTAACAGTTGGAGATAAAGTGAAGTTAAATGTCTCTGATAAAAACCTACAGTGAAGTTAAATGTCTCTGATAAAAACCTACAGTGAGAACAGGTGTGCTTCATCAAGCTATAAGACAGCTTACTGCTTGCTTGCTGCTGGCTTGCTGCTGGATACAGATGGTTTCGTGTCTCTGAGAATTCTAAGTTTTGACTCAAAGTCAACTTCTTACTGTTATTGGCAACTAGCTTAAACACTTTGACAAATTTAGATTACAGATATGCCACCTACATTATACCTAAAAATGCAACTGCCATGGGGAAATCTAATTTGGAATCTGATAGATGTGTGATGACTGCCTTTCTTCTTCTTCTTCTTCTTCTTCTTCTTCTTCTTCTTCTTCTTCTTCTTCTTCTTCTTCTTCTTCTTCTTCTTCTTCTTCTTCTTCTTCCTCCTCCTCCTCCTCCTCCTCCTCCTCCTCCTCCTTCTCCTCCTCCTCTTCTTCTTCCTCTTCCTCCTCATCCTCTTTCTCCTCCCCTTCTCCCTCTTACCTCCCCTTCCCCTCTCTCAAACTTTACTTCAAGTCTTCAGATAATGCTCACAGTTTGTGTACATGGAGTCTTGAACTTTTTATTGGATATTTTATTTATTTACATTTCAAATGTTATCCCCTTTCCTGGTTTCCCCTCTGCAAATCCTCTATCCCATACCCCTTACCCTGTTTCTATGAGGGTGCTCCCCCACCCATCCACCCATTCTTACCTCATTGACCTGGCATTCCCCTACACCAGGGCATCAAACTTTCACAGGACCAAGGACCTCTCTTCCCATCGATGTCAGATAAGACCATACTCTGCTACACATACAGCTGGAGACATGGGTCCCTTTATGTGTACTCTTTGGTTGGTGGTTTAGTCCCTGGGAGTTCTGGAGAGTCTTTTTGGTTGATATTGTTGTTCTCTCTAAGGGGTTGCAAACCCTTTCAACTCCTTCAGTCTTTTCCCTAACTCCTCCTTTAGGGTCTCTGTGCTCAGTCCAATGGTTGGCTGTGAGCATCCGCATCTGTATTTGTTAGGCTCTGGCAGCGTCTTTCAGGAATCTTGCACTTTGTAATAGCCATTTTTAAAAAGTGAAAAGATAACATCAATATGATAGACTTGAGACAGAACTAATGATTTTTCTGTAATGCGGGAACGAAGAAAAATGGAAGGATAATCTCATTGTTTGTTTCAGCATTATGCTGTAGAACCTCTGCCTGGGCAACCAAGCGGAAAAGATTTTTTCACTGGCTTAAGGTAGAAAAACCTAGAGAATCTATAGGAAAGATTAATAGATGAGGTTATTAAATGTAAGATTAATTTACTAAATTAATAACGTTTCTAAGAAACTAGCAATAAACTAAAAATTATGCATGTATTACCATCTGTACTAGTATAATATGATGCATTTATGATAAATTTGACAGAAGATGAACAAGTCTTGCACACTAAAAATTATATCACCTAGAATGAATTTAAGACCAGACTATAAGAAAAAAATCATGTACTAAGAGTTTGATTGATCAAATTGTTAACAGAGCAATTTCCCAAATTTATTCTGTAAGATCTTTACTGGATGGCCTCACACTGATTTTAAGACTGATGATATTGGTTGAGTTTCCAAGAAAGTGGGTGTTATTATAGACTTAGGTAAATGAATTAGAGTCAGTATTAAAAGCCAATTTACACACTTTGCTTAATTGATTCCTGTGAAAAATCTTCAGACAGTTCAATAGAAAGGTAAAATTTTACTCAAGGTAAAATCTTAGTAATCCTAGTGACTAAGATTTCTTTACCTTTGCCAGAAAAATTCAAATACACTGAACTTTATTGGAATAAATACTGTCTGCTTTTCAAATGACATAGTTATTAAAAACAAACAAGAAATGAACAAAGGATTTGGAAAAATATTTTGAGCACCCATGTCTAAGAAACAGCTATAATCTAGCACAGAAAGTAGATTCTAACTAAAAAATTAATAACTAAATAAATAAATCAAATAAAATGAAGAAGAAACACAATTTAAGATTTTCCTCCTATTGTGTGGGTAAAATCTGAATAATGCACATTTACACGAGCTCTCAGCACTAATTCCAGCAAAGATATTCATAAGAGATTAAGACAAATATTAAACTATTGTTACTGAGTGCTTTAAATTACATCTGCTACCAAAATATACATGTGTCTGCTAGTCTTAATCAATTTATCTATGGAACAAATTGATATGCTGATGACTGAATTTTCCAGGTCCATAAAGCTCATTCTAGTTTCTGTGTCATTTGGGTGCCTTCCTTTGGTAGTCTAGACACAGCCCGAGTTTGTTAGATATGTTTATAAATGAATTAGAACAGAGGTCTAAACAAAGGCGTTACTGAGGTACAAAATATCCTTTTGTTGCACAGTGTTATTATTAAGAAAAGGTTCCAAAGCCTTCTGGCAAAGAATCATAGATTCCTACAGATGTTTTCTACAGATGAGAACTCAGCTCCTCCTTTTCCAAATATGCAAGTTTTGGGAGAGGTCTTTTCTTCATAGCCCCTGGGAAATAAATTGCAATGAAGACCATGTTTCCTAAAACACTCCTATGATTGTTTGAAATCCAAAGTGAGAAGGTTCTTTTGGCAAATAAATATTTTTGAGACTTTAAAACCCTTAATGTTATTTTGCATTTAGCTCCAAAGTGATAGCCTTGGTACCAAACTCTAAAATTAAACAAACAAACAAACAAACAAACAAACAAACAAAAAACAGGGAGCCTGGCATGATGCTACACACCCGTACCCCCATATGTGTTCACCTACACTACCAACATTACCACACAAGTCCATCGATTGATTTTGTTCAAATCCTTTGAATGACAGTGGCAAGCGCATCAGGAATTTAAGGTCATTCTTCACTACTTAGTGAGCTGGAGGCCAGCCTGAGATGCAGGAGACCCTGTCTGGCACAAAGAAATAACTAGGGAAGAGGAATGCTGAGCTTGTTTTCTCATGAATATGAAATACAGTTTGAAAACAAAGATACTTTGTGTCCTAAAACATGGCCAACGTTTTACAAATTGCTTCAGCCAATCCCTTTATCCCAGATAAGTAAACCTAGGCTGAGAGTGTGGATGTAGTAGAGCAGAGAGCAGAAACCACAGCCACAGTTTTATTCCTAGTCTAGCGTCCTTTCCATTATGTCTTCCAGTTGCCAGGAGGAAATAACCCCTGACAACATAATTAATACTATTTAAAGAGGTCAAAAAAATTGCCCAAGATCACATAGAAAGAAAGTGGCTATTCTGAGACTAATTAACACCAGAGACTCCAATAACTATTACACAGACTATGTCATGTCCTTATATCTTGTGTTAAAAGGACTATACATGAGTTTCATAAGAAACATTTTAATGGCTCTTTTCAGCAACAGGCTACTTAAGGTATTATAATCACACAATACATATAAGCTTCTGCTTAGATACATTCGCTGACTGAATGTTTTGTAAGGGTGCACTCAGCAGACAATGGAAATGTTCATTGTCTATACTTATGGATTCAGACAACATGGAAACTTTGAAGCTTTATTAGAACCCTCTTTTTTTCATGATACAATGTATCCTAAAATGGCAATTTTCCTCACTGGTGAAGTCAAAACTGGAGAGAATGGAGGGGAGGGACAGAAAAGATAAAAGAAATTACCTACTAAAATATGTATTTGAAAATATTCCATTCTATCTATTCATTTTCTTGAAATATAGGACTGCAAGGAAAGCTATAAAATAAGTAAAAATTTTCTCTTGTTTAAATCACCTTGCTTGATTCCCATCAGATTTGTAGATTTGCCACTTGAACATCTCCTTTCAAGGGAAAGTTTCTATAGTCAAGTTCTTTTTAAAAATTCCTCAAGCCTTCTCACTTGAAAAGTATTCACAAAACTCTGATTACTCGTTATACATTGAGCCCCAGTCTTACATTACAATCTCTATTATATTGAAATCATTGGGAGGTTGAAAATAGTGTTGTGTTGGGATATAACATAATGTGCTTATGTATATGCATGCCCCTCTAAAATATGCGATTGTATGTGCTAAAAATAGAACAGAGAGGCAAACGTAAAACACAGGACTCTGGCAAGCACAGTCTTCTTTCTTTTATTCATTGCAAATGCTTCACTTACGTCTGGTAAGTAAATGAAGACTTGTCTTGCACATGCTGAAATGATTAAGAGCAGACAGTACAAGGTTAACTTGCATTCAGTGTATTTAATGTCTTGATATATGCTGCTTTAATGTAGGTTTAAACATTCCAACTGAAGTCATTTAAAATACACAATTTAAAGTAGTCAATAGAGGAAAATTTTAATTAGTTAGCAAAATATACAGAGCAAAATGAAAAGTGACTCTTGGACATATTGAGGAAAATTTGGGAATTCATAAGAGGTATAAAAAAGACTTACGGAAAAATATAGACACAACAACAAGGTCAAAGTTAATGTAAAAAAATATGAAGACCCCAAATCCTCACTAAATATTCAACTTTATTATCTAATAAACTATTATCCAATGCTTTTTACTTAGATATTTAGAGTATATTTTTGAAAACATTTAACGCTGACAAGGATGTAATGTTAAATAGTCTTATACATATTTGGGGTGAACAGGTATGAATTTGGTGAGTAATCTGGGGATGTGTATATAATTTAAATTTTTCCCTTCTTTGCAATAACTTGTAAGAATCTGAGTCACTGCAGTACAAATTCTCAGGAACATACACACAGACATACAAATACATATACAGACACACATACACAGACACATAGAAACACAGACACAAATACATGGACATGCATACACAGAAATACACATGCATGCACACAATCATGAATGCTCATAAGCACACACCTCTACAGACACACACAGACACACACAGACACACACACATACACTGACACACACGAATGCATACACATCACAGTCACATACTTCAATATAGACTGTGGAGACCTTCAAATATTTATAGTTACAATGCTAGTAAATAATATAATGAGAGAAATAGAAATTGTTATAGGATATTTTAATAATACTATTATTAAAACAAAGTTCTCACTTATATTTTATATTTGATAAATTAGTAAGAGAGTGAAAAACTAAACTAGTATTTGGCAGAAATTTAATAAAGAAACTAATTAATATGTATAAGAAATGTACGAGGATGAATGTGTTTGTGCCTGTAATTATATTTTAAATCTGAAAATTATATTTATTAGTTTTGAGGTAAAGTTCATCAAGTCAAGTATTATGACTCTAAAGTATTAAATAGGCAAAAATCTCTCTGATTATTGTTTGTTTTTCTTTATTATTATTACAAGTTTATAAAAGCACTGATGGAAAAGAAACTATAGGAGTATACTGAATCCTGGTCTATGAATTTATATACAATGTGTCTGAAATAGTCAACATAAGTAAATCTTTCTGCATTTACAGAAATTCAAAGTATGTGTTTGATTGTAAACACAAAGTATAAATTCAAAGTACCATGTGTGGATTATAGACCTTCTATCCTTAGCTCTATGTGAAATGATGGATCTCTGGAGATTTGGTATACAATCAGGATGATATTCCATTTTTCAGTCAAGGTTACCTATGGACAGCTATTAAGCTGACACATTAAAAAATGAGCAGAGTATAACAGCATGAGAATTGTATATCTGTCAATAAGACAAAACCCAAGTGTAGATAAAATAAGTTCTAGTAACAATCTCCAAACCCTGACTTAAGCCACAGTTCTCCGTAACCCTCCATCCTTTTGGGGAAATAATTCATATATCTAGCAGTGAATAAGACAGTAAACAAGGAGGCCATTGAAACAGCAACACTGGATGAGAGGATGAACTCCTACAGAGCAAGACCAAGACTAGAATACCAGGAGAGGTAATGTCACTGAATATGAGATGCTGATGTGGGCTCTAAGAGTCACTGAGGGAACAGAAGAGGAAGACAATCCCCCTGAATACAAAACGCTGCTTCACACTTCGGCTCACAGTTACACTCTACTGCCAGGAAACCCACTTATTTTCCCCCTTTCCTTGTTCCGAATAGACATTTTCCTGTGTTTGCGTTATTCCTGGTGACACCATCATAATCTAGTCCAGCAAACACAAAGTGTAGAATTACTTCTATCTTTTTTTATCAATTTTCTGATACTTTGATAATATAATCCATAATCTTGTCTTAATTTCATTTGTGTGACAGATGTCGCCATTTGTCTTATCTTCCTTTTTTTAAGATCATCTACTCATGGAGGTGTAAGGAAAACTGTTCAGCGATTAAATCATGGTTACAGATCCCTAACTCATCCTGGGAAGAGCAGCTGTGACAATCTGTCTTTTCTCATACAGCCAATCTTAGGCTCCCCCTTCTCAGGTGGTTGGCATTGCACTGGGCTGGATGAATTTCCACTTCTTCACCACTATAACGTGAAGAAATTTTTCTCAGAGTATAAGAAAGTGTAGTGCAAAAGATGAGAGGCTGTAAAACTAGACATTGTTGATTTTGCAATTTAAATCTACCACACTGTATGTGTAGGTTTAGAACATTTCAAGCCTAGGTTTTCTTTGCCATAAGGTAGGCAAAGATGACATTGCTCAGAAAATAATGTTGTTCTTAGAATTTATCCACCATAAAAAGTGTGCTGTTATTTCTGTTGCTTGAGCACAGAAACTGGCAAACACGTATTCAAAATCATCAACTCTATTTTTTATTCCTACTATCCTAGTTTGGGTCCTGTTGCTATGATAAAGAGCATGGCCAAGGGACACTTGGGCAATGAAGGGTTTATTTAGTTTATACTCCCACATCACAGTTCATCATTAAGAGCAGTGAGAGCATGAACACTAAGCAGGAACTTGGAAGCAGTGACTGAAGCAGAAGCCGTAGAGGACAGTCACTGCTTACTGATTTGCTTCCCATGGATTGTTCATTTTGCTTCCTTATACAACCAAAGACCACATGCTTAGAAGAGACCCCACCCACAGTGGGCTGGGTCCTTCCGCATTAGTCATTAATCAAGAAAATGCCCCCACAAACTGGCCCGTAGTGCAATTTAATGGAGGCAATTCAAACGAAGAAAAGTTTCTTCTTTCCAGTTGACCAGAGCTCATGTTGAGTTGATGAAAATTAACCAGCACATCTAGAAATATCAATATTTGACTCTCAGCTCTGAATTTCTTTTAGTGTACAAATGCATTCTTTTAAAAAGAAACAAAAATCTTTTGTTCATTTAATAACTTCTCCAATGTGAAATTATAAAAAGGAAGAACACACTGAATGAAGTAATGGAGATGACTTTAGCTGAAATGCGCAGAGGAAGGGAAGGTAAATCCTTTAGAGAACTCCTCCAGCAGATAGGCATGGACCCCGATCGAGGGATGGGGACACGCACCCATCTCAAAGTTTTTAACTCAGCAATGTTTTTGTCCAAAGGAAAAACAGGGGCAAAAAATAGAGCAGAGACTAAAGGAAGGACCAACCAGGGACTGCTCTACCTGGGGATCCATCAGGTCTGCAGACACCAAGCCCAACAATTGCCATGGCCAAGAGGTGCTTGATTCCTGAGGAAGACTGGCCAGCAACTGACCAATGCAGATGTGGATGCTTGGAGCCAAACATCAGACTGAGGTCAGGGAACCTGGTGGGTGAGCTGGCAGAAGGACTGGAGAAGTGGAGGAGATTGAAACCCCATTGGAAGAACAACATAGGCGGGACTTACGACCCAGTTCTCCCAGAGTCTAGACCACCAATCAAGGAGTGTACCTGGAGGGATCCACGGCTCCAGTTACATATGTAGCAGAGGATGGTCTTGCCTGACAGCAACAGGACTGAGACCCTTGGTCCCAAGAGGTTTGAAGTCCATTGTAGGGGGATGCTGGAACAATGGGGCAGGAGAGTGTGGGTGGGTGGGGAAGCCCTCTCATAAAGACAAAGAGGAGGGGGAGGGCAGCTGTGGGTTGGGAGGCTGGTGGAGGGGTAACTGGGAAGTGGGATATCATTTGAGATTTAAACAAATGGAATGATTAATAAAAAAAGGAAAAAAAGGGTGAATCGTTTTACCTTCTATAAACTTTACTCATATTTAGAATCAATTTTTCTTTAACGTTTTTTTCTATCACAAAGCCTGTTTTATTTTTTAAGTCTGTTTGTCTAGATTAAGCCCTATCTTGAAATATTAGTAATAAAAGATAACGCATTTTCTTGGAATTCTTTTTGAGAAAAATCAAAATGCTGATCAATTAAATATTCCTGCTTTGGAAAAGTTTGTCATCCTCCCCTTTTAAGGATGGCACAGTTTTAGCTGATCAACATTTTCATCAAAGTGCCTGGATACAAAATAACTCAAAAAAATCAATAGCCCTTTTATAAACAAATAATAAACAAACTGAGGGGGGAAGTTATAACTTTCATAGTATTCTCAAATAATATAAAATATCCTGGAGTAACTCTAATCAAGCAAATGAAGCACTTGAAGGTTGAAAGCTTTGTCTTTTAAAAAGAAACTGAAGAAGATATCAGAAGTTAGATCTCCTATGCTTATGGGTCAATAGGATTAACATAGTAAAAATGGCCATCTTACTGAGAGTCATCTACAGCTTCGTTGCAATCTCCATTCCAAAACAATACTTCACAGACCTTGAAGAAACAATTTTCAACTTCATATGGAAAAACAAGCAAGCAAGCAAACAAACACAGGATAGGTGAAGAAATCCAAAACAATAAAAGAACTGCCCTAGGTCTCACCATTCCTGATTTCCAGTTGTACTACAGATATATAAATAGAAAGCACGTGGCATTGGCATTGAAATGGACAAATTATCAATGGGATCAAACTGAAGACCCAAACATACACACACACACACACACACACACACACACACACACACACACACACGAATACCTGGTTTTTAAATTAAGAAACCAGAAATATAAATATACACTGGAAAAAAAGGCAGCATCTTCAAGAAGTGGTGCTGGTCAAACTGAATGCAAACAGATCCATTCATATTATACAGCACACAACTCAAGTACAAGTGGGTCAAAGGACTCTACACAAAACGAGATCCACTGGATGTGATAGATGAGAAAATGAGGAATAGCCTTGAATACATTGGCAAAGACTTCCTGAACAGAATACCATCAGCACAGGACTGATTAACAAATAGTAAATGAGACCTCATGAAACTGGAAACCTTCTATAAGGCAAAGGACACAGTCATTCAAACAAAGCAGGCACCTACAGAATGACAAACGCTGTTTTTTTCCCAACTCCATATCCCATAGAGGATTAATATTTAAATTAAATAAAAAGTCAAGAAACTACATATCAAAAAAATCTAATCCAATTAAAAAACGTTGCCCACATGTGGGATATATTGTTTCTAGCTGGGATGGATTGTGTGACTTCAGTGGGAGAGGCAACATCTAGCTTACAGAGACTTGAAAAATTGGGGACTACCCAGGGGACCTCTACCCACTCAAAGGAGAAGGGGAGGAAGATGGGAGAAAGTTTGTGGGAGGGGCTGACCTGAAGAAGAGCAGTGAGTAGGGTGTAAAGAGAATTAAAAAAATAGGACATAGATGTAAACAGAATTCTCAACAGAGAAAACTCAAATGACTGAAAGACACTTAAATGTTTAATATCCTTTGCCCTCAGGAATATGCAAATTGGAACTACTTCGAGATTCCCTTTGTCATTATTGGTAAGATCAATAACACAGGTATCCACTCATACTCACAATGATGCAGCACAAGAAGAATAGTCCTTCATTGCTGGTGGGGGTGAAAACTTATACAGTCATCATGAAAATCACTATGGCATTTTCTCAGAAGGCTGGGAATTAATTGACCCAAAGATTCAGATATACCACTCTTGGGCATATACCCAAAAGATGCTCCATCCACAAGGTACTGCTCAAGCATATTCATTTCTGCTTTATGCACAATAGCCCAAAACTGGATACAGCCCAGATGTCCCTCAACCAAAGAATAGATGAAGAAAGCCTGGTACACTTAGACAATGGAGTATTCCATAGATGATAAAATAATGACATCACAACATCCACAGGCAAATGGATGAAACTATAAAAGTGTCATTCTGAGTGAGGTAACCCAGACCCAGAGAAATAAATATGTTATATATTTGCTTATATGTGAATATTAGCCATTAAGTAAATAATAACCAAGGTACAATCTGTAGACCCAGAGAGGTTAAGTATAGAGGAAGGGACTAGAGGGACCCACGTATCTCCCTGGGATGGAGAAATAGAGTTGAGTTTCTCATAGACTACAACATGTAGAGTTGTGTATGGAATGAATAGGTGGTAAAGGCAAGAAGAAAGAGAGAGTAAAAGGGAAAAAAATTCAGGGAGAAACAGGTAAAATTAATGGGCATTTGAGGGATGATATAGAAATCTAGTGTAATGGAAACTTCCTAAAATACGAAGGTGATCCTAATGAGGAATACTAGTAATGGGGCATACAGTGCCTCAGTGGCTATCTCTTTTAGCCATATCAGTCTTCCAGTTTAGGATTAGCACACATTAAATCCCCCATGGAAATCCACAAACAGCCCAGGCTGTTACTAAGACAATGAGTTTTTCTCTGCAACAGAGAACAGGTCCCATTGCTGAGGACAATGTCCACACAACTCATTGAACATGGAGACGTCCATCTGGAGTGTACATGGAGCCTTCACCTCTATATTCTAGTGTCTTTGTTACAGGAGTGTCTCCAGTAGGCTACCAAGAGTTAAACACCAACACAGTCACAAAACTTTTAACTTACAATCTGTCCTGCTTGCAAGATATTCTAGGATGATGGTGACCCAAAACTTGTGGGAGTAGCAAACCAATGTTTGATTTGACTTAAGGTCTATTCTATGAGAAGAATCCCATTCCAGACACTGCTTGGCTGACCAAGATTCAGAGACTATATCCCAAAAACCTCAGGTAAAACCAAACACCATCAGTATTTAAAAGACTCTTCCATTGCTGGTGGTTTTGCAAACTGGTACAACCACTCAGGAAATCAATCTGGAGGTTCATCAGAAAATTGGAAATAGATCTACCTAAAGAGCCAGCAATATCATTCTTTGACATATACCCAAAGATGCCCCACTATTCCAGAAGGGCACATGTGATACTATGTTCATAGTGACCTTATCTGTGATAGCCAAAAGCTGGAAACAACCCAGAGGTCCCACGATGGAAGGATACATTACAGGGTTCATTTACACAATGGAATATTACTCAGCTACTAAGAAAGATGACATCATTAGCTTTGCAGGTAATTGGAAGGAATTGGAAAATGTCAAGACTATACTTTCAGGGATCATTTCTATAGTTCGTCACTAGGGAAAATGTCATCCTGAGTGAGGCTACTCAGACCCCAAGGGACATTCATGGTATGTACTAATAAGTGGATATTAGCCAAAAAAAGTAGAGAATACCCAGAACACAATCCACAAAACTCAAGAAGCTTAACAAGCCAAAAGGCCGAAGTGAGGATGCCTTAATCTCACTTGGGAGGGAGAAGAAAGCAATCACGGGAGGGGGGCGGTGCATAGCAGGGAGACACCTGGGTGGAAAAGAGGACAGGGATGGGAAAAGGAGAACATGACCAGGTATTGGAGGGACAGGACTGAAGCCCTGAAGCCCAGCAGAAAAAAAATGGAAACAGGCAATCTCGGGAGGTAGGAGGTGGAAAAACGCTCTACAATGTACCAGAAACCAGGGAGGTGAGAGACGCTCAGGACTCGGGGGAGGGACTTTAGATGAAATGTCATACAGTGGAGAGAGGGAACTTGTAGAGTCCACATCCAGTAGAAAGACCAGACATCAAGTGGAAGGATGACATTGCCATCCCACAGTCAAAAAATAACCCAGAATTGTTCCTGTCTGAAAGAACTGTAGGGACAAAAATGTAGAAGAGCCTGAGGGAAAGGAGGTGCAGTGACAGGTCTAAATTAGGATCCTGCTCAAGGGGAGGCCCCAAGGCCTGACACTATTGTTGATGTTGTGCTGTGTTACAATCAGGAGCCTAGCATGACTGTCCTCAGAGAGGCAAAACAAGCAGCTGAGTCAGATGCAGATACTTGCACCCAACCAATGGACAGAAACTGGGGACACCTGTGGTTGAAACACAGAAAAGCTGGAAAAAGCTGAGGAGCAGGGCGATTCCATAGGAAGACCAGCAGTCTTAACTACGTGGACACCGGAGGTCTCTCAGACAAGAGCCACCAAAGAGGCAGCATACACCAGCCGATACAAGGTCCCCGACATATATACAGCAGAGGACAGCCTGGTCTGGCCTCAGTGAGAGAAGATGCATCTAACCCTCAGGAGACTTGAGGCCCCAGGGAATGGAAAGGTCTGGTAGGATGGAGCTTGGGGGTGGAGACATCTTCTTGGAGGTGGTGGTGAGGTGGTGTGGTATGGGGAATAGTTAGAGGGCAGACTTGGAGGGGGGTAGAAAGTGGACTCTAAAAAGGATTAATGAAAATATATATATATGCAAAATAAATGTAAAAATGACGTCTAACGATATTCTGCTATATTTATAGATCAGTGAGTTCCTTATCTAGTCATCATCAGAGAGGCTCCTTTTGCAGGAGATAAGAACAGATGCAGAAATCTACAGCCAGACATTATGCACAGAGAGATGACTGCATCAAACCTTTTCCCTCAGAACTCAGGGAACCCAATGGAAGAGGAGATGGAAAGAGTGCAAGAGGCAGTGGTGATGAAGGACACCAGGAGAGCAAAATCCTCTGAATCAACTGAGCAAAGCTCACATGAATTCATGGTGACTGAAGCAGCATGCATAGGACCTACACAGGTACACACCAGATCCTCTGTGTATATATTATAGATTTTAGTTTAGCGTTTTTATGGGACTCCTGAGTGGAATAACACGTGTGTCTCTGATTCTTGCTCTTCTTAGTACGATTTCCTTCTGTTGACTTTCCTTGTCCAACTTCAGACGGGTTTTGTTTTACCTTATTACAGTTTATCATGTTTGGTTGTTTTCCCTTAGAAGCCTGTTCTTTTCTATTGAGAAGCAGAAAGGAAATGGAACTGGAAGGAGTAGGGAGAGGGGAGGCTATAATTAGAATATATTGTATGAGAAAAGAATTTATTTTCAATAAAAAAGAACAGCATTGTTTTAGTGAACTACACTTACTAGGAAAAATACAATCAATGCATCCAACGAAGACAAGAAAACCTTAGTACTGATTCATAGGACTGTGACAAAGATTTCCAAGTGCTAGAGGGCTGCAGGGGGTTTCCTCTCTGCAACTATCATGTGTGTGTGCTAATTAGTCAATGATTCTACACATAATTTTTAACTTATTGCTGAACTTGCTAAGCAAACCACTAATTACAAAACTAAAAGATAACAGTTTTGAAAACATTCTAGATATGTCTGACACTGTAATTGTGAGTCATAAGAAAAGTGAAAGATTGCCAGTTCTACAATCAGTTAACCAAATAGCTTTAAGCCAAATGCTTGTCCAATCAGCAATGGTCATAGATGTGAAACCCCTTAGACCAGTTGCTCCGTAGCAGATCTCACTGCTAATCTAACATCTTAGAGGAGTAAATAGAAAAGACTGGTGAATCGACTGGAGGAATTCCAATATCTCCTTTCTCTGAACTTCCACCAAAACCTGAATTAGTGCCTCATGAGAATCATCAATTCCTGAATAAAGGACAATAACTCATCTTGAGAGTCCGGAGTGTGATTAGCTCTTCTGTTGCCATGCCAAGTGTAGCTCATTGTTTATTTTTCTAATGCCCTGCTGTGTTAATGCTAGCCATTTAACTGTTTATTGAGTACTGAACATCATCTAGAATCTTGGCAAATCACACCTTAATCCAAGGAAGGGTTAAATTTCGTGCATGGAAATTTAATAGGAAAAAACATTCTTAAGAATTGAAAAGGAATCTGAGTAAATAGTTTTCTCTTTTGAAATCAACACATTTAACTCTGTCTCTGAGTTTCCAGTTGGGGAGAAAGGGAATTTACAGAGTCTAAACAGGAATTTAGAACATAGTTTCTTAGACAAAAATCAGAGATTGACAGATAACAGTATGTAAAGATGCTTTCTCCCACTGTTAGTTCTTATAGGTGTTTTGACCAGCTACTTCTTTGAGCTGATGCAGGGGGGAAATGAAAAACTTTTCAGATATGTTGCTTGTTATACATTTGAGCATGCAACGGCTTAAGAATTAACAGAGCTCTTGCAAAAACCAAATACATGTTAGCAGGTCCAACATTCAACCTGAAACTCTTAAGAGTAAACGTTTTTTGGCATACTCACACATTACTCATTCTATGCTTGTCTCAGAGCTGCCTCAAACTCAATCAAAAAATTTCCTGCTAGCACCACACATTTTTCAGGTACCTTGTATATTGTAATACTTTGATTTAAGAAGTGTTGATGAATCATTGGGTAAAGAAAAGTTATTATGAATTTAGGATGCATATTCTAGCCAGCTTGGTGTGCTTCTCCAAAACAAAGTAACAAAGAAAAAAAAGAAAGAAATTACAGGAAGTCATAACTAAAAAACAAACATGAAAAAAAGGACTAAAAAGGTAGCATTGATACTTCATGGAAAGAGTTCTCAAAGTTTCTCTCTCCATTTCAAGAATAGGGTACAGAACACACAATTCAAACTGCAGCGTTCTTCTAGAAAACTCATTCTGTTAAAATTTGAGCAAAAAGCCTAGCATGTTATTCATAGTGAGTCACTGCATATAGCAAAGATTTAGTCACAATTTAATATTGCCAATATCAAAACCTGTCAGATACTATTATCAACAAACAGAAGAAAAGATGACATTGAATAATACTAACAAAAGAAACAACTCTAAAATTACAAAAGGATGGGTGACTCTAGAGACAAACATGAATGACCATGATCCTAGAACATAGAGCCTTCTCCAGCAGTTTTATCAACTGAGAACCAAGAATTCAAGTAGATGAACCTTTAGGGGACATTCTCATTCAAACCACCATACCATGATTTGGTATGGTAACAGTCCTATGAAGTTTTAGTCTAATAGTTCAGGGCATGTCTCTAGTAACTTTAAGAAATATCAGATGAGCAGGTAACAGAAAAGTGGAGAAAATCTCAGTCGTGGGCCACAGATCTTATCTGCAAACATTCTTATCCTTTAGGGTGGTAAAAGCCAGAGTCTGCATGTATATTGAAATGAGTTATTTAGTAATAGGTCACATACAGAGGAAAACAACAAATTACAGTTAAGGTGGCCCAATACAATTGAGACATGTACTTACAATAGTCTATCTACAACATTGTATTTCTCATCAAAAAAAAAAAAAAAAAAAGAAAAGAAAAAAGAAAAACAACCAATCAGCCTTTATAGTCACATCTTCTATGCATGAAGTTTTGGTCTCTGTGATAATTATGTTTTGGAGAGCTGTAATACAATGTCAGCAATGACCCCTGTAGACAAATGTCCTATCTACCTTCCTCCCCATATCTTTGGACCAGCATCTCATATTCTGTTTGCTTACTCAATCATCTATAGTCATTGCACGTATAATTATAGCTATTATACATTTCCTTCAGTGCCAGGATTATACACTTTAGCCATTGAAATTCTCAACTGCATGACCCAAGCTTTACTCTAAAGATGCCATTTTAATATGTATCCGAAAATGAGCGAGGTTGTGGTGAGCATTGGAGACTATGGAATAGGAATAGAAAGAAGGAAGAATGACAGAAGAGTCTTTCAAAGAGCTGTGACTGATTGGGGGAGAATCAAGTTCAGGTTTGAAATGGAGATGTGGCAAGGAGATTCCTCCAAAGGGAATCACAGTTGTGGGTCACTGTGTGCTTTTATGTAAAGCGAACGTGATGCCGAGATGACAGCCGTACAAAGCATGGACAGAGGGGTGCTAAGAAGAAAGCTCAGGATGTGGGATGTCAGCGAGAGACTATGAAAGTCTGAACTGAAAATCTTCCTGGAACTAAAAATTGAAATCTACCCTAAAGAGTAAGTGAAAAAGTTAACTTACAAACTGAGGTAAATATACTTGTGATTGTTTTTAGTACATATTAAATGCTATTTTAAAGTGAAATATAATTCTATTTCCAGAGAATTAAACAGACAATTAAGATTTAAGGCAACCTTTTTGTTCTCTTTCTCTGACTACCAGCTACAAATTATTTTACTTTATTTAACTACAAATTAAACATTATATTACTGTTAAGACCTAACTCATAAGGAAAGGGACTGATAACACTATGTTTGAAGATGCTTCCAGACCCCTACATAGTTCTATGACTTTTTAATTACCTGTTCTCTAATGTAACCCTGAGATTTCAGGGAAATAAGTACGTAGTATCAACTGCACACTTCAAGTTTAGGAACCAATCATCAGGAACTGGCAAGTCCAGCTAATGAGTCTTCAGTATTAGCAGCAGATAACACCAGTCAAACAATGTTATGCTAAATGGTTTGAATTAACTTCCGGTCAGAATTTGGATGAGATGAATACAGACAGATCTTCACTCAAACTATTGCTTTTAATCGCTTACATTTGTGTACCAGATTGAATGTATTAGCAAAGGATATAAAAAGTTTCCTTTCCAAAAGAGGAAAGGCCTTGTATTACTGATATCTAGACATATACAAACAAAATATTCTATTTTCCTAAAAGAAGAATAAAATGGAAAATTACTTGTGACCTTATAAAATTCTTCATAAAGCCCTTAAAGAGGAAGTTGAGCGACTAAAGCCGTATGGCCTCACAGATCTTTCTTCTATCATTTTATTTGTAGTCTGCAGTGGATATCTCTCTCTGTCTCTATCTATGTCTATATCTTTATATACATTCAGTCACTCTTTATTTAAAACTCTTTTTTAATTGTTTGTATTTTGAAGAACAGTTTTTATTTATTTTTTCAAATCCTTACAAAAACCTAAATACCCAGCCATCTAAAAACATTAGGAAGCATCTATCTTATGTGTGGGAAGCATGCTCGACCGTCAGCCCACAGTTATGCAGGTCCGCCAGTGTGCACGGCTCCTTCAACTTTTACAACTGGACAGTAGAAAAGACCCATTTTGAGTCCCTAATGGACATTTATTCCAAAATGCTTATGATATTTTCTACTCTTGTCAGAAGAGTAGAAGAGGAGGCTGAGGATAAAGATGGGGGAAGCGGGGTGATTGAGGAGTGAGTAAGCATAGAGCCTGTCAACTGTTAGTTTTGACAAAGTTTGTCTCTCCTGTGCTTGAGTGACTTCACTGCCTTCTCATTAAAGTGCTGTTTCAAGAAAAAGTTGAGATTAAAATTCTTCTCCGGGAGCTGGAGGGATGGCTCAATGGTAACAAGCATTTATTCTTCTTGTAAAGGACCTAGGTTCAGTTTCCATAACCTACATGGTAGGTCATAGCCATTTCTAACTCCCGTTTGAGGGACTCTGATGCCTTCTACTAACCTCGGTGTATACCATGCATATACACAGTGCATACACATACATGCAGGCAATACACCAGTCTAAAAAATATTCTTGGGCTGGAGAGATGGCTCAGTGGTTAAGAGCACTGAATGCTCTTCCAGAGGTCCTGAGTTCAAATCCCAGCAACCACATGGTGGCTCACAACCATCTGTAATGAGATCTGATGCCCTTTTCTGATGTGTCTGAAGACATCTACAGTGTACTCATATATAATAAATAAATCTTTAAAAAATATTATTTTCTGCACTTTGGTCTTTAAGTCAAATAACTATATATTTGTGATAATGCTATAATTATTTGGAGATAAAAGACACTTTGTTTTTCTCAAGTTACACAAGAGAAAATTAAAAGATTATTTCCCATGTTTTTGAATACCGTGTCCAAATCAATATTAGGATGAACCATATACATACACATCACCAGATTTCAGGCTTCTCTAGAAGGTAGGTGACATAAGAACTCATGGTAGCCTTTACTTCATAATACCCAGCCATTAAGGGTCAGGGTCAAGGTACTGGCATTCATGTTTTGCTGCAGAATATATATGTAACTTATGTAACTTACAATGTAACTTGAACTGTCTTACAACAGTTCAGAAGGTTCTATTTTGTTGCACTATAAGAGCCATATGTAGGGTTCGAGGAGTGTGTGACATAATCCCTGGAAACTCATAAATCATTCATTATGAGACCACAGCAAAACCAGAAAATAATCGCTCAAGTAAAATATTTTGAATGCTAAGTGTAACTGTGCATTTTGCATCTTCAGAAACCATTTAGGTGTTTATAGAGGCTTGGTTTAAGGTTATTTTCCATTGCAGTTTGAGCTACAACTGGTAGGTGGTGCTGTCAGGATATGGTTCATGGGTTCTCTGAAACTGGCTCCTTTCTATGAGAACTTTGGAAACCTTCTATATTTTGCAGTTTGTTGAGGATTCTTGTTAAGCATACCTAGAACTACTTTTCCAGGTAAATATCAGAGAAGTAACTCTGATATTCTGCTATTCTAAATGTTCTGAAGCAGTTGGCAACTGAAGACTGAACAGATACTGTGTTTCTGACGTTCTTGATACATTGTGACTTCACCAACACTTAGGCATGTTGCCCGATTTCTTCTTTTATGCGCTGTTTTCATTTTTATCTACCATTAATGCTTGAGTCCTTGCAATGAAAAAGCAGGCCTGAAAAGCAGCAGTTCTTAGGTAACTAAGATCCTTCCCCTGTCCTCCCTGTATTCTTCAGCAGCGGCTTCCCGTTGCAGTACAAAAAAAAAAAAAAATGAAATAATAAAGGAAGGTAGGAAGAAATATTGAAACAGAAAGAGAAGGAAAAGAAGAGAAAGGCAGAGGAAAAAGACAAAATTGTAATTGTCTTCTTTGTCAACATGAGATATTAGTAACTAATTTACTGATTTCTAGGAAACAGAATCTTTAAAAAAATGTAGGAAAAGTAGATAAGTAAGAGAGAGAGACGTGCAGAAACAAAACAAGGAAATATATTTTTTAAGTTCCGTTTCCTTAGTGGGAGAGTAGGAGTGTCAGCCATTTTTACAGTTAGCTCAACACAAAATCATAACATCTGACCACTGGAAAAACAGGGAGTTTCCACATCTACATGCTGAGGGTCATTTCTTGATTAGACAAAACAATAACACCAATAAAATACTTCTTGAAATTTGTTACTTGATCTACTCCACTGTCAAAAAGTGACTGTTAATTACTGGGAGGATCAGCCTCTACTGCTTCCTATCCAGAATTTATAATATGAGCTCTTAAATATTGTACAAACATGATATTCAGTAAAATATTTTGTTCAGTGAATTGCACCTAAAACCACACTTGTTACTTTAACATGCTTATATTCTCATGGACGTGTGTAGCTGAATATTCCACAAAAGCTATCTAATACGGGTAATTTTAAAATTGATTTGTATGCTAAAAGCATTTATTAATTTTAAATTTTTTCTTTTCTTTTTTACACTCCAGATTTTATTCCCTTCCCAGTCCACCCTCTGACTGTTCCACATCCCATACCTTCTCACTCCGCCCAATCTCCACGAGGATGTCCCTACCCCACCCCCACCATACCAGCCCTCTAAACTCCCTGGGGCCTCCTGTCTCTTGAGGGTTAGGTGCATCTTTATGTTTTATCTTTAAATCTCACAACTTATTTCAGGAAAGGTAGTGTGAATACTGAGTGTATAAAGCACATCGCTAGTATGAATAATTAGAATTCACCACATGTAATAAAAACTGGATAAAGATTTTCATTTTAATTTAAAGTAAATCTAAGGAAGACCTAAAAAAGTATTCTTTTATATGACTCCAGGACAGTAGAAAAGGTTAAAATATAAACATATGCCTGTACTTTAAGTTTAGTATATTGCTAGATGCTTTTCTTAGTTACGTAGACTGCATTTATTGGGAGCTCTTACCATCAGCTTTAAGTGCTTTGCATCACGTGGGTGTGAGACTCAGTTTTACTTAGATTCCTGATGTCATGATCTTACTGTGGGGAAAAATGAAGCAGGATTCATTGAGCCTTCATTACTTTTGCTGCCAAGAATCTTTTTGATGTTATTTAGGAGAAGCCCACAATGTTAGGTTACTTATTATGCTCCCCCTTTCTCTTCTATAGCAATAGTGGGACAAATTTTGGAAGTTTTGAAAGAATGATCCACATACACAACCTATATGATTGTAATATATATATATACATATACATGTAATAGATATACAATTATAATAGATAATATTATAGATATGCATTAGAAAAGTAGCGTAGAGTTTTGAAATAACAGAAGTCTAAGTTATTATAATATCATATGAGCACACAAACATGCATGTGCACAGGTGTACCCACACACACACCAATATTTTAATTTAAGGTCTCTCTCTCTCTCTCTCTCTCTCTCTCTCTCACACACACACACACACACACACACACACACACAATTTTAATTTTAAGGTTTCTAAAGAAATTTAAAGAAATCTTTAAGCCAAGCTTCTACCCTAAGGAAACATTATATATTTAAACATTTTAATTTAAATTAAACTAATTGGTTAGCATTTGACAAGAAGACTGAAATTCAGCTTACTCTTTCTCATTGGCTACTGTATTTTCTTAATGCTCTCAATATTATTTTGACACTCCATTTTCTTTTGAAAAAATTCAAAGTTTGTGTGTTTAAAATGAATTGTGCATTGGAAAATTAAGTGTTATGTGGTCCTAACTGTAGTGTCATATATTTAAATTGCATAGAGTAGTAATTATGGATGTGAATGCTTATTTACTGCATCTTGACTAACAAAATTATTTCAACAGTTTTCCTTAGCAGAGGTTGAACTAAAAATAATTTTTCTAATATATATTTTTCAAACCAGTCTTGTTTTATTCAAATTATGATGTCCTTTCAGCAAGTGGGGAGATGACTGAGTGGGTAAATTGTGTGTGGTTCAAGCATAAGGAATTGAGTTTCTACCCTTAGAATCTATGTAAAAGTCAGGTCAGAAGGGTAAGCCTGTAACCTCAATTCTGAGTCCCAGGGAAAGGCACTTGCTGGGACTCACTTATTAGCTCATCCCAGTGAGTTCCAGGTTCAGTGAGAGACTCAATCTCACAAAGATAGACAAGCCACTGAGGAAGGTTTGCCAAAGTCAATTCTGAACTTCACATTCTTGCAAATACATATAGCATAAGTACATAGACAGGGGGTTTAAATGAGCTTAATGAAAAAAATCATGAAGATTGATTTGAACTTCATGTTTATATTGTATGTTTTTGTTGTATCATGTATATACTGTATGTATGGCTGAAGTTAATATTAATATATATGTATATAACTGAAAAGATCATAGTAAATCAAATTTGACAACTTGCAGCATTTGTCTTTCTTTTTCATCTTCTGGAAGAGAGTTTTGAGGTGAAATGGAAATTTCATAATAGGAATATTAAGTCCATCTATAACTCAAATCTACATAATCTATTCTTTTGTTATCTTTAGCACTTAATAAATATCAGTTGAGTAAATATGTAAAACCAGCACTACCAATGACGATTGTATTCACAACCTGACTTCTCTTTAGCCTATGTATTGTAAAAACACCAAGAAGGACTGTGTGTGTGTGTGTGTGTGTGTGTGTGTAATACATACATACATGCATGCATGCATATATACATATAAGTGTGTGTTCTGTGTGTATGTGTCTGTAATACATACATACATACATACATACATACATACAATATGTAGTGGTGGTGGTGAGGGTGGTGTGTGTGTGTATATGTGTGTGTGTGTGTGTGTGTGTGTGTGTGTGTGTGTGTGAACTCTAAGCTATTGTTGAACAACAAGATGTTGGAAAAGAAACACGAAAGGTGTATAAGGAGTGTTAAAGAATGAGGCGTTATTAGGAGCACACTTTTCAATGGGTCGTCTCTCTAGTCCCCTTTGCTGTTGTTCCAACAGTGGCAGTTGATTGGATGATGACATTCCACCAGATCAACTTGTTCCCACAAAATGCTACCTATCCTGTATTTCATTGCATGAAAAGAATGTGAAGGATAACTGTCCTGCTTTCCTTTTTCTGGCACTAACCTCCCTGCTCTTGGTCAGAATGGAGATATATTAAGAAATGTGGAAATCACTTAGTCTAGATGGAAATTCAAATGACACAGTTTAGCTCAAGGAATGATGAAGAAAAAAAGTATGATAAAAGCTAAAAGCAAACAAAATAATATAAGCCGTGTTTGCATTTGTGTGTGCATGTGCGTGCGTGCATGTGTGTGTGCGTGCGTGTGTGTTTGTGTATGTGTGTGTGTACATGTGTTTGTCTCTGTGTGTGTTCCTGTGTATACATACATACTCATGCTCATATGTGTGTGCCTATGTGTGCATGTGTATACATGCTCATGTGTGTGGGGGAGGAGTGCTTTAACAATCACCAGATACTTGCATGGAGGTGATAGAATGCTATCAAAAGAAATAGGAGCTGGGCTAGGAATCCCCTATGTTATCATTTCCAATGAGGAAGAGATTTTCTAAATCCCAAGCATGAAATGAAAAACGTAATTCCTATTAATGTTTATTTCAATGGACCTATATCAAATATATATCATTCTCTCTCTCTTTATTGCTTGTTGATTAACCTTGAAGGATGCTTTCTTCTGTCATCAGGTACTATAGATATTTTCTGAAAATATTAAAAGAGTTAAAATATGCACAGAGGAGTATAAATACTGTAGTGAAGTGGAATAGTGTGAACAAGGAGAGAACAGGGGAGCTGAGGTCCAGAGGCAGAAGATTGGTCTACATAAGCCTCAGCAAGGAGGCCCAATCTTAGTTTTTTTAAGTATACATATTTCAAGAATGGCACAAAAATTATAACATATGTCAGCACAAAACACTATGTATATGTGTGTATGACACAAATGCAAACAATCAAACCTTCTAACATGAAATGGTTTTATGTGACGAATTTAAATTTTAATGTCTTTAAATATCTGTCTTTCTTTTCCCATATTTTCATACATATCTCTCTTTCTAAATTCTGCACTGACTTTAATAAAAGAAATTTGATAAATTACTACTTCTAGATAATTTCAGAAATACAGATCCCATGTGTGTGTACTGGAAGTGAGAATATTTTATCATTTCAGTTTGAAACTTTCAAGACCAATCTATATTTACCAAAATACTCCTCAATGTATATGCATTCTTCCCTAAAAAGATATTCAACTTACCAGGAGTTAGGACCTAAGAGTCTTTCTCTCAAACACTTACCAATTGTGTCTCCACGCTGAGATTTGGTCTGGCTTAGGTTTGTACACTGTTGTTCATGTTATTATTGTACCCACTGTGAGTAAATACATGCAACTGCCTTGCTTTGTCCAGGGGACAGCATTTTCTCCCTGTTATCTACCAATTCCAGCCACTAATTTTTCCTCAGAATCTCTTTTGCAATGATCCCTTAGCCTGGTCATCAAGGTGAAGTTCATATATTCCGTTAAAGGTGTGAATTCTGAAGTCTCTGGTTCTCTGCACTTTTGCCAGTAGTGGACATCTGTTAATCCTTTTTACTATGAATTCTCAGATGAGGCTTGAGAGATGCATTGGTGTGATAGCTGTATGTAGAAAAACACGCCAATTCTAATTTCAAAAACCTAAAATTCTGTAACCATAAGTACCCAGTCATGTGCTTTTAAAGAAAATTCAAAATCTGTTACTACTCTAAATGCCAGTTGAATAGATGACTAGGCAACGTGTATTCACCAGGAGACACAATATAAGCCATTGATGTTAAATTAATGAATGAATGAGCTAGTGGAATTATGAATGGATATTCCCAAAGAGTTTCTATAAATAAACATGAAAATCTTCCTTTAACACATTAAAAAAATACAACGCATAAAGGTTTGAAAAATAATGTTATTTTTTCTCCTAACGGTGAATTTTATGATAGTAAAATTTATATTAATAATCCTCAACATGCAATATTCTAGGAACTATTCCACTTTAAGTCTTTAAAAGTCTTTGTGCTGCTGGAAGAACTGGGAACTTTTGCGATTGATTTACTTGTAGCAGTTCAGTATGAATGGTCTTTTTCTAAGAGTGTTTCCATCACATGGATTGAATTTTAAACTATTTTCAATGACCAATCAGACATTATAAAATAGTTATGCTACTGACTTGGTATGTGTTCAATGTCAAGCCACGTTTTTCCATTGACAGCTTGAGAAGGCTGTAAAACCATTAAAACTTAAACTTGTGGTTCAAAGGGAGTTTCAGCACTTAGGCTGCTTTTAATTTTCTCTCCTTAGTGAACACCTGCCTTTCCTTGAGTATTAAACCAATGTGCAACTGGTTGGATTTTGTGGGTACTCCAGGTAAAAATGGCAATATATTAACTATTTGAACAGAGAAAAACAGAAAGAATACCATTTTACAGTGTTATTCTGCATACTAATAAACATTAACTTGTAAAACAGTATCCATTAAAATAATATGCATCTAATTTTCTAAAGTAGAAAATTATTTTATTATTTTAAAAATGACTGGTAGTACTGATCTACTGTTAGAGGTTCTAGAGGAGTCTTTTGATATTAGTGGCTAATTTTTTAGCACTAAACTGAATACTAATTCTGCTAAAAGCCAAAAGCCAGCACTGCATATTTTGCTTTGGTACACAGCTACTCATGTACACATACAAGACTTTAATCAACAACTGTTATATTAAAATATAGGTTTGTACTCACCCATTTCTTTTCATCAATTACCTTTTGAGCACTGAGTTATTGTCAGATGCTCTTAGTC
Organism: Rattus norvegicus; assembly: GCF_021556685.1. Taxonomy (NCBI): domain Eukaryota; kingdom Metazoa; phylum Chordata; class Mammalia; order Rodentia; family Muridae; genus Rattus; species Rattus norvegicus. Next base: position 60,068,335 of record NC_141539.1, read on the forward strand.
ACTTGGCCAACCAAAGCAGAAAATCTTATCTTCAAGAACACAAAGATTACTAGAGGAGAAAAACAAATGCATTTATAGAATCAAATAGATACACAGAGTGAACATGTGTAGACACTGTTGCAGGTAGAAGGGGATAGTGGGTTTGAAGAGATAGCTCAGTGGTTAAGTGCACTGACTGTTCTTTCAGAGGTCCTGAGTTCAATTCCCAGCAACCACATGGTGGCTCACAACCATCTGTAATGGGATCCGATGCATTCATCTGGAGTGTCTGATGGCACAGATAGAATGTACTCATATAAATAAACATAAATAAATCTCTGTCTAAATAAATAAATAAATATTATCTATATATCTATGCACCTATGTATATGTGGGTCTATCTATCTATTTGTCTGTCTGTGTATGTGATGTATATATTACTATATATAACTTACAAATTGGTTGATTTCTATGTGGCTTTTTCAAACATCTTTAGTGCTATTTATCCCTCCCCCACATCCTCTTTCTCCTTCCCATCAAAAAAAAAAATTCCCTCTGGGTTATTTCCCTTTATATCATCACAAAATTTTATTTTTAACTTCCTCCTTGACTATCCTTTTAAAACAGATGTTTTTATCTCAACTTCTGACATGAACCTTTCGCTGATTCCATACATGAGTGAAATTATTGATTTATTGCTCTGTGGCTGCCTTGGCTTTGTGCACTAAAATAAAGGTTTTCTCAAGGTTGTTTCACATTGTTGTGAATGATAGAATTTCACTAGTTTTATTACAGAATAATATTCTATTGTACATTTGTGTGTTTGTGTGTGTGTATGTGTGTGTGTATGTGTGTGTGTGTGTGTGTGTGTGTGTGTGTGTGTGTAAGGGTGTCTAGTTTGCCATCTGTTGCTGTGATAAACATCATGACCAAAAGTCACTTGAAGAATATACTCAAGGGTTTATTTGTCTACCAGTTCATGCTCAGTAATTTCTTACGCTAAGGTATGCATTGTTAACTGTGGCTCCCTCTTTCTACGTGATTCTAGGTTTGTGTCAAGTTTACAGTTAAAACTAATTTTGAATACACATACATTGACACACATATATTTGTGCCATTCAGTGTTGACATGAAAAGGTTTTTGAATGGGTAGCATGTAGCAGGTGCAGAGGAACAATTATATTTATCTCACAGTACACCAAAGGGATAACAATGTGTTACATACTTTAAAACACCAAAGGAAAGAGATTGGAGATGTTCTTTTCACAAAAAGATAATTTGTGAAAATGATAATTACCTGAGTTTGATCATTACTTTATGTCTACCTGTATTGAAACATTACCTCATACCCATTAAATATGTATAATCATGTCAATAAAATCAAAATAAAATAAATGTCCTTCATACAAGCAAGCTATCCACCATCAGGTGTGTATGCACTAAAATTTGTCAGTATCACTCAGGTTGTGACGATGATTATGGAGAAAAACAAAAAGGGCCAATGTATGTTCAGAAGATAGCTTTGGTATGTCTTGAGAAGTCATTTTATCTTATAACTAAAAGAAAAAGAAGATTCTAGAATAAATGGTTTCTTAGAAAATTCACCAATGTCTGAGAAAGAATGTGAAACACTGGTTATTTTTCAGGAATCTAAATAAAATTAGTGAACTTAAATCTATCAGGTATAAACATACACATATTTTCAAATTATTCTGGACACAAGAAAGTATCACATATTATATAATGTCAAGTTGTTATATTTTATACCACCAAAATTTCCCTTGTGAGTTTTACTTAGGTACCAATTATCCTTCCATGGATATTTGAATTATTGTCATTTAATGTGTGTAGACTTTGGATTCATTTATCAATGAATAGATGAATGAATGAATGAGATATTGTTTTTCTTTCTCATATATTAGCTTCCAGAGCTTCATATTCTATACTTTTAATTCACACCACATACAATTACATATTGGCTTATTTTAGCAGCATATATGTATTAGAATTAGTGTTTTTCATCAGTTTTATTTAAATATCTATTAGAATTTCTGAATGATACATTTGAAATTCAGCACAAGACTGTGCATCTAACCTTATCATAAGTTGGAAATTCAACTGGAAATTTCCAACTAAATTTAATTTATCTGTGGGTACTTGCCTATAGGCCAATTTAAAATATATGTATTTAATGATCTTATTTCCATATCTTTAGGGACTATTAATAAGGCAGTATTAAAATTTATGAAAGTTGCAATTAGAGCATGCTTGTTTAATTCATCAAATTTAATCATAACCTGAGTCAATTTAAATATTACAGTGACTTGTTAAATGTATGCAAATGAAGCTCTTTTTAAACCTCAGTTCGAGGGCCCTATGTGATACTGGACAGTGACTGACACACTGAACGTTAACCCTCTCCCAGGCGCTCACTACTTTATTTGCCAGATCTGCTGCACCTCATTCAGTTCTAACATCTGTCCTACCTCACAGATTATGTCTACCTTACACATGAAGATAAGGACCACTAAAACAGGAAATAACTCCTCAAATCCATGGCTCCGTTTCAATTGCACTTACTAGGATTCCATATCTAAGCATTCTCACTCACTCTTGGGTCATTCTCTCTTACACTTCCTAAGTGAATGCACACTATGGTGACTCTGTGGAGACATGACATGGAGACTAAAACAACCTGAGAAAACCCATTTGATTTTACATTTTTGATTATAAACATTATAAGTTGTTCTTAATGGAAAATAGAAAAATTGTGTTGAAAAGATGCCTCAGAGGAAAAGGTTAGGCTCACAACCAAAAAACCATGCGAGTCGGGGTGTCCCTGGCTCTTTTGCCAGGCCTTGGGACTCTTTTCCCCCTATTGGGTGGCACTGTTCAGTTTTGTTGGATTGATGCACTGATACGAGAGTTTGTGCCTCGTCTCTTTGTAACTTGTTATGTTATTATGTGGTATTCCGTTTATATCCTGGGGAGGCTGCTCTTTTCTGACCAGAAACAGAGGAGGAATAGACCTGTGAGAGAAGGGAGGTAGAGGTAAGGAAGGAGTGGAGTAAGAGGAAGAGGTGGTGAGAATTGAATTGTATGGGAGAAGAATAAATTAAAATGAAATAATTTGGTAATCACTAACATAAATCAATAGGCAATGTTTTAAAAATTGTAAAATCAATAATATTTCATATCAGGAAGTTGCAAATTGCAATTCAAAGTATGGGATTATTATAAAATTGTTGCATCTAAGAGCTATGAGAATTTTGATGAATCATTGATTAGAATTTTGTTGGGAATTTGGTAGTAACATATTTCTTCATATGAAGGTATTTATTTTAGGGGCACTAGATCTTTACGCAGATGTTTAAACAAATGTGCATTTAACATTTCTTGGAGACATAGATGCTTTATTCAGTCTTGCAGAATTTAGAAAATACAAAAATTAAAGTCCAGAGAGTGAAATTAGAGACAGAAGCTGTGTCATAACATGAAGGTAGACATATTCCCATCTAATATAAAAACACCCAGAGCCACCATGAAAACCTACAGAGATCTATGGAGTTAAGTTGGGGTACAACTCTTTTTCTGAGACTGAATGTTTATTATCTTTCCATGGAAAGACTTCCAGATATAATTATCCGTATGAAGTTGAAGTCTGAGATCAACTTTGTTTCCATGTTCTACAAAGAAATGTTCCACTGGGTCAAATAAACATGTCTGAGGTTTCATGTAATCTATATAAAACCATTTGTATCACCTGACCACAAAACATGTCTAAATCTAAAGTTACTTTCTTTTCAATCCTACTGGGGAAGGCAGTGTTTCGCTTACCTGTGATAGATAAACTGAATGATATAAATAGCCCATTCGCTTATTTTATGTAGTACAGCAGTTTTTAAAGCATGGTTAGGAATTTCTTCAGAACTAATACATGAATGAGAAATGCCATCCTGTCCATTCTCTCTTTTTAATGGAATACTTGCGTCTATTATATAGTGGTGAGTATGGAACTCCCTAAAACATAGACTGTGGCTTTATTTGTAAATGTGGTGATCGCAGGTGAGGTCCCACTGCTGTGGATTGTAAATCCGGGATGAATGGTCTTCTAACAGGGAGGAAAGATATCATGAACAATGTCAAGTGCTGACAGGGCAGCAAGACAGGAAAGCAAAGAGCAGGATAGATGGGCAGCAGCCCCCAGAAGATAAAAGCAGCACACACACACACACACACACACACACACACACACACACACACACACACACATCTGCTCCAAACTTTTAAACTCTAGACTTTGGGAAGAATAAATAGAGCCTTGTTCTCTCAAATGCCTTGCTTTGTAATGATTTATAATTGAGATTCAATCCTGTCCATGTGTTCACTCTTCATACGGAACAAGCACACCAGTATCCAGAGTCTACACTTCAATTCTGCTGACTTTTCCATGCAGCGTCTCAACAACAGCACAGAACCTCTGTCCCTTTTAGACATCTGACACAGAGGTTCTTAAACAAGTATTTCACTCAACATCCACTCAGCTCTTACCTCACTAGGTTATAAATATGAGGACATTCCTAAATTTTTCTTAAAGCCATACATAGGCTTGGCTGCATAACTTATACAATTATAATAATTTTTACAGAATCTTTAAAAGTTTAAGTAGCTTCAGCATTTCAGACATGTAACAATTCTGAGGCTGTTTTCTGGGGTGGGAGGAGGAGAAATTATGCTAAATATCTTGGTTTACACATTACTATACAGTTTCCAGGAGCATCTATGTATTTGTATTAATTGAATCTTTTTCTTGTTAGTTACATATCATTATGAATTGTCATTAATTCATCAAACTAGAAATAACATGTTAAAGGGGGAATCTTCTATAAAGTCTGTGAGCCATAGGACACTTTCTAGGACACTCGCTTAAAATCTGCTAGCTAAACATTTTATGAAAAACCGAATGAGACTGTATTTTTAGTCAGTTATTATTTCTATGTTCTTATTGGCCATATGCTTAGAGCTGATGTTTTATCACACTGTTATATATTATTTAACTTACTAAACTTTTTATCCTTAATTTTATCTATTTACTATATTTTTCATTCTAAATACATGGGGAGAATATGGTACTTTAGACTCAAGCACCCATAAAATAGAGGACAAAATAGAAATACAGCATGATGAAATAAAATAAAGTCCCCCAGCTTCTTAACACCAAAGTGATGAGTATTGAAAGCTCCACAGTAGCACGGTGCACAGAGAGTGATAGAATCTGTATGCCTTAATGTGCTTACGCTTCTGTTTCCTCATACAGTACATATGGAATTGAGACTTTTTATTTATATCTTCAACAGTATTGAGTAACACTCCAAAGTGATAGCACTTCAGAATGAGTTCTATCCATTCATTCAATTTAAATTTCTTCACTATCATATCGTTCTTAGAAAGAGCACCAGAAGTAACTTACTTTATTTGATCATCCCTAAGACAGATGCTCTTTATCCTGCTTTAGTGATCCGTATTGTACCTCTTCTTCTGTGTCCACGTCTCTTGCTACTTTTTTATTATATAATTCCCCTGGCTTTGTTCAAGTATAATCTTCCCAAATACTGCTATATTAATGGAAAACGTTTGTTGCTATTTCTAGGATCTCTGTGTTCTGAGCCCTGAAACTGCGGTGTTTATCTGGCTGTCCTTTCTCTAGTATCATTTCTCTAGTATCTAGAGTAACAATGACAGCTTCATTGTGTTTTCTCTCCTCTTCTTTACATTTTTACGTTTTTCTCCCTCCTAAATGGGGGTGGTACTACCTGAACGATGAAGGTTTCACATCCTTGCTCTTCGTACTGCTTGCAAAGCTCACCCATAACCACAGTCCCAGGTATTACATAACAACTAAGCTTTTACCCTCACTTCTAGAGGAAGTTTTGGATGAAAAGATATATTTCAGCACACAGCCATCATTTCCAATGCAATGTGTTTTAATGGTCATCATCTTCCTCTCTGGAAAAACATGTTTTAATGTCCCCAGGTCTGTGAAATACAATAAACTTTCTTAGATGGCAAGTACAGTGGGAGCATACGCAATTACTACTTAATTTGAAAACATAATAATTTAACAATTCATGTACTATATAAACAATAATTTAAAACTTAACTAGTAGATTGCATAAGCATGGCTCTAAACAACCATCTCTTTCTAAAAATGTACTAAAGGCCTCTGAAGTTATTTTAGTTACAGTTCCCTTAGTAATCTTCTGCCTGCCTGCTTCCTTCCTTCCTATCCTCCTCCTTGTTCCCTCTCCCTACATTCCTCCCTCTCTTCCTCCCTACCCCCTCCTATTGTCATGCAAGTCCTTCCTGTATGCCTCTCTTGCCTGCCTAAGAAGTCATCCCTCTTCTCAGAAGATGAATCTGAATACCATTTTAAACTATTATTTTACTGAGCATTTCTTTCAGCTTCTCTACTCAAAATTTAACAGGGCTTATTTTATACGTATTGCTTGATGATTAACAATTTTTAACAGAAATAATTTCTAATAGTTAAAGATAACATACAAAGCTTAAAAATTTTGATAATTCTTACATAAAATGTGTATCTTAAATTGATTTCTGATATATGATGGGAAACATGAAACCAGATGTAACTATAAGCAATAATAATCATTTGTCACTTGGTTTAGACAGGGCTTAGCATGGACACAGGTTGGCAAATATGGAAATCTGCATACTTTAATCATGTGGAAGCAAACATAGATCACTCTGAGTTTATAAACACACAGATATACAGTTATTTAAAATACATATTGCAGTGTGTGTGTGCGTGCGTGTGTGTGTGTGTGTGTGTGTGTGTGTGTGTGTGTGTGCGCGCGCGCGCGCGCGCCCACATGTCCACAGGCACATCTATGCAACGTAGAGTCCAAAAGTTGATGTCAGATATCTATCTTTTATCAATGTTCAACTTAATTTTGAATCTCGAGCTCACATTAAATTTGCCAGCAAACAAGCCTTGCGATCCTCCAGTGTCCAACCCACAGGCTGGAACTCCAGGTTTGTGCTACCATGCCCAGGGGTTTACTCCATCTCTGGTGCCTAACAATCATACTTGCCAAGCAACTCCTTCATCTGTGACCCACTGATGTACAGACACACACGCACACGCACACGCACATGCGCACACACACACACACACACACACACACACACACACACTGCATGTTCACTTTAAAAATCAGATTATAAAAGATTCCTTTTTTTTTTTTTATTAACTTGAGTATTTCTTATATACATTTCGAGTGTTATTCCCTTTCCCAGTTTCCGGGCAAACATCCCCCTCCCCCCTCCCCTTTCTTATCGGTGTTCCCCTCCCCACCCTCCCCCCATTGTCCCCCTCCCCCCAACAGTCTAGTTCACTGGGGGTTCAGTCTTAGCAGGACCCTTGAAATTTTTCACTTTTCTTAAATATACTAGTGAATATAAATGATTTATACATACATTGTCATTCTGATAAAGTAGTCATTGGTATTCAAAAATAAAAAAAGCTTAAGTTTTATTTTAGTTAATACATTCAAAATAAAATATATTTTGACTAAAAACATAATTTTGTCTTAGGCACATATATATATGGCTTATTTATAATATATCATATATGTTATATATTAGGATATAATATGCAAGAATATAGCACACATGTGGTACATTTTATAATGTTAATGAAGGACACTTGCTCAATTATGATCATAGTATATATATTCATAATAACCAGAAACTAGAAACAACCTAGATGTCCCTCAACTGAAGAATGAATACTGAAAATATGGTACATTTACATAATGAGATGTTACTTAGTTATTAAAAGGAAGGGCATCATGAAATTTGCAGGTAAACGGATAGAATTAGGAAATATCATCCTGAGTGAGGTAATCCAGACCCAAATGAGTATGTACTCATTTATAAGTGGATATTAGCCACGCAGTACAAGATAATCACGCTGTAATCCACAGATCCAAAGAACCCAAAAACAAGGAAGGCCCAAGGGAATCTGGTTGAATCTTTCTAGAAGGGGAAATAAAATAGTTATCTTAGGTGGATAGGGGAAGGGAATTGGTTGGGAAGGGGAGCAAGCAAGGGCGAAATAGTACAGGGAGATCAGGGGAAAGTGAAAAGAAATAGTGTGCTGTGGGGGAGGGGGCGATGGCAGAGATATCTCTAGGACATTTCAGTGACTTGGGTTGGTGGGGATGTGCCAGGGTGGCTGTAGGGCTAATTCTCGCTGAAACTCCTAGTACTGGAGGATATAGATTCTTATAGTTAGGCAGGACTTCCAGTGGAAGGATAAGGACAGTAAGCCACCTACAAAATGTGTCCTGCCTACAAGATGTGCAGGAACAAATATAGAGCATATGGAGGGAATGGCCAACCATTCCAAATGTGAGACCCATCCCATGGGCAAGAACCAATCCCTGATACTATTAATGATACACTCTAATATGCTTGCAGACAGGATCCTAGCATAACTGTCCTCTGAGAGGCTCCATGCCACAGCTGACCAAAACACACCCAGAAAACCATACCTAAACATTCGATAGAGTTCGAGGAGTCTTGTGGAAGTTTGGGGGAAGAATTCAGGGACCTGAAGAGGATAAGGACTCCACAGGAAGACCAACAGAATCAACTGTCCTGAATCCTTGGGGTGGGTGTGGGAGTGAATGTGGAATGGGGGGGGGCTAAAAGGGATACCCAAGGATGCCCCTCCTTTTCAGAAGAGAGGGGAGGGGCAAATGGGAGAAGGAGCTGCCAAAGACCTGGATGAGGAGGGGGAAGGCTGATATTGATATATAAAGTGAATAAATGTATTTTTTTTAAAAAGTATTACAAGTATTTGTGGTAAACACCACTTTCTATGAATCTGTATAATTTCAAATGCTAATATGTTGATACAAGCAATCCTTTTTACTCAATCTTCCACTTCAAAATTTAATGTCTTCCAGAAAAACCCCAACAGGCACATTTAAACAGTGTTTTACCAGTCCTCAGTAGATCTCACAGCCAAGTTAAGTCCAGAAACAAAATTCAATGTTACACGCACATCCTCTACCACAGGTTTTGCCATATAGATCTTCTTAAACCACTTTAGTCCTGAAATAAAAACAACTAACAAAGTTATAAATCTGTTTAAATGACACAACTATATTGAATTATTTGAAAATATACATTGAGCATGGTGATAGACACCTATAACCTCTGCATTCAACAGGAAGATGGGGAAAAAAGAAATTCAAGGCCAATTTGGACAACTGTGAATTCTTGACCAGCCTGAGTTACTTGAGTTACTGTTTCAACAAACATACAAACAAAAATATCAAAATATATGAATTATCTTTATTAAGAGAAAACAATTTCCTTGAGTGATATTATTCTAATATTTAGCACATTAAATATTTATTACAAAACTAATAATAATTAAAATAAAAGAAAAAAAGAGTAGAGATATTCATATTTGTAGCATAACATACTTACAACAAAATAAGGAGAAAATGTTCCTCAGCCAAAATTACAATGCTTAGTTTTATATTTGGTATGTATAGTTCACATTTACCCTCCATTCTATATAATTCATTTCCCTCCTATAAGCTTCACATGGTCATGGCTTTTATCTTATGTCTCCTAGCTCTCCATCCATAGAAGGTTCTGATGACCTTGGTCAAAAGTCATGGAAATATCAAAAGCTTTTCTAAGGAATCTCCTGTATTTTGGACATAATTTTCTTTATTTTTGCATTGTAGAGTGGTTGTCTCAGTTCCCTTCTAATAATTCAAATTAATCACACCAGTGACTACACATAACTTACTTCTTTTTTTTTTCTTTGATGGCATGGCTCCTAAATTTTTTTTTATTAACTTGAGTATTTCTTATATACATTTCGAGTGTTATTCCCTTTCCCGGTTTCCAGGCAAACATCCCCCTCCCCCCTCCCCTTCTTTATGGGTGTTCCCCTCCCCATCCTCCCCCCATTGCCGCCCTCCCCCCAACAATCTAGTTCACTGGGGGTTCAGTCTTAGCAGGACCCAGGGCTTCCCCTTCCACTGGTGCTCTTACTAGGATATTCATTGCTACCTATGAGGTCAGAGTCCAGGGTCAGTCCATGTATAGTCTTTAGGTAGTGGCTTAGTCCCTGGAGGCTCTGGTTGCTTGGCATTGTTGTACATATGGGGTCTCGAGCCCCTTCAAGCTCTTCCAGTTCTTTCTCTGATTCCTTCAACGGGGGTCCTATTCTCAGTTCAGTGGTTTGCTGCTGGCATTCGCCTCTGTGTTTGCTGTATTCTGGCTGTGTCTCTCAGGAGAGATCTACATCCGGCTCCTGTCGGCCTGCACTTCTTTGCTTCATCCATCTTGTCTAATTGGGTGGCTGTATATATATGGGCCACATGCGGGGCAGGCTCTGAATGGGTGTTCCTTCTGTCTCTGTAGAAGTCCAATACAACTGAGTGGTCTTAGTTACCTGTTCAGGAGAATATTTGGCAGTTTTTGTTTGTTTGTTTGTTTGCTTTTGTTTTTGTTTTGTTTTGTTTTTTGTTTTTGTTTTTGTTTTTGTTTTTGAGGAAGCACTTCTCCATCTGAAATTAATTCTTTTAAGGGTGGTATAGCACAAACACACAGGGAAAGGAAGCAAAAATGTTACTAATGGGTTGCTAGAGGTCAATTCCAACAATGTCATTCTTATTTCTGTTCTTTTATTCCAAGACCAGTCTTTTGGTGTAAGAGAAATAGTGATGCATGTTGGCTGCTGATTGAAAGGACTCTTTGACAATATGGTCTGCCCTGAAAGACTTTGACACACAGATGATATTTGAACTGAGTTTTTAAAATATTATTTCAGAATTTAATGAAACCAATAGCTTCAGGGAGTCAGAAATTGTAGCAACATCAGTGAATCTCATTGTTGTACTCTTTCATTGGCCTCTGAACTGTTCTTTGTAATTAATAATCTTTGAAAATAAAGTAAATTCATGTAGATAAACTCTAGAAGCCTTTATGCCCAGATAGCGTGAATTCGTTTTATATTAGGGTGATGAAGCAGATGAGAAAAACTGACTTTATAGACAAAAGTGTTTTGTGTGGGTCACATTTTGGAAGTTCAGGGTCAGGAAACTGACATTAGCTGAGCTTTGGTAAGGGGCTTCTTGGTTTTCTCCTACCATGGAAACAACATGGGAGAGAAAGGGATCATATCTTTAAACAGCAAGTACTTGGTGTCTCACAATCCTCTCCAAACACATGTCTATATCACATAAGAACCTTCCAGTCAGTTCAAGCTTACATTAGTTCCAAATGTGTCTATAGCATTCACAACTGTATTGCATACACATATTTAAGATTTGCTTTCATTTGTACATCTCTCTACACTTCTATTATACCACTGCTTAAGTTCTCATTGTGTCAGGGGAAAGTTAAAGTCAAACATATCAATAACAGAAACAGGAGGAGGAAGACAGTATAGGAGAGAGAGGCAAAGGAGAGAAAGAGGGGAGGGATAGGTAAAGACACACATACACAAACACACACACACACACACACACACACACACAGAGAGAGAGAGACAGAGACAGAGACAGAGACAGACAAACAGACGGACAGACAGACAGACAAAGACAAAGTGACAGAAAGAGAGAAATAAAGAAAAGAGTTTCTTTGCTACCTGAGTGCTAAATCATATCTTATGACATTTTCAGTTTTTTAAAAGAATGGTTCTTTTGTTATGCATCAGCAAGTTGAATGCTCTTGTTGTTGCATTGTTATTTTAATTTAATGTATTTTACACAGATCAGTAATTTGATTTAAAAAGGTAGCACTGAGTTTCGTCTAAGATTGTATAAAGTAATCCCAATTTTGAAACTCTTTAAATTTGTACTTTAACCAGACAGCAGCTCATACCTCTAAGACAATGGAGGGTGTCATGTGAGACTGAATTTCTCCCCTGGTCATAACTTAGTACAACACCTTCTACTGCTTCGACCCCACCCCCTCCACTAAAGATTAAGCCCTACCTTTGCAAAATGGTGGGGGGAGGGTGATTGCCCAATCTCTATTTTCACAGATGGGAGAAGAGGTGGTTTCAAATTTACCATAATTCAAAACATGAAGGACTAAATTTGTCCAAGACAACACCTTGGTTAATACCCCAGACACCATGAAGCAGCACGTGCAACCTCTTGGGCTTGGCTGTAATTCACTCCATATGCTTCACCTGACTGTGCAGGCGGACAATCGAATCTTTCACGTTTGAGTTGGAGCAGGTTGATTCTAAGCTAGAGATAGCTTAAGAATACAATTCAGAGTAACTGATGCGGTTTGGATTGATAAACAACTGTTTTCAAGGCAAATATTTAGCAAAGGTATCCAGGACACTTAAACGAGCTCCTCGTTCACAAACCCTACATGATGTTAATGCCTTTAAGGTGAGACTTCTTTAAGGTAAGAAACGTCTATCTCCTTAAACTAAGACTGCTTTACTACTTCACAGATATCATTAGAGTTGATAATAGCATTCCCCTGATAATAATAATAATAATATCTATAAATTCATTACAAAAATCTCTAAAGCTTTTGTGGAAGACTTTAGGACATGATACAAATATCCTGCAGTGCCACATGCCAGGGATGGCAGTGACAAACTGAAATTGGTTTAATTTGAGTAAATTCTATATATAAAGTATAGTTTGTATGTGTGTGTTTGTGTGTGTGTGTGTGTGTTAACATATGTATTTAGTGTTTAGTACATCTTTCTAATATGGTTAGCACTAATTCATGAATTTTTGTTTTTTATTTCTTTGTGGTTCTGGGGATTAAACATACTATGCGTCTATCACTTCTTTAGACCCTACTACAGTTACGTATGCTTTTATTTATAATGTTGTAATATGATATAACATGCAATACAATTTACTTAATCTGTGTTTATATTATGGTATGTTTTAATAAAAGTCTACAGATACAGATATGTAAATTTTATATACTTGATCATTTTCTAACTACATTAATACACCTTCAATTACTAAATTAAACCTAACATTTATAAATTGTGGATTTTCTGTTTAAACAATTTATTTTTAATTAATAAAATATAAACTACAATATTTTTTCTAAGTTTTTGTTGTCAAGATCCCAATCTCTATTTGAATGTCCATTGCTGTTTTAGTTGAATAAACAGTCGTCCTTTACTTTGTGTTTTATTGAAGCTGAGACACAACTAGCTTTACATTTTACTGGTTAAATAGGCTTTTTGTATAGACAAAGAGTCTTTGCCCTTGTCTCTTCTTTGATAATACAGTGACATATGATCTTTTATCCTTGTAGTATTTGGAACCCCTTCCTCTAGGATTTAAGAACTTTTCTTTTTAGATTTAATTAAGTAGCATCTTCTTGAGCATACCTTAACGAGACCTTTACTTCATCTCTCTTTTCTTAATAATACACAAGGGTAGTGGATTAAATATTTATTCACTGAAAGTAATTTTAATGTAATAGTTTTTAAAGAATCAACTTACATATGAAAAAGGAAAATCTGAGGAAATTTGATATGTCAAGATAAGAGAAAATAATATTGCTCAAAAGTTGTCCCAAACTTGCACCTATCAAAGTAATGAACAGAGCAACAACAACAACAGCAACAACAACAACAACAACAGCAACAAAGACATACTCTACTTGAAGAAGGATCTCACTGAGTTGCTTGCACATCAGAGAGACGATATCATGTCAGAGAGATGAGCAGTTTTTGTTTTGCAGTCTGAGATCCATTTGTTTCTTTGGAGGAGCTTGGCCAAGCATTGAGGGAGAAGTGAATCCATATAGCAAGAAGTATCAGGTTCCTCATCTGCATCCATTATGACAGGTCTGCTCATTCATACTTCACAGAATTAAGTCATAAAGAAGATTTTGTGAAGAAAATAATTTCCGATAATTAATATTTGAACACCACAGCTTTGAAAGGCATCCCGTACTATATTTTATAAATGTGCTGTTTGATCACATTTTATACAAATCACTATGAAGCCATTCTAGACTTAGGAAGCAATTCGATTAAAGCAATATATTCACTATGCGAATCCAGCAGTTTATTTCAAAGGCTGTTAATTCTTAAACTCTGCAATGTTATTTGTTTCACTGTGTTTTATTTCATTGCTTTTTCACCTAACTGCTTGTACTTAGAGTTTTCACATGGTACTAGTTCCAAAACAGAATTTGTTTATTTCTAATAAACTTCTTTTGTGTAAGATAGTGCTCATTAGTTTCAAACAAAAGTTTAGATCCATCAAAACTCAAAATCAAAAATACACAATAGTTTTATTACTTTTTTTTAAACCAACTGTCTTAGCTAGGATTTTCTTTGCTATGAAGAGATACCATGACCAAAGCAAGTCTTATAAGAGACAGCATTTAACTGGGATTGAGTTACAGTTTCAGAAGTTCAGTCCATTATCATCATGTCAGGAAGCATGAGAACATTCGGGCATGCATGTTCCTATTGAAGAAGCTGAGAGTTCTGTATTTTAATCCAAATGCAGCCAGGAGAGAGATTAATTCTGCACTGGGCAGAGCTTGAGCATTAGGAGTCATCTAAGCCCATCAACACAGTGACACACTTCCTTTAACAAGGCCACATCTAATAGTAGTGCTTCTATTGGCCAAGCATATCCAACTTACCAAACCAACTTACTATAGGAAAACAATAGCTTATAGTTTCTTTCTTATAATTTCATATTTTGGGGGGGGCATATGCTCTGTTCCAATATAGATATTAATGAATTTAGACTTTGTCAGTCACCCAAAATTCTTGTTTTACATTTCTATCTTTGATATTGTCTTATTTTGAAAGAATTAGAAAACTCAAGTGAGAAATATGCGGCATGGGACTTGGATAAGGCTGTTTGCAAGAGATTGCAAAGCAAGCATGAATACCTGAGTTGGATTCCTAAGACACAATTATAAAAGTCCAGTGTAATAGCATGTGTTTGTAATCCTAGTGATGGAAAGCTAGAGACAAGTAGATCCTTGGGTCTGCTGGTCAACCAGGCTGCTGGATTGAATTCCAGGTTGGAGAGAGAGACCCTGATCATAAAATAAGGTGGAGAGCAAGTGAAGAAGACACTAGGTATTTTCTTCTGGCTTACACACACATGCACACCCGAACTCCCCCACACACATGCACATATCCATACACATTTGCCAATACAAGTGCACACACAGTCACAGATGAATAGATGTACATATGTCTGAAAAAATAGTATCTGGATATTTTATTAAAAGTGTTAAAATAATATTTCACATTAATACATATTTTTTCTCGTTCAGTATTTATAACTCTGTGATAGGACTTTCTTAAGTCCTAGTGCTAAGGAGGATAAAGTATAATGAATAAATATAAGTAAATATAAAAAAATCACAATGTAATGTGCATAAATATTTTTATGAGGCCTATTTTAGACAGAATATAGCTTCTTTTTCATACAAAAATTTGTACCTGTGGATTAATGATAATGATGACCACAAATACTGTCATTCCAATAATATGTTCTGCTATGATACATCATATAAACCATTACAAAATGCATGAAGATAAGAATCAAGTTACACACGATCACTCTGATTTTCATAAATAGCAATTGATGGTACAACTAAACTGTAGATGCTTGTAGATCAAACCCCTAATGAACCCAAATGTCCTCATATATATGGATGCAAATGTCTTGATTCCAGTGGAACTTAGAAATGAGCGTTTAACTTAGAGCAGAAAACCAGGTTTAAATTATTGCCTAAACCCAAAGAAACTCAATAACTTGAAACTAGAGTAAGTTAAAATGTCACTGCATCTGTAGTGGTAGCCAAATGTAATTAATGCGATCAGTAGCTACAAGGGTACTAAGACATAGCCCAAACAGGAAGCCTATCAATGTAAGCATTCTGTTGAATGTATTTATTGACAAATGTGCACTGGTATCTGCACTAGAAAATACAATTATAAGATGCAAGAAGGCTTAAGAAATGTATTTTAACCATGTAAGCGTTGTAAATTAGAAGTCAAATTGAGTGGTCAAGGCCTACCTTAAGGAGACTTTTGTAATTAAATAGGTACCATATACTCCAGAATATTTTCCAGTCATTGGTAGGTATGCACAAAATTTTGGTAGTAGTCTGGCAAACATAAATGATACTTATCCCATTTAGATTACAATGTATATGTCCAGGTATGTGACCTTTCACCTCTCTATTTTCCTCCCTCCTGTGGCATCTTGGAGACTCTTGCTGAGATAACTAACCCAAAATCCACACTATCAACAGCTGCGTAAAAAGTCAACCATCTTGCACAAGATTTTGAAAGAATAAAAATGGGAGCATTTGTTAAGGCAATAAGATGTGGAAGCTAACTGACTCTGACAGCATTGTCTACAGCATTCTAAAAATACACCTGGTTTGCCTTCCTCCACCAGACCGCTGCCAAACGAACTCTTTCAAGCATATCAACAGTTAATTAACAGTGATGCTTCTGTTGCACTGAGGGATAACTGGATGTCTTCAACTAGGATGCATTGCTGTTCCAGGAATTTCCTGTGCCTGTTTGAGATCTTGCACGGCAGGTTTCCAGGTGTGGTGCCATACTGTGAAGCTCCAATCATGGGGTCAAAGAGGATCAACTTACAGAGCAATTTCAGGTCTTACATCATTTTGACAGATCTATATGTAATTTGGTACCTATTTACAAAGAAAGGAATAAGTGAGGTAAAAATTAAGTGAACATCTCATTCTCTAGCTCAGCACTGAGGAAAATATGTGGTCAGCTACACAGACCAAATGAAACACAGCAGTAACTATACAAAGAAAGTAAAAAGAAAGTAATTTACTTTTAATGATGTATTTTCAGTAGTTTAAATAAATTGTATCTATCCATGACTACAATTTTCAATGACATTAGTGTAAATTGTTATACGTTGTATGTGAAATCATTTAAGTTTGGGATGCATTTAGTCTTTTATTAATTTACTTACTTTCCAGTCACAGCTTGCTCTCCTTTCTCTTCTCCCTTTCCCTTCCTCACCCACTTCCACTTTCTCTCCTTTCTTCTCTTTACTCACTTTCTCCTCAGAAAAAGAGAGGTCTCTCATGGATATCAACCTTCCGCGATATAACAAGTTGCAGTAAGACTAGGTACATTGTCTTCTATTGAGGGTATACAAGATAGCTCAGTTAGGGGAAAGGAGTCCAAAGACATGCAGAAGAATCAGAAATAGTCCCTACTCCTACCATTAGGAGTCCTACTAAAAGACCAAACTCCACAACTGTCATGTGTGTGCAGAGGGCCTAGGTCTGTCTATGCATGCTCCCTAGCTGGCAGTTCAGTCTCTGTGAGCCTCTAAGGGCCCAGGTTAAGTGATTCTGTAGGTTTTCTTGTGCTGTCCTTGACCCCTGTGGTTCTATCAAACCTTCCTCCTACTCTTCCATGAGACTCCCTGAGTCTAATCTAATGTTTGGCTGTGGGTCTCTGCCTCTGTTTCCATCAGTTGCTAGTTGTAGGCTCTTTGATGACAATTCTGCTAGGCTCCTGTCTGCAAGTATAGCAGAACATCATTAATGGTGTGAGGGGGCAGGCTGTCTCTCATGGCAAAGGTTTCAAGCTGGGCTAGTCATTGGTTGGTCATTCCCTCAATTTCTGCTGAAACTTTAACCCTGCACATTTTGTAGTCAAGACCGTTTGAGGTCGAAGATTTTATGGCTGTCCTAATCCCGCCTTGGGAAGTCTTACCTGATTACAGAAGATGGTCTTTTCAGGTTCTATATAGGTCACCCTCATAGATTCACTGCAGAGAGTCCCATTGTCCTAGATTTTTTAGTTCATCCCAAAGATGCCATGGTTAATCCAGTTGCCTTTCCCAGTACTCTATCCCTATACTTTGCCCTCTTGATCTCTCCAATTCTTATTTTCACCCCTTCCCCTACCCAATCCCCTCCCTCCACATATCCCTAATGTCTATTTGATTTCCACTTCCAAGGGAAATTCAAGTGTTCCTCCCTTTGACCTATCTTTATACTTAGCATGTTTGGGTCTGTGGATTGTAGCATGGCTATCCTGTACTTTATGGGTAATATCCACTTATAAGTGAGTATATACCATATTTCTCTTTCTAGGTCTAGGTTACCTCATTCAGAGTGATTTTTTTCTATTCCATCCATTTGCCTGAAAATTTCATTATGTCCTGGTTTTTCATAGCTGAGTAATATTCCACTGTGTAGATATATCTCAATTTCTTTATCCATTCTTCAATTGAGGTACAATTGGGTTGTTTCCAGTTTCTGGCTATTACTAATAAAGCTGCTATTAACATAGCTGAGCAAGTGTCCTTGGGACATGGGGAAACATCCTTTGAGTATATGCCTAGGAGTGGTATAGTTGGGGCTTAAGGTAGAATTAATCCCAACTTTCTAAGGAACCATCAAATTAATTTCCAAAGTGGTTGTAGAATTTTGCACCAGCAATTGATGAACATTCCTCTTGATCCACATCCTTACCAGCATGAGCTGTCACTTGAGTTTCTGATCTTACCCTTTCTGACTGGCGTAAAATAGAATCTTGGGGTTGTTTTGATTTGCTTTTCCCCTGTGACGAAGGATGTTGAGCATTTCATTAACTTCTCCTCAGTCATTAGAGACGCCTGGTTGAGAATTATCTGTTAGATCAGTACCTCGTTTTTCATGGGGTTATTTGGTTTGTTGATGTCTAGTTTTGCTACTTGAAGATGATACAATAGTATACATAAGCAGCCCCCAAAATTCTACTAGGAAACCCCTACAGCTGAGAAATATGTTCAGCAAAGTGGCTGGATACAAATTAACTATAGTAGCCCTCCTGTATACGAACTATAAACAGGCTAAGGATAACATTAGGTAAACAACATCCTTCATAGTAGCCCCAAATAATATAAAATATCTTGGTGTAACTTTAATCAAACAAGTGGAAGACCTATATGACAAGAACTTCAAGTCTCTGAAGAAAGAAATTGAAGAAGATATGAGTAGATGGAGAGATCTCCCATGTGCCTGTTTCTGTAGGATTAACATAGTCAAAATGGCCATCATTACAAAAGCAATCTATAGATTTAATTTAATTACCATCAAAATTCCAACACAATTTTTAAAGGAACTTTGAAGAGCACTACTCAGCATCAAATGGAAAAACAAAACACAGCAGGCATAAAAGCCCCAGGGTAGCTAAAACAATTCTGTACAAGGAAGAAGAACTTCCGGGTGGAGTTTATGGATGTTCTGGATAGAATTATCATCATCCTTGTTTTCAAACTGTATTACAGAGCAATAGTAATAAAATCTACATAGTATTGGCATAAAAATAGACAGGTTGGTCAATGGAATTGAAGACCTCAAAGTAAACTCACACATCTATGGACACTTGATTTTTTGAGAAATAAACCAGAACAATATAATGGAGGAAAAAAGTATCTTCAGCAAATGTTGCTGGTCTAAGTCATGTTTATATGCAGAAGAATGCAAATAGATTCATATGTATCATTGCTGCACAAACTCAAGTACAAGTGGAACAAGGACTTCAGCATAAAATAAGATACTCTAAAACAGAGGGAAAATAATTTGTGTAACAGACTTCAAGACATGGGCACAGAAAACAACTTCCTGAATAGCCATAGCTCATGCAGTAAGATCAACAATTAATAAATGGGACCTCGTGAAACTGGAAAGCTTATGTAAGGCAAAGCGCAGAGTCAAAAGGGCATTTATCTTACAGTAAGCCTTCATTTACAGTGATAAATTCTAAGGGCTCAGCCCCCACATATGTCTGTATTTGACAACAGTGTGGCTCAAGGTGAAAGCTAAATTTACTCAGTATTTGCTGAACTTATGTCGCACATCACAATATGCACAGTTACAATGTAATTAGCTTCCTTTATGATAATATTCATGTTGAAATGAATATTACTACAAAATTAGAAGGTGTTAGAGCTAAGGTCCAAACGAGTCTCAGTTTTATTCCTCAAGATGAAAGAAAACTCTAAGCAAGAAAGCTTCATGTGACTCCTATGCATTTCAAAAAAGGAGAATGGTGCCGTGAAATAAATTAATAATATTAAATATTTATTTATTATATATGTATACTGTCACCGTCTTCAGACACAGCAGAAGAGGGCATCAAATCCCATTACAGATGGTTGTGAGCCACCATGAGGTTGCTGGGATTTGAACTGAGGACCTCTGGAAGAGCAGTCAGTGCTCTTAACCACTGAGCCATCTTTGGCAATGGAAAGAAAGATGGCACTAGTGAATATGAAAGAGGTTCAATTAAGAATACTCTTTCCTGGCTACCGCTGCAGAGAGCCCCTGGGCAGCACCCCACGAGCGAACCTGAGCCTCGGGACCACAGGTAAGACAAAATTTTCTGCTGCAAGAAAGCTGCCTGATGAGCTTGGGACACACGGAAGCAGAATTTCTCTAGGACCAGGCACGTTCTGTGTTTACCGGAAGTCCCACACCGAAAGATCCCGGCCCGCAGCAGCTCTCTACTCCCAGACACGGTGAGAGAGAGAACCAACCGCCTGGTCAGGTGGGCACTCCTGAGGCTGCAGAGCGGAAGAGATCACCAACACTGCTCACCCCTGCCCACATCCCTGGCCCAAGAGGAAACTGTATAAGGCCTCTGGGCACCCGTGGGGGAGGGCCCAGGAGCAGCAGATCCCCTGCCAGAGACACCGCCGGACCCTGAAGGAAACAGACCGGATAAACAGTTCTCTGCACCCAAATCCCGTGGGAGGGAGAGCTAAACCTTCAGAGAGGCAGACAAGCCTGGGAAACCAGAAGAGACTGCTCCCTGCACACACATCTCGGACGCCAGAGGAAAAAGCCAAAGACCATCTGGAACCCTGGTGCACTGAAGCTCCCAGAAGGGGCGGCACAGGTCTTCCTGGTTGCTGCCGCTGCAGAGAGCCCCTGGGCAGCACCCCACGAGCAAACCTGAGCCTCTGGACCACAGGTAAGACCAAATTTTCTGCTGCAAGAAAGCTGCCTGGTGAACTCAAGACACAGGCCCACAGGAACAGCTGAAGACCTGTAGAGAGGAAAAACTACACGCCCGAAAGCAGAACACTCTGTCCCCATAACTGACTGAAAGAGAGGAAAACAGGTCTACAGCACTCCTGACACACAGGCTTATAGGACAGTCTAGCCACTGTCAGAAATAGCACAACAAAGTAACACTAGAGATAATCTGATGGCGAGAGGCGAGCGCAGGAACCCAAGCAACAGAAACCAAGACTACATGCCATCATCGGAGCCTAATTCTCCCACCAAAACAAACATGGAATATCCAAACACACCAGAAAAGCAAGATCTAGTTTCAAAATCATATTTGATCATGATGAGGGAGGACTTCAAGAAAGACATGAACACACTTAGGGAAACACAGGAAAACATTAATAAACAAGTAGAAGCCTACAGAGAGGAATCGCAAAAATCCCTGAAAGAATTCCAGGAAAACACAATCAAACAGTTGAAG
The DNA here is from genome assembly GCF_021556685.1 of Rattus norvegicus. Classification (NCBI taxonomy): domain Eukaryota; kingdom Metazoa; phylum Chordata; class Mammalia; order Rodentia; family Muridae; genus Rattus; species Rattus norvegicus. The sequence continues at coordinate 60,089,888 of NC_141539.1, forward strand.
GAATTAAAAATGGAAATAGAAGCAATCAAGAAAGAACACATGGAAATAACCCTGGATATAGAAAACCAAAAGAAGAGACAAGGAGCTGTAGATACAAGCTTCACCAACAGAATACAAGAGATGGAAGAGAGAACCTCAGGAGCTGAAGATTCCATAGAAATCATTGACTCAACTGTCAAAGATAATGTAAAGCGGAAAAAGCTACTGGTCCAAAACATACAGGAAATCCAGGACTCAATGAGAAGATCAAACCTAAGGATCATAGGTATAGAAGAGAGTGAAGACTCACAGCTCAAAGGACCAGTAAATATCTTCAACAAAATCATAGAAGAAAACTTCCCTAACCTAAAAAAAGAGATACCCATAGACATACAAGAAGCCTACACAACTCCAAATAGATTGGACCAGAAAAGAAACACCTCCCGTCACATAATTGTCAAAACACCAAACACACAAAATAAAGAAAGAATATTAAAAGCAGTAAGGGAAAAAGGTCAAGTAACATATAAAGGGAGACCTATCAGAATCACACCAGACTTCTCGCCAGAAACTATGAAGGCCAGAAGATCCTGGACTGATGTCATACAGACCCTAAGAGAACACAAATGCCAGCCCAGGTTACTGTATCCAGCAAAACTCTCAATTAACATTGATGGAGAAACCAAGATATTCCATGACAAAACCAAATTTACACAATATCTTTCTACAAATCCAGCACTACAAAGGATAATAAATGGTAAAGCCCAACATAAGGAGGCAAGCTATACCCTAGAAGAAGCAAGAAACTAATCGTCTTGGCAACAAAACAAAGAGAATGAAAGCACACAAACATAACCTCACATCCAAATATGAATATAAAGGGAAACAATAATCACTATTCCTTAATATCTCTCAATACCAATGGCCTCAACTCCCCAATAAAAAGACATAGATTAACAAACTGGATACGCAACGAGGACCCTGCATTCTGCTGCCTACAGGAAACACACCTCAGTGACAAAGACAGACACTACCTCAGAGTGAAAGGCTGGAAAACAACTTTCCAAGCAAATGGTCAGAAGAAGCAAGCTGGAGTAGCCATTCTAATATCAAATAAAATCAATTTCCAACTAAAAGTCATCAAAAAAGATAAGGAAGGACACTTCATATTCATCAAAGGAAAAATCCACCAAGATGAACTCTCAATCCTAAATATCTATGCCCCAAATACAAGGGCACCTACATACGTAAAAGAAACCTTACTAAAGCTCAAAACACACATTGCACCTCACACAATAATAGTGGGAGATTTCAACACCCCACTCTCATCAATGGACAGATCATGGAAACAGAAATTAAACAGTGATGTCGACAGACTAAGAGAAGTCATGAGCCAAATGGACTTAACGGATATTTATAGAACATTCTATCCTAAAGCAAAAGGATATACCTTCTTCTCAGCTCCTCATGGTACTTTCTCCAAAATTGACCATATAATTGGTCAAAAAACGGGCCTCAACAGGTACAGAAAGATAGAAATAATCCCATGCGTGCTATCGGACCACCACGGCCTAAAACTGGTCTTCAATAACAATAAGGGAAGAATGCCCACATATACGTGGAAATTGAACAATGCTCTACTCAATGATAACCTGGTCAAGGAAGAAATAAAGAAAGAAATTAAAAACTTTTTAGAATTTAATGAAAATGAAGATACAACATACTCAAACTTATGGGACACAATGAAAGCTGTGCTAAGAGGAAAACTCATAGCGCTGAGTGCCTGCAGAAAGAAACAGGAAAGAGCATATGTCAGCAGCTTGACAGCACACCTAAAAGCTCTAGAACAAAAAGAAGCAAATACACCCAGGAGGAGTAGAAGGCAGGAAATAATCAAACTCAGAGCTGAAATCAACCAAGTAGAAACAAAAAGGACCATAGAAAGAATCAACAGAACCAAAAGTTGGTTCTTTGAGAAAATCAACAAGATAGATAAACCCTTAGCCAGACTAAGGAGAGGACACAGAGAGTGCGTCCAAATTAACAAAATCAGAAATGAAAAGGGAGACATAACTACAGATTCAGAGGAAATTCAAAAAATCATCAGATCTTACTATAAAAACCTATATTCAACAAAATTTGAAAATCTTCAGGAAATGGACAATTTCCTAGACAGATACCAGGTATCGAAGTTAAATCAGGAACAGATAAACCAGTTAAACAACCCCATAACTCCTAAGGAAATAGAAGCAGTCATTAAAGGTCTCCCAACCAAAAAGAGCCAAGGTCCAGACGGGTTTAGTGCAGAATTCTATCAAACCTTCATAGAAGACCTCATACCAATATTATCCAAACTATTCCACAAAATTGAAACAGATGGAGCCCTACCGAATTCCTTCTACGAAGCCACAATTACTCTTATACCTAAACCACACAAAGACACAACAAAGAAAGAGAACTTCAGACCAATTTCCCTTATGAATATCGATGCAAAAATACTCAATAAAATTCTGGCAAACCGAATTCAAGAGCACATCAAAACAATCATCCACCATGATCAAGTAGGCTTCATCCCAGGCATGCAGGGATGGTTTAATATACGGAAAACCATCAACGTGATCCATTATATAAACAAACTGAAAGAACAGAACCACATGATCATTTCATTAGATGCTGAGAAAGCATTTGACAAAATTCAACACCCCTTCATGATAAAAGTCCTGGAAAGAATAGGAATTCAAGGCCCATACCTAAACATAGTAAAAGCCATATACAGCAAACCAGTTGCTAACATTAAACTAAATGGAGAGAAACTTGAAGCAATCCCACTAAAATCAGGGACTAGACAAGGCTGCCCACTCTCTCCCTACTTATTCAATATAGTTCTTGAAGTTCTAGCCAGAGCAATCAGACAACAAAAGGAGATCAAAGGGATACAGATCGGAAAAGAAGAGGTCAAAATATCACTATTTGCAGATGACATGATAGTATATTTAAGTGATCCCAAAAGCTCCACCAGAGAACTACTAAAGCTGATAAACAACTTCAGCAAAGTGGCTGGGTATAAAATTAACTCAAATAAATCAGTTGCCTTCCTCTATACAAAAGAGAAACAAGCCGAGAAAGAAATTAGGGAAACGACACCCTTCATAATAGACCCAAATAATATAAAGTACCTCGGTGTGACTTTAACCAAGCAAGTAAAAGATCTGTACAATAAGAACTTCAAGACACTGAGGAAAGAAATTGAAGAAGACCTCAGAAGATGGAAAGATCTCCCATGCTCATGGATTGGCAGGATTAATATAGTAAAAATGACCATTTTACCAAAAGCAATCTACAGATTCAATGCATTCCCCATCAAAATACCAATCCAATTCTTCAAAGAGTTAGACAGAACAATTTGCAAATTCATCTGGAATAACAAAAAACCCAGGATAGCTAAAGCTATCCTCAACAATAAAAGGACTTCAGGGGGAATCACTATCCCTGAACTCAAGCAGTATTACAGAGCAATAGTGATAAAAACTGCATGGTATTGGTACAGAGACAGACAGATAGACCAATGGAATAGAATTGAAGACCCAGAAATGAACCCACACACCTATGGTCACTTGATTTTTGACAAAGGAGCCAAAACCATCCAATGGAAAAAAGATAGCATTTTCAGCAAATGGTGCTGGTTCAACTGGAGGGCAACATGTAGAGGAATGCAAATCGATCCATGCTTATCACCCTGTACAAAGCTTAAGTCCAAGTGGATCAAGGACCTCCACATCAAACCAGACACACTCAAACTAATAGAAGAAAAACTAGGGAAGCATCTGGAACACATGGGCACTGGAAAAAATTTCCTGAACAAAACACCAATGGCTTATGCTCTAAGATCACGAATCGACAAATGGGATCTCATAAAACTGCAAAGCTTCTGTAAGGCAAAGGACACGGTGGTTAGGACAAAACGGCAACCAACAGATTGGGAAAAGATCTTTACCAATCCTACAACAGATAGAGGCCTTATATCCAAAATATACAAAGAACTCAAGAAGTTAGACCGCAGGGAAACAAATAACCCTATTAAAAAATGGGGTTCAGAGCTAAACAAAGAATTCACAGCTGAGGAATGCCGAATGGCTGAGAAACACCTAAAGAAATGTTCAACATCTTTAGTCATAAGGGAAATTCAAATCAAAACAACCCTGAGATTTCACCTCACACCAGTGCGATTGGCTAAGATCTAAAACTCAGGTGACAGCAGATGCTGGCGAGGATGTGGAGAAAGAGGAACACTCCTCCATTGTTGGTGGGATTGCAGACTGGTAAAACCATTCTGGAAATCAGTCTGGAGGTTCCTCAGAAAATTGGACATTGAACTGCCTGAGGATCCAGCTATACCTCTCTTGGGCATATACCCAAAAGATGCCTCAACATATAAAAGAGACACGTGCTCCACTATGTTCATCGCAGCCTTATTTATAATAGCCAGAAAATGGAAAGAACCCAGATGCCCTTCAACAGAGGAATGGATACAGAAAATGTGGTACATCTACACAATGGAATATTACTCAGCTATCAAAAACAACGAGTTTATGAAATTCGTAGGCAAATGGTTGGAACTGGAAAATATCATCCTGAGTGAGCTAACCCAATCACAGAAAGACATACATGGTATGCACTCATTGATAAGTGGCTATTAGCCCAAATGCTTGAATTACCCTAGATCCCTAGAACAAACGAAACTCAAGACGGATGATCAAAATGTGAATGCTTCACTCCTTCTTTAAATGAGGAAAAAGAATACCCTTGGCAGGGAAGGGAGAGGCAAAGATTAAATCAGAGACTTAAGGAACACCCATTCAGAGTCTGCCCCACATGTGGCCCATACATATACAGCCACCCAATTAGACAAGATGGATGAAGCAAAGAAGTGCAGACCGACAGGAGCTGGATGTAGATCGCTCCTGAGAGACACAGCCAGAATACAGCAAATACAGAGGCGAATGCCAGCAGCAAACCACTGAACTGAGAATAGGTCCCCTATTGAAGGAATCAGAGAAAGAACTGGAAGAGCTTGAAGGGGCTCGAGACCCCAAAAGTACAACAATGCCAAGCAACCAGAGCTTCCAGGGACTAAGCCACTACCTAAAGACTATACATGGACTGACCCTGGACTCTGACCCCATAGGTAGCAATGAATATCCTAGTAAGAGCACCAGTGGAAGGGGAAGCCCTGGGTCCTGCTAAGACTGAACCCCCAGTGAACTAGTCTATGGGGGGAGGGCGGCAATGGGGGGAGGGTTGGGAGGGGAACACCCATAAGGAAGGGGAGGGGGGAGAGGGATGTTTGCCCGGAAACCGGGAAAGGGAATAACACTCGAAATGTATATAAGAAATACTCAAGTTAATAAAAAAAAAAAAAGAATACTCTTTCCTTGTGTTTCCTAAGGGAAAAGGATAAGTCGGGACTTGTTAAATTATCAAAAATGCTATGTAGGGAGAGATTGAAATGGGTCTCTATTACCTGAGATCAGTATTTGGTAAGCTTTTGTCACTGAGGTTGTTAGCACATTGTATTATTTTAATCATCACTTATTATATCTGTCACATATACTAGATGAAAATGATTTGCCAACTGCTATTGTAGTCAAAGAACGTATACAGATTGCACTAATGGGCTGTATTGGCAAGCATCTAATGATATTGTTAAAAGTAGAAAATGATGGCTAACAATGAACTCAGGACCTAAAATTCATGGCTAGGAGCCACAGTTAGAGTTATTCCCATATACTCCTTGGAATCTCTCCTGTCCCAGGCCTCTGGCTTGTGCCAGAGGTATCTCCCTTAACTGATTTCCCTTTTCTTTTCCTGTCCTCTTACCCCTCCCAGTCCCTTTACCTGGTTTCCACCCTACTCCTCTTCATATTCCCTATTGAACCCAGTTCCCTCCCTTCATCCATCCCCACCACACATGACTATTTTATTTCTTCTTCTGAGTGAGACTCAAGCATTCTCCTTTGGACTCTCAATACCTAGCTTCTTTTGGTCACTGGATTAGAGCATGGCTTTCCTGGACTCATAGAGCATGGGCTCACAGAGACTAAATCACAACTAAAGTGTATTTATGGCTTTATGTCCTAATGTCTAATGTCCACTTTTAAGTCCTTTTGAGTCAGAGTTACCTCACTCAGGATGATAGTTTCTAGTTGCATCCATTTATCTGCAAATCTCTTAATGCCGTTGTTTTTGATAGCTGAATAGTATTCCATTGTATAATGTACCACATGTTCTTCATCCATTCATCTATTGAGGGGTATTTGTTTTTTTCCAGTTTCTGATTACTAAGAATAAAGTTTCCATGAAGATAATTGAGCAAATGTCCTTGTGGTATAGTGGGGCATCTTTTAGGTATATTCCCAGGAGTGGTATAACTGGGCTTTGAGGTAGAACTATTCCCAAATTTCTAAGAAACTACCAAATTGATTTCCAACATGGTTGCACAAGAGGCTGATGTGGCCATCTCCTGTAGCCACATGGGATTCCCAGTGGAGTGAAGGGAATACCAACTCACCCATAAAACCCTCTAGCCAAAGTTTGTCTTGCTCTCAGGATGTTCAGGTATAAAGGGCAGAGACGGAGGAGATGGCTATCCAATGGCTGGCCCAACTTGCTGTGAAGTGATGTACAAAGGCAGGTTGGTAACCTCGGTTTTTCCTCCCCCGAAGAGAAGAGGGTAGCATGAAGGGAGAAGTGTATTAGGGTGGGATTGGGAGAAGAGGAGAGAGGGGACTGTAATCCAGAAGTAAAGTGCATAATAAAGAAATTAAGGGAAAATATATAACAGCAAAGGGAAAAAATACTTGAGTGGCTGTGATCCTACTTTCCAAAAGGACTCATCTTTTGACTCAGATCAAATTACATCAGGAACTGCTGCAGAGAGAACGCAAGAGGTGACTCAGAACAAAACTTGTTGGGTTGAAGCATCCCAGGGACAGAGGATAGCAGGCCTTATAGTTTTGGGGGTCAATACAGATGCTATAATATTAAATTATACTTCTGGTTGTTTAATTTGACATTGATTTGTTTTTTAAATTACAGACGAAAGCAGTAGCTTTACTGCAGTCACTTCAGTTGGCCATCTTAAATAATTTATCTGTAAAAAAGTGGTGCAGATCACTCCATATGTTGTAAATCAGGAAACAACTGTTAGATTACCTGCATTCCAGATTGGCCAATATAAGTGGGAGGGGCAAATGTTACTATATTTTATCCTCACGTAGTACTAGGATATACTGATCTATTCAGTATATTGAAAACTAATAATGACAAAGCTTAATTGTCATGGAGTCCTGTAATTTAGGCATTATTGGCTGACTTGAAGATTATCAGACAAGAACTGAAGAGTGAACACCGCTGGGTCTGCTGTGGTCTAAGGACTCAGGAATGTTTATTTAATATACAAGCACAACTATGTAGCACACACCAATCTTGGTTTTGATTACAGTCTCTAATACTTGTATTTAAAAATAGATGTTAGCCATTGTTCCAGAGAAATCCCTTTTCCTGGGAACCTTATGGAGCCCCCGTGCCTGGCGAGCTCAACTTGGAACCTGGAAGTGATCTAAGCTGCAGATGACTTACTCAGACCGTGATGACTATTGAAATAAATTCTGCTTATTCCTTTTTTGCGTACTGTTATCCTAACAGGGAAAAAAATCATCCTCTAAAAATAAATGTTTAACAAAAATAATTGGTGATAATGAGTTAGAATCCGTGGACTTAGAAGATGGAGAGTAATCAGTCAAAACTTCCGACAACCCAGAGCTTGTGCGTGACTACGCACCACTCCTGTTTTTTTCTAGCTTTCTCATTACATTCATGTAGTCATTTGGTCATTCTCATAGGAGGAGTATTTTATCACTATTATGTCCATCAACTTTGTGTGTATATGTGTGTTGTGTGTGTGTGTGTGTGTGTGTAGACACATACACAGAGAGAGATGATGATGATGATGATGATATATAAAACCTTCTAATTAATATTTTAATTCCAGTTTAAAGAAGGCATATACCTAGGGATTTTATAACTATCATATACAGTCACGACTTCATATTTTTGTAGATAAAAAGCTATTCTTCATATATTAAGTTCACTTCATTTCTTAGTTTGCGACATGCTCCACACACTTCTCCTCTGCGGCTGGTCTCTGCTGAACTTACACACACAGGTGAGCAGTTGTGAGTTTATCATTGGCAATCCTGTTTGGGATAACTTTGATTTGGAAATTGACTTTAACGAAATACTGGTATCATTTACAAAAGTAATTTTAAAGTTTTAAGACCTTGCAAGGAACTAACTTAGCGTTTTTAGAAATTGTTATCAAAGAAGTTGTGTAACTGGCCTTCACGTCTCATTTCATTTGGAACATGAATGTACAACCTTTTGTTTTATGCCTATAAATTAAAAATAATGGCATCTATGAGAGCCAGTTTATGTGAGGTATTGAGCCTCTTAATATAAACTGAGAGTGAGCATTAAATATCTGAGTGGAACTATATTAATACGGCTAACGCACAGGTTTCAGGGATTTGATTCATAAACCAAGCTTTAAGTGGGAGAGTAACTTAAGAATATTCTGCAAATTGATGAAGTATGAAAACAAAAACACAGAAGAATAACCTATACTGATGCCAAAATTGCATTAGTCATGCCAGACTCTCAAAGATGGAAATCTCAGACAGAAGACTGTTTTACCTGGGATTCCAGTCTTACATTTCAATAGAATTTTTGTTTTCTGAGATTTACGAACTCATTCCCAAATCACTACATTTAGAGGTATACAGCATCGCCTTTATTACATAGGAAGAATAAAATGTTCAGTTCTCTTAAATTGTTCGGAGAAATAAAATAGCTATTGATTTAATGATAAATGCACACGGCATAGTGCACAGCACTTTATTCTAGAACTGTCTTACACTAATGGATCTACGCATCTACATTTAGAAATGAAAATAAAGCCCTTTTAACCATGACATTTAAAAAGTGTGTCCATTTTTTAACACAATAGCATGGATTATGAATATAGAGATGAAAATATATGCAAATATAATTATTTTTATTTTCATTATTGTAAGTTAACTGTCAGGCAAGCCTAGCTTTAAAAACATATACAAAAGACATTGCAGTTAGAAGCTTTATGAAATTTAGGATATTGTTCAGATCTTCCTAAATTTAATGTTAAATTTTATAACATATTTAAGGGTGGAAAGTGATTGGAATTATGGCAGAGGCTGATCAAATATAATTTGAAATTCTAATAAAATCTTTTAAGCTTAACTTCATTAATCATGCTGTCTTTCAGAATACTACTTTTTCGAATGTTCTAGTTTTCAAATATAAATATATATATATTTGTATATATGGAAATAAATTTCAAATATATGTCTCAAATACATATATATTTTAAATACATCATAATTATGTACATACATTTTTTTCTGTGTATATGTGTATATGTATGTCTTATAGCCTGAGGCAGAGCTAAAGATTTTTTAAAATCGTAATTGAGTAATAACTTACAATAATTTTATTATTATAAAATGTCAGTTAGAATAACATAAAAACATTAAAAATTTTAAATGTCCACATAAAGCCCAGATTTAGTACATCTGTCCCTTATATTTTGTAATTCATAATACCTAGAGAAAGGTAATTCCTTACTTAATTGAAATAGATTATGTAATACATCATAAGCTTAGAATATTATATTCTTTAAAACCCTAAATTCAAAGCAATGATCTTGAGGACATAATTGTGTTCCTTGAGGGGATACAGCAACAATGGTTTTTCTATACAAAATAAGTGTCTGAGGCAATCCTCATGTTCAATTCATCATGTAAGCCTCAGAAATTATATGTATTATGAGAAGAAAAAAATTCTGGGATTTAACGTTAATTCTCATCATCCCTCAAACAACTTTTAAGTCACCATGAATCTTCAAATAAAATTAAATAAGTTCAATTTCGCTTCAAATAAAAGATTCCACTTGTAAAAAATGTGCCTTCAGAGTTGACTTTAATGCCACTTGGTCAGACCAAACAATGGGCATACTTAGCACTGAGTATGATAGATATCTTCTAATGACAGATAAGATAAGGCTATGCATCTCCACAAGAGCTAAACATCCCTATACTCTATGATGCACGCCCTGACGTTACACCTGTATGCTTCATATCTATGCTGACATGGCAGTTTTTCTGGAATATTGAAATATATGTTTGCGAAGAATAAACATTATAGCTCAAATGACATAAATACTTTAATGGAATTTTTATAATCCACCTTAATACTGAAAAGTCATATTAATCATTGGATTATGTAAAGTACAAATACTAAAACAGCTACTGATGAAAGTGCTGTATTTTCTTTCTGTTGTTATGACACTAAAATCTAAGAAGCATAATCTAGTATATAAAAATAAAAATTCTGTATCATTGCGAATGCCTTAAGAAAGTGAAGATTTTGAAAGTTATAGAATAGTAGTATTGAAACATTACGAAACTTTGATGGCCATATTTAATTTTGAAAGCGGCGAGCCTTGGCTCCTTTTGCTTTTTAGCACCCCTTTCCTTTTCCATGACATTTTGCTTGCATTACACTTTATATTAGAAATCTGAACTTCACCGTTCTTAGGATTATTTAATGCTCTGTGCCTTCAAGTTAAAAGACCTTTCCTGAGAGCGTCCTGCAAATCCCTGCCTTTGGAAGCTGTTTCTTCATTTTCTAACTTGTTTTTCTCCTCCTTTCCCAGATGACTGGCCTCAAATTTCCAGAGGAAAACTGACTAAGGCAGGTTGTAGAGGAATTTCTGGACATGCTGTTAACATCTGTATGATGTAGTGAATGGGGGTTGGGGTGGAATCCAGCACAGTCACTTGGGCAGGCTCACCAAATGCCGGCTTCTGTGGATATCAAACGTTATTTTTGCTAGTTATTCTTACCTGCAACCTCCTAGTTAAATGTAACTCTTTATTCCTAATAGTTTAGCTTTGTTTACAGAATACACACTGAGAAGACCTCTACGAATTTTATTAACCACTGTTTGCAAATGAAGTGTGCTTTTGTCAGTCCTATCTGACACTTCAAATACTACTTTCAGCTGAGGGGGTTTGCATGATGCAAATATTTTATTATGTTTATTAGAGAAATTGCTCAAATTCCGGTTTGAATAAAGCCTTTCACAGAACCCAGGGCCCATTGATATGCAAAGGGAGTCTAAGGAGGAAATTTATCATTGTACTTTATACTTCTACATTTACTATCACAGCGCATATTGAAGTCACAAAAAGCAGAAAAATCAAAATACTTTGCAATCTTATATGAGGAAGACGTTTCCCACTCTCTTTTGTAATTCTTAAAAAAGCCAAGGGGGTGGGCAGTGGCAGAAGAAATAGTCTCAAGCTTTAAGTCCAGGAAACGAACCTGCCTGTACCTAAAGTTTTGGCTGCCACTGACCGCACCCCAAGAATGCTCAGCTCCCCTTGTCAGGATTAGATTCCCAAATTACAGGCAAAGAACCTTACCTTAGTCAAAGACTTGCTGCAGGTTCCAGCTCACTCTCAGACTGAAAAGTTGAGCAGCTGGTGAACAAAAGTTTTAGGTTCTTTTTTTATTCCCTAACGAAGTCTGCAAAACTAATTTCCCTCAAAATAGGGCTCAATTTCCGTTAAAGAAAGCAGTGCTTACAAATCTTGGAACTCCTGATCAACCCCCACTCCACCCCATCTCTAAGTAGTGAAAAACAATTCGACTTTTCACACGGTTGTTAAAGTTTGTTTGGAAGTCCCTTTTCTGGAGAACCTCTTAAAATAAAGGACAACAGACTGAAGATTCCAGAAGGGCCGGCAGAGGGAAAGGCTCTGCCTTGGGGACACACCTCCCAAATTAATCAATACCTTTTCCTAATTTAAGCCAGATGTCTAGTTCAGGTTGCTGTACTCATTAATCCCATTAGCAATTTCAAAGACTTGACCATCATCTTCTGGTCACCCAGACAATAAACATATGGCAGTTAACCGTAGTGGCACGCCCAAGCCCTGAACACAGTAGGCTACTGCAGACATCCTCCTTGTAGACACTTCACAGACAGGACCCACTTTCCTGCAGCTCATTCTCCAAAGCTTGTTGTGGGTTAAAGAGAGGACCTCTAGTAGACTCTGTGGCAGGTCAAGCAAGCTAAAGGCTGTGTCAACCGCAACCCGGCTCTCACAAATTCACCAGTGGGCAAGTTTCGTAGTTCACTTCCAGGAGCCCAGGCTGTAAACCTGGGGGAAATGAACCATCATAGCAGGGTCGACTCTGAGGAAATGTTGAGTTTGCTATCTGCTTAAAACAGAGAGGTGGCAAGGAACGAACGGAATGTATGCAAAGAGGAGCACTGTAAGCTAAAAAAAGAAATTTCATTTCTCAACGGATGGGGGACGGGGTGGTGTGTGTGTGAATTGGCTCCTGTAGGGTTAGACTAGAAAGGGTGAAGCTGGGAGCAACTTATACTTGCTCAATTGATGTTTCTTAGGGTTGTTCCTGACCCAGAAAACTTTCCCAGTGAGCGAGTGTTGAGGAAATTGAACAAACTGGGTTGTTAAAGAGACATAGGGCTGGGAGGACACGGTCAGAAACAGAAGAAAGGGGGACACCACTTGGAGTGGCACATAAATATGTGCCACCAAGGCACCAGAACTTGCATCCATCTCTGCTTAAGGCACACCCCACTGGCTACCTCTCCATTCCGCACTCAGAGTAGCTCTGTGCTATCCTTGGTGCTCAGCCCTACAACCTCCTCTCTGGTGCGGGTTTTCTAACAATCTATCCTAAAACACCTAAAAGGGAAAAATATAATGTGCCCCTGAATGCGGGAAGTGCGAGTGGTCTTGGAGTTTGAAAAGCTAGACTGCTTCGCTCTTTTCCTTCTCTTGAACTCTAATAAGTTCTCTGTGATCTGAAAAGTCAGAGAGCGCCTGTAGGTGACTGCAACCCCCACCAAGGCTGGGAAATCTAGGTTCCAAGAACAGTGAGCGAGCACAGACACGGGGTGCTGGCTTAGCATAGTCGAGTGCTTCTGTGTCTGGCCACGGGAATCTATGGGATAGATCGCGGTGGTGTCCCTGAGCTACTGAGGCTCTGGGCGCTCCACTAACTGTTGTGGAAGCTCCCAGGACCCGACGGGCGTGGGGCAGCCGCTCCTGTCCTGCCAGCAATTGGGAACTGGAAATGAGAGAGTACGGTGGCGCTGACTGAGCGGGAGTTTTGGAGGGAGTTTGCATGTGGTCAGCGCTGGGCTCCTAAGCCAGCCCCCAGCTCACATTACACTCTATTTATAACCTCTCAGAGCCATTTCCCCCCCTGAAAGCAGTTCTCTGGGACCACCTTCTTTTGGCTTCCACCTCTCCCACACTTGACATCTGAGCAGCTGCAAGGGAAGCTCCTCCAGGTCCTAGTGTTTATACGTGCAGGAGACTGGCCGCTCGGCTCAGGACTGGGATTAGCGGGCTCTGCTCAAACCCGCGCGGCTTTTACATTAGGAGTGAGTGGGGGAGAGTCCTAGGATTTCTAGTGAAAAGTGACAGCGCTTGGTGGACTTTGGGACCTTCGTGAAGTCTTCTGCTTGGAAGCTGAGACTTGCATGCCATGGAACACCCCCTCTTTGGCTGCCTGCGCAGCCCCCACGCCACAGCGCAAGGCTTGCACCCCTTCTCGCAGTCTTCTCTGGCCCTCCATGGAAGATCTGACCACATGTCCTACCCCGAACTCTCCACATCTTCCTCGTCTTGCATAATCGCGGGATACCCCAATGAGGAGGGCATGTTTGCCAGCCAGCATCACAGGGGGCACCACCACCACCACCACCACCACCATCACCACCACCAGCAGCAGCAGCACCAGGCTCTGCAAAGCAACTGGCACCTCCCGCAGATGTCCTCCCCGCCAAGCGCGGCCCGGCACAGCCTTTGCCTGCAGCCTGATTCCGGAGGGCCCCCGGAGCTGGGGAGCAGCCCTCCGGTCCTGTGCTCCAACTCTTCTAGCCTGGGCTCCAGCACCCCGACCGGAGCCGCGTGCGCACCAGGGGATTATGGCCGTCAAGCGCTGTCACCCGCAGAAGTGGAGAAGAGAAGTGGCAGCAAAAGAAAAAGCGACAGTTCAGGTGAGTGTCGGCAAAACAATCCTGGGGAGAGTGCGCTCTGGGCTAGGAAGATGCAGGGGAGGTAGGGATGGTTCTTGTAGAAAGACAAACTAAGAAGCAGCTAGCGTTTCCTCTCTCTGGTGGCCGAATTCATCTATGCAGGGTCGGCCCTGTAATTCAGGAGCACGTGTTTCACTGAAGTTAATATATCTACATCCAGCCGTTCAAAGCCCCCCAAGATCGCAAATCAGTTTTCCAGAAGCGTTGAAGAAAGAGCAAGTGACACTATGCGAAATCGGTTAAGGAGCGTGGCGGTCCATCCACTGGTTGGGCGGGGTGTGCTCTTTGGGATGCTGCATCCTCTGGGCGTGCGTGCATGTCTCTGTGTGTGCGTGCATGCGGTTCTCTTTGACTTTTTCTTTCCAATTCCCAACTCTGAACAGCTAGACTTTTCCTATCATTAGCTTGGTTTCCACATTATTGCACAATATCTTGAACTTTAACTGGATTTGACAAAATACGCAAAAATAGAAAAGAAAAAAGAAAAAAAAAGAAAGAAAAAGAAACCCAAAACTTTTTATTTACATTTTATTTTCAGAGTTCCTTAAATAGCATTTACTTAAAATGATATTTAAAAAGCATTCTATTCATTTGGCGAAAAAGACATTATCCAGTAATCTAGAAGTGTTTAAGGAATACATCTGAAAATTGCGAATAAATAGATAAGGGCTTGACGAAAGGGTATTCTTATAGTGATTACACTCATGTGGTGCTAACATAGGATAAAACAAAACAAGCAAAAAAAAATCAATCAGCCAACTAAAGGAAACAAAACTTTTGAATTTCAAGAGTGGAAAATAAAAGCCTTCACCAATTGAGTACTGCTTGGAGGTGCAGCGAAGAGAGCTGACAGACAACAGCTCTGACAGCGCTGGAAGAAGATACAGAGAAAGTGTGGGTAACCTGAGCAGCCCAACAAAAGGGGAGCCTCCCAGAAGAATTCAGGGGCCTGAAAGTTCAATAGCCAGTACATCCCGGCAGCCCAGTAAAACTGAAAATTTCCAGGAAGCACAACAAAGCCCTTAACTATATTCCTCATTGTAAAGATGTTTACTTTCTTCCTTTCTTCTTTCCTTCCTACCTATCTTTCCTCTTTCCGTTTTCCCTTCTTTCTTTCTGTTCTTTCTTTCTTCCATTGAATCTTCCCTGTAGTTACAAGGCAACCTGGATACAGATTTTGGAAGACATCACTTAACTAGCACAGTGTTTGCATTTATTTAATTTTCTGTGTTAGCGACTTGAAAGTTAGAACATACAATTTGAGGCATTAGTTTGAAGAATTGAAAAAAAATCGCATTTGCAGTGTAGGACAGTAAGGGCTGTGTATTTTGTAAGGGGTTGAAAGATGATAGAAACTTTTCTTGACCCCAGTGTGGGCTGACTGCTTCCTTCCCAGCCGCGTTGAACCTGCGATTTTCTAGGTCCAGGGTGAACTTTTAATGCTCCATCATGATTAGTTATGTCTAAGAATGTTACCACACTGTCATTTTGTTTAGCGGTTATTGCTGAATGTGCGTGAAATCCTAAGACACTGAGAAGGTTCCTAAGAAGGCATTAGAATCCGCTGGGTTTCCTCAGATTGGGCTTCATGAGCACAAATGCTCCATTTGCTTCTGCAGGTTGGTAGTTACCTCAGGAAGGACCAGAAGCCCCATTCCCTGTTTTCTTTCTGCAAGGGGGAAACTGACCTACTTCTGAGCTGAACCAATGCCCTAAAGATTATTTGCGCACACGAAGGAATTTTTGTTCAGGCACAAGTTATTTTTGGTTGGGGAAACAGGGAAAGTGAGATGCCAAGCTCTTCCCAATTTGTTTTACTATTTAATATAACGGTCTTAATTCAACGTTATTTAATATAATGGTCTTAATACTGACTAGCAGTGGTTTTCATCACCTTTACCAGGGGCAAGTAAGCACACAGCAACGCCAAGCTTGTTTTAGCATGGTGAAACTCGTTTAAACACCAAAACAAGTAAAGAGAATAAACATTTGTGCCAACCACCCAGTGTATTAATACGTTACAAAGATGGGAAATATAATCAATAGGAAGGATAATGTCACTGGGGTTGACTGAGAATGAATGTTCCCATTGATAGACTACCGAAGTCAAGCATCAATTTTCTTGGTACACTATTGAAGATCAAATCTATGTCCTCAGACTCTGAGTTAAAATCAATTAGATCACAGGTATGCTTAACTCCAAGCCATTCTTGGTCCTATTCCAATTTATACAGCAAACATTCAATTCAAGGTCAAATCATTTCATAGTATTGTGAAAACAGTTTGACTTACGAGACATCAAAGTAACAGAAAAACAGCTACCATCCTGTTCTGTTATCAATATATGAGCCTTGGCACAGTTGGCTATTGCATCACTTCATAATTAATTAATGTTCAATAAATTATATTGGACAATCTGAGACTATATTATATAAAAATTAAATCATGCATAGTAGCAACTATTTATTTATTTAAGCATTTTATAATCACTATGTATTTATCGTTGGCACTATAGACAGGGCCTTAATCTATGGCAGTATTGGAAACAAGTATCTATACACCTGAATCTAATACCAGTGTATGTGTGATAACTGCATTAATTTCTAATAAGCAACAGAAAGTAATGTTAAACAACCAAGTCATGTGTAAACATTACACTTTTATCCACAGTAATACTGCAACAATTTCAATGTAAAATACTGTCCAGTATTTCTGCTCTGAAAACCCACATGAAAGCAGACCTGTACAAATCCAGAAAGCTTACCAGTAGAGAAGCAGAGGTTTATAGACTTTAGACTTCCATTATAGTTAATTAACAATTAAAAATAGCCAGTTTCAAGAGAAAATTATGACATTTTCATAGTATGTGCTAAACATTTTTATAACCTTGAGCCGGCTACCCTTTCCAGCAATGTTAGTAAAGCCAACATCTGCCACTCCTTCAAAGGGACTCTTAAAGTTACAACTGTGCTTAAAACAATCAGTGTGACCCAGGTGATTCTGAAAAATGTCTATAAATGCGGTGAACTTCTTGGCTTCAATTACACAAAGCAATATATTAGCGGGCATGAATTGCTTGGTTTTGTTAAAATAGATGTGCACACTTAATCTAATCAGCTTTTATGTAGTTAATATACACCATTATTGTATACACATCCTGTAGACAGTTTAGATTAATGAAAATAAGCACGCAGCTTTATTTTAAGGGATAAATTTATAATTATTCTCA
The DNA here is from genome assembly GCF_021556685.1 of Rattus norvegicus. Classification (NCBI taxonomy): domain Eukaryota; kingdom Metazoa; phylum Chordata; class Mammalia; order Rodentia; family Muridae; genus Rattus; species Rattus norvegicus. The sequence goes on from NC_141539.1 coordinate 60,107,332, forward strand.
TTCCAAAAATGCAATGAATAACTTGGGGTTGTGGATGTTTTTTGGCTTGAGTCATATTATGTTTTGGTAATGTTACAAATATTTACAGCTATTCTGACACAAAATATTTAGTTTTGAATTATGTCAGTCTCTGTGTATGCCTATGCGTAATGACAAGGTGTTTTTTTTTATTTAGATTATACTATAAGCTAACTTTAGAAGTTCCCTCTGACTCTATTATATTTCTAGGTGTTCCAATCATTATGTTTCTGAAAATAAAACTAACAACTTTGCAATACATCTGCGTTACTGCATTATAACTTTTTGTATTTTCTTTAAGAGAAAATGCAATCTTTAGGTTCTCAGGTTATTCAGGAGAACTGTGAACACTTTAGATATCTTTAAACTGTAGTATACAAAACAGCATTGTGGAACTTTCTACAGTGTTAGCCTAATTTTGATGAGACCATTTTTAAAGGGTGCTTTGACTTTCAAAAACAAATGTAGGTATCACTGACCTACATGTGTGGCCTCAGTTAAAGTCTCTCAACATCAAGATCAAGAATTCCTTTTTAATTAAGGTCTTTAAACTTGAAAGTGAGCAAATAGAATTTGCTTGAATTTCCCTGCAGATATATTTTTGTGGTTACTGTTGTCGGTGTTAAAGGGAAGAACAGTCAATGAGAGAAATGGTGGTGGATTCCTCTATATTGAATCCTGACAGTACCTATGTAAACATATATATTTTATAGTAATTATTAGTAAAAACAATTATGTGGGTATTCTGTAAGCAACTCCAAAACAGGAAACTAAAACTGAATGCCATATTTAGGTTTTCCTCTGTGTTTGGAAAAACCGCCCCTTTGTCATAGTGCTAGAGAGTGTAATTTATTTTCAGGATAAGGCCTAATCACTGCAATAAATAAATTTCGAATTAAAATTACATATGAAGGGGCTATTTTTTTCTGTCATGTTTGTTCATTCAAAAGATGTAATCTATGAATGAATAACTGAAGATAAAAATTCCATTACATATAAAACTACCTATAAATTTAACTATAATCTGAATCTAATCAGATTGAGATGCTATTCCTTCTATAAATTTAAATATGGAATTTTAGAATTTATAATCTGAGCACTGCTGTTAAAGTTTTAATATCTATGACTGATTAAAGAAGAGGTAGAATATTGATGTGTTGGAAAATAAATTATGTGTAAGAATGTCCTAACATTTTCGGGTCAAATATTTGTAATTTACATCTCTCTCAAATTGCTTAGAGTTTGAAATTTCAATTTTCTTCACATTCCCTAATTTTCACAACACCCTTCATAGTAATAAACATTTTTGAGAATTATCCTGTAAGATGAGAATATTAGCGGTAGCCTCATTCCTCATTGATTATAATCATAACTTCAAAAGCATCAGTTCCTAGTTGGCCAATTAAGTTGCATTTCCTTGGGCACATGGTATTGTGGACTGATTCAAATGATTTGAATGTGCTTAAGAAAAAGAAAGACACAGACCACAATGTATGCCCTCAAGTTTGAAGGCAAAATACGTAACATTTCTTGCTTAAGCTTTTTTTTAGTATATTTCAGACATTGACACATTTTGTGGTTAGCACTGATCATGTTGAAAGTACATTAAGACAGTAGAGCACTGAGATTTACCCTGCGTTGTCACTCTGTTTTCAAGGATGCTGGTTTGAGTAACTACGTTGAACTGAAGTTCTCAAGTAAGGGTGTCACAGCACGTAGTCCTGAGCAAAACGCGTCATTGCTAAGTCACAGTCAACAGTGAGGCTCAGAAGCCATAGTTATGGACTATTTTACTCTATACGGCAAAATGGTTCCCCAAATTCCAGGCTTTAGTGTGTACTCCGGGTATTACCGGTTTGAAGACAGCATAATTCTAAATCTTGTGTCTTCTTGGAAAGTTCCTTCTGTTTTACTGTTATTCTAAAAGCATAAGGCATTTGTTTGCCCTTTAAGAAACCGTCCTGCACAGTATGGAAATCTTTAAAAGCGTTTCCTGCTTCCCTTTCAGTGTAGCTGTAGGTCATACTATGTGTAGAGGAAACGCAGGTGCCACAATGCACACTGGGACTCAGAGGACAACTTTGTTAAGTCTGTTCTGTCCTTCTGCCTTCATGTGAGATTAAGCTAGGGTCAGAGGTTCACGCTCCAAGTATCTTTACTCACTGAACCATCCCCATGGCTAAAGCATGTAAGTCCTATAAAACCAGTCCATATGGATCTACCTACTCAAAACTCAGGAGCTGTTTTTATAGTTCAGATTATTTTAATGTAAATCCTTTGGACAAATGTAAAATTAAATTAACAGAAAATTATGTGGTGAGAATATACATTTGGATTTTACAATATGGGTTAATTATTAATATTCTACATTCAAAAGTTTAAATTTATAATAAGTGTATTCCATTATTGAATTTCCACGCATTATATACTTATATTTTCCACTTAAATGCATTTCTATATTTGTGCATTACTGTCTATAAATTGTGTGCTCTACAATGACATTTTTTGCGGGAGTTCTAAAAATATTTTATAGATGTATTATTGTCTTATGCCTGTATGTGAACAAAAATGACCAGGCAAAATTTATAATGTTATTATACATTTTGACAGAGGATTTGTGAAGGATCTCTAAGAAAATAATTTCTTGGCTTTCTCTATTTTAGACATAGTATGCGATTAACAAATTATTTTTAACATGTATATTATTGTTGGGTCACTTAAAATGTAACATTTGCCTAAATTTTTAATTATTCTAACATATTTGTAAATGATGGTGACAATATTTAAATCTTTGGCGTTTTTACTTTAGTTGAGAAATATAGCACATTTACAAGACTCATAGTTCTAAAAAAACTATTTATTGGTTAAAGCTTTAATTAAAAAGTTGGTTTTACATTTTTCATGAAATCAATTTGTTCTAAATATCTTTGACTGCCATAACACTTATTTTTATAGCTTTAAATGCTATAAAATTTGGCAATTAAAACTTGCGTAGTCTGAACTGATTAAAATTATGAATGTGAGATGTTTAATTTTTGAGATTGATAGTGTTTAATTATCATAGATTTTTAGTTTGATCATATTTCTGCAGAAATCTCAGTTGTTAAGAAAGCAAGGAGAGGTTCTTCAGGTAGATAAAATGTAGCAGCACCACTTAAAGCAGCTATTAGACGGATGCATTTATAGTGAGTCTTGTAGATAATATGCATATTAATATCAAGACAAAATTCCAAACGAAGTTTCTTGATAATAGTAAATCCGAATTAGAGTTCCGTCATTAAAGGCTGTCATATCTTAAATGTTTCTACTATAAAATAAAACATTAAGCCTGCTGATTGCACAGCTGTTCTGAGACTCCCACAGGCTGAATCAGATAATCAATGATATTCACAAAAGCCAAAACTGCCAGGTCCCCTGCCGTGTTTGTTGTCCTTTATTTTTCTGTTTCTCTAGATCACTATTCTCTGTACATACTCCGAGGAGGAAAGAGATCAGAGCAATCTTACATGACTAAGGGCTAGAAAATAATTCAGATGAAGTCACCTTACCAGTTTGGAGGAGAGAGACAAACAGGACTGCCCAACTTAAGTTGGCAGGTGCCAGTTGAGTTTTACAAGCCTAGATTTTTACCCTTTGAAAACATAGCCTTAAAGCTCTGCCAGAAATGACACCCAAAATAGATTTACTGCTACACTGTTGTAGTTACTTGCAAATGCAGGGATAAAATATAAGCAGTGTCTGTAGACTGGCTTCTTGGGCAGTCAGAACTGCACAAGGACATGATGGTGTGGTAATTCTTAGCTACCTGTAAACTACCAGCATGCTCAACAGATGTATTCATGAGTTTAAACAAGTACAATGGGTGGGCTCCCTTTCAAATGAATGCAAAAAAAATTCCAAAAACCATTGATTTTACAAGATAAAAAATAATCCTCAGGAATACTTGATTGTCCCATCCAATCCTCTAGGCACTAAATGAATAAAATTTGCTGTGATTTTGATTAAAACATCAGTAAATTGGCAAGTGAGCTTCATCTTGTAAGAGCTCTTGGAATCTGCTCTCTGACAGAGTATATTGAAATCAAGTGGTATCGCTCCCTATTTAATATTTTTCAAAAGTTAAACAAGTTCTCAGCATGTTTACTGCCTTCAACAATTAAAATCTCCCCAACCATAAGCTGTGTTTACATGAGAGGTTTTTTCCTCCTCATTGAAAACATAAACGAGTCTGGATGTATTAAACGGACAGAATGTAGATATAAACTTCTGAGACAGCCAGGAAAGCCAGAGTTCAGCATCCACGTCTGGAGCCTACTGCCGCCCACATTTCCTGAATTACCACTCTGTGAAGACCTGCATCCAAAGTTATATCTATATGCATGTACATATCTATATACATATACATTTATATATATATATTTATGTATATATGCATATATATACATATTCATAAATATAACTTTTTCTTCAAGGACAGTTTGGTTTTAGGAAGTAGAGCTTCATAAAAATTATTCTTGAAAACATACATGTTTGGCGAAATACAAAGAAGTGATAACACTGTCTACTGTGTTTGTAGATTGAGCCAGCAGTTAATAAATCATAAAGGCCTTGTCTTAGTCCCCACTCAGTATATCAGACAAGGAAAGAGACGGCACACCCCAGTAGCAACTAAGAGTGAATCTGTTGAGAATTTGGTGATGAGTGGTAGGTGATAGAGAAAGTAGAGAAGCAAGAATCACCAAGGTCCGTCCTTAATCAGGTGACAAACCTCAGGTGACAAATCCTAGGAGTCATCACTGCAGGCCCAACACAGCCTCAGAGCAGAGGTGTTCTCTAAAGACAGGGATTTCAAGGTAACAGCCCGTCACCAATCTTCACATCCTCTGGTCTCAGTCTTGCTGCCCATGGTCTAGAAGTAATGATATGTTCAAGCACACGGAATCTGTGGATGAAAAGCCTCAAATCTGACCTAAAGGAAGCTGGGCCACAAAGAACATGGGGAGAAGACTCAAGAAAGACTAAAAATTCAAGGAAGCTAAAGCAAAAGTCTGGTGCTACCTTAGTAGGTGTCACTGTTGGCTCGACGTGTACCTGGTTTCCCTGGAAACTCCCAGCCAAATGAGCATGCACAAGGCTCCAATATCTAGCTCTGTAAATATGTCTTACTATTTTATCATCCATGAAAAGGGCAGTTACCTTGTGGGTATGCATCCTGTGAAAACCAGTCTGCTTTATGACATCTATTTTCCCTTATTATTGATAGTAGGATAAGAAGAGTTGCTGGCCTAAATGAACGCTACAAACTGAAAACAGTCAGCACAGTCTTTAGAATAATTTCAGTGGCATCTTTCTGAAATACAAGACAGGTTTGGCCAGACTACATAAGACATTCTCAACCTGCAGCCTCTACTGCTCGGGGATCGCCTTACCTCCTATTCTTGAATATCTCCTGCTTTTAATAACATTATATGCTGTATAAAAAAGAATAGAGTTGTACATAAACAGACATAGTCACATACCCATGCACATGCATACACACATTCACGCATACAAGCACATGAGTTCACCTTGGACTATTCTTCTGCCGAGAGATAGGATTCCAATTAACCAAATTCAAACATGGAATGAAACTTCCGCTTTCAGTTAACTGGGAGGGAACATTTTCATGCTATCTCGTGTGGTTTATTGCAGGGCTGTAGCTCTTTGTTATTTTGGCTACTCTAGTTAAGTGCTAACCAATGAGAAACCTGAAAAATAAACACCCCTGGAAGTATACTTCAAATAGAATTCCTAGGAGTTTGGTTTGGTGATGGTTTCTTTGTATAAAGAAAAATGATACATTTGTCTCCTTGTGTATAGCTACATTCCTGACACACTGCTCAGGTGAAGGCAAGACAGGATCGCAAAACTCCCTGGAGTTTCAAGTTCTGAACATGAGCTACAGTCACTTAGTTTATTTTCACTAGTGGAACCCACCTTTCAGTGTGGAAAATTGAGAAATGCTATTAAGAACATTATGTTCATATAGATGACGGTCTTCGGCACTTGGTTTTGAATAATTAAGAGCATTAAATCTGCATATCTTAAAATACATTATTAGAAATCAAAATGAAGTTTTAATCTCTTTCCAAGTTGTTTAATTCACGACAGTACCAACCCTGTAATGCGATGTTATCAAATAAGTAACTGTTCCTGGCTTTCCACAGAACACATGAGGAGAAGAAGAATTGTTACATGCTTGATGGCTGATGACTTAGTAATAACAAGAAAGAACTAATTACATTGTACAGTTCATTAACCCTGATTCCAAGGTGGGCTGATTTCTCAGTTTACTTGGTGCATTACAAACTCTAATTGTTCGGTAGATCACCAGACTCTGGACTGATTCTCAGAGAGAGTCAAGTCTTTACTCAGCTATGCAAGACCTTGTCTTAGGTCATGAGCCGTGCCCAGTGCAGTTAAGTAGGGTTTGTCTTTTCAGCCTAGTAATGGATAGCTGATTTCTAGAGTCCAATTTTAGCCTCAAGCCCTTTACCAGGAAAATCTCAAAGTGTAGTTTCAAACCTTAGGATCTTAATCCTCTAGTAAAAGTATTTATGATTATCAGTTAACAAATTGTAATTAGCAAAATGCTTTACTTAGGTGTAAATAGATTTTTCTATGGATTTTTTGATTGTCTTGGCTACTTTTCATTCTCCTTTTATGAATATGGACACTGGTGGACTGCCTTGGCTTGATTTTAGATTTATGTTTCTGCTCACAGGAAGGACAGAATTGCATGGGATTTTGACATATCACGCACTATACCTGAGCATCCCATATTTTATATCCTATAGTGTACAGATGGGCATTGTAAATAATCAATATTTACATAGACAAAATCACAATAGTGTGATCGCTGTAGCCATATTTCTATAACCACATAGGATTTGAAAAACTATTTCCTGATTTTAAATTTTTATTTTTAATTTTTTTAAAACCATGTTCTTCTATACTGTAAATGCTTTTTTGTATACTCTATGAAGTATTTTGGCTCACTTTCTCTCCTCTCTCTCTCTCTCATCCTGTACCCCATCTCTCTCTTTCTCTCCCTTTCTCTCCTTGCTAATTCTATTGACTTTGAAAATTAAACACACTCTCTAAAATGAGTACAGACTAGCTGTTGTATTTATTCTAACCAGAAATGCTTTCTTGATTCCCTCTTGTCTTGTTCACCCCCATCTCCTAGACAATCTGTAAACACTATATTGATCTTTTCTTCTGAATACAGTTAGCATCACAACCTCTGTATACATCAATGCTGATCTCTCATGTATTTTAGTCCATAATTCTCATCGTTCTCTTAAAACACAGATGTATTAGGAAATTAAAGACAATTTTCCTATGCATTTCAATTTCCTGTTTAAAATTTTTTGTTTAAAAACAACTTGATTTAAAAAAAAACAGAAAAAAACTAGAAAATGTCCACTTCTATTTGCACACACACATGAATGTGTGCACTTCTTTCTCTCTTTCTCTCTCTCTCTCTCTCTCTCTCTCTCTCTCTCTCTCTCTCTGAGAGTGTGTGCATGTGTGCTGCTAGGAATCAAAAGCAAGGCTTTCACATAAAATCAAGTGATCTACCATCTAGATACATGTCCAAATAATTAAGCCTAATTTATAATTTAAAAGTGACTGCGCAAAAAATGATCCTAGTGGACAGTTATGTCTTTCCCATCAACACTGGACTTAGTGTGCTGTCAGTGTTTCAAAACACATAGATGGATCAAAGGCACCATCAGTATTTGTATCTGTTTCCTCCTACTTTTATTACTTCTGGTATCAATTTAGTTATTTTTTGAGTAAATATTCTGTGAGCATCCATTCAACTTCTGTAGCATACAGGCATATTTTAACTCTATGTCCCTATGCTTGGAATTCTATATTAATTGGAAATTATTCTGCACTTGTAGTATAGGCATTCAATTATACGCCTTGACACTTTGAACAGATGATGTCTTTCAAAGATATATTACAAAGCTTTGTATATGCTAACTTTTGTGTGGAATCAAATTTTATTTAAAATCTGATGTACCCATTTATTCTGGAGAGGATTTTTGCATGAAAATATTTTGCATAAAATATATTACTAGTATTTGGAACATTATTCTAAGTAGTATCACTTATATTGGAGGTTATAATTACAGCACTACTTTATTTAAACCCATAGTTATCGATACTGGTGTTACAGTGGAGTTATAAGAGACTTCTTAGCATGATCAAGATAAGTAGAGGTGGCATTTGTTAGATGGATTATTGGAAATCACAGCAGTAAAAGAGCAGAGAGAGTAGAATAAAGTGCCTTCACGATCCTTATTTTCATTATTTATCAGCACACGGCATGTAGAATTTCATTTATGTCATCTCCGTCTCTGTCACATTTTATAAATTGCTTCCAGATAACTCCCAGCTTATTGTTTTATCTGAACATTATTACTTTTTTAGGTGTCAGATTGGACTCTATGTCTGCTCACTAGCAAGGAATTCATCATCTTTATCTTGTAAACTTAAACTACACAGCATAGCTGCGGAGGGCGTGGAACCTAGAGGAGAACACACTAAACCAATACAATCTCTAATAACACTCTCCATATTAAACTTATACCAATGAACAAGTATAGCTTTCCCCAACCCTCAGCACCCAAAACACAAAGAATAACTTACTGTGGGGTTCCCTCTCTGAGTAATACATTTATAACATACCCTTAAACCAAAGACACAGAGAACATAGGTGAAGGAGGGAAAAGAAGTATCTTAAAAGCAACAGTATCAGAGCGTTTGTTTCATGATAGTCTCTTCTAAAATAACAGGAGGGACAAAAACTGGGAATGATACGGAGGAGACATTGGATCAGGGAGATCTTGGAGGTAGGCGTGAGGGTAAATATGATCAAAATACATTGTTTGAAAACCATCACAGAATTAAGAATATATTTTATTTTTTAAAATTATCTTTAATCTACTTTTACAGTCCAGTCATTATCCCCTCATGGTCTGCCCTCAAGTAGTGTCTCATCCTATTCCTTCTCCCCCAATATCCAAGAGGATGTTCCCATCCAATCTACCCCACCTCATGCCACCCCACCCTATCCCATCCTGCCAGGCTTCCCCACTCCCTGTGACCTCAAGTCTCTCTTCTTTCACTAAGGCCAGGCCTAACCAGGCAGCCAGTCCTCCGATATATATATATATATATATATATATATATATATATATATATATATATATGTGTGTGTGTGTGTGTGTGTGTGTGTGTGTGTGTGTGTGTGTGTGTGTCAGGGGACTCGAACCAGCTAGTGTATGCTGTCTGGTTGGTGGCTCAGTGTCTGAGAGATCTTGGGGGTCTGGATTAGTTGAAATTGTTGGTCTTCCTATGGGGTCACCCTCCTTCACAACTTCTTCCAACTTTTCCCTAATTGAAAGGACAGGAGAACTCAAATAAAACAAAAAGATAAAACACTTCTGAAAGTAAGATATATACACACACACACACACACACACACACACACACACACACACACATATACACACACACACATTGGTTAGGTGTTTAAGTATCTGCGTCTAGGTCAGGGGCAAAAAAAAAGTCCCTAGGTGGTTTCAATGTATGGCTAATTGTGTTGAGAACTACCTATCCAGATAGTTTTGTGTCTTGAATGAAACATCCTGCATATCATCCTTTCAACACATGCAGGGCAATGGTGGACATGGTTTTTCAATATAATATAACTTGTTATAGAGAAGTAATTGCATATCTGCAATTATCACCAACAACATGCTATGTAGGAGAATAACTACTAGATATCTGTGACCATTTACATGAAAATTAAAAAAATAAAACTTACATTGATAGATAAAGATTCAAGTGTTCAGTTGCTACCTGTGGCTGCTTACTAATGAATGGGCGGCATAGGTACAGAATGTTTCCATCACCTAGAAACACAAAAATATAATCTAACATTTAGCTAACCAACAGGCAATGAGGATGTGAATCTCTCAATGATGAAAGGAATTGGGAGAACTCAAATACAACGAGAAGACAAAACATATTTGAAAGTAAGATATAAAAATCCACTACATTCCTAAAAGGCTTTTTGTAGAAATGTTTATAATTGTGTCATCTTAAAACTGTTATTAGTTGAGTACATACTACACACACACACACACACACACACACACACATGCAATGAAAATTGAATAAAACATGCAACAATGGATAAAATCGGGATTTTGGAAGCAGAGGAGCAAACAATAAAGCATATTAAAAATGTAAGGTCAACTAGGGGGATTCTTTCAGGCCTCTAGAGGGATGGGGAGGAGAACATTTTTCTGGGAAAGGGTGGGGAGCATGCCAGGAACTAAGCTAGATTTTTCCAGGAGAAAGTATGAAAAGTTAATAAAATCAGACAGTGGCCGTTAATGACATAGCATCATTAACCTACAGAGTCTCTGAAAAGATCCTGTCTTTTGTAACCTTTGGTCTGACTTTCGAAATTGGAAGTCAGGTAGTTAAAGGGAAGCAGAAGAAGGGAAAGAGTTTTCTTTCTTAACACAGACATTAAGAATCGCTTGTTCGTCTTGGCATACAGAAGCAGCAAACGCAGGGGAGAGTGAACTATGGGAGTTTCACATCTATAGTACGAGGCATCTGGGCTGCTGGGCTGTGGCCACACATTACTTCACAAACTGCCACAACCGCAGAGCTCTGCTCCCGCGGGTAGCAGGCTGTTCATCAGTGAGTGGATTTATTAATGTAGAATAATTGAGGATTAATATTTACAGCATTTATGAGTTAAAAGAATTCATCCAAGTACAAAAAGTAGAAAAGCGTTCATGACTGCAATTAGGCAGGATACTCTAAGGAACACAGAAAGTAAAATACATATGAGAACACACACACACACACACACACACACACACACACACACACCACAACTCAACACACAGAGAGAGAAAGAAGGAGAGAGAGAGAGAGGAGAGAGCCAAACACAAACAACTGTCAAGGCAGATATCATTTTTATAAAGGTTCTTTTGGAAGAGAGTGAGTCCATACCAAAAATAATTTGTAATAAAGTTTTATTGGCAGGGTAGGGGACAGAGGAAACATTTTACTGGTTTACAGTGATTAAATTTATGAGTTCTTTTTTTTTTTGCTGAAACTTTACTCATGTTATTGGTAGATCCCAGCAAGGATATGTGTAGAAGTGATAATCTAATTTGGATTGAGACATTGGTATTATTCCCAATTTTACTGCTTTCTCCATAGACGCAATTAAGTAAAGGTAAAACCCTTAGAAGCATACCCATGAAACACCTTTATCAAAGACACCAGAGTGCACTGTCGAGTGAAGTAACCTAATGCCTGCCTTCAGACTAATATGTAATAATAGGTAATAATTGATCATTTCTGCACTGGGTCACTTGCCTTGGAAATTCCAGATGAGAAAGTCAAAGCAGACCATTAGGAAATTTAAATACGTTATTCAAAGAGGGTGGGATGAAGTGGACTCATAACTCAACTGTATCCAGAAGAAATGCTGAGTGGGAGATGATTCTCCCAACAGAGAAGCCACCAGTAGAATGCTATTAAGGGTTCCCTCATCAAATAGTTGTGCTATTCTCTGAACACACATAAGCACCTCCTCACATTTTCGCTCTGTTTCTCCAGATACCTTGAACATTCTTGTATATTTTATAGTAGAAACACTTTATTTTGGATCACCTTTTTTTTCTTTTCTTCATCTTTATTAACTTGAGTGTTTCTTATTTACATTTCTATTGTTATTCCCTTTCCCAGTTTCTGGGCTAACATCCCCCAACCCCTCCCCCTTCCCTTCTCTATGGGTGTTCCCCTCCCCATCCTCCCACCATTACCGCCCTTCCCCCAACATTTGGATCACCTTTTAATCATAAGAAGTGGCACTAGTACTTGTTGGTGAAAGCTGGATTGTTTTTCAATTCAGTGAAGGGAAGGTTATTTGAGGAATGGCAATTAAGATTATATCATAGCTTGTCTCAGTCCAGCCACTCTAGTCCACACCTAGGCAATAGCTGTTTTCATAAGTTTGGGATTCCTTAAGGAGACTGAGTCCAGTACACACAGACACACAGACACACAGACACACAGACACACACACACACACACACACACACACACACACGATAATGTGAAAAGGCTTTAGGAAAAGGATGACTGATAACTATGTCAACTGCTCTCATCCTGTCTTGCATTTTACTAATATATGTATGAAAATTCACAAGGCTTGGCTTATAGAAGAACAAATTCTTGCCACGTAATATTAAATTCAGGGTATGATTTAGGACCCTATAATCATGCACATAATCTGTTTCAAGCATATTTTTATTAATGTTATTAATTTTTTTCCATTTAGACTTTAGACTTTCCTTTGTATTATGCACAAAGATGTTCATGGAAGTCATTATGAAAACATAACTACTTTTTAATTCAAAATATTATTCTAAAATAGGGGTGGTGCTCAGTGGTAGAAAACTTGCCTTCTATGTGTAAGGCCCCCGGGTTGTTCTTCAGGACCTTAAAATTAGAGAATTGGAAGGGATTTCAAAACCTAATAAAGCTATCCATGTTGTATTAAGAATGAGTAAATTGAGGATCAGAGTGCCAACTTTAATATCAGGATATAAAGGTGCTTCTGATAAGGATCCTTCCTATTCTTTCCTCTTGTATAATTCATTCTGAAAGTACAGCCTTGTGTATATAAAGATACCATATAGCTGAACCTTTACTTCCACAGATGATTAACTGGAATCTTTCAAATGTAAGGATTGTGCTTGTGTCTAGGCATATTATCCTAGTCCCTTCTTGCTATTACTCAATTGGTAATCTACTGATGTGAAAAAATGGTATGCCCTTTCTTTTAATTAATCATGGGAGGAATGTGTTTTCACAAATGAGACCTTAATGTCCCTTCTGTGTAGAATTGTTCTTTTTAGTAAAACGTGATCAGATATTCAGGAGCAGTAAATCGAACCTTTCTGGAGTTCATGCCTAGTATTTAAAGTGCTATGAACATGCATTCCATTGATAGATGAAAATATCTGATTCTGATGTTTTTGAAAATATTTCATGAGCTGGAATATAGGGAGGTTGTTTCCAGTGGGTTTTTGAAATATCAGCTATCACACTCAAATCCTTATGAGGTTTGTTCTATTATCTTTATATCACTTCCAAAATATATTTCAAACTATAATTGTTATCAGCTTTTTTGTCCTAATATAGGATAACCCATTTTCTTTTCTTCAGGTATGTGAAAAAATCATGCACATTTAGAAATGTGACTATATTGAGTCACATGGGTTTTGATTTAAAGTACACATTATCTTGAACATTTAGAGTGCGGTTAGAAGGAAGCTTGAGCTGTAAGGAAAGTGCTTTTGTGTGATGTCCACTTAACCAATAAATCTGTCATCACCAAATGGTCTCCGTTTTCCTCCGAAATAAACAAATCACTTTTGAGTCCTTTGAAACAGGAGAGTTCCAGGAAAACAAAAGTCACTTTTGCTTCATCCCTCAAAGTAACATTTTTCATAAGTGGATATGAGACTCAAAAGGATGAGGAGTAGTGGGGTCTCCACACCTAATACAAAGTCCAGCAGACTGTATAAGGGCAGTTATTCAAAAAGAAAAAAAAACCGCAAACCTTGACTCACCAAAAGTGTGTGCATAAGCCAAGAAGGAAACACTTAGGGAAAAGCTCTAAGAAGGAAGCTTGACATTTGGGAAGCTGGAACTCAGAGTAGGACGGGATGGTATTTGCAGGCCCTAGTTGAATTAGCCATGGGATAATTTTGCCTTTGCATCACTCCGTATTATAGTTTTGTGTTTTTAGGAGGTGGCCTCGTCCTTCACAGTCTTCTTTGATCCAGATGATTTTCATATGAGAACTTTAATAAGAAAACCAGTCATTACTGAATAGTCAGGACCAAGCACTGATAAAGATGGGACTTCCTCTTATTTGCTTATATATATGCTCTCAGAACATACCAAACACATATTTTATTATTATTTATCTTAATTGAAATAAAAGAATGCCTTTAGAAGTAAATGCCTATGGATTCAATCTAGCAGTTTACAAGGCCAGATGTACACCAGAACAAAATAAACAAATATCTTCTGAGCAAGAAAGATTGGAACGTGAGTGAAATACAAAGGAAATGCACATTAAAAAGGAAAATGGAGGGGCTGGGGATTTAGCTCAGTGGTAGAGCGCTTACCTAGGAAGCGCAAGGCCCTGGGTTCGGTCCCCAGCTCCGGAAAAAAAAAGAACCAAAAAAAAAAAAAAAAAGGAAAATGGAAAGTGTATTTCTACATTGTGTTTTTTTAAATATTTTTCATTGTTACCGTGTGCTGCTGGTATCTTTGTGTGAACACACACGTTTCATAGCGTATGTGTGGTAGGCAGAAGATAACCTTGAGCAAAAAATTCTCCTCTGTGTGGGTTTCAGGGATTGAATTCTGGTCTCCAGACTTTTTAATGGCAAGCGTTTTTTTGTCTAATGATCCACCTCATTACCCCTCCCAGTTAGTTTGAGAAGGATTGTCTTCGCGGATGTGGCCGTAGAAAGCAGCCTATGTTCTAAGAGATGTCCTTACGTTCATACACATACAAGTAACAGTAAAGAGACTCAGGGGTTTAACAACAAATAAACAAAGAACAAACAAAAATCCCAACTCCTGAAATTGGTGACATTGGGAATGCATAGGCAGGGGACAGGAGGGGCTCGAGGGAGGGATGGGCAGGTACATATATTATATGCATGTGTGACACTCTCAAGGAAGGATACACTTTTCAATAACAGAGAACACATTTTTAATATATCTTTCATAATTATTAACATAATTGTTAACACAATTATTAACTATTAGTTAAGTAACACAATCAATTCTTTGTTCTATTACAACATCAAAAAATAAAATTGCTTAATAAAAGTTTCATTAGCACTAAAATGCTTCTCATCTTAATGTTTAATAAACTTATTCAAAGTGGATATATTGAAACAACCAAGGACTTAGCCCGTTTCTTTCTGAAGCTTAGGGACTGAAAGGGAGCTTGTTCCTAACACTTAATTTCTATGACTTCCTCCTATGTCATGATAGTCCTTCTATTTGGATGGCTAATGTTGTGCAATTTTTTCAGACTTCAACTAATTTGCATATTAATTGTTTTCTTTCAAAGATATAGACTGGAAATATAACTTGTTTAATAAGGTGCTTACCATGTGAACATGAGTTCTATTCTCTAAACTCTCTCTCTCTTTCTCTCTCTCCCTCTCTCTCTCTCTCTCTCTCTCTCTCTCATCTGTCTTTTTCTCTCTCTCTGTCACACACACATACACACACACACACACATACAGGCACACAAAACAAAAAAATTAACAAATAAAAAATTCTGACCATGTTATCCTGGGACCACCTCTGTGCAGGCTGAAGTAAACAAATTTAGGAGTCATTGCCAAGCCAACCTAGACTTCTTGGTTAGGTCAGAGCAGTGGGAAATCCTGCCATAAACCAACCAATCAACAGACAAATAAAAAATAAATAAAGAATAACACCTGAGAAATGACACTTAAGACACCTGAGATTCTTTGCTTTAGATGCACACAATAATGTGCACATTAATGCACACACACACACACATACACACACACACAAACATACTATAGATAATAAATAGATAAACGATTGATCAATAGTTAGAGGATAGACAGACAGATGGATAGATTAGTGTTAGAGCACTCTCTTAGCATGAACAAGACTCTTAGTTACAGTAAGATAAATAATTTAATTTAATGCCATTAAAAATTACTTGTCTCACATGAGCAGATGTCGCTGTAAGAGGAGTATATGAAACATAAGCTGTTTGTATGCCTCAGTTGTCTCTTCATATTCCTCGATTATCTTGTGAGATGGTCTGGGGCCTTTGAATTCTGGGGCATCTGTTATTACGGTATTGATGATACCTTATAGTGAGCAGACAGAACATGGAATATGCATTATTTGCTGAGTTATTACTTTTTATTACAGAAGTCTTAACTGGTTTAAAGGATTTGTGCTTTTAAATTTTTACATGCAAAGCATTCAGTTGTAAATCTTTTGCAGTGGTTTCATTCTGTATAAATCTTTGGAAGAAATACAAATAAATCACCCAGAGTACTGTCAGTCACTGCACAGCGTGGGTATTAAAGAGGATATGGAAAAACTTTGAAAGAATGGAGGCCTGCTCCATTGTTGTAAGCCAAAAATATCAAAATCTGAGTTATAACACTGGAAACTGAAATTCTGATGATTCCTATAGGGGACTAATGCATTTCTCAACCTTGAAAAATTACATTGCTTGGAAATTACGGAATGTACCTAAATTTCACAGTCTGTCTTCTTTCCTGTATTTTAAACTTAGTATCACTCAAGGCTCTGGTCTGCTAGAATCTATAATCTCATTTGAGAATAAATCCCCTGTTAGTAACATCCCTGTTGTTAAGGCAGTTTAGTCCATGAACTCTTGATTATATGAAATCTTAAAATTTGTTTTTATTATTTTTAGTTGTAAAGTATGTCTCTGAGTGTTTGTGTCTGTGTGTATGTATTTTTATATATGTGTGCATGTGTGTTTGTCTACCAATGTGCCTATGTCCCATGTTTTCCTGTGTTTTTGTATGTGCATGTATATGCATGTGTGTGTGTGTGTGTATGCATGTGTGGTGACAGGTGTTGATACCTCTATAGCAGAAGTTACAATCGGTTATGAACTACCATAAAAAACAATTTAGGGGAAGTTGAGAATAAGGCATGGGTCATTAAAAAAGCAGTATTTACTTTTTTAAAAAAATTATTAGAATAGCGTGCATTTTAAAACTCCTTTTTATTTATCCTTTTTTTACACTCCAAATTTTATTCCCCTCTTTGTCCAACCTCTGTCTGTTCCACATCCCATATCTCCTCCTCGCTCCCCTGTCTCCACGAGGATGTCCCCACCCCTCCAGCCCCACCCCACCAGTCCTCTAAACTTCCTGGGCCTCCAGTCTCTGGAGGGTTAGGTGTACCTTTTCTGAGTGATCCTAACCCCAGCAGTCCTTTGCTGTGTATGTGTTGGGGCCCCCTATCAGATAGCATATGCTGCCTGGTTGGAAATCCAGTGTCTGAGAAATCTTGTGTGTCCACATTGATTTAGACTGCTGGTCCTCCTACAGGATCACCCTCCTCTTCAGCTTCTTGAAGCTTTTCCCTAATTCAGCCACGGGAGACAGCAGCTTCTGTTCATTGGTTGGGTGCACATATCTGCATCTGACTCTTTCAGCTGCTTGTTGGATCTTTCAGAGGGCAGTCATGATAGGTCCCTTTTTGTGAGTGCTCCATAGCCTCAGTAATGGTGTCATGCTTTGGGGCCTCCCCTTGAGCTGGATCCCACTTTGGGCCTGTTGCTGGACGTTGTTTTTTCTCCCAGGCTCCTCTTCATTTCTGTCCCTGCAGTTCTTTCAGACAGGAACAATTGTGGGTCAGAGTTTTGACTGTGGGATAGCAACCCCATCTCTCACTTGATGCCCTGTCTTTCTGCTGTAGGTGGTCTTTACAAGTTCCCTCTCCCAACTGTAGGGCATTTCATCTAAGGTAT
The DNA here is from genome assembly GCF_021556685.1 of Rattus norvegicus. Classification (NCBI taxonomy): domain Eukaryota; kingdom Metazoa; phylum Chordata; class Mammalia; order Rodentia; family Muridae; genus Rattus; species Rattus norvegicus. The sequence continues at coordinate 60,125,036 of NC_141539.1, forward strand.
CTACCTCTGAGTTCTGAGAGTCTCTCCCCTTCCAGGTCTCTGGCACAATCTGGAGGGTTCCCCCAACCTCCTACTCCCTGTGGTGGTTAAGAGCACTGACTGCTCTTCCAAAGGTCGAGTTCAATTTCCAGCAACTACATGGTGGTTTCCAACCATCAGCAGTAAGATCTGAAGTCCTCTTCTGGTGTGTCGGAAGACAGCTACAATGCTTATTCTTAATGCTGAGCTACTTTTCAAACTTCCAAAAATTGTTTTATTTCTTCAGATACTTAATTATTTTTGGTTTAGAAAAATAGCATTAGTGAAAATCAGTAAAACTCATATACATCCTTACTGAGTGTATATTATATTATTATAGACTGCTTTTATAAAGAGTTCAAAAAGACTATGTTTATAATTCTTTACACAATGATTGATCACCGGTTGATTTTCCTATTTAAATGTTAACCAGAAGGCAAATAGAAGTAGTAGTTTTGATTTTCCAATGTAAAAATTTTTAATCAACACCAGAAAAGTATAACCAGCCTTCCATAGTGGGTAGCGTGAAGGGAAGTAGAGATCATACCTTTCATTTTAATTTCAGGACTGATGGTTGTCAGGCTAACATAGTTAACTTTACATAGTTTCAAAAAATGAAGAAACCTACTTATTATTATTGTTGCTGATGTTGTTATTAATTTGCCCTTCTTTTTAATTTGACTCTTTCTATTTTAAAAGCCACTTACTGTTTGCTAGATGATTATATATATATATATATATATGATGGTAATATTGGTAATATTGATATTTTAAAATTTTTATTGAATATCTTCTTTATTTATATTTCAAATGTTAGCCCATTTCCTGGTTTCCCCTCCAGAAACCACCTATTCCATTTCCCCTTCCTCTGCTTCCCAGGGACCAAACCACCAACCAAAGAGTACACAAGGAGCCACTCATGGCTCCAGCTGCTGCATTAATATTTCTTTACACTAGCCAGATGATCAACTGCTTGGAGAAACTGCCAATTAGCCTAAGTGTGTAGAATGTCAGCATCGATGTCAAACTTATTATAGACTTGCACCTTGTGATATTAGATTCTCCCAGCAAAGGACATATTTGTGGCTACAGAACTTACCTGATCATTACTATACAGTAGGGGTATTCTTGGTAACCAATTGGAATTGTGTGTGTGTTTATCTGGTCAGAAAAAGAAAACAAATTTAAGGTTGCTAAGTTTTAGGTATCTTATTATAGTATTTCAGAACGGTTGGTTCATCAACTATTGCTTCAAATATTCAATGATTTATAAACTACTTATCGAGTGACTACCATGGACTAAGTGAAAAAATATATGAAGAGTAGCAAGGGGTTGGACTTATGAAGTTCCAATTCCCTCCCCATTGGCAAGTGACAATTCATGGTTCCTGGAGCAGGTAAAATATATTGTGATACAATCATGATGTAAAGCACATGCTCCAGTAAACATAACTGTATCCATGCTTATCCAAGCATCCTCAATTAAAGAGTGGGTTATAAACCTAAGAAGGTACATGCTGGGAATATCAAGGTTCCTGTGAAGAAGGAGATACATAGCAAATGCAGATAGTAACACACACACACACACGTACAAACACACACACATACATACATTGTGTGTATGTGTGTGGGTGTATAAAATGTCTAAGATAAATATATGAGAGAGGGTGTAGTTTCTGAAAGCTAAAGTTTCAGAATATAAATAGATTTGTCCAATGTAATTTGTAATGGTGCTCAATGAAGAAGAATGTGAAGGACTTAGGGTAAAATTTTCTAAACTGTTATTATCTTAACTCTACGAAAAACTGGAATCCTGAGAGTACTATGTAAAGTAATTCAGGTGCAGATTATGAAGAATTTAATGAGTGAAAAAGAGACAACTACAGGAAAAGAATTTATATATTTACTTCTCTAAGTGTGCCTATTTTATATTGTATTCACCACTGGTTAATCCTCCTGTTACTTCAGTTTAGAAATACACCAATTACCTGTGTTATTCTGATCATGGCGCTAATTATTATTCATAAAAATCAAGTACTTAGGACTTTTCAGGCCATCTTTTTATGATGAGACATTAGGGTAATGGATGAGGATATTATTTTGCTCTTATCCTAATGAGGCACTTGATAGCACTACAGAGAATTACTTTGTAGATGGGACAACAGGTACGAGAGAGAGAGAGAGAGAGAGAGAGAGAGAGAGAGAGAGAGAGAGAGAGAGAGAGAGAGAGAGAGAGAGAGAGAGAGAGAGAGATTGTTATGAGGCAATCCTGTACAACCAAGATCTGGTTCAATCAATGCTGAAGTGAAATAGATTGAGAGACATGGATAAAGCACTGCTGGAAAGAAGACCTATTCCTTATCCTATAGTTCGGACCTGATTTAAACCACTGAGATAACCAAACACACAATGTTTTGATGTTTAATTTCCAGTCCCATTCTTAACTTTTTTTGAGTATTAACTGTAGGAAAATATGGCTTTTCAAAGAAATTTCTGAACTCTACATATTTTTAGATTTCATTTTTCTCACATTTATTTCCTTGTCTGGAATCCATTGCTGCATCATAAATTCTACACACTACTTAGGAACTAGCACCAGAACCATTTCATATTCTGAGGCCTCTCAATCTGATAGAAAAGCTCTTCACCCACCTTTTCAGTGATCAGAGACATATTGTCCATTGTTGAAAGCCATTTTACATGAAAGATTTATGTTCTCTTTGTTCTGATGTGATCACTGTGATGCAACCTTTTGTTCCTTACACTTAGGACAATGATTGGCCAAAAAGTTTTATGCAATTATTTGTTAAAGTATGAAATACATAACTGAATAATTGTCAAAAGAAAATGAAGTCTTTTTTGTTATTGGAACTTTTGAAAGTAACTTGAAATAATTTATTTTCTAGTGATTCAATTGTAAGTATTGAAATTAAATACCCTTTGGAACTTTGCATATATATATTATAATGTGCATTTGAAAAAATTGCAAGTTTATTTCATTTTATCTTAGTACCAACCAATATACTAAAAATAATTACATAATCTCTCTCACAAAGACAATTCCAGTATCATGGTTTCTATATCCTTTAAAGGAACCGTAAAGGCAATGATGTTACAAACTAGACGCATAATGATATTAAAACATTAATAAGCCTCTTCAGGTTTGACTCATGCTGATAGACTGAAACCATCTGTGACTTACTATTCACAGTGACATTCAAAACTGCTTTAATATACCTACTCAAAGAGATATAATAGGTGTAATAAAAGAGCAAATTGAATTTTGAATATTCAAAATAATATTATAATAAGGTTGTGTAATTAAGAGTAGAGAGAATGGTTCAATACTTAGAAACCTACACAATCTATTGCACAATCTATTCCATGTCAGGATTGTATGAGTAAAAGCAGAGCAGTTATTTGACAAGTTTGTTGGCACATTCGTCCGACAGGTCCCAGAAAACTTTGAATGAAAGGGACTCATTTGACCTGTGAGTATTTCTAAAAGGCCTATTTAGTGTGAGAAGACTGGATTGTTCCCCTACAAAGAGTAAATGAGGCATTTTTACTTGTGAGGACATATTTCAAATTGGAAGTGCTTATTTATCAGGCCAAGAACAAAATAAGGTTGTTTAGATTACTTGAGTTTACAAATAACACATTACAATATATAGACCATCTTTCTATATTCCACACTTAAATATGTTATAAATTATGTTCCAAGAATACTCAGAATATAAGAACAATTAAAAAATAGTTTTATACTTTTTGATATAATTTTAAAGAAATATTCTACTGAATTGTTTGAGTCAATTTTATACCCCAACGCACTGCTGAAGTTGTTTATCAGGTTAAGTAGTTCTCTGGTGGAACTTTTGGGGTCACTTAAGTATACTATCATATCATTTGCAAATAGTGATATTTTGATTTCTTCCCTTCCAATTTGTATCCCTTTTAAAAATATCTTGGTGTGACTTTAACCAAGCAAGTGTGAGATTTGTAGGACAAGAACTTCAAGTCTCTGAAGAAAGAAATTGAGGAAAAATCTTAGAAGATGGAAAGATCTCCCATGCTCATGGGTTGTCAGGATTAATATAGTAAAGATGGCCACTTTGCCAAAAGGAATCTACAGATTCAATGCAATCCCCATCAAAATTCCAACTCAATTCTTTATAGCGATAGAAAGAGAAATTTTTAAATTCATTTGGAATAACAAAAAACCCAGGATAGCAAAACTATCCTCAACAATAAAAGGACTTCTGAAGGAAGTTCTCTTACTTCCATCACTTACCATCCCTGACTTCAAGCAGTATTACAGAGCAATAGTCATAAAAAACTGTACGGTATTGGTACAGAGACAGGCAGATAGATCAGTAGAACAGAACTGAAGACCCATAAATGAACCTATGGTCACTTGATCTTTGACAAAGGAGCTAAAACCACCCAATAGAAGAAAGATAGCATTTTCAGCAAATGGTGCTGGTTCAACTGGAGGTCAACATGTAGAAGAATGCAGATCGATCCATGCTTTTCACCCTGTACAAAGCTTAAGTCCAAGTGGATCAAGGACCTCCACATCAAACCAGATACATTCAAACTAACAGAAGAAAAAGTGGGGAAGAGTCTCGAACAAATGGGCACTGGGGAAAATTCCCGAATAAAACACCAATGGCTTATGCTCTAAGATCAAGAATCAATAAATGGGACCTCATAAAACTGCAAAGCTTCTGTGAGGCAAAAGACACTATCATTAGGACAAAACTGCAACCAACAGATTTGGAAAAGATCTTTACCAAGCCTACATCTGATAGAGGACTAATATCCAAAATATACAAAGAACTCAAGAAGTTAGATTCCAGAGAGCCACATAACCCTATTTTAAAAAATTGGGTACAGAGCTAAACAAAACATTCTCAGCTGAGGGTTATTGAATGGCCAAAAAGCACCTGAAGAAATGTTCAACATCCTTAGTCATCAGGGAAATGCAAATCAAAACAACCCGGAGATTCCACCTCACACCAGTCAGAATGGCTAAGATTAAAAACCTCAGTTGACTGCACATGCTGGCAAGGATGTCGAGAAAGAGGAACACTCCTCTATTTTTGGTGGGATTGCAAACTGGTACAACCACTCTGGAAATCAGTCTGGAGGTTCCTCAGAAAATTGGACATTCCACTACCTGAGGATCCAGCTATACCTCTCCTGGTCATATACCCAAAAGATGCTCCAACATATAACAAAGACACGTGCTCCACTATGTTATAGCAGCCTTATTTGTAATAGCTAGAAGCTGGAAAGAACCCAGATACCCTTCAACAGAGGAATGGATTAAAAAAATGTGGTACATCTACACAATGGAATACTACTCAGTTATCAAAAACAATGACTTCATGAAATTCATAGGCAAATGGATAGACGTAGAAAATGTGATCCTGAGTGAGGTAACTCAAACACAGAAAAACACACATGGTATGCACTCATTGATAAGTGGATATTAGCCCAAGATGCAATCCACAGACTACAGGAAGCTTAAGAAGAAGGATGATCAAAATGCAGATGCTCCCACTCTTTCTTAAAAAGAGAAAAATATCCATAGGAGGGGATATGGTAGCAAAGTTTAGAACAGTGACTCAAGGAACAGCCATTCAGAGCCTGACCCACATGTGGACCATATATATACAGCCACCAAAACTAGATAAGATTGATGAAGCTAAAAAATGCATGCTTAAAGGGACCGGATATAGGTCTCTCCTGAGAGACACATTCAGAGCATATCCAATACAGAGGTCAATGCTAGCAGCAAACCACTGAACTGAGAACAGGACCCCCTTAGGGGGAATTAGAGGAAGGATTGAAAGAGTTGAAGGAGCTTGCAACCCCATAAGAAAAACAATGCCAACCGACTAGAGCTTTCAGGGACTAAACCACTACCGAAAGACTATACATGGAGTGACCCAGGCCTCCAACTGCATATGTAGCAGAGAATAGTCTTATTGGGGCACCAGTGGAAGGGGAAGCCTTTGGTCCTGCCACGGTTGGACCACCAGTGCAGGGTAATATGGCCGGCAATAAGGGGGATGTATGCTGGCATACACATATCGGAGGAGGGGTGAGGACGGGGGCTTGTGGACAGGAAACCGGAAAGGGGAATAACATTTGAAACGTATGTAAAGAAATATATCTAATAAATTTTAAAAATAAAGTAAAAAAGAATATATTTTTATGAAAAAATATATTTGCCTCGTGTAAAAAAAAAAAGAATTAATCTAAGAGTGTCCTATAGGGTAGTCATAACAAGTTCCTTTCACAGTTTCTTTTAAAGAGTAAAATTTTTTTTCCTCAAAAAGGAAACATTATATCTTAGAGGCTGGAAATTCCTGCAACCAATGATAGAACACAAAAGCATATGGGTGAGTCTTGCAGAATTAAGGATGTGGACCTCTAAAAGTAATGTCATTCATAATTACTTTGAAATATATTATTAGATATTTCAGTAAATTTAAACAAGCTTCATCTTTTTTAGCCAGATATAAGGTATGTGGGAGTGGCAATGTACAGGACCAGAAGAGAAAAGAAACCACCAATCTTTACGTAGCTGAAAATTTAGCATAGTACAATGATCACTAGCCAGACGAAATAAATTCACTGCTACCATAGTGGCAGGAATGTTACAGTGGTAGCTAATAATTTTATGATTATTTTTAAGGCCTGATACACATATTGCAAGCCATGCCTACAACTCTTATGAAGGCTACACAGCGTGTCTTGACATGTCATTGTCCCCTCGAGGGAACCTGCTACTGTTACTCTTCTCAAGGGACATAGTGTTAAGTAGATATCAAAAAAAACTTACCTTTACAGGCATAGGCTAGTACAGACCTCATATTTCATCAGAGAAGCTTCTTTTGTAGCAGATGTTGATTAACAAGGAGATCCGCAACTGATCAAGGCACAGAGAATGAAAGACTGCAGAAGTCTCAGACCTAATGGCATCTACATAACACATTCCCTCCTCCCACTGCTCGTAGATCGTTATGGGAGGGGTACAGGGATCTTGTAGGAGTCAGAGAGGTGGGTGACTACAACAGAACAGTGTTTTCTGGATAAATAATGGCAGCTATATATGACCTCACACCAGTGTGACGTGGCAAGCAAAGAACAAATGGCAGCTCAAGACAGAGGAAATCCCAAAACAGCATGGATGAGGAGGCTGTTATGAACTCCCCCAAGCTGAGAAGTGCCGATAACTGGGCTGGACAGATGGCTCAGAGGTTAAGAACACTGACTGCTCTTCCAGAGGTCCTGAGTTCAATTCCCAGCAACCACATGGTGGTTCACAACCATCTGTAATGGGATCTGATGCCTTCTTCTGGTGTGTCTGAGGACAACTACAGTGTTTCATATACCTAAAATAAATAAATTAAAAAAAAAGAAGTGCCGATAACTGACAGTTGTTGGTAGAGGAGAGTTAGTCTTTCCTAGGGTGTTGCCCGAGGAGGGTGTAACTCTTTATTGGATGTCCACACCCCAGAGTGCAGAGCCGACAGTAATTGCACTGACTGGATGGTTTTAAAGTGATGCATGCAGAGATTTGGATGAATCTTAAAATATTTGGAAACAGGGGTTAATGTGATAAAAATATAATATATGAAATTCTCAATGATTTAATAAAAGTGCATGTTAAATGGACCAGGACTCATTTATGTGCTTAGTCACAGGTGTGGTCTTTTATATTGTTTAGAATTTTCTTTATTTTCTTCCTTCCTACTTTCCTTCCTTCTTTTACTTTCTTCTTTCTTTCTTTTTTTTTTGACAACTTATCAATATTTTTCCCACCCAGTTTATATCTTTCTTTCTCCACATCTCAATGCTGGTTTTAAGGTATACTCTTAAACCCATGCACTCTTTCATTTATAAATGTATCTTCAGATACATTTTCTGGAATAGCAGATGAAAACACTCTAATCTCTTCTCTATGAGCTCATTTCCTGTATTGTTCTAGTGCCGATCCAATTAGTTGCTTCTATCAGAGCTGTTTGTACTCTAACAGTTCGAGTTAGGTAAACTTCACCAGTCTGGATAGTCTTTAATGCTACGTAGTCATGAAAAGGAACGTCCCTATAGTGTCCTTGGTGAATCCCTGCTGTGTATTTATTTATATTTTGATCAGTTGTGGTTTATACCTAGAGAAAAGACTGAAATGATGTTGTAAATTTTATTTGAGTTTAGTAGAAATACCCTTTTTGTCACCAAATAAATCTTTTATACAGTTATTGCTTTAAAAAAGTTTTGTTGTTTATTCCTTGCATGAACTACTGTAGCTATCACTGTAGACTTCTTCCTTCTATAACCTCCTTTAGACAGGAGAAATTCTCAGAAATATTTAGAGTGGTAGTGAAGAAAAGGCCATCCTATTTTACTTATACACTGCATTATTACAATCTGCTTGGTCAGATTTCCATTTGTGCAATGAAATACATTTAAAAAGGTAACTTAAAAAGCAGAAGGAAGACTCATTTCAGCTCAGAATTTCAGAGGTATGGCATTGCCTGGTTGCTTTGCACGTGTGTGAGGTCAGACTTTGCATGGTGGAAGTATGACTGAGGAGTCATGGTTACCTCACAGTAGTTACGAAATATGAAAGAGGAAGAGGGCTGAAGAAAGTTTTCTTGTTTTCAATTGATTTACACCATACTGTCCAATCCTCCCTAATCAATGAGTTTCAATTTCTTAAGTTCTCAAAACAGTCTTCTTAATATTTTGATTCTCCTCAATGTAATACAAAATACATTTTGTTATACGAAAGGAATTGTCAGGGCTGGAGAGATGGCTCAGTGTTTAAGAAAACTGACTGCTCTTCCAGAGGTCCACATGGTGCTTCAAAATCATCTGTAATAGGATCCAATGCCCTCTCTGGTGTGTCTGTAGACATTGACAGTGTATTCATGTACATAAAATAAATAATTTTTTTAAAAAAAAAGAAAGAGGAAGAAAGGCCAAGGTCTCCATATCTCCTACAAGAATCAAGTCCTTTTGTGACTGGGTTATCTCACTCAGGATGATATTCTGTAGTTCTATCGCATGGTATGTACTCAGTGATAAGTGGATATTAGACCAAAAGCTCGAAATACCTAAGATTCAATTCACAGACCACATGAAGCTCAAGAAGAAGGAATTCCAAAATGTAGATGCTTCAGTCCTTCTTAGAAGGGGGAACAAAATATTCACAGGAGGAAATACAGGGAAAAAGAGTTTAGCAGAGACTGAGGAAAGGCCATCCAAAGACTGCCCCACCTGAGGATGCATCCCACATAAGGACATCAAACCCAGACACCAGTGCTGATGCCGAGAAGTACTTGCTGACAAGAGACTGAAAGGGGTGTCTCCTGAGATGCTGAGCCAGAGCCTTACTGATATAGATGAGGATGCTTGCAGCTAACCATCAGAATTAGCATGGGGACCCCAAGGAAGAACTGAAGAAGCTGAAGCAACCCATACGAAGAAGAACAACCGTATCAACCAACCAGAATCCCCAGCGATCTCAGGAACTAAACCACAAACCAAAGAGTACACATGGAGGGACCCATGGCTCTGGCTGCATATGTAGTCAAGGATGGCCTTATCTGGGATCAATAAAAGGAGCAGCCCTTGGTCCTGTGAAGGCTTGTTTTCCCAGTGTAGGGGAACACCAGTGTGGTAAGGGGGAGCAAGTGGGTAGGAGTGGGAGCATCTCCATAAAAGGGGGAGTAGGGATGAGAGGGGGGAAGGGATAACAATTGAAATGTAAGTACATAAAATATCCAATAAAAAAGAGTACAGTCCTGACACATAATTCAGCCATAGTAATATTAAAGGCGTTAGATGAACCTCAATACTAGATGTCCTCTTTGGGGAATACACCCCATGAAGCACTCAGGAAAGATTATGTTAATGATAATTCCTTTACAGAGATGGAATTGAATCCAGAAATTTGTGGGATTTACTGATAAGGTCACTATCAATTGCATACATGATAACTCACAGAAGAATATTTAAAATATAGAGTAAAAACCAAGTGTCAATAAAACAAGGTAAAGGTGATTCAGATTGAGAAAGTATTGCAATAATCTTAGCAAAGAGAATGGTGAATTGGGATCCATTTTTTTCACTATTTCAAAGAAAAATTTCATGTAACATTGCCACTAATAGGTTCTGTATCACCAATCACGTGGTAAGGTATTAAAAAGCCTCCAAGTTGTCCTTTCTAGTGGGGAACGAGAAGAGCAAAAATGGAGTCAACTTGCCTAGCTGTAGAACTTCAGCAACCATTGATGTGATGTTTTGAACCCATATATCAACCAACTTTGAGTGATGCATTTCTCAATATTTAACATGTGCAGATCTAGCTTGGTGTTTAGACTCAGCCACGTGATGAGGAGAGGAGAGCTCTGCCTTCCTTGTCATGAACGTCAGATGCTGCTAGAGCCCTTCTGTGTCCTCTTGTGAGCTTAATGGCAGAGCAGAACTCTAATCTACTCTCAATGGCCCTCGTTCCCTAGCTCAGTCTTTAAACGTTTACCTGTGCTCATTTCTATGTTGTGATGAAATAGCATCTGAAAATAGCCTAAGCTCACTGGAGCTATCACATGACTGATGGTTTATCATGCTTTGACCTTCTTTATCATTCTTGCTTGTACTTCATACTCAGGTCTGCTGTCCTGTACTTAAGAGTCAGTCCATAATATTAGCTTTGCTTTTACTTTACTGCTGCCTAGAAAACTCTTCCGTCTTGTAGGGAGTTTTCCTCACCACCCTTTAAAAAAATCACAAAGATATATATATATATAATTTTTTCATGAAATTTTCTCTATTTCCTTTCAGTTTTGTTCTATTTATTATTCTATTTATTCCTGAGATCATAATATAATTACATAATTTCCCCCATGTATCTCCTCCTTACCAATTCTCAAATCCATAGATTCTTTTCCTTAGTGTATTGTGTGTGTGTGTGTGTGTGTGTGTATACACACACACATATATACATATGTATAAATATATACATATTTATAACTACACATATATTCATCATTATATAATACTGCTTAGTCTATATAGTGCATTTGTATGTGTGTTTTCAAGGCTTATTATTTGGTATTTTTTAGCCCATTGGCCTTCTCTTCCTTGGAGAATGTTATTTGTCCTTCTCTCAGAATTCTTTAGTTGCCTGTAACTCCTTGTCTAAGATGAAAACTAACTGATTTGCCCCACATCCCCTTTAGCATATGTGGAGATATCTATCCCTGCTCAGTTCTTGTTTTGGCAGCCATGCAAGCAATACATGCAGCTTCTCTGTATATTTTAGGAGACACTCTTACAGTACTTCCCGAATCTCTGCTCCTTACAACGTTTTTTGCCTTTTCTTCCAAAATCATACCTGAGACTTAGCTTCAGCAGCTATGTATAACAGTTGTGACTCAGTTCACCCGTTGTCATTTCTATCAGCTTTGGCTTTCTGTATTGGTTTATATTACAATGAGAAGTTTCCTTCAGAAGAGGCAAACACTCTATGTATCTGGAAAGACTCTGGAAAGGGCTATGCAGCTTTTGTTTTTGTTTTGCTTGTTTTGTTTTATTTTGAGGCAGGGTCTCTGCAGTAAACCACACTTGTTTGAATTTACTATGTAGCTCTGCAAATTCCTTTACCTCTAGTTCCCGAGATGCTAGGATTACAAATACACATGTCCATGCTTTATTTATTTGGTGCTGGGGTTCGAACCCAGAGCCTAGCTCATGCTAGGAAAGCACTCTACCAATTTAGTTACATAAGCTCCAGTCCTCATGACATCTTACTGAATCCTTGAATTGTGTGATATTTATTTATTTATTTTTTTCAGAGCTGAGGACCGAACCCAGGGCCTTGTGCTTGCTAGGCAAGCGCTCTACCACTGAGCTAAATCCCCAACTTTATTTATTTATTTATTTTTTACTGCTTTGGTTATCCACGTCTGTTTCTTCAGTTACTAATTACATTTTTGATTTTTTTAAAGCTATTATTGTGTTTGTTTTTAATCTATTGCCTTTGCTTGGGAACTTTCCTTTAAAAACTTCATTAGTGAGGGCTATATTGCTGTTTCCTGAGGATTACCACAATACCTTGCTTGATAAATACTCAAACAACCTTTGTTGAGTACAGTTCATATGGCTATGAATCTCGAAAATTATGATCTGTATAAGATTTGGAAATTGTGGAAAATTTCAAAATAAGCACATCCAATGGAGAACTCCATATTTTGAAGGGAAAAAAATCAAAGAAACGGGGGAGGAGGAAGTTGAGTAGTTTTTAGAGTGTAGGAGGGCCTCTGGAACCCAAATAGAGGATATCTTAGCTAGCGAACAACTTAATTTCATGTAAATCAGCTCCGATTAATCATTTATAGAGTGAAACATTTCCACTCCTGTTTTATAGCTGTACTGGCAAGTGGGTGCCAGAGGAAGAGGGAATTCCCTGGGTAACTAGACTCCAGCTTCAAGCCTCTTTACTTCCTCTGGGTGATTAATTATGTTGCAAGGTTCTTAACAAAGAGGCCTTGATTCAGATCCCAAAGCACTCAAGTATTACTGCTGTAGCACTTCCTTACATCCTAGTTCAGTGACATTTTCCTCAAGACCAGTTCCTATTTCTGGCAGTAACTCTTCAGCTCTGGATCTTTAATTCCAGCCAAAATAAACTATTGTCTCAGGTCTGTATTTTTCCCGAAGCACCGTGGCATTTTTATGGAATGTGGAGACAGTTTTATGTAAGACTTTAATGACAACAATGAAGGACCTGGATCTTATTCTCTGGCCTACTGGCCTTTGCTCTACACCAGGAGTGATGAGACAGCTTCAGACAGAAACATCTCAACCCTTCCAGACACAGGACCTTATTTGTGCATGGTGTGAGATTTTTGTTTCACTATGTTTTGTTTTGTTTTTCTCATCAGCAACAGCAAAGAACTATTTTCTATGGCAACTGGTTGTATTTCAGAAAGGAGAAAGGCTTCTCCTTTTTCCCCCTCATGTCTATTCCGCACGTTTCAAAATCATCTTAAAAACATTTTAATAAAGCTTTGCTTTTAGGGAGTTGTACAGGCACATCATGTTTTGCCATCTCAGAGAAATAAATATTATTTTATCTCTTGAATACTTATACTTTCTGATCTTCAACAAGTATTTATTTAATATAAGAGAGACGCATGCCATCAGGATGAGTTTCTAGGCTGATTAGTTTAATAACTTAATTCTTAACATTTTAAAGTCCAGATTTTCTCACTCAATGAGCTAGTAAACAAAATTCTTTTGTCACTATTATATTTCTATTATTTGATATTCATTAAAACTGAAAAATTTTAAAGTATAATGGATTTCTAAAGTCACTCTTTTATAGAAAAATGTTCTAAGGCATGTGTGATATGCTATTTTTCAGTGTGCCACATTTTAAGTGAACTATTGGTTCATTAACTATCTTTTAAAGTGAGCAATTTATTATAACACATTTGGAAAGATGAGAGAAGTAATTTTTTCATGATTTGTTGTTGGCTTTCACAAATGACAACAATGTTTCAGTTATATGACATTGCTATAGGCATGTAGTGACCATTGCAGAAGCAGTACTTTCCTATTTCATAAAATTGAGATTAACCACTTTGCATGTTAGAGCCTACAGTCATCTCTTCAGAATGTCTATGCTAATTCACAAGATTCCATAAGAAAGGATAGCATATGAATGGCGCAAGAAAGAAATTGAACCATCAAAATAGGCATATGTATAATATAAGCAAAATATTCATGCTGACTATATGAATAATTCTTCAGCTCTATGTTTGTGAGCATCTTTTACCCAATATGCAAGGCAGAAAGACTTTCCTCAGTTACTGTGATGTTGAGTTCATGGGCAAAAGGATGATGGCCAAGTGAGCAAGGACAGTATTTTTCCAACATCCATTTTCATGTTTGAGGAACATAGATTTGTGAGAACTGTATTTGACTACCTTACAGTTGAAAACTCAAACTGCTACAGTAGAACATATATAATCAGTCAGATTAATGTAAAAATAAAACTCAGTTCATTCTGAACTATCAAAACATCAAATTTTATTAAAACTTATTGAAAAATTATTGAAACGTCAAAGATTACTCAAGTAATCAACTGTTATTTCTCAAGATCAAGAGGGTTGTTTAAGCTTAAATTGTGTTTTAAAATAATACCACAAAATAATATAATAGGATACAATATAATGTAATCAATTCATAGAATTGATAAACGTCTTTTCAACACGTACAGTGTTTGAGGTGAGCATATGTAATGTGGGGATAATGTGTATATAACTTACATATTGTTGTATATGCTGAGTTGATATTTCAAAACCATCAACATAGAACATTGATGATAGCAACATGTGAGTAAGGAGTAAGTACTTAAAGGGGTAGGAAGAAGAAATGTTCCACTAATTCATTCACAATTTTTTATGTTCTGGATATTATTTTGGATATTAGTATTTTGAATTTTAAATCCATAATTCAGAAAATATTCTCAAGTTTGTGATATGATGTCATTATGAATTCTAGAATTTTTCCTTCTTACTGTGAAAAAGCATCTTATATACTTACATATTCTATTTTAATAAATATTGCTTACAGTTAACATATGTTCGAGATTATATAATTAAAATAAGTTATGATATTATCAGAAAACTAGAATTTTAACATCATAGACTTTACTAATTTTTTATATACTTTATCAAACAACTTGAAGCCATTTTTATGTTATAAAAGAGACTATTAGTCTGTGAACAATCTGTATGTCTCAGAGTGGAAAAATAGGTGTGTGTGTGTGTGTGTGTGTGTGTGTGTGTGTGTGTGTGTGTGTGCAAGAGAAATATTTGAGAGCCTGCATACATTGAGGTTTAGAATGAAATACAATCATTTTCTATAAAATATTTTCAAAGTGATACTTAAATTTTTCAAAGATAAATTTTATATTCATTTTCAAGGAATCTCATAAATAATTCAAATACATTACATGACTTTGCATTTAAAAACACTGTAAGAGGTCTTCCTGGTTGCTGCCGCTGCAGAGAGCCCCTGGGCAGCACCCCACGAGCGAACTTGAGCCTCGGGACCCCAGGTAAGACCAAATTTTCTGCTGCAAGAAAGCTGCCTGGTGAGCTTGGGACACACGGAAGCAGAATTTCTCTAGAACCGGGCACGTTCTGTGTTTACCGGAAGTCCCACACCCGCGGATCCCGGCCCGCAGCAGCTCTCTGCTCCCAGACCCGGTGAGAGAGAGACCCAACCGCCTGGTCAGGTGGGCACTCCTGAGGCTGCAGAGCGGAAGAGACCACCAACACTGCTCACCCCTGCCCACATCCCTGGCCCAAGAGGAAACTGTATAAGGCCTCTGGGCTCCCGTGGGGGAGGGCCCAGGATCGGCAGGACCCCTGCGCCTGAGACACCGCCGGACCCTGAAGGAAACAGACCGGATAAACAGTTCTCTGCACCCAAATCCCGTGGGAGGGAGAGCTAAACCTTCAGAGAGGCAGACAGGCCTGGGAAACCAGAAGAGACTGCTCCCTGCACACACATCTCGGACGCCAGAGGAAAAAGCCAAAGACCATCTGGAACCCTGGTGCACTGAAGCTCCCAGAAGGGGCGGCACAGGTCTTCCTGGTTGCTGCCGCTGCAGAGAGCCCCTGGGCAGCACCCCACGAGCGAACCTGAGCCTCTGGACCACAGGTAAGACCAAATTTTCTGCTGCAAGAAAGCTGCCTGGTGAACTCAAGACACAGGCCCACGGGAACAGCTGAAGACCTGTAGAGAGGAAAAACTACACGCCCGAAAGCAGAACACTCTGTCCCCATAACTGACTGAAAGAGAGGAAAAGAGGTCTACAGCACTCCTGACACACAGGCTTATAGGACAGTCTAGCCACTGTCAGAAATAGCAAAACAAAGTAACACTAGAGATAATCTGATGGCGAGAGGCAAGCGCAGGAACCCAAGCAACAGAAACCAAGACTACATGCCATCATCGGAGCCCAATTCTCCCACCAAAACAAACATGGAATATCCAAACACACCAGAAAAGCAAGATCTAGTTTCAAAATCATATTTGATCATGATGCTGGAGGACTTCAAGAAAGACTTGAACACACTTAGGGAAGCACAGGAAAACATTAATAAACAAGTAAAAGCCTACAGAGAGGAATCGCAAAAATCCCTGAAAGAATTCCAGGAAAACACAATCAAACAGTTGAAGGAATTAAAAATGGAAATAGAAGCAATCAAGAAAGAACACATGGAAACAACCCTGGATATAGAAAACCAAAAGAAGAGACAAGGAGCTGTAGATACAAGCTTCACCAACAGAATACAAGAGATGGAAGAGAGAATCTCAGGAGCAGAAGATTCCATAGAAATCATTGACTCAACTGTCAAAGATAATGTAAAGCGGAAAAAGCTACTGGTCCAAAACATACAGGAAATCCAGGACTCAATGAGAAGATCAAACCTAAGGATAATAGGTATAGAAGAGAGTGAAGACTCCCAGCTCAAAGGACCAGTAAATATCTTCAACAAAATCATAGAAGAAAACTTCCCTAACCTAAAAAAAGAGATACCCATAGACATACAAGAAGCCTACAGAACTCCAAATAGATTGGACCAGAAAAGAAACACCTCCCGTCACATAATTGTCAAAACACCAAACGCACAAAATAAAGAAAGAATATTAAAAGCAGTAAGGGAAAAAGGTCAAGTAACATATAAAGGGAGACCTATCAGAATCACACCAGACTTCTCGCCAGAAACTATGAAGGCCAGAAGATCCTGGACTGATGTTATACAGACCCTAAGAGAACACAAATGCCAGCCCAGATTACTGTATCCAGCAAAACTCTCAATTAATATTGATGGAGAAACCAAGATATTCCATGACAAAACCAAATTTACACAATATCTTTCTACAAATCCAGCACTACAAAGGATAATAAATGGTAAAGCCCAACATAAGGAGGCAAGCTATACCCTAGAAGAAGCAAGAAACTAATCGTCTTGGCAACAAAACAAAGAGAATGAAAGCACACAAACATAACCTCACATCCAAATATGAATATAACGGGAAGCAATAATCACTATTCCTTAATATCTCTCAATATCAATGGCCTCAACTCCCCAATAAAAAGACATAGATTAACAAACTGGATACGCAACGAGGACCCTGCATTCTGCTGCCTACAGGAAACACACCTCAGAGACAAAGACAGACACTACCTCAGAGTGAAAGGCTGGAAAACAACTTTCCAAGCAAATGGTCAGAAGAAGCAAGCTGGAGTAGCCATTCTAATATCAAATAAAATCAATTTCCAACTAAAAATCATCAAAAAAGATAAGGAAGGACACTTCATATTCATCAAAGGAAAAATCAACCAAGATGAACTCTCAATCCTAAATATCTATGCCCCAAATAAAAGGGCACCTACATACGTAAAAGAAACCTTACTAAAGCTCAAAACACACATTGCACCTCACACAATAATAGTGGGAGATTTCAACACCCCACTCTCATCAATGGACAGATCATGGAAACAGAAATTAAACAGTGATGTAGACAGACTAAGAGAAGTCATGAGCCAAATGGACTTAACGGATATTTATAGAACATTCTATCCTAAAGCAAAAGGATATACCTTCTTCTCAGCTCCTCATGGTACTTTCTCCAAAATTGACCATATAATTGGTCAAAAAACGGGCCTCAACAGGTACAGAAAGATAGAAATAATCCCATGCGTGCTATCGGACCACCACGGCCTAAAACTGGTCTTCAATAACAATAAGGGAAGAATGCCCACATATACGTGGAAATTGAACAATGCTCTACTCAATGATAACCTGGTCAAGGAAGAAATAAAGAAAGAAATTAAAAACTTTTTAGAATTTAATGAAAATGAAGATACAACATACTCAAACTTATGGGACACAATGAAAGCTGTGCTAAGAGGAAAACTCATAGCGCTGAGTGCCTGCAGAAAGAAACAGGAAAGAGCATATGTCAGCAGCTTGACAGCACACCTAAAAGTTCTAGAACAAAAAGAAGCAAATACACCCAGGAGGAGTAGAAGGCAGGAAATAATCAAACTCAGAGCTGAAATCAACCAAGTAGAAACAAAAAGGACCATAGAAAGAATCAACAGAACCAAAAGTTGGTTCTTTGAGAAAATCAACAAGATAGATAAACCCTTAGCCAGACTAACGAGAGGACACAGAGAGTGTGTCCAAATTAACAAAATCAGAAATGAAAAGGGAGACATAACTACAGATTCGGAGGAAATTCAAAAAATCATCAGATCTTACTATAAAAACCTATATTCAACAAAATTTGAAAATCTTCAGGAAATGGACAATTTCCTAGACAGATACCAGGTATCGAAGTTAAATCAGGAACAGATAAACCAGTTAAACAACCCCATAACTCCTAAGGAAATAGAAGCAGTCATTAAAGGTCTCCCAACCAAAAAGAGCCCAGGTCCAGACGGGTTTAGTGCAGAATTCTATCAAACCTTCATAGAAGACCTCATACCAATATTATCCAAACTATTCCACAAAATTGAAACAGATGGAGCCCTACCGAATTCCTTCTACGAAGCCACAATTACTCTTATACCTAAACCACACAAAGACACAACAAAGAAAGAGAACTTCAGACCAATTTCCCTTATGAATATCGACGCAAAAATACTCAATAAAATTCTGGCAAACCGAATTCAAGAGCACATCAAAACAATCATCCACCATGATCAAGTAGGCTTCATCCCAGGCA
Source organism: Rattus norvegicus (assembly GCF_021556685.1). Taxonomy (NCBI): domain Eukaryota; kingdom Metazoa; phylum Chordata; class Mammalia; order Rodentia; family Muridae; genus Rattus; species Rattus norvegicus. The sequence goes on from NC_141539.1 coordinate 60,143,888, forward strand.
TGCAGGGATGGTTTAATATACGGAAAACCATCAACGTGATCCATTATATAAACAAACTGAAAGAACAGAACCACATGATCATTTCATTAGATGCTGAGAAAGCATTTGACAAAATTCAACACCCCTTCATGATAAAAGTCCTGGAAAGAATAGGAATTCAAGGCCCATACCTAAACATAGTAAAAGCCATATACAGCAAACCAGTTGCTAACATTAAACTAAATGGAGAGAAACTTGAAGCAATCCCACTAAAATCAGGGACTAGACAAGGCTGCCCACTCTCTCCCTACTTATTCAATATAGTTCTTGAAGTTCTAGCCAGAGCAATCAGACAACAAAAGGAGATCAAAGGGATACAGATCGGAAAAGAAGAGGTCAAAATATCACTATTTGCAGATGACATGATAGTATATTTAAGTGATCCCAAAAGTTCCACCAGAGAACTACTAAAGCTGATAAACAACTTCAGCAAAGTGGCTGGGTATAAAATTAACTCAAATAAATCAGTTGCCTTCCTCTATACAAAAGAGAAACAAGCCGAGAAAGAAATTAGGGAAACGACACCCTTCATAATAGACCCAAATAATATAAAGTACCTCGGTGTGACTTTAACCAAGCAAGTAAAAGATCTGTACAATAAGAACTTCAAGACACTGAGGAAAGAAATTGAAGAAGACCTCAGAAGATGGAAAGATCTCCCATGCTCATGGATTGGCAGGATTAATATGGTAAAAATGGCCATTTTACCAAAAGCAATCTACAGATTCAATGCAATCCCCATCAAAATACCAATCCAATTCTTCAAAGAGTTAGACAGAACAATTTGCAAATTCATCTGGAATAACAAAAAACCCAGGATAGCTAAAGCTATCCTCAACAATAAAAGGACTTCAGGGGGAATCACTATCCCTGAACTCAAGCAGTATTACAGAGCAATAGTGATAAAAACTGCATGGTATTGGTACAGAGACAGACAGATAGACCAATGGAATAGAATTGAAGATCCAGAAATGAACACACACACCTATGGTCACTTGATTTTTGACAAAGGAGCCAAAACCATCCAATGGAAAAAAGATAGCATTTTCAGCAAATGGTGCTGGTTCAACTGGAGGGCAACATGTAGAAGAATGCAGATCGATCCATCCTTATCACCCTGTACAAAGCTTAAGTCCAAGTGGATCAAGGACCTCCACATCAAACCAGACACACTCAAACTAATAGAAGAAAAACTAGGGAAGCATCTGGAACACATGGGCACTGGAAAAAATTTCCTGAACAAAACACCAATGGCTTATGCTCTAAGATCAAGAATCGACAAATGGGATCTCATAAAACTGCAAAGCTTCTGTAAGGCAAAGGACACTGTGGTTAGGACAAAACGGCAACCAACAGATTGGGAAAAGATCTTTACCAATCCTACAACAGATAGAGGCCTTATTTCCAAAATATACAAAGAACTCAGAAGTTAGACCGCAGGGAAACAAATAACCCTATTAAAAAATGGGGTTCAGAGCTAAACAAAGAATTCACAGCTGAGGAATGCCGAATGGCTGAGAAACACCTAAAGAAATGTTCAACATCTTTAGTCATAAGGGAAATGCAAATCAAAACAACCCTGAGATTTCACCTCACACCAGTGAGAATGGCTAAGATCAAAAACTCAGGTGACAGCAGATGCTGGCGAGGATGTGGAGAAAGAGGAACACTCCTCCATTGTTGGTGGGATTGCAGACTGGTAAAACCATTCTGGAAATCAGTCTGGAGGTTCCTCAGAAAATTGGACATTGAACTGCCTGAGGATCCAGCTATACCTCTCTTGGGCATATACCCAAAAGATGCCTCAACATATAAAAGAGACACGTGCTCCACTATGTTCATCGCAGCCTTATTTATAATAGCCAGAAAATGGAAAGAACCCAGATGCCCTTCCACAGAGGAATGGATACAGAAAATGTGGTACATCTACACAATGGAATATTACTCAGCTATCAAAAACAACGAGTTTATGAAATTCGTAGGCAAATGGTTGGAACTGGAAAACATCATCCTGAGTGAGCTAACCCAATCACAGAAAGACATACATGGTATGCACTCATTGATAAGTGGCTATTAGCCCAAATGCTTGAATTACCCTAGATCCCTAGAACAAACGAAACTCAAGACGGATGATCAAAATGTGAATGCTTCACTCCTTCTTTAAATGAGGAAAAAGAATACTCTTGGCAGGGAAGGGAGAGGCAAAGATTAAAACAGAGACTGAAGGAACACCCATTCAGAGCCTGCCCCACATGTGGCCCATACATATACAGCCACCCAATTAGACAAGATGGATGAAGCAAAGAAGTGCAGACCGACAGGAGCCGGATGTTTATCGCTCCTGAGAGACACAGCCAGAATACAGCAAATATAGAGGCGAATGCCAGCAGCAAACCACTGAACTGAGAATAGGTCCCCTATTGAAGGAATCAGAGAAAGAACCGGAAGAGCTTGAAGGGGCTCGAGACCCCAAAAGTACAACAATGCCAAGCAACCAGAGCTTCCAGGGACTAAGCCACTACCTAAAGACTATACATGGACTGACCCTGGACTCTGACCCCATAGGTAGCAATGAATATCCTAGTAAGAGCACCAGTGGAAGGGGAAGCCCTGGGTCCTGCTAAGACTGAACCCCCAGTGAACTTGTCTATGGGGGGAGGGCGGCAAGGGGGGGAGGGTTGGGTGGGGAACACCCATAAGGAAGGGGAGGGGGGAGGGGGATGTTTGCCCGGAAACCGGGAAAGGGAATAACACTCGAAATGTATATAAGAAATACTCAAGTTAATAAAAAATTATAAGCCCGTGGGGGAAAAAAAAAAAAACACTGTAAGAGAGGCAAATGCTTGCAGCCAACCGCTGAACTGAGAATGGGGTCCCCATTGGAGGAGTTAGAGAAAGGATTGAAGGAGCTGAAGGGGTTTGCAACCCCATAAGAACAACAATACCAACCAACAAAAGCTCCCAGGGACTAAACCGCCATCCAAAGAGTACACAAGGACAGACCCATCGCTCTAGCTGCATATGTAGCAGAGGATGACCTTGTTGGAAATCAATGTGATGAGAAGCCCTTGGTTACACCAAAGCTGGACCCCCCAGTGTAGGGGAATGTCAGGGAAGGGAAGCAGGAAGGGGTGGGTGGTTGGGTGGGGAAACACCCTCATAGAGGAAGGGGGTTATGGGATAGGGGGCTTATGGAGGAGAAACAAGGAAAGGGGATAACATTTGAAATGTGAAAAACAAAACAAAACACTGTAACACAAGCAGTGCGGTGAGAGAGCCAGGAATGCAGACTAATAAACCTCTTGCCGACAGGAATTTTAAATGTCAAATATAATTCCATTTTGATTTGCATTTCTGTCAGCACAAAAGTGGGGAATTGGAGTTAATTGATGTTGTTTATTGTATTGATATGGACATTAGGCATAAAACATTTTAGGTTTGAATACATCATGGCAAACACAGACTTACCAACATATCCCATTGATCTTAGAGTTATGGAGCTACAGGGCAGCAAGAAAACAAGGGCGCTTCCCTTCAGCAGTACAAAAACATATACACAAACACATGCTTAAGGTGAACACTATAAAGTGTTACATAGTCTCCAGAAGACAATATTTGTCTTGAGTTTTATAGATTTGTAAGATACTTCTGAGAGGTCAGAAATTGTTTGAATGTTTGACACAGGTATTCAAGCACATAGTTGTCGAAATATGTCTTGAGAAACCCTTTCTTTGACCATAGCTCTTAACAAATTAAGAGATTAAATTACCTCAAGATACACTGTATCTTTTTTGGAGATACCTATGACAAAAAACGGCACAGAGTGTTTATATGTGAGCAATTGTTAAACACTACAACAACTTAAGGCAATTACATTCTATATGCCTATCCCACTTACAGCAATTTCTAGCTCTGTTCTTCACATTGGCACGAACCCCATCACTGTGTGTCCTCCAAATTTTTTTAAATATAACTGGTAGTTTTATTATATATGCTAAAATATTTCTTGACTCATGATGAACCACAGAAAGGTAAACAATTCTTTTTTTTTATTTCTATTTTTTTTTATTAACTTGAGTATTTCTTATATACATTTCAAGTGTTATTCCCTTTCCCGGTATCCGATTGATACTCTCATCAACAGAGCAAAAACTGGACTAGTAAGTGAAATATTATATATAACTTTTTAGTAGTTTATATATCACTGTAAATAACTTTTTAGTCACTAGACTCTTTCCTAAGGCAGCTGCTTATGCATTCTTCTTTCCTATGGTCTTATACTTTCTTTCATTCCTAGCTGGTTACTCATCATTTTACGAGCACGTCTATGCTCTAGGGTTTGGCTTGTGAAATACTTGCAATGCTGTGTTAGCATGGGATAGTTAGAAGAGCTCTATGAATAAGTGGTTTGACTCTTACTTCTCAGGGTCTGTACTTGTACAGACTTACTGGTTTGGAATTCCTTATGCTGAACAAACGCCAAATTTCACTAGTCAGAGGATGAACATTTTACCTGCACATAACCAAACATGATACATATCAAACTATGTTTAAGTGACTCCAATATTACACGGAAATCATTGAAATCTTGGTTATTAAAACTTGGTAATATAATTGATAACCAGAAAATCCATTGTGTTCCATGTATCTGGACAGAAAATTCTATTTGTTTTATGTATCTGGATAGAAAAATAAAATGAACTTCACTACACAAATATAATACCAATTTTTAATATAAAATAAAACAATATATTTCAAGGTTTAAGTTACATGCACACATATATATACTCATATATATTCCACAAAAATAGTCGTAAAATTTTTAATTATATTTACTTTGAAACAAAACTTGCGACTTAGACTCAGAATCAGGCAACGTGAGCTTTGACTATTGGCTTTGCCTTAAGTAATAAAGTGTAACAATTATGCAATATCTAAGAAAATATGACTGGAAAAAGACACTAGTTGTTTCAAAGCAAATTTAATACTTGTATTTGACTGGCAAAGAATTAAGTAGTAGAAAGAGCTAGAAAATAAAATCATCACATTTTCAAAATTAACTCCACACTTACTGACCAATGGAACATCTCACTAAACAGTAGATAAGAGAAAACAGGTGATTCAAACACAATTTAACAATCCAATAAGAGTGATTGTTAAATTTTGGTTCATTAAATCTCACGACATTTAAGTTTAATATTATTGGTAATGTGTATAACATTGAATGAATAGCATGTATCATATATATGTACTTTATAATCTCAAGTTTTCTCTTTATAACACTCACTTGTGTGTTCTGTTGATGGAGAGACTTAATTTCAAATGATTTAGGAGGCCTAGAAGACCTCACAGTTTGAAGATGTTCAGAGGACACATTCACACATGAAGTAAACATTAAGACAAGTTTCACACATGTACATGTAATACTTATAATTATAATCCATCATGAAATCTCATATTCTATGATTGTAACAGCTCAGGTGTTACTGACAATGAAGGCTTTTATAGATTACACCTCCTTTGATTCACAGTGTGATGTAATACTGATTGCTATTACTGTGTATATTTCAAACTATATAAGGTAATTACCTAGTATATAAATCAACATTTTTATAATAAAATATGCATACCTTGTTCTCAGACAGATTATAGCATCAATATTTTATCTAAATAGTACTTTATGCAACTTAATAATGAAGTGACATCATTATTCTTGTATACTTTTGCCTATGAAATGGAAAAATAAAATCTATAAGATTTCAATATCTCTATTCTAGGATAACACGTGTATACATGAACATATATATACACACTCATACATATACACACATATGTAATGTATATATTATAAATATACATGCCTGCCAAATTAAAGAAAGCTTTCTTTTTCTCCATCAGTCCTTTGTCAGACTATTGAAAGATTTTTGCTTTGCTATACTCACATACTTGCTTCTGGGGTAAGCTCTGGTAAAAAGTAGTGTTCAATAATGTTTCTATTAGATTTTTATATTTAAGTTTTTTTAAGCAAATGCCATTGGAGTTTTTCCAACTGTTGGTATATACTGTGAAAGGAGATAGTGGTGGTGACAGTAAGAATAGCATTTGCATAAGTTGTGTGTGGGTTAAACAAGCTTGCAATCCCAGCACTAAGGATACTGAGGCAGAAGAATAGAGACTTCAAGGCAATTATAAGCTGTAAAACAAAGGCATGACCAACATTCATTACACAGTGAGACATTGTATCAAAAGAAGTATACACACCCACACCCACACCCACCCCCCCAAACACAGAGAGAGAGAGAGAGCAAGAGAGAGAGAGAGAGAGAGAGAGAGAGAGAACAAAACATTATAAAATACCTATCTAATTGAATTTCTTGGCTCTGTTTTTAAATTTTTTTTTTTTTTTGGTTCTTTTTTTTCGGAGCTGGGGACCGAACCCAGGGCCTTGCACTTCCTAGGTAAGCGCTCTACCACTGAGCTAAATCCCCAGCCCTGTTTTTAAATTTTTTAAATTTACTTTTCAAATTCTGCAATATTTTAAGCATAACTGAATAAATTCTAAACAAATCCAGGTTTATATATAAGTGTTTGAGTCAAACCTGGTCACTTAAAAATGTACAAAATTTTGGCTTTGAGTTATACCCATAGCTTCTGGTTTTATTTTTGTTAACCTTTATTCAATAATGTATTTTGATATTTTCTCTCCTATAGCTCTTCTCATATCTTGTCCACATCCCTCCCCACCCTTTTTGACTCTGTCTTTGTTTTTTTCTCCCTCTCTATTTTATCTGTCTCTCTGTTTCTCTGTTTCTCTGTTTCTCTGTTTCTCTGTTTCTCTGTTTCTCTCTCTCTCTCTCTCTCTCTCTCTCTCTCAAACATGCACACACACACACACACACACACACACGCACACACACACACACAAAGAACCCAAACCAACAAGCATCAAAAATGAAAATAAAACAAAAATAAAAAAAACAAATAATCTTATCATAAAGAAACATCAAAACATACAAGCAAAAAACCAATAAGACTAAAAAATTGATTTGACGAAAAATAAAAATAAAATAATAAGCCCTGACAAAGAAAAGCAAAATGAAAATTATATATATATATATATATATATATATATATATATATATATATATATATAAATGGAGAGAGATAAAGAGTCTGGCTTGAACGTATGCTTCTGTCTTGCAGGGATAGTTCAGCTGTTAAAGAAAGTCTAGGCTCACACAAAACTAACTTTTAGAAAGCAAATATACTTAGTCAATGCTAACAGACTTCTGTTTGTCCTATTTGTGCAAACAGCTCCCTTAATGTAAACAGTTGAGAGGGTCCTTTCACATACAGTGTCGGAGTTGGAGATGGTGCAGCCGAGCCTCCCAAAGCCTGGTTCCCTTTGTGCAGCAGAGCTGTGCGGGAGAAACTGTCACAGAGGATTCTATGCTGGCAGCAGCAGTCAAACAGTTAACATTGGCTGCAAAAGCTAAGCCCTCAGGCTGTTTATAATTAAAAGTAATATTAACTGTGTTACTTATGTATAATTAATTATTTTACATAATTTGATTTTGGTACTAGGACTCTAAAGCAAAATAAATATATAATTCCATAGACAGAAAATTTTCAATATGATTATTTTAGTGTCTAAGATAGCTAAGTGATTTATTTTTCAATTCATACTTGTGAACAAAATTGTGCACAAAGAGTATTTTAAGAAAAAGTGCATATGTAGAGTGGACTTAAAAATGTTGTGTTAAACCAGAGCTTCCAGGGACTAAGCCACTACCTAAAGACTATACATGGACTGACCCTGGACTCTGACCTCATAGGTAGCAATGAATAGCCTAGTAAGAGCACCAGTGGAAGGGGAAGCCCTTGGTCCTGCCAAGACTGAACCCCCAGTGAACGGGATTCTTGGGGAGAGGGTGGCAATGGGGGGATGATGGGGAGGGGAACACCCATATAGAAGGGGAGGGAGAGGGGTTAGGGGGATGTTGGCCTGGAAACCAGGAAAGGGAATAACATTTGAAATGTAAATAAGAAATTCCCAATTTAATAAAGATGGAAGGAAAAAAATGTTGTGTTAATAACCGTTTCTGCTTGAGTTTTTAAGTGTTTTACACAAACATTTTGTATGCCTTAAGTTTTGCCAAATGTATGCAGTTTTAGCTGGAATATTTAAAAAAAAAGAAATACACACCCACACACACATATGCACACACACCATCTCCGGTTTCTTGTATCTAACAGATTTGGAGAAGGATTATCAAGTTTCTTGTAAAATATTCAGAGGAAACAAAAATTTGTGTCTCGATCCCACTGGGTCTTGTAAAGTATCACCTCACCGGTTTCCCTGGAGAATCCTAGCTCGCCCCTCAGATTCACTTGCAGACAAGCAGGAAAAACACAGAGATCCTGTTGTGACTTATCTATTTTGCAAACTAAAGTAAATACTATTTATCTTTGCATGATTACTGGACTATCATGATGTTTTGGTTGGCTTTTAGTTTAAAATTATTTTCTTACCTTAAAACTACTTTTCTACTTTCTCATTCTATCAAATGCGTAGTTTTCAATGACCGCAGCTTCAACTCAGCATTAGTTCTTCGCTAATCATAGCTATCCTCTATCCATGGATACTGAATGCTTCCAACATGCAGGCACTGTTCTAAAAGACTCACAAACTAACTTAAGTTCTACATTTGAGCTTAAGAAACTAATAATGGATGAAAGGAGGAGCAAGAATATTCATAGGAGGAGATATGGAGACAAAGTTTGGAGCAGAGACTGAAGGAATGGCCATTTAGAGGCTGCCCCACCTGGGGATTCAGTCCATACACATACAGCCACCAAACACAGACAATATTGCTGATGCCAAGAAGTGCATGCTGACAAGAGGTGCATGCTGACAGGAGCCTGATATAGCTGTCTTCTGAGAGGCTCTGCCAGAGGATGAGAAATACAGAGGTGGATGCTCACAGCCAACCATTCAACTGAGAACCGGATCTCCATTGGAGGAGTTAAAGGATTGAAGGAACTGAAGGGGTTTGCAACCCCATAAGAACAGCAATACCAACCAACCAGAGCTCCCAGGGACTAAACCATCATCCAAAAAAGTACACATGGACAGACCCATGACTCCAGCTTCATATTTAGCAGAGGACTGCCTTGATGGGCACCAGTGGGAGGAGAAGCCCTTGGTCCTACTAAGGTCGGAACCCCTCACCCCCACCCCAGTTTATGGGAATGTTAGGGCTGGAAGGTGGAAAGGGGTGGGTGGTTGGGTGAGGAACACACTCATAGAAGAAGGGGGAGGGGATTGGATAGGGGGTTTATGGACGGGAAACCAGAAAGGGGGCTAACATTTGAAATGTAAATAAAAAAATAAATAACCCATACTCAGCAGAGATTAGGCTTAAACTTTAAAGTCTGTGACTTTAGCATCTTGGCTGATCAAGTATCTATGTGAATATTTTGCTATATTTAGTGTCATATTTTAATGGTAGCTTAGCCAATCTGTTTTAATCTGAAATGGCAAACCATATTTAGGAAAGAATTTGTGTTCGTGTTAAAACAAGATGACACCAGAGACGTAAAAATACTGTGTGATGGTAGAGCTGTCTCATGAGCCCTTCAGCTCATTGGGGCCCATTTTCCCTTTTGAATTCAAAAGAGATAGTTTTTCATACACTATATTAGAAAATATGGTTTTCCCTCCCAGAGCCTCTCCATTTCCTCGCCAGTTTAACTTTATACCCCTTTCCCCTCTCTAAGAATACAGTTATCTAAACTAATAATAATAGTAAAACTAATTAAGATAAAAGTAAGACAAAACAACTAGTATAAAACAAAACAAACAAACAAAAAATAAAGCCAGAGGAAAATCACAAGACACACATGTTTTTATACAGAGAAATCCCTCAAAACCACAAAACCACAAATGATACCATATACGAAGAGAAAATTTTCTCATTTGCAAACACAGAAAGCATAAAAATTAATTCATCAACCCTGTATCAAATTAATGTTTATTTGTTAAATCAGTATTTGTTAACCGAAAATACATATTTCTCTAATAGTTGATTTATGGTTATCATGTTATGATTTATCATGTGCCCTTATATAGGGTGAAAATTTAATGATTCCTAGTGAAATACACTGACAGTGTCTTACTACTAAAGGAAGAACCCAGGTAACTGGCATAGAATTTCCACTCTTATATTCAGTGATTTTTTTTCTTCTTAGTATCCATTTGCAATACCTAGAAATCTTTTAGAAGTCACCATTAGCAGTTTCTAGGTATAGCCAATTAAAAGAATCTTCAACAATAAACAACATTTTGCATAGGTATGTCCTATACACTATTTATGACATAGTACAATCATATTTTTGTTTACATAAAGTTCATATTGTATTGAAAATCCCAGGATTTGCTGGGCTGGACTATGTGGGGAGAGGTTCTTTGAGGGCAGTGAGTAATTGTTAGATCTTAGATATTCTACAGTGCCCGAGGAAGCCTGTCACTGAGACCTTTAGTTTGAAAGTGTTTGTTTCAGTTGAATTTGATCTGACATTAATGATCTATCTCAGAATGTCAATGGCACTAAGGTTTAAAAAAATGCTTGCTTTGTGTAAAATAGTCCTTCATTTGGTATAACATCTAACTGTTTACCTATAAATTTCTTGTCTCTTATTTTTGACATATGTATTTCATCGTGACATCATCAGAGGCATATGATGTCTTTTGATCATAATTACTCCTCATTCTTTTAGGTTTGTACTTTATACTATTGACAGTACTTTATACTGTTTGGCACTCTTATATCTGAGCATACCTAAAGACATCATTGCAGATATAAAGCATACACAATTATCCATTACTATTCCAACTGATTCCATGAGTTGTATACAAGAGCTTTGATAGACAATACACAGAAGCATTGAGCAATGCCTTCTTACTTTGAAGCTGGATTTCAGGTAAACTAATCACAGCAATTCTCCATAAGTAAAGCATCAGGAGAAAGTCCAGCAGTTTTGGAATCCAGTCTATAGTACCAGAAACAAAGGCAATCAGGAAAATCCATATAAATCCAAAGCAGACACAAAGAATTTTTTTCAATTTTGTTAGTATTGTAAGAATATAGTAAACACGCGATGAAGACTAGACAAAACGAGGACTCGCAATCATTAAATGAGAAAGCTACACAGAAACATCTAACGATTAAGTTATGAAAGCAACTCTGGTCTGTGTCCCTTGCACACACGGGGTTTACCAAGTTACTAAAAGAATTAGTACAAACTTTTCCAGAATGGCACTGCAAATTCATATGTTTGTTGTCTTATGTCAAAAAAGAGCTAAGTTTCTTATGGTCTATTCAGAGCTACAAAGAAGAAGTGTGAGGGTATTCTAGCCAGTGCTAAGTAATTTACAGTCCTTAACTTGTGAAAATAGTTTCCACTGTCCCAATCTCTCTGAAGATGCAGCAGTACCACATGACTCCACCCACTGGCTGAAACAAAGCGGGATAGGAGGTGAATAGGGTTCATGGACAGAGTACTGAATGCTCTTTGAATCTGTCAATATTTCTTCTCTCAGTAAAATGAACCAAAGGGAGCATTAGCTGGATTTACTTCAATGTCTGATTATGGGAGACAATGGTTGGCATCAAATTAACATTCAAGAGGATGAAACAAAGCATCCCTAAATGTAGCAGAATATTTAATATTTGAAAAAAGAAAGGCAAGGCTTGAGAATGTTCACAAGTGATGTCACTTTAAATTAATTTGATGAGGGAAAATGGAATAGACTCTTCTATATCTGAAACAACTTCATGAGGGATTATGTGGCCCACTGAGAGTCTTTTCCTTTAGTACAACTCAATCATGCATGTTGTACACATGTATAGATGGATATTTGTAGTTGTATCTCTTCTGGTATGAATTTAACTGTGGGTATCTATTACCATGTTTTCCTACCTTTCTTTTCTTTCTCTCCCTCCTCATCTCTTCTTTCCTATCAGCTTCTTTCCTCCTCCTCCTCCTCCTCCTCCTCCTCCTCCTCCTCCTCCTCCTCCCCCTCCTCCTCCTCTTCCCCCTCCTCCTCCTCCTCCTCCTCCTCCTCCTTCTCCTCCTCTTCTATTTCATTCTCCTGTCTTAATTCCTGAATCCTGGGATTACCATGATTTTTGGCTTATAACTAGAGTTGATATTTTTGTTGTTTATTTGTTATTTATTTTTAATTATACAGTCTCATTATTGAGCCCTGATAGCCTCCAGCTTTTGTCAAACCTGTGGCCTTATCCTCTTCAGAAGTTCTGGAATTATAGATCTGTGTCCTGATATTTGGGGAATTTTTAACATCATAATTGCAAAACATCTTACCCAGAAAATACATACTAATGTGAATTTTGAATTAAGAAATTTAAAACTTGTAGTGAGAAGAATCATATTAAATCTATGTCAAATTTTAATAAACTTATTATATATTATTTTGATACTTTTGATATTTTTCTTGCTGTTTTACTGAAAGACTTTGCATTTAATATATTTTGGATTACAGTACTAGTAATAGAAAGTTTTATCAATATATCTAATTCCTTGTGGATTATACTTTGTGTTTATGTCATAGAAAAAGAGCCATTGAGTTGCTTTCCTTCAATCAGAAGGCACTACATAGTGATGGGCAATGATCAAAATGAAAATGCTCACTAGTGCTTCATTGTTTAAAGTCAAGGAACTTTACAAAGCATAGGCAACATAGAAAATAACACAAATGTTTAGATTTACAAAAACTCAGGGATGTAAATGGAATGATGGAATAGTTACTTATTCAGATTGTCCAAAATTCCTTTAACTGTTACCATCTTAAAATTACAAAAGAGATAGTAAGAAACAAGAAGCACTGTGCTATGATATTTCTGGTTTACTATTGGGATGCAATGAGACAAGACAAGGTCGTTGTGTGCTCCAGGGAAGAAGCAATATCTAATGTGCGAGGTCATGGTTAGGCTTTAAAAAATGCAAATTGTGAATTGCTTGTTTTTAAATCTAATTCACTTATTAAATTTGTATCCGTTTAGGAACAAGCTTATAAAGTTTCTTTTGGAATTTCTCTCTGCTTCTGGCTTTCACATCCCTAGAAACATTCAAATTTGCCTTAATTCACTATTTCTTTTGGGTATGAGAATAGATAAATTGATGTTGAAATATTTCTGAAAGTCAGAATACTTTGTCATTCTAAACTGAAGTTCTTTCATTGTAAAATTTTATAGACATGGTTAAAATTACAGGTTATATATTCATCATGTTTTTATTTCTTTTCTTACATTACCATTTTGTATCATGCATGAACCTAATGATCTTTTATATTACTTGTCTTAAAAAATTATGATCTTTGCACTAATTTTTATACTAGACGGAAAATGTCACATGTAGAATAGTTCTAAACACTAGACAGAAATGATCCTTTGAAGGTAGAGTCAATCCCTCAGATAAATAGAACAGACTTCTCCAATTAGCATAGACTCAGTAGCCAAATGTTAGAACCTGGGCGGGAAGACATAAGTCAATGTATCTTCAATGTAGCAAGAATGCTAAGGTGTGCCTACCAGTGCATGAAAGTACCTGAAAGGAAAACTGTTATGGAATGCGGAGGTTGTGTTCATGGTGACAGAGAAAAAAGGTACTTTCCAGATTCCCCCCAACCCCCTCCACACCTACCATTTGGCAGAGGATGTGGGAGACTGGAGAACATAGAGCTTTGCCTTAGTTGAAACAGCTGTGAAACATATGGAGGCTGATGTAAAATCTGACAAACTTCCTACCCGTTACTCCAGCAAAGAATAGGCAGTAGGGAGATAATGGTGCGGGATTTTGGATCAGCAAATAATAACTGAGAAGCATAAAGAAAGAATTTGAATTCCAGATTATGGGAAACATGGTACAAAAGAAAGAGTTATAAGAGCATGTTTGTTTGTTTGTTTATTTTAATGGAAGATTACGGGCACTGTGAGTTAACAGTCCTGCAGAATCATAGGTACCACCATGAAAGTATTCAGTATATAGAGGGGCAGTGATGCTACTTAACTCAATTGTTTTTATTTTCTAAGAAACAAATAGCTGTTCTTCATGTTAGTTTCAATGCAACGATGGTTTCTGCAATTACTAAAGATGTAAATATTCATAACTCACTTCCATTGATTTGTCAGACTTCTCTTCCTTTTCAATTTGCTTTGGGATTCAGTCATTCCATAAATTGTTTGTGGATTGAAAGACTGAATTATAGCCAGATTTTTGCTTAAATCCAGTCACTAGCTATATAAACCTACTGTTATATATTTCTAGTCATAATGGCCATATGCATAAACCCATCACATGTTTTGTGTCTATGTGATGTATTTATGAAGTACTCTGGAATATCTCAAAAGCTAGAGGAGATCAATGTCAGAGAAAGAAAAATAAATACAAGTTAATAGGCTTTTCTCAATGTGGATTTGTTCATTCATGCTTACACATGGGAATGTGTGAACTGTGAGTCACTCAAATTGAACTCCTCGTGAGAAAAAATTGCTGCTTTGTCGTCAGTTTCCAGAGTTGCTTATCTGAACGGAAAAGACCATTGTATCCATATAAATAATCACCAGCCAATATCTCAATGAGGGTAGCTGCAAGCTGGCAAAGCTCTTTTGATTTTTGTGAGCATGAATAGTTTAGGAGGGACTTCAGAGCTAAACATTCCATGATGTGACTTTGTGGCCTGCCAGAATAGCCCATAGGGTGAAAAGTTGGTTACTTGGAAATTTTATTTAGATTATCCCAGAAGAGCTCAAAGTTACAACAGTGTGGCTACTGACAAAATATGTGGGTTAAAAACAAGTGTTTGGTGAACTCTAGTTTCTACTTGGAGCCAGGTATGTTAACATCATGTCCATAGGCCTACCAATGAACTGCCAACTGTTATAAGTTCATTTACTTCCAGTGGCATCCTAAAGAGTAATGTGTCACAAAACATTCTTTGACCTGGATTGAAAACTCCTCCTTGACCAGCTTAGAGGGGAATCGCAGCCAATATGGAAAGTGACAACTTGAAGAAGTGGTCAGAAGTAATGACCAGCCAGGGAAGCTACTAAATGACCTATTATAGTAAAGGGAGTACCTAACGGGCCAAGATGTTGGTGAGAGCCCATTGCTACGGCTGCTGATCTGATAAAGACACATCTGGTCAGCTTAGATTTGAGCAAGGGTCAACCCAGAATTATTTACCTTAAAATGTCCTCTCTAGTGGGTTTCCATTTTATTTCTACAATGGTTTTCTGATGATGATTTGGTTTATTTTATTATCACAGTACCATTTTAGAATTTCAAATTATGTTCATATTTTATAAATGTTTGAAGAACTTTTCCAATTATGTAATGAGTTACCAGAAAGTGCGTGTATATATATATATATATATATATATATATATATATATATATATGTACACATATATATATATATGTAAATACCAATTAGAAAATTAGAAGTGTCTGCTATTTGATGATTAAACTTTTGTTCAACAAAATGACAAAATTTAATGTATGATATTTGAATGAAAGAGAGATAGGGAGAAAGAAGAGAGACCTATCTCACTCTGTGGAGATGTGTGTCTCTCTGTGTGTGTGTGTGTGTGTGTGTGAGAGAGAGAGAGAGAGAGAGAGAGAGAGAGAGAGAGAGAGAGAGAGAGAGATCTGTTTTACTGGCTTTGTTCACTGTTGGTCATGTCTGGCAAAGCACTTGAGAAGTAGTTATTCAGTAACTGTAAATAGTATGTTTCCAGACGTTTGCACAACTGTGTTAACACTTTTTGCACTTTCCCCCCAGATTCCCAGGAAGGAAATTACAAGTCAGAAGTGAACAGCAAACCTAGGAAGGAAAGAACAGCTTTCACCAAAGAGCAAATCAGAGAACTTGAGGCAGAGTTCGCCCATCATAACTATCTGACCAGACTGAGAAGATATGAGATAGCGGTGAACCTAGACCTCACTGAAAGACAGGTAAAGTGGGTGTCTTCGTTGCATGGATTTTTATTTCACTATAGCTCAGCAATTTTCTTTTACCGTTTGAATTATCCAGATTTATGATTTACTAATACCAATTAGAAGTCTTTATTATTCAATGATTAAACCTTTGTTCAGCTAAATGAAGAAACAATTTAAAAAGATATTTGAATGAAAGGTGCATTTGCTGAGTTTTAAAAAGGAATGCTCTCTGATGTTGATATTACTCTGTTTACTTTAAAAACACGGTTTGTTTTAAATAATGTGGGCAAATGGTGAACTACTTCCTGTGTTTATATTTAAGCGCTCCTCATTTGGTGTCATAAAAGGTTGGTTGTCTGTACAGGTCAGGATAGGCCATGTCCTGTTGCAATAGAACATTAACCTTTAAAACTAAATAGCATAAAAAAGTACCCAAACAACTCTGGATGGTTTATTTTCTACACAAGTTTTACAAATCCAGAGCTCGCTGACCTTGGATTCTCGGCACTCGGTGCTGTTGCTAACCACAGGAGGTGATAAAGGATTGGCAGGTCCCTGACTTTGAAATGTGTTCATCTGGAAATGACTCCAACCTCTCCATTTACTCTCACTCATTTTGAAATAGTCAGGGTTGTACCATATGCTCAAAAGGCAGGGTAGTGGTTGGCAGCAAAAATACATAGATCATTAGAAAATACTCTCTATTAATCAAAATACTTTAAAAAGATGCTCTTTTTCTAGGAATTCAATAGTCTACTATCGACTCAAAGAATACCTTGAGCAGTAATGATCCATGTGTTCAATTAACAAGAACAAAATGAGATAAATTGCTTTATAGATAGATGCCTTTACTGGATTTTATTGGATGGAAAATAACTTGCTCTGTGAGCACTCAGAGAGTAGCCCCTGTATAAATGCATGTTTACCCTGGGAGAATGTAGCCTGCAGATGGCTAACAGTCTGGCTAGTTAGAGTAACATCTCCAAAAGGCAAATGCAAACATCTTTAGGAACAGTGAAATGATACCAGGCGCTATTAGGGCAAGAGTTTTACTTCCTCTCTCCCTGTACATTCCTCCTCCAGAGGTCCCACTGAGTCCAGGAAAATACCAACAGGGTGTGGACAAATGACTGCATGCCTTACGATAGCAAGTAATTTTATCTAATTTCTTAAATCATATTCTTCCTTTCTGCTAATTTTTACATTTCAGCTTCTGTGGGTTATTTGTGGTTAGAGAAAATATACAAAGGGAAGATTTTATGTGGTTTTATTTATTGGCAGTTCATATTTTATTAAATATTATGGCTGGGTCCTGAGCTCTGGAGTACGACAGTTTCTTTGCCTGAAGCGCACACAAAGTTTCCTCTGTGAGTGTAGCATTTGGCACTTCAGGAAGCAGAATCCAAATCTATATCCTCAGGGAGCTGATTTCCTTTTATGTGTTCATCTGGGAACAGAAAATTAAAGAAGGGGCAAAATTACACATTAGTTTGTGTAGAAACCATGGATTCCAGGAAAGACCCCCATGTTTTAGAAAATTGGAAACTCGGGTTGACATCCCGTCTACACAATGATGGATATAGTACTGAGCTCTCGCCAAGAGCAAAAGCAAAGCTCTCTGCTTATTCATAGTGATGGCCTATCATCTTTTACAGTCTGGTCAGAGAAAACCATACTTGTCTAAGAGCAAACTAATTTTAAAAGAGGTTCTGTAAACTAACAGAAATGTGGAAGGTATTTTCAATAATTGTTCTTTTTTCCTAACTGACTTGATGTATTGAGTTATATGCAACAACTATGTATGTATCCTATTTTAAATCATATTTTTCCGATATCACTTTAATTTCAAGTCAGCCTGCTTTTTCAGTGTAATAAACTATCTCAAATATTAATGCAAATTCACAAACAGCCCCAAGTTTATTTACAACTTTGTGTATTTAGGTTTTTGAGTGGTTTTCCCAGCAATCCTTATACCCATCCCAGAACTGCAGTCTTTGATCCAGTGCTAAATACTGCCTGAAGCTATTCTGAGACGGTTGTTCTTCTAATCAGCTAACCCAGGGTTCTTCAGAGTGGCACAAATGCTCCCAGGAAAAAAATGAGAAGAAACTTCATCCTGTAAGGGTTCCTTAAGCTACTGTTTATCCCATATTTACCAGTGTCTCCTATTCAAAGCCATCCTTTTAACCAAGCTTACAGAAAAGACTCCTTAGAAGTCATTCTGGGGTATGTTGGCAATGGTCTTACAAGAAAACCAGAAAATAAAAATAAATAAGTAAACAGACAAAAAATCCCGGAGAAATACTCAAGTTCTCAAATAATTAAAAACTTGGGATTGTGTGTTTTGTTTCCTATTCTGTCCATCCCTTCTGGCAGTTGTGAGTTAACTGAAAAGATGATATGCTCATGAGAATTTGAATTCTTAACACTAATTCTAGAGAAACGTTTTCAGAAAATGCCAAATTTCGAATGAAAAAAAAAGTTAAAGAATGCTTAGGATTGGGCACTAAAAAGTTGGTTTTCTTGCATTAGTAAAATCTATTTGGGGCACAATTGGAAGGAGGCATGTTTCTCTCTCTTCTTATCCACCATGGTGGAAAACAAAGCAATTTCAGCAGACACTGAACAAGACAGCTACGTGTTAGGGGCTTCCTATTTGTAGCATGTTGGATCAATCCATTGGTAAAACAAATATTTGTTGAGCTGGGTGTTAGAAAGAAAATCCTGTCAAAAAAAGCTAGAGTCACTGCTGTCGCCCACAGGATGGGAAAGGTGAACACATGTTAACAGTGGCAGAGGTTGGTGAATTTAACTGTGGCCTTGGAGGAGAGTGTTTCAAGTTGTACCGAATATAAAGACCTTATCCTATACAGTTATGTTTACCTACTGTGTCAAATTACTAAATTTTAGGAATGTAGTTTTGCTTCATGTGATGGATTTGTTACGCTGAATTCATCAGAATAAAGCACTACCGAATTTCAATAATCACCTTCCTATTCTTGCAGACCTAAAGGCATTTTTTTTTCTAAAATGTTAGGGAGTCATTCCCAGTGAAATTTTTTTTGATATTTAATTTTGGATCTTGAGTTTTTTAATGTCATAGCCATAGACTCATAAGATAGCATTCATAGTGGTGGCCTACTAAGTCATGTTACTTAACATTGGATGAAACGTTTCTCTGTATATTTGTACATGCACAGCAAAATAGGATAGACCAGATTACGCAAACCACCTAAATTTATTTCTTACCATTTCAGAAAATTAGAAGTCCAGGATCAAAGTAACGCTGGGGGTGAGGGTGGGGCAGGTTTCTTCTCACTCTGACTCTATATGGCTGAAGGTAGATCTCTGAAGTTACCACTAATGTTAATCTGAGTAATGGGACGTTATTCATATGAGAAGTAACATGAAAAGTAATTACCTTTATGGATTAATATTTCAAAGACCCTACTTCTAATGTCATCGTATCGAGCATATTGAGGATTTCTACATATGACTCGGGGGAGAGCAACTGTTCAGGCTACAATATAAATACCCTGTCACATCGATAGTGGTGAGTTTCAGCAAAATGAATTGACTGTGCAATTCACATCTTGATCTACATATTCTCACGAACCTTCATTTTAATTGTGCCTTCCTGCCTTTTACATGAATTAGTTTTATGTATTTTATTTTAAAATAAAATTGAGAAAAGTAGCTAAGGTATACATGTTAAAAACATAACTAATCATACATTGTTTAATATTTATCCTAATTTTAATAGCCTTTATTAAATGTAAATATTTTCTTGATTTTGATAGAAGCTTTCATTACTTAAATACAGATAAATAACTCACTATAATAGGTGAAGAGAAAACTGTAATATTTAGACTCGTAGCAGAATTATTTGGAAAAATAGTTATTGATTTTCTAAAACCTACTATGCAATCAGGTAAACCGTGCTTTAAGATTCATTTTTTTCTGTGATTGCCTATAAAATGTGTCCTTGTGAGGTAGATAGAGTATTAAAGATACTTTTGCTATAGTTATGTCTTTGATTCTTATTTGCACCACATGTTATAAACAGATAC
Organism: Rattus norvegicus; assembly: GCF_021556685.1. Taxonomy (NCBI): domain Eukaryota; kingdom Metazoa; phylum Chordata; class Mammalia; order Rodentia; family Muridae; genus Rattus; species Rattus norvegicus. The sequence goes on from NC_141539.1 coordinate 60,164,020, forward strand.
ATGGATGTTTTTATAAGGATTTTCTCTTAGAAAAATGTGAGATATTTTAAATGCTAAAACATCTCTCAGTAAGTTAATTTCATAGTTCCTACCTGAGAAGCAGTTCCTAACAGAGTTTCATATTTACACACACACACACACACACACACACACACACACACACACACACACACACACTTGTCTTCCATAATTAAGTATCATGGAACTCTATAGTCCCATGGAGTATAGATTTTGCAATTATCTTTCAATTATTTTCAGCAAGAACAAGCAGGCCTACTTTCCAACGTGATTTTATTTGACAAATAGCTGTTAGATAAAATTATTTTATATGATATAAGAATGGAGACCTTAGCACAAAGTTGTACTTCTATTTCATAATGTTGCTTTGTAGGGCAGTAATACATTTAGTAATCCTACCAGTTCTAACTTAGAGTTAGCAGTTCCTAACATACCCTCATGTCTTCCTCCAGATCAACAGTAGCAGGGCTGTTTGGGACTTTTTACAGATCCAACATAAAGATTCCCCATATCAAAAGTATTTGAAGCTATAAATTATTGTTCTTGGTTTTGGTCTCTATCCAGATAAACTTCCCGCCAGACTTTTACTATCTTTTAGAGGAAAGAAGGGAGACAGCATCAGTAGGGGTGAACTAAAGTACTGGAAACGAGACTTTTTATAGAGTATAGGGAATCAAATGCAGGAGTAGAGATATTTCCACTTCGCAGAGCGAACAGAGGTTCAATATTGCAGTCTTGTAAAGGAGCTGGAATTGTTCAAGTCAACACATTGAATTCATGGCATCTCTGCTGAGATATGAGAAGATGCCACCTACTTGAATTAGGTTCCAATAGTGGAAGTGAGGAACATTCGATTTTCTTTGTTATTCATAAATCATTAATAGCATAATGATGTGTATTTCCAAAATACCGATACATTTTTATTAATATAATTATTATCTTTTGTATCATACATACAATTTTTTTGTTCTTTTTTATGTATGTCAGTTATTTTAAAAGGCCAGACATGAATTGATCTCAACTAGAGCAGTGGTTCTCAGCCTGTGGGTTGTGAACAGACTGAGAGTTGAATGATCATTTCGGAGGGATCACCTAAGACCATCAGAAACACAGATCTTTACATTACAATTCATAAAAGTAGACAATTACCAGTTATGAGGCAGCAACAAAAATAATTTTGTGGTTGGGAGTCACCACAGTATGAAGGAAGTGTCAAAGGGTGGCAGCTGCAGGAGGGTTGAGAACTACTAAACGAGGGAAATGACCGTGGGGTGGAGCGGAGAAACTGCGGTACGTGTGGTACTTTAAAGGGGATTTTTATTTACAAATGAAGAAGCACTTCTCTTAATTCTTCAGGATAAGGAAGGTCCACATAAATTAACCAAAGTATTAATTTAGTTAGATTGATCCTAGTAAGTTGTCAATAGTATATGTTCTTTACCTTCCTTCATTTTAGATTTAGGTTTTACTATAATTAAGTACTTACATTAGCTATGACCACTCCCAACTACATTTTGCAGTAGTTTGTTGTTGTTGTTTTTGTTGTTGTTATTGTTCTGAAAAGTTTACTGTTTTCCTTCTTTTTCTTAAGAACTTACAAAGAGAATATAAGATTTGGTTCATATTATTTTAACTAACATTTTTCTCATTACTCCCTTTCCTAGGATAAGGGATTGAATTTTTATTTGAATTGTTAGGTCATATATTATGTTAGGCTGAAGAGAAGAAAATGTGAAAAGCCCTCATTTGCGTAGCACTTTCCAGAATATGTAGCAGAATAAAAATACAATTTACTCAAAGTACTGATAAAATAATATAAGTTCATAAACCTCAGATATTCTGATTAAATTATTTGATTTTGGGTTTCATTTGTGTGCAAAATTATTGAAAAAACATTTTTAGAAGGTAGAGAGGAACAAGATCACCCAAAACAAGATCACCAAAAAAAAAAAAGTAAGATTTCAGAAGAAAAAAAAACATTTTTTTCAAGTAATTTTGGGTATGGCAACACAGCTAGTGGGCTCTGCAGATAGAGCCCAGTGCCCTTCCCTCTACCCCTGAGTAAATGAAACTCTCACTAGAAATTAGCAACAGCAACAGCTACAACAGCAAACAGTAAAGGACAATCCTTAAATATGAATCTAACACACTCTCATACATAAAAAAGCTCCAATGACAGTCAGTGATGGATGTATTATTTAAAAATATCTTCTATAAATTAGAAAAAAATGTTTTAAAATAATTTTAAACAATGTGTTTTAGTTATCCTCAGTCTTCTCTCTTTCCAGATCCACTCTTTAGGCTCTATTTACCCAACTTTGTGTCCTTTTAAACACACACACACACACACACACACACACACACACACACACACACACACACACAAACACACATCTTTCAACACCAAATATTTCTGTTTATGTGGCCTTCTACTGGGGCCTATTTAGCTTATCACAAGCTGCACTCTTAGAGGAAATTGTCTCCCTCTCTGAGAACTGATTAGTTGCTAATAGCTCCATTGCTATGGGTAGCTCAACTCCACTTTCCTTATTGGTATTTAGTTGGTCTTATGGTTGCACAAGCCTTATACATGCTGTCAAAATCATTGTGTGCTACTGTGTTAGAGGGCACTGTTTCCTTGTAGTTAACCCACAACTTGTGTCTCTCAAATGCTTTCTCTCCACTACTTGGCAATGAACCATGAGCCTTGGGAGTGCATGATATATACTCCATTTAGGGCTGAGTATTCTTCAGTCTATGGTTTTCTTTACGATGATATGGTGAGGGTCTGGGTGTTAATCACTATTCACTGCACATGATCTTCTGATGAGGTTTGAGAAATGCATTGTCTATTGTTACAACAGTAAATCATTAGGAGTTGACTTTGGTCAATACACAGCAACTCAAATATGAATCTCTCTCTCTCTCTCTCTCTCTCTGTGTGTGTGTGTGTGTGTGTGTGTGTGTGTGTGTGTTGTATTTATTGCCTTTTATCAATCTTCTCAGTTAAAATAAAATGGCAATGTAACACATAGGAAATAATGTCCTATTCTTAACATTCCTTTCATTTTAAACTATATATTTTATACCATCAATACAGGAACATTACAATTTTCTCCTTGAAAAATAAATGGAAAGATTTAAGGGATCTTAGCCCTAAATAATCTTGAAGTACTCACTTTCTTGCTCTTAGATATATGTAAATTGAGACAGAAAGAAGTAATTTTCCTCCATCCCCCCTCTCTCTCTGTCTCTCTCTCTCTCTCTAGCTGTCTCTCTTTGTCTCTCTGTATCTCTGTCTCTGTCTCTCTCTCTCTGTCACACACACACACACACACACACACACACACACAGAGGAAGGGGGAGGACAAGAGAGATGCACACACACAGAGGAAGAAAAGCTCAGTACAGATTCCAGTTGCACTGGAGCAATATACAATGTCAGCTTGCAAAGGTGATTATCTAGAGTAGTAGTGTAATTACCTACAGGAACTATGCTATAGGAAAGTAGTCTGGTATTTACAAACTTAATTAAGTCAAGAAGGTGAATGGTGGTAATTATATTAATGGAGTTCCCATATTTCACACACATTCCTGTTTTATATCTTGAATAAGAGTTTGAAATATAGCATGAACCAAAGGAGAGAGAATAAAAGGCAGCACAGAGAACTACATGAGGCCCAAGGTTACAGCACACACTGTTCTTTCCTTTTGTGTATTATGACTTTTACTAAAGTCACTTAACAGTCTCACTCTAAAATTAAAATAATATTAAAATAGAAAAAGTATTATAAATAATGCATAAATAGTATCTACAGTCAAGCTGTCTGTATCCCTGCAGTTACTGACAGGCAATTACTTATATTTTGGTTAGTAAATTGTAATAATATGTGAATATCTTAGTATAACTATTAAATCAAAACCTTTTTTGATCACCTTCTGATTCTGTATTGTTAAATGGATTAATATGTGCATGGGTAAAATATAATACATGATTCCAATTAGTACTTAAAGCGACATACATGAAAGGCTGGATCTATGAAGCATCTAATAATTGATTATGCAAACATTTGAAAACAGTACACTAGCTTCAGTGAAACAGTGTACTGTCCGAACATCTTTGAAAGGTGAACACTCTTCTCTTGATTTCTCTGTAGCACTGTGCTAGTATAAATTGAGAGTGTGATAAATGTTCCAATGTCAGGTATTTTTTTATCAGATATGAAAAAATATATTTGTCAGAAATACAGGAGTTAGTTTGTTGATGACTTAACTCTTAGTATAAATGGTGGCCTCGAGAAGGGGCTAGACTATTTTAAAAAGTGGCCCAGAGTAGCTTCCAAAAGAAAAATCTATAAAATACAGAAATTAATTGTAAAGAGTTGAAGTCAAACCAGGAAGGAGAAATATCCAACAAAAGAACAAAGCAATCCTAAGCACGGTAATGCTTCCCATTAGCAGCGACTCAAAAAATGCAAAAAGGGCATGGTAAGTGTTCCTATTATTAGAAAAAATGCCAGCAAATCTAGGCCTTGGGAAATATGTTAATCAATATGGATTCATGACTTAATCAGTAAAAAAAGCTAACCGAAAGAAACTTTCTTTTGGTACTGAGGTGGATTGTCACGTTCTCTTGAGTCCTTCCAGGACGTTTCTGGGTATTCACCCAGGGTGGTAGTAAGGTAAATACTGAGGAATTTTTACTGTGGCTGCATTCTTGGGCAATTGTTAAATGATATTTCCTAAGTTAGATGTTATTAAATGTTAGAGCAGAAAGAAGACCGGTAAAGTTAGACTTCCTGGAAAGTATCAGGACGCTAACTGTGCTGGGTCCCGCAGACAGTCCTCAGTTTAGCAGCGGTGGGCCTGAGACTCTTCTTCACGAGTTTTATTGGGACATCATTCTGTATAAATCAAGAAGCTTCTGGGCCTCTACTGAGGTGAATTATGATTTTTCTTCCATTCACCTGAGTGGTGTGTTGAGAAATATTGCATACCTTTCCAAGTTAGGGGACGTTCATAGTAAATAGTGCCCTTTGAAAGGCAGATTTATAAGTAGATAAACTTGCAAATTATTCTATGGTCAAGGTAAAGATGGGTTTCAGAGAACGTGTAAACTTTGACAGAGATAAATATAAAATTTTCTTTGATTGATAGAGAAAATTCACTCCAATGTTTTTGGGTAAGCTTCCTCACCTATTGGTAACTTTGTGTCCTGTGTTGGAATTTATGATAATTCTTTGTATGTACTAAGCATTTCCCATTACTACGCACATGCAATCTGGCTCAATGCAATCCTCCATGGATTTATAATTACTGCATCGTGATATCTGTGTGCAGGCACTTGAGGAACTCGGTTCTATGGTTCTATTGCCTTTGTTGACTTACTTATTCCCTTTTTTTTTTTTTTGAAGGTGAAAGTGTGGTTCCAGAACAGGAGAATGAAGTGGAAGCGGGTCAAGGGGGGACAACAAGGAGCTGCAGCCCGAGAAAAGGAACTGGTGAATGTGAAAAAGGGAACACTTCTTCCATCAGAGCTGTCAGGAATTGGTGCAGCCACCCTCCAGCAGACAGGGGACTCACTAGCAAATGACGACAGTCGCGATAGTGACCACAGCTCTGAGCACGCACACTTATGATACATACAGAGACCAGCTCCGTTCTCAGGAAAGCACCATTGTGATGGCAAATCTCACCCAAACATCGTTTACATGGCAGATGACTGTGGCAGTGTTGCTTAATATAATTAAACGCAGGCATCTCAAGTCTGTTTCTCATGATTGATAGAAGGTTTACACTAAGTGCCTCTTATTGAAGATGCTTCCACAGTGAAATTGGAGAAAGTGAACATATTCTAAATATACTTGTTCCTTTATATGACAGAGAGGGAGATGAATGTTTGCTTTGGCTTGCACTGAAAATTAAATTGCTACCAAGAGCAAACTCGGTAAGACATTTTGACTCAAGTTGTCTCCAGAGTGAAGATGTTATAGAAATGCTTTGAACATTCCAGTTGTACCAGGTCATGTGTGTGACACTGGGCAGGTATTTGCTTTTGCTTGCACTGAAACTTAAACTGCTATCAAGTTAACCCATGAAATAGTTTATCTTGAACAGCCACAGTGCCTGAAATCACCAAGTGGATATAAAATGAACTGAAATTCTGTATATATTACTCCTAAGTCATTTTCCTGTCTTCACTAATTTTAGCAAATGCATTCATATTAGCTGATGAAAATAGGCTTTCCCGTGGACAAATGCAGCCAGCTTCTTGTATTTTTATACATTTTTTTGTCAGTCAGAGACAATCAGTATGTGCTTACTTGTGTTCAAGTAGAGGAAATGCAGTAGAGTCTGATAGGACATATTCTTGTACCACAGACAAAACAAATCTTCTGTTGCATTGACTATCAACTGCTGCAGATACATTAGAGAACACACCTAGCCCCCCTCCAGCCTCCCTCTGTTATCGCTCGAAGAACATTAGGATCATAGGCAAGTAGGTTACCTTGCCAAATGAGTCTTGTGTGGCAGATGTCTGATTTTGTATCTTTAAACTGTTAATGTGTATGTGTCTGCTTCAGTTAACAGGGAAAAAGATTTCTTCCTCATTGTTTATGATACAAAACCCAAGTGCCAAACAAAGCTAGTTCTTCAAGGGAATAGATGAGAAACTGAATGTCTGACAAGTAGACTCAGCGAAAATACATTATTTTTCAGAGGCTGTGTATTCATGCAGTACAAGTCCTTGTATTTTGTAAAAAAAAAAGTTAAATAAATGATCTTTAAAATAATTATTGTCTCCTTACTGGACTTCATTGAGTTTAATAGATTTATTCTTTTATATGTAACCAAGGCTGGTCTAGATATCATTAAGTAATTCAGCTTGGCACTCTCTTCCCAGCAATGTCCTGTCTCAGCCTTTCAGGTGCTGGCATTATAGCTTGGATCCACCATGCCAAATTAATTTTAGTAGACTTTAAAAAGATAGATACTTAAGAAGAATCTGAATTGTTTGTTTCTGTGTAAATCTAAGCGGATATGAGTAATGAAATAATTAAGATTCATCATTACTGAAGTTTTTATTATGGCATTAAGTTTGTAAGAACAGGCATCTACTAAGCATAGTTGGGTAAATGAAATAGAAATACATTTCAATAGCGATGGATAATGCATTAGTCCAACACTTTTACTTTATAATTATCTAACTTTCAGTATTTAGTCTGAAACCCAGAGACTCATCCGTGCTAGATATGTCCCCTACTATTGAGCCGTGTGCAAACAGATGTTTCACATTCATGATCTCTAGCTTTAGTGTGAAATACGAAGTGAACAAATGAAGGGGAACCACCAGTTCTAAAGGACATTGCTGACAAAAGGAAAAAAGAAGCCTCATTGTACAGTTAGTGGCACATCTGAGATAGTATAAGTACATCGGATGACAAAACCCCATTATCCCTTTATAACCTTGCTTTTGGTTTGCTACTTGTTTGACCCAGAAGGAGTCAGGAATATTACCTGTGTACTCTCCATTCCCCACTTATATTGACACAGTAAAAATTCCCTAAATGTCAATAGGTGATTGACTTATTTCCTTTAGAATGATTAAATTAATAAAACACATCAAATCTAATTTAATTAACTTATTCTAGTGTGATATCAATAGTATTCAGCAAAAAATAGGCACATGTTTTTCATCTGTGTAATAATTTTTATCTTGCTATAAAATAATATTTCTTAATTAGTATTGACAAAGATAGTTCACCATAAAACAGATTTTCTTATCAATCACGTGAATGAATATAAAGTATATTTGTATTGGTAACATATACTTTGGTGGGTTGACTTTTTTATTTTAGAATTGAATCCAAAATAAAACATCTTGACAAACTGGGTAAAAGTAAGATACAGGTAAAATTAAATTTAATTGGGAAGGGGAATAAAACAATTCATTTAGGCAAGAAAATAATTTCCAGAAATAATGAGAAATTGCTGCTTACAAGTAACCAAAGAGAATCATAAGGTTTGCTGTGAAATGAAAACACTTATAAATCAGAATTATAGCTTATTATGACCAATAAAATCAAGGGTAATTATTCTAAATATACACGATATTCAAAAATAAAAGGAGGCAAGTGTAGGATAGAATACACTTCTCTGTGGATAATCCTAAAATGAAAATCGATTCCAGAGAAGTAAACAGGTAGTAAAGGTCTTAGGGCTGATCAAAAGTACAAGTTGTTGACATGGATTCAAATGACTCACTGGAGACAGAAGTTGACCTTCAACAGCTCAACAGTGCATGCAGAGTAATAGCAATTACAAAAGGCTTTCGGCTCTGTCTCTGCATTGCTGAGTATGAGATTCAGTACTGTCCATATGATAAGCAAAGTCCCTAATACTGAGTTACATCACCACCCCTTAGAGATAATAATTGGAACATAGTGTATTCTGCAGTATCTTAGTATTTACCTGCCTCCAAAATGATGCATAAGTTGTATAGACTTCATTCTCTTCCTAGAATTTAAATATTTTTAGGAAAATTAAAGTATTATTACATGTCGACTAGTATTTGGCAGAAGTACTAATGATCAAGAGAAAAGGGGTTGTGAAAAGGATGGGTGGATAGATAGATAAGTAGGTAGATAGATAGATAGATAGATAGATAGATAGATAGATAGATAGATGGATAGATAGATTTTTCTTCTTCATGGTGTGATACCTTATTACATACTGCCCTGTGCTTTTATGTAATTCCTTCTCAGCTTTCATGAATCAGTATGAAAGCACTTTTCTCTGGAAGTGGCGTGTACGCATCATGAACTGTTAGGGTGATTTCCCAGCAGGGCTTAGAGGAATGAAGGAATAAATATTACATGCTTTCTGCAAACCATTAACATGACTCTGATTATGTTTTACTTCCCAAAGTTACTCAAGAGTTTTCTGCAGAACTGATCCATTCTGTGGATTATGAACACTGTGCCATTATGAACACTAGTTTTTTACATTAATTTTATTTACATTTTTTGTCCAAACTTGGTCTTGGTAAGGAATAATATTTCTTTTCTCATGACAATTTCAACATTTTTTAAACTCTTAAAGAATACAATTAAATGTAGTGAACAAAAGAATAAAATGAAAAAGAAAAATGATTGACTTACTAAATAATGAAGCATTAGAAAATGTTACTGAATTTTTAAACTTTACTTTTTCCTGTGTTTGTGATTTTCTATTATCTATTTTTATCATGCATTTTATAATTACTATACTTTGACAGTTAAAATCCTTTAAAATATTTTAAATATATGCCAGCATGAATATGGTCTTAGATATTTTATTCTCTTAAAATGCTGACCTTTAAAATGCTTAAAATTAGACCTTATTCAAGTCTAATTTCAATCCATAGTAAAAAAATTCCAGCAAAACTTTAACATTATGAAATATTCAGTAATCTCTTAGTAAAATGCAGTTTGTTCTATTAGAGATGTTTTTCAGAAAAAGTTCCATATATCATTTTTTTAATTCCATAGTGTAGTTGCTATATCTCTTTGTAATGGAGTGAGTTAATCTACAGCAATCTTACATTCAGGGTACATTTATTATTTCTCCTTTCTAAATATAAGTCACATAGATGAACATACATATTTTCTTTAAATTTAAGAGTAATCATATAGCTTAGATGTGCTTATATTTTCTTGAAATTAAGCACACCTTCTCCTTTAACATACTAGTAGTTGAAACATAATTTATTATAGGACTTTTTAAGTTGGTGAATACAGTTTTTAGAGAAATCATGACTTTATTGGGTTGATTAAATATTGGAAATGAACTGTTATTATAGCTGAGCTATTAATACTTGTTATTGACTTTCATTTTCTTTACTGTAGAATCCACTTTTCTTTGGCTTTTCCAACATTAGTGCATGGCAATATTTCGTGGTCACATATATTTATATATGGTCTAATAGATGGACTCATGATTAAAAAATAGAGAAAACATTGACAGAGTATGTGTTCTGTCCTCTGCAGCTGAGAAAACACTGAATGGTAGACTGGAAAAACCGAAAGACACTTGGAAGGTCTCTTGTGCTAAGTTTTCTTTGATTGCAGTGCAAGTAGACATAAAGAAGAGTGTGAGGTCAAACTGCACCTTTATCAAAAACATTATGTTTTAGAAAGATGAACAAGCAGACATACAGATAGCGATCTTGATAATAAAATCCATCGTTTATTTAAAAATTTCCAGCATATGAAAATTATTGCTGTAATAAAAGCCAAATAGAAAATTATCTGTTCCTAATAAACATTCTGGCTTCTGAATTTCAAAATATGTGCCTTAAGACTGAAATCAATATTTATTTTTATTTTAAAACCTTTTAAATCAGTGTATTCTCTCACATCTTACTTCCTGACCACGGCCTCTCCCTTCTCCTCTGCCCTCCCTTTTCAGTCCCTTCCTAATCACTTCTCCTCCATTTCCTCTAGAAATTAGGGGAAGATTAGGCATCTCAGGGATATCAACTAAACACAGCAAATCAAATTGAAATAAGACTAGACACCTCTCCTCATATCACGGCTCCCATGAGTCCAGATACTTTGACTCCGAGGTCTGTCTTGCAATATCCTTGACCCTTCTGGCTCCTACAATCCTTCCTTCCCTTACTCCACAGGATTCACTGAGTGCTGCCTTATATGTGACTGCTGATCTCTGCGTCTGTTTCCATCAGTTGCTGGATCGAGCCTCTCTGATAGTGGTTAGACAAGCCTCCATTATATGAATAAAACAGAATATAGAATATCATTAGGAATACATTTTTTTCTTCCCAGGCATATTTGGATTTATCCTAGGTCTCTGGCCTCTGCGTTCTGGTTCACCAGGCAGTGTCAGGCATTGGCTCCCTCTTGTGGCAGGGGCCTCAAGCTGGACCAGTCATTAATTAACCACTCATTCTCTGCCACCTTTACCCCAGCACTTCATTCTAGCAGGACAAATTTTAAAACTAAGGTTTTGTGGATGGGTTGGTGTCCCAATAACTTCACTGGAAGTCTTTCTGGTTATAGCAGATGGTTTGTTCAGACTCTGTACCCTTCATCACTAGGAGCAAGAGTTGTGATCACCTAATAAAATCCTGGGAGTTTTCATTGCATTGGGTTTCTATCTTGCTTTGGAATTCCCTTCCAGATCCAGGTGTCTCTCTCAGCATTCTTTACCTCCATTTTACCAATCCCTGATTTTTCTGTTTCTACTGAACCCAAACCACCCATAATATCTATGTAACATCTATTCTACTTCCCCCTTCCAGAGAGATCTATGCACCACCCTTGATCCCTCCTTGTTACTTAGCCTCTATGTTTCTCTAGATCATAGTATTATACTTTACACTGGAGTTGATTCCATTGATGTGAGTATACACAATGATTGTCTTTCTGGATCATGGTTACCTCAGTGGGGATGATTTTTTTCTCCTTTCATCCATTTGCCTGCAAATTTCATGATGCTATTATTTTTAAGAGTAGAGTAATACTCCATTGTGTAAATGCACCACATTTTCTTTATCCATTCTTCAACTGGGGGGGGGCATATAGATTGCTTCCAGTTTCTGGCTATTAAGATCAAAGCTGCTAAGCACATAGTTTAGCAAATGTCTTCGTGGCAGGATGGAACATGTTTTAGATATTTACTCAGGAGTGGCATAGCTGGGTCTTGAGGTAGATAGATCAATTACTAATTTTCTGAGAAATTGCCATATCGATTTCAAAAGTGGCTGTACAAGTTTGCACTCCCAGCAGCAACGGAGAAGAGTTCCTCCTTGCTTCAAACCCTTGCCAGCATAAGATGTCAGTAGTATATTTTTAATCTTAGCCATTCTGACAGGTATACAATGAAATCTCAGAAAGATTTTGATTTACATTTCCCTGATGACTGAGGATGTTGAACAAATCTTCAAGTGTTTCTCAGACACTTGAAATTTTTTTGTTGAGAATTATGTTTAGACTTATACCCAGTTTTTAATTGTATTATTTTGATTCTCAGTGTCTTGAGATATTTATATATTTTGGAAATTAGGCACCTGTCAGATTTAGAGTTGGTAAAATTTTTTTCCCATTCTACAGGCTGCCATTTGTCTTATTGACGGTGTCTTTTGCCTTGCAGAAGACATTCATTTTCCTGAGGTCTCATTTATTCATTGATCTTGGAGCCTGTACTATTGGTGTTCTATTTAGGAAGTTGTTACCTGTGTCAACGTGTTAAAGGCCATTCCCTACTCTCTCTTCAATAGGGTTCATTGTATTTGGTTTTATGTTCATGTCTTTGATCCTCTTGGACTTAAGTTTTGTGGAAGATGATAGATATGGATCAGTACACATTCTCCTTCATGCAAACATCAAGTTAGACCTGCACCACTTGTTGAATTTGATACCTTTTTCTCCATTGTACAGTTTTTGTCTTCTTTGTCAAAAATGTGTGTAGTTATGTGTGTTTATTCCTGGACTTTGATTCTATTCCATTGATCAACCTGTTTTTATGTCAATACCATGCTGCTTCTATTACTATTGCTGTGTTGTATAACTCGAAATTAGAAATTGCATTGTTTTAGCTATCCTGGGTTTTTGCTTTCCCATCTGAGGTTGAGTATTGTACCGTCAAGGTCTGTAAAGTATTTTGTTTGGGATTACACTGAACCTGTAGATTGCTTTTGGTAAGATGACTATTTTTACTATGTAAATTTTAAAGAACCATGAGCATGGAAGATTTTTTCATCTTTTGATATCTTATGCATTTTTTTATTTTTCAAAGATGTGAAGTTTTTATGATGCAGGTCTTTTCTTGCTTGATTAGAATTATACCAAGATAGTGTATATTATTTGTGGCTACTGAGAAGAGTGTTGATTCCCTAATTTCTGTCTCAGTCTCTTTATGGTTTTTATTTTGGAAAACTACTAATTTTTCTAAAGTAAATCTTGTATCTAGCCACATTGGTGAAGATGTTTATCAGCTGTAGAAGTGCCCTGGTAGAATTTGGAGGATCACTTACATATAATATCCCATCATCTACAAATAACAATATTTTGGGTTCTTCATTTTTAATTTGTATACATTTTATCTCTTCTAGTGGTCTCATTACTTAGCTGGAATTTCAAGTACTATATTGAATAGATATGGTTAGAGTAGACAGCCTAGTCTTGCTCCTGGTTTAAGTAGAATTTGAGTTTCTCCCAGTTTTACTTGATGTGAGATAGCAGCTTGATGTGAATTGATTGAATCATGGTTAGGAATATGTTTTTATATACCTGAAGGGGAGAATGTAAAATTTAAGTATTTGATATTTACATTTTTGAAAGACATTGTACTTGTGTCTATATTATTTTGATATTACTAAGTTAATAAATCAAGAAAATTTTCCAAATGATTTTGCTTTAAATTCGCTATAAAGTCTTTACATATTTATGTCAGTACTTAGCTAACAGTCACTTCTAGTCATCCCATCCCAATGAACTATTTCTATTTGATTCTCTGCTTAGTGGTCAGGCTACATGACTTGCATATCATATTCAGTGACCTGAGAACACTTGAATTAGAGTGCTTGCTCATGTTGCTTACCCTGGTTCTATTTGTTTAGCTCCTCAAGTGCTGGGAAAGAGAAGTTAAGCCCGCTCTTGGCACCACACACAGGGATGATGGTATTCATGCCCAGTGGCATTCCTAATATACTTTGCCTGTTACTTAAACCCTGGAAGGTTTTATGCTTTGTTTTATTATTACTTTTTTCTTCTCTCCTTTTAAAAATTATTTTATTTTAATTTTTATTTTTACACTCTAGATTTTATTCCTCTCCCAGTGTGCCCTCGGACTGTTCCACATCCCATACCTCGTCCACGCCCCCTCCAACCTCCTCTCCACCCCACCCCAGTCTCCATGAGGATGTCCACACCTCACCCACCCCAACAGACTTCAAAACTCGCTGGGGCCTTCGGTCTCTTGAGGGTTAGGTGAATCTTCTCTGAATGAACCCAGACCTGAGAGTCCTCTATTATATATGTGTTGGAGGCCTCGTTCAGCTGGTGTGTGCTGCCTGGTTGGTGATCCAGTGTCTGAGAGATCTCAGGGGTCCATAATTGATACTTCTGGTCCCCCCTTGCAGGGTGGCCCTCCTCCTCAGCTTCCTCTAGCTTTCCCAACCACAGGGGTCAGCAGCTTCTGTTCATTGGTTGGGTGCACATATCTGCATCTGACTCTTTCAGCTTCTTGTTGGCTCTTTCAGAGGGCAGTCATGATAGATCCCTTTTCTTTGATTACTCCATAGCCTTAGTAATGTTGTCAGGTCTTGGGGCCTCCACTTGTGCTGGATCCTACTGTGGGCCTGTTGCTGGACCTTCTTTGTCTCAGGCTCTTCTCCATTTCTGTCCCTGCAGCTCTTTCAGACAGGAGGAATTATGGGTCAGTGTTTTGACTGTGGAATGACAACCTCACATGATGCCCTGTCTTTCTGCTGGAGGTAGGCTCAACAAGTTCCCTCTCCCCACTGTAGGGCATTTCATCTCAAGTCTTCTCCCCCGTGAATACTGAGAGTCTCTCCCCTCCCAGGTCTCTGGTAATTTCTGGAGTAGCCTCCCAAACCCCTTCCTCTTGAGGTCACCTTTTTCCTTTCTTTCTACTGACCCTCAGGGCTTCAGTCCTTTACTCCCACCCAATACAAGATCATGTTCCCCTCTCCCTACTCTGTTTCTCCTTCCCTCTCAGCCCCCCGCCCTGGTGGTGATTGCTTGCTTTCCTCTCCTTCCCAAGTGGAACTAAGGTGTCCTCACTTGGGACCTTCAGCTTGTTGGCCTTTTACTTGGGTAATCTGTACTTGGTTTTTTTGTTTGTTTGTTTGTTTGTTTGTTTGTTTGGTCTGCCACCAAAAATTCCAGCTACTATAACAAAACCATGGAGTCACATCATTTGTGCTTTTCATTTCAAGCTCACTTTATAATTCAATATTAATTTCATTTATTTTATACATTTATATAAATGTCCATTAGACTGCTAAACAAACTTTTATCTGCTCAAATACAATTTTTCTCTGTAACAAGTAATTAAAGAATTTGAGTACTAGGAGCTGGAAGGATGACTAGTGGTTACAAGTATTTTCTGCTCTTGTAAAATACCCATTTGATTCAACATCAACATTGGGCACCTAAAAACCTCCTTCAAATCCATCTATATGGGAACCAACACCTTCTGTCCTCCATGAGCAATAGAACACACTTTTACATAAAGCACGTATATGTATGCACATACACGTAAATATCAAACACATCTTTTAAAAAGAATTGGAGTGCTATGGTTTTATGCTATTCTCCTTAAAATAAGCTGCTCATATAAAAAATTGAAACAATTGTGTTCAAAATATTTTTATGAATATATTTAAAATTAAATAAGTTTCATCTGGAATTAAAAGTAGGTTCACTTTTAAAAACCACTGTATCAAACACCTATAAAAACAAACTCACTCTTTTCCACATAGCACTGGGATTTGATTTCTAGGTGGTTCCTTGGTTCAAAAGAAGAATGCAAAGGTTCTTTGCAAACTACTTAAGGGGTTTTAAACAAGAAAATAACACCTTCTCTGTTTTCTTTTCTTGTGCTGTAATACATAGTCAGTTATCAGCAAATACTATGGAAAGGCAGATCACCCTAAAACATGAATTAGCCAAGTTAGTAAAAGGTTTGTCGAAATGTTCTTTTGAATGCAAAACTCCAAATAATGGTTGAAGTTCCTAGTGAACCTGTCATTGTTATTTTTATAAAGCTCTACCATGGCCTGCTCTGCTTTCCACAAACACTATTGTAGCTTAAAATGAATCCCAAAATTTTTGTCACAGTCTCTACTACAGTCTGACAACATACCCAGTGTTTCATTAAATGGGAAACTCTTCTGGCTGTCTTCAGCTAGGAGAGTGCTACCAATGCTTCTCCTGACCTTGTCTCCCGAGTCTATTCACCACCTATATTGGTGTTTAATTGAGGTCCCTGGTCTGGTTGCCTGCAGTGATCACCCACCAAATGCATGCAGATGCATTTCCTCAGAATTTAGGTTTCCATACCTTTTGGGAGGCTATTTTTGCTCATCATAAATAAAACAGGGCTTGTAACAATTTGTTCTTAAAAATAGTCTTGATTCTACCAGTCTATGGATATTTATTGATTTTTTTTTATCCATATCGAATATCGGCATCATGGGAGTAAGAAATTTCCCATGTACATTGGTGTATCTCTAGCTTTTGGAATGATCCATATATTTAGAATTCTTATGAGTTAGAAACACTAGGCTTAAAATATCAATGACGCATTACCTGTAAGCCATCACTATAAATGCAGAGTCCCACAGTGGTTGTCAATCGAATTACATTCCTTGAAGATACACAGTACATAATTTACATGAGTCTGACCATTCACTGTGCCCATGCTGTTTGCACAGATTGATAGCTATTTTTAAATGTATGCGTAACTTAAATGTTATTTTTTTTCCTGGAAGATACCTGCAAATCTAAGGTTAGTTTGAAATGGAATCCTAGAACAATTTTTTCTTGGGTAATGTTTAGTCAGAACCATACAGCTGATCAAAACTCGTGCTATGGATTCTGAACTTTTATTTATAACATGTCAGATGAGAGAGAAAAACTAGGAAGAAAAGTTTAAGAACGGGTTTTTAACAGATGTTCATATGTGGTTCAGAGGAAAAGAAAATTTTTTCTCTACCACTCAAACGCCTGTTTTGAAGTCCTCAGAATGTTTTCAGACAGCTTGGCTGTTAGCCAACATCGATCGTTGGTAGTCTGGTATGAGAAACGCCATCTGTGCAGAATGGAAGTCCCTTATGAAAAAGGACTGATAATTATGTTCTTCACAGGTGCTGTTAAAGTGAAGTCAGGTGCCAAGCTTACAACTGCCTAAAGGCTATGATATGCTGAGAAAGAATGGTTTGCCATATTGTGAAATGGGATTTAAGCATAACATTTAAGGATTCCGGTCTTCGGGTGCTGCAAGGGTCAGACTACTTAGCAAGCTGTAAAACTCTCGCACTCCTTCCGCCATCAACAGTGAAAGAAAGCTTTATTTTGAATCAAGGATAAAGGCCAGATCAAAGTTATTACATTTCCTCACTAAAATACCTTTCTCATTACATCATTTCCCCCGGAAAAGTTGGTAAAGGAGTAGCAGTAAGTTGAAAACTCTGATGACTTAACCCCACACACAAAAATTAATTTGTAAAATAATAAAAATTAGTCTCCCACAGTTATTAATAGGAACCCATTATATCATTGCAGAAAATAGAACTCAACACAGTTATTTCAATAGACCAACGGGGTTCAATTTCACTTGACTGTTGGAACTATTACAAGCCTTCTTGGTATGAGTATAGATGCTGCTACTACAAAAAGAACTTCGCCATTACTTATGAACCTTCTTTAACACTATCAGGGATGATTTAACATTCTGTTACAACATTTTCAATATTTTACGCCATTTAACCCTCAGCACAACTTAATCAGTTATCAGTTAAGTATTATTCACTGGGGCTTCACACCAGGTCACTGAAATTTACAGTTAACTTATCTTTGCCATAAGTGGCAGAGCTGGGCCTTAACCTGTCTGATTCTATTATCTCCTAAAAATTTTCTTTCAATTATTTAAGAAAGATTATTTTTTCTTGAAATAAATATATGGGGTAGAAGAATTGTTCTTATCATCTCATCCAATCTCAATAAATGCCATTAAAACCTAGGAAACAATTATATATTTTTTATATATTATATATTTATATATTTCTTTGTTATAGTAAAAACTATAGCTATTGTTGCCAACACAAACAAGCAAGCAAGAAGGGTAAAGGCCTCTCTTTCATTACATGTCTGTTGATGATTTTAAACTTAGGAACTTAAATCAAGATGCTTTTTTAGCTTAAGGATTATTTTTAATTAACATATACTAACTCTACATAGGGAAGGCGTGATGTTTCTATACACTTATGCATTGTGTGGACAGATTGTTCAATAATCAGGTAATTAGCATACCTGGAATAATCAAGCTTGTGGAATTAGCATATCTGCTGCCTTAAATATTTACTATGCTTCTCTTCTCCCTCAACTACTTTGAAATACATGGCATTTACTGTGTTGGCTGTAATCCCCCAGCTGGGCAAAAAAACCATTAAAGCTTACCGCTTCTATCTATGACTTTGTGTTGCCTCATTACTTTCTTTCACTACTCCTCTTCAAAACAACAGAGGCTACTTTGGAATCCAGAAATCCCACTACTGTGTGTGAATACTTGCTATAGTTTGCATGGTCCATGCCCCTTAAACACTTCCGTCCTAATAGTATAGTCCTGTACCAGTGCTACTGAAAAGTAGTAGGACCTTTGAGAAGAAGATCTACTGAGGAGAACCGTTGTAAAGGAATTAATCACTATGACATCATGCTATCTTACTTCTTGTCTGAGGTGTGCAGTTGTGTTCTACTCTGTTCTTTACCAAGATGGGTCACCTAGACAATACCAGTTACAAGGTTATTAGATTTCTTAAACATGAGTCAAAAGCAAAATCTCTTCTTAATGACTTAGGTATTCTGTTATAGCTATGGAAAACTGGTAGAAAATACTCAAAGGAATTGTTGCTGAGACATCCACAGGTCTCAATTTATCATAGCAGGAATTGCTTTTGTGTCCATCAATGGATAAGTGAGTTTTTCAAAGAAAGATAGTGTGGGTACCTAAGAAATGCTATTCAGTGACAAAGAGAATGAAAATCTATGATTTAGGTCAGTGTGCAGAAAGATGGACAGTATCATGCAATTAAGCAGGAAAAATCAAATTATTGGAAATTTATTTTACATATTAAAATACAGAAAGCTTCTTGCTTCCTATTCTGTATCATGTTGCTGCTTACTCTATATTGCATTAGAAACATCTAATAAAAGCTGGGATTTTTTTCTGCTGAACACAGTGATATAAAAATAATTGTCAGAGTATAGAGAATTAACAATTACACCATGAAATCAGCACACATTTTTCTTATATATGGCTTTGTGTATACACATATATATGTGTGTGTATGTATATATGTATATATATGTATTTATATATGTATGTATATACATATACACATAATAATAATAATAATAATAATAATAATAATAATAATAATAAAGAAAAAACCAAGCTGCCAATTTTAAATGGAGGGAGAATGGAGAGACTTGAAGGAAGGAAAAGAAAAGGGAGAAGTGATGAAATTATTTTAATTTCGGTACATGTCAAGAAAAAGAATTAAATAAAAAAATACAGAAAAAGGTGAGACATAAGATGTTGGTCTATGTACATGTCTTCAGTCACACTCTCTGGAGCCAGACTCAACAATCCACGATCCCACTAAAAAGAACAACAGCTTCCCCAAAAAAGTAGCTTTAATTATCATAAGATGATCAGAAACAGTTTTGAAATGCTATTTGGCAGAAATTATTTTTTTCTTCCATTTTTATTAAATGGGATATTTCTTGTTTACATTTCAAATATTATTCCCTTTCCCAGTTTCCTGTCCATCAGCCTCCTAACCACTCCCCTCCCCTTCTATAAGGGTGTTCCCCTCCCCATCCACCCCCCATTACCACCCCCCCCAACAATCCCCTGCACTGGGGATCCAACTTTGGCAGGACCAAGGGCTTCCCCTTCCACTGGTGCCCCAACAAGACTATTCTCTGCTACATATGCAGTTGGAGCCCTGGGTCAGTCCATGTATAGTCTTTCGGTAGTGGTTTAGTGGCTGGAAGCTCTGGTTGGTTGGCATTAAATCTCAGATTATTATTTGATCTTTCACAAGATTGCTCTATTCTTATTGTGATGATTGTTATAGACTATTTTCTAAAATATTAATATATGTGAACTGAATTCACTACAAGATTTGCTTATCAAGTCACCTACTTGAAATTTGGAAAATTTATATTTGGCTGTTGAAACAATTACAATGAGTTTTTTTTTTTAAACTCCACAAGAGACATGTCAGTGGCTGGAGTATTCTCTTCTAATTCACAAGATATCAACACTAGTTAGGAGCATTAAAGTATGCATGAATTTAAATATAGAAGATATGTAAATATATTCATGTATAAATGAATTTTCATTTAGAATTGATTGTACTTCCTACCAGATGAAAATACATACACATGAGCACATATGTATGATCATAATAGGCTTTTGATTTACATCTAATTATTTTAACATATTTGAGATGATTAATGTATTCAAGTGCCAAAATTCTACTGAAAGAACAAACATGGGAGGAGAAGGGAGTGATTATATTCTTATATCACAGTGCAATGTAAAATGTATACTTAAGCTAATGACAAAAATGATGTATGGTATGCACTTACTGATAAGTGGATATTAACCCAAAAGCTTGAATTACCCAAGATACAATCCACAGACCACATGAAGCTCAAGAAGAAGGATGATCAAAGTGTGGATGCTTCAGTCTTTCTTAGAAGAGGGAACAAAAATATTCATAGGAGGAGATATGGAGACAAAGTTGGAGCAGAGACTGAAGGAATGTCCTTTCAGAGCCTTCCCTACCTGGGGATCCAGCCCATATACATACAGCCACCAAACCCAGAAACTATTGCTGATGCCAAGAGGTGCATGCTGACAGGAGCCCGATATAGCTGTCTCCTGAGAGACTCTGCCAGAGCATGACAAATACAGAGGTGAATTCTTGCAGGGTCCTCATTGGAGGAGTTAGAAAGGATTGAAGGAGCTGAAGGCATTTGCAACCCCATAAGAGCAACAAAACCAACCAACCAGAGCTCCCAGGGACTAAACCACCATCCAAAGACTACACATGAACAGACTCATGGTTCCAGCTGCATATGTAGCAGAGGATGACCTTGTTGGGCACCAATGGGCCTCCCATTGAGTACTGCCAAGGTTGGAACCCACCCCCCCACCCAGTGTATGGGAATGTCAGGGCAGGGAGGCAAGAGGGGGTGGGTGGTTGGGTGGGGAACACCTTCATAGAAGAAGGGGGAGGGGAAGAGGATAGGGGTTTATGGACAGGAAACCAGGAAAGGGGATAACATTTGAAATATAAATAAAAATATCCAATAAAAAATCATGTTACTAAACATAAAACACATCAGAGAAAAAATTCATCATTATATAAAACATATCCAAATAATATTAATAAAAACAGTCTATGTTTTTTAAAGCACCAATAACTCATTCAAAGTGTAGTTGCTGTTTGGCAGTAGGGAATTTGATTAAATTATAAAAACAACATCCTGGGTGGTTCCATTATTCTTTCTGTAGTCATAAAAACATAAAGTTTTTCAAAATATATTCCTTAATAGTTCATAATTAAGTACAAACAAGTCATGTGTTCTTAGCCCACTTTATGTGTATTTTCAGGTTGTACCCTCTTCCAACATCAGAGTCTGAGCAGCGTCACAGGAATAGGGATAGAAAGAACAATACCAGGGACCAAACCACCAACTAAAGACTACACATGGAGGGACCGATGGCTCCAGCCGCATTTGTAGCAGAGGACGGCCTTGTCAGACATCAATGGGGGAAGGGGGCTTGGTCCTGTGAAGGCTTGATGCCTCAGTTTGGGAAATGCGAGGGTGGCAATGCAGGAGTGGGTGGGAGGGTAGGGGAGCACCCTCATAGAAGCAGAAGGAGGGGGATGGGATGGGGGTTTGCAGAGGGGAAATCAGCAAAGGCATACCATTTGAGATGCAAATAAATAAAATATCCAATTACAATAAAAAAGAACAATATGAAGAATGAAAAAAAAAGATTCTTGCTTATGTCTTGCTTCATTGCGTAAGAGCAAAACACAATCTCCTAAAAACGCAGATATCACTAGACATCTGTCATTTCAAGTTTCTCAAGCCAAAAATAACCTGGCACCCTTTTAATCCACGTTCTAAGAAATAAATTGTTTAAAAATATTGTAATAAAAATAGGTAAACTCAGCTTTCCCTGACTTCCACTGATCATAACATTGCTTAATGTAGAACGACAGAGATGAGAAACATATCTAAGTAATGAAAACTTCTTGCCTCTTAAACCTCTCTGTGCTTACTATGGAGCCTCCAATAGTTTCCTATTTCATATTAGGCCACTCATAGAGCTTAGCTATAATGTTTGACAAAGCTTCCAAATATTAGCTCGCATCTTGAGATTTAACTCATTTTTATCATGCAATTTGACATCAATTTTGAGAGATAAGCTGTACCATAATATAGTAAAGATAAATAGATTTATTTATTAAATATTGAATTAAATATGTATTCAAATAATATTTAAACAAATATGTAAATATTTAAATGAATAACTGATACTTAAGTAAATATTTGGATAATTATTAAAATTAATTGAATGGACTGTTAGATCATAATGTGGTATTAGATTTTGAATTCTTTTAGCTCATCTTAATTTCCCCTCAAAATAGTATTTCTATTAATTATTTGGTAATTTCATATAATGCACCCTAATCGTAGTTGTTTCCCAATCCTTTGAGGTGCATGATTCCACACTTGTGTTCTCTCCTTCCTTCCTCCCCCAAATACACTAAGTTCACTTTGTGTTCCCCAAATCGTCACTGGATCATGGCTGACTTCCAGTGGATAATTGAGTCCTTCTCTCCCAACTGCCAGGAGTCAACTGTGAAGCTCTGTACTTTTGTATCTTTAGCTTAAATTTTAAGAGCTCATGTCAGTAGCCTTCTGTCTAGATTGTTGTTGTTGTTTGTTTCTTTGTTTGTTTGTTTGTTTAGTTGGTTGGTTTTGCTTTTGTTTTTGTTTTTATAAGGTTGGGAGTAGGTTGCCATAGAAGCTTTCAATATCAGTCATTCTCAGATATGAGTCTGTGGTCATTGATAATGACTGCAAAAGAAGCGTCTTAACTTTTGAAAGCAAATTAAGTTTTTCGTGCATATTAATAGCGAGTGATTCAGCAGCAAAACTGTCTAACATGCTTTTAATTAACATGGCTTTAAAGCAAAAAACTTGTTTAGATTTTCTGGAATAAGGAGTGCTTTCTATATCCAACCCCTGTATGTATGCAGAAGAAAACTTCTGTGATGTCACAGGGGTGTTATCTCACCTCCACCAAGTCTGTCCAGGGAACATAATGATCTATTTGTTTGACTTCCTTATAACTGAAACATGTTATTAATTTATATTATGTATTTACTCCTTTGAGAAAAAAAACAAGAGACTGACTTGGTAGACATCAGAGTCTCCAGGATCCTGCTTTCAATCCTTACAAATAATTAACATTTTGCCCAAGATTCTACCTTAGTTTGTTATTTAGGGATCTCCAGGCAAGAAGCAAGCAGCCTTTTTGGCATCTCAAAGAAGCTTTAGAAAAGATGGTACGTTATCTGATTTTTAATTTGGTTTCTTCATCTGCATTTAAGGAGGTAATGTCATGCCTAAGTACTGTCTCCAAGGTACAGATGTAATATATATATATATATATATATATATATATATATATATATATATATATATATGTGTGTGTGTGTGTGTGTGTGTGTGTGTGTGTGTATACATATATATATATACACACTTTACTTTGTTTGTCATAAGAAAGTTCATAGTAAACATTGCCTTTTTAGTATCCCATTTATAGTTCCTCATAGACATCATTTCTATTCACATCACATGACAGAAACTGGAAATAACTGGTCAATAAAGAGTGTTCTGTCAGGCTAAGTTAAAATACTAATGCTCTCTCCTATCAGCTTCCCATAACCTTTTAGTAATTTGAGGCTCTTCACAGATGGGAAGACAAAGGCTTTATGCCTGTACAAACACCAGCACCATGGATCCTATACATTTACTCAGGAGAGTGAAAAAATAAAAGCTGAGAAATAAGAAATGAGAACAGAGCATTGTTCAAAGAAGATCGAAAGGATGTATACGGATTGTCCTAACCTAGGAAAGGTCACAGATTTCAGATCTGTGATACAGAGGAGTCCCAGATTCTCTGAAGTTAGTTAGATGCAAACAATGAATATTTATGACATAACATGAAAACAGTGAGACTTTGTAGTTGAACCTGTGTGACACCCCTTCTTTTTCTTTTCCCTAGTATTTTGAATCCAGATTGAAGAAAAAAACAAACTGACTCATTGCTTGATGTAGACATAAAATGATTTTATTTTCCTTCAATTTATTTACTTCATTTTGACAAATTTGTTCAACTTTTCTCTGCAATTAATGGTTACAAATTAAAAACTACATACATACAAATATACACACACAATTGCCATGTAGTATTTCTCTCTAATCTTCCAGTTTTATGTTTATCTTTATGTTTTATTATCTTTTTGTTTTGTTTTGCTTTGCTTTGCCTTTTTTCTTTTTTCTTTTCATTTTGTTTTGTTTTGCTTTGTTTTGTTTTGTTTTTTGAGGAAGCATTTCTTTTTGTAGCCCCAGATGTCTTGGAACTCACAATGTAGACAGGCTGACCTTGAATCTCTGCCTCCTAAGTGCCCTTTATCTTTTAATTCAGAAACAGTACCTTGAGTTTGCTAATGTGACCCTTAGACTTGATGACATTTTGACCTATGAAGTCAGGTCTGGTGAAATATGTGTACCATGCACGTGAGCACGGCAATAACTTTCCAAGTCCTCCCTGATCTTGATCTTGACAGACCTGAAATGGCAGACACATTCTGCCAATCACACACACACACACACACACACACACACACACACACACACACTGATAGCAAATCCTCAATCCTGAACACAGGTTGCAATGAAAAGCATGCAGAGATTGCCTCTCAATCTTTCTACTTACAGTTTTTCTGTTTCTAACTTCTACTTCTAGAAAATCTATTGCAAATGATAGTTTTTCATCTTGAAATGAGAAACAAGAAATGAGCAACTAAATTACTCTTTTTATCAACCACCATTTCCTTCTCATTTTTTTTGTCTTTTTCTTAGCATAGTAATCCCCTCAGATATGGGGGTGGAGTATATAAGGGAAATATCCACCTCTTTCCTTAAGAAGAGAAAGCATGAAAAGTTAAGCTACTGATCTGAATAGAATACAATGGAAGGCACTAGATCACAACTCATTTAATACAAATTTCTGTTTTACTAGATGTACAAGACTCATAAACATCAGAAATGCTATTTAATCAAATATATTTTTCAAAGATTACTTTTATTTCCTCCTTTCTATCTTATCTTCTTTCTTTTTTCTTCCATTCTTTAAAAAGAAATAACCAACCCCATTTTTTTGAGGTAGAAAATCTGAGGACTTGAGGAACTGAGGACCCAGGTATACCACTCCTAGGCATATACCCAAAATTTGCTCCAACATAATACAAGGACACATGCTCCACTATGTTCATAGCAGCCTTATTTATAATAGCCAG
The DNA here is from genome assembly GCF_021556685.1 of Rattus norvegicus. Taxonomy (NCBI): domain Eukaryota; kingdom Metazoa; phylum Chordata; class Mammalia; order Rodentia; family Muridae; genus Rattus; species Rattus norvegicus. The sequence continues at coordinate 60,189,467 of NC_141539.1, forward strand.
AAGCTGGAAAGAACCCAGATGCCCTTCAACAGAGGAATGGACACAGAAAATATGGTACATCTACACAATGGAGTACTACTCAACTATTAAAAATGACTTTATGAAATTCATAGGCAAATGAGTAGAAGTAGAAAATATCATCCTGGCGGAGGTAACCCAATCACAAAAATGTCACAGATGGTATGCACTCACTGATAAGTGTATATTAGCTCAAAAGATTGGATTGTCCAAGATACAATTCACAGACAACGTGAAGCTCAAAGGAGGGAACAAAAATATTCATAGGAGGAGATATAAAGACAAAGTTTGCGTCAGAGACTGAAGGAATAGCCATTCAGAGCCTGCTCTACCTAGGGATAACAGCATATAGCCTTGTTGAGCACCAATGGGAGGCGAAGCCCTTGGTTCTGCCAAGGCTTGACCCCCAGTGTAGGGGAATGTCAGGGCAGGGAGGCAGGTGGGTGGACAGGTGGGAGAATACCCTTGTAGAAGAAGGGGGGATGGGATAGGGGGCTTATGTATGGGAAACCAGGAAAGGGGATAACATTGGAAGTGTAAATAAAAAAAAATCCAATAAAAAAAAAGAAGAAATTCTGAAGAACCACCAGGGTGGTTTTAAAGCTGTATATCCCCAATTTAGAAACGTTTTCCCTTTTACCTACTTTTAACTAATTGTGTGGTCCAACCTGGTTATGCAAGAAAGTTTTCTTTTCATATTGTTATCTTTTTGAAATGCATGCGAATCTGGGTTTTGTCACATCAGATATTTCCAGATTTATTTGTTCTTTGCAGAGCTTGCCTACTAAGAATCGTTCTCTTGTGTAGTAAAACAGGCCACAAAATACTTCTGTATATGATAGCATTATAACCCATCAATTAGTATTTTACAAAAGTGTTGTATACGTATGATTAGTGTGCTTATTTGTTTCTGGATGTTTTTGCTGCTGGATCAGAGGCCAGAGAACACGCTCAACTTGTGTTCAAAACATTCCCATTTCTCCAAAATGGGTTCTCTCTCTCTCTCTCTCTCTCTCTCTCTCTCTCTCTCTCTCTCTCTCTCTCTCTCTGTGTGTGTGTGTGTGTGTGTGTTTCTCCATAACTCTCCCTCCCTTTCTCTCTCTCTCTGTCTCTCGCTGTCTCTCTCTCTCTCTTTCTCTCTCTCTGTCTCTCCATATCTCTCTCTCCCTTTCTCTCTCTCTCTGTCTCTCCATATCTCTCTCCCTTTCTCTCTCTCTCTGTCTCTCTCTCTCCATATCTCCCCCCCCCTCTCTCTCTCTGTTGTTTATCAATGTGTCCACCATACTGGCTCATCCATAAGTTTCTTTCTGGGTGCTGCCTGTCTATCCCTCTCAGTAGCACTATAGCAACTCTGAGTTTACAAATGTATCAACTACACCAGCTTTAGTCCTCATAGCAAACACCTCACAGACTTACCCTTCTCAGCAATTTTGCAAAAACGCAACTGAATATACATTCCACAGTAGTAAATTCTCTACTAATTATTTAAACAAATTTTGGATCTAGAGTATAAAGTAGTATAATTAAAGGTCTAATAAGTCAGTGAATTTTTATAGGAAAATAATCTCACCTTCTTTCTACTTTAATTAACATAAAGTATTAGGGGTTCAATCTCAGTTATTGCCTATAATTCATAGAAGTCTCAGAAATTGAACCACCAGGGTAGTTTTAAAGCTGTATATCCCCAATTCTACTAGTCTACATGGCACATGGATTATATATTTACTCTGGTTTTAGACACTGCCACAAACTTCTTGTGGTTATGGTGTATCTCATGAAGTTTTCCCTAAGACAAAATAATTCTATCTTTTTGTATTTTCCTTATTATATAGGGGTGAAAGGAAGTTTTAATTCTGCTGAAAGAAAATTTAATGGAATAACTGACAATAGGAAAATAGAATAAAATATACAGACAAGCTAAGGGAAAAGGAAGAAAAAATTATGGCATAGGAAAAAGAATTTTCCAAGAGTGTGACTATTCTTTGTCCCAGTGTAATTTAAAAACAAAATCTATGTAGACCTGTCCTATTGTATCCCAGTGTAATTTAAAAATTTATGTAGACCTATCCTATTGTGTAAAGGTGCGAAGGGGGAAATCTTGGGAATGTTAAATAATTTCAGGGAATGGAACTCATTGGACTGGGAGACCAGATGAGAAATTAAGACAAAGTTTACTGGGAACACATACCAGACAGTGACATGTAAATTATTTTCCAAGGGCAATGGCCAGTGATATAGTTGTCAAGCTATGATGAGAGATGTCACCTCAGGGAAAGGGACAGATGAAATGTTTCCTTGTTGGGCCTGGAATGCCAACAGATAAACTAATACTGTGGAAAATCTCTCATGTATTTGAGAGATATAATAAGGCAATAAGTGGGACTTAGTACAAAGTGGGGTTTTCGGCATTTTAATTCCTTTTAGATCAAATTTATCAATATGCTAAAACCATAAATAAAAAAGAAAAAACCCAGAAATACCCACCATGTTAATATTGATTGTTCTCTGAGACACAGCAGCTCCTTGAGTCTCAGGCCTGCATCAGCTGTGAGAGGAGCTGCATGTACAAAGCCACAGCTGTATTGTCTGAGGGAACTGTGGAAGATTAGGACTCCAGTGCAAGAAGCCGTCTCCGTAAGAGAGATGAGTTCTCAACTGCCTATTAATATCTTCCAACCCTTTTCCAAAAGTAGATATGATTTCTTAAAGAAAATTATTTTTTTAATTAACTTGAGTATTTCTTATTTACATTTCGAGTGTTATTCCCTTTCCCGGTCTCTGGGCAAACATCCCCCTAATCCCTCCCCTTCCCCTTTTTTATGGGTGTTCCCCTCCCCATCCTCCCCCCATTGCCGCCCTCCCCCCAACAATCTAGTTCACTGGGGGTTCAGTCTTAGCAGGACCCAGGGCTTCCCCTTCCACTGGTGCTTTTACTAGGATATTCATTGCTACCTATGGGGTCAGAGTCCAGGGTCAGTCCATGTATAGTCTTTAGGTAGTGGCTTAGTCCCTGGAAGCTCTGGTTGCTTGGCATTGTTGTTCATAAGGGGTCACGAGACCCTTCGAGCTCTTTCAGTTCTTTCTCTGATTCCTTCAATGGGGTCCTATCCTCAATTCAGTGATTTGCTGCTGGCATTCGCCTCTGTATTTGATGTATTCTGGCTGTGTCTCTCAGAAGAGATCTACATCCGGTTCCTGTCAGCCTGCCCTTCTTTGCTTCATCCTTCTTGTCTAATTGGATGGCTTTATATGTATGGGCCACATGTGGGGCAGGCTCTGAATGGGTGTTCCTTCTGTGTCTGTTTTAATTTTTTCCTCTTTATTCCCTGCCAAGGGTATTCTTGTTCCCCTTTTAAAGAAGGAGTGAAGCATTCACATTTTGATCATCTGTCTTGAGTTTCATTTGTTCTAGGCATCTAGGGTAATTCAAGCATTTAGGCTAATAGCCACTTATCAGTGAGTGCATACCATGTGTGTTTTTCTGTGATTGGGTTACCTCACTCAGGATGATATTTTCCAGTTCCAACCATTTGCCTACGAATTTCATAAAGTCATTGTTTTTGATAGCTGAGTAATATTCCAGTGTGTAGATGTACCACATTTTCTGTATCCATTCCTCTGTTGAAGGGCATCTGGGTTCTTTCCAGCTTCTGGCTATTATAAATAAGGCTGCGATGAACATAGTGGTGGAGCACGTGTCTTTTTTATATATTGGGGCATCTTTTGGGTATATGCCCAAGAGAGGTATAGCTGGATCCTCAGGCAGTTCAATGTCCAATTTTCTGAGGAACCTCCAGGCTGATTTCCAGAATGATTGTACCAGTCTGCAATCCCACCAACAATGGAGGAGTGTTCCTCTTTCTCCGCATCCTCACCAGCATTTGCTGTCACCTGAGTTTTTGATCTTAGCCATTCTCACTGGTGTGAGGTGAAATCTCAGGGTTGTTTTGATTTGCATTTCCCTTATGACTAAAGGTGTTGAACATTTCTTTAGGTGTTTCTCAGCCATTCAGCATTCCTCAACTGTGAATTCTTTGTTTAGCTCTGAACCCCATATTTAATAGGATTATTTGTCTCCCTGCGGTCTAACTTCTTGAGTTCTTTGTATATTTTGGATATAAGGCCTCTATCTGTTGTAGGATTGGTAAAGATCTTTTCCCAATCTGTTGGTTGCCGTTTTGTCCTAACCATAGTGTCCTTTGATTACAGAAGCTTTGCAGTTTTATGAGATCCCATTTGTCGATTCTTGATCTTAGAGCATAAGCCATTGGTGTTTTGTTCAGGAAATTTTTTCCAGTGCCCATGTGTTCCAGATGCTTCCCTAGTTTTTCTTCTATTAGTTTGAGTGTATCTGGTTTGATGTGGAGGTCCTTGATCCACTTGGACTTAAGCTTTGTACAGGGTGAAAAGCATGGATCGATCTGCATTCTTCTACATGTTGACCTCCAGTTGAACCAGCACCATTTGCTGAAAATGCTATCTTTTTTCCATTGGATGGTTTTGGCTCTTTTGTCAAAAATCAAGTGACCATAGGTGTGTGGGTTCATTTCTGGGTCTTCAATTCTGTTCCACTGGTCTATCTCTCTGTCTGTGTACCAATACCATGCAGTTTTTATCACCATTGCTCTGTAATACTGCTTGAGTTCAGGGATAGTGATTCCCCCTGAAGTCCTTTTATTGTTGAGGATAGTTTTAGCTATCCTGGGTTTTTTGTTATTCCAGATGAATTTGTAAATTATTCTGTCTAACTCTTTGAAGAATTGGATTGGTATTTTGATGAGGATTGCATTGAATCTGTAGATTACTTTTGGTAAAATGGCCATTTTTACTATATTAATCCTGCCAATCCATGAGCATGGGAGATCTTTCCATCTTCTGAGGACTTCTTCAATTTCTTTCTTCAGAGTCTTGAAGTTCTTATTGTACAGATCTTTTACTTGCTTGGTTAAAGTCACACTGAGTTACCTTATATTATTTGGGCCTATTATGAAGGGTGTCATTTCCCTAATTTCTTTCTCGGCTTGTTTCTCTTTTGTGTAGAGGAAGGCAACTGATTTATTTGAGTTAATTTTATACCCAGCCACTTTGCTGAAGTTGTTTATCAGCTTTAGTAGTTCTCTGGTGGAACTTTTGGGATCACTTAAATATACTATCATATCATCTGCAAATAGTGATATTTTGACTTCTTCTTTACCGATCTGTATCCCCTTGACTTCCTTTTGTTGTCTGATTGCTCTGGCTAGAACTTCAAGAACTATATTGAATAAGTAGGGAGAGAGTGGGCAGCCTTGTCTAGTACCTGATTTTAGTGGGATTGCTTCAAGTTTCTCTCCATTTAGTTTAATGTTAGCAACTGGTTTGCTGTATATGGCTTTTACTATGTTTAGGTATGGGCCTTGAATTCCTATTCTTTCCAGGACTTTTATCATGAAGGGGTGTTGAATTTTGTCAAGTGCTTTCTCAGCATCTAATGAAATGATCATGTGGTTTTGTTCTTTCAGTTTGTTTATATAATGGATCACGTTGATGGTTTTCCGTACATTAAACCATCCCTGCATGCCTGGGATGAAGCCTACTTGATCATGGTGGATGATTGTTTTGATGTGCTCTTGGATTCGGTTTGCCAGAATTTTATTGAGTATTTTTGCGTCGATATTCATAAGGGAAATTGGTCTGAAGTTCTCTTTCTTTGTTGTGTCTTTGTGTGGTTTAGGTATAAGAGTAATTGTGGCTTCATAGAAGGAATTCGGTAGTGCTCCATCTGTTTCAATTTTGTGGAATAGTTTGGATAATATTGGTACGAGGTCTTCTATGAAGGTCTGATAGAATTCTGCACTAAACCCGTCTGGACCTGGGCTCTTTTTGGTTGGGAGACCTTTAATGACTGCTTCTATTTCCTTAGGAGTTATGGGGTTGTGTAACTGGTTTATCTGTTCCTGATTTAACTTCCGTACCTGGTATCTGTCTAGGAAATTGTCCATTTCCTGCAGATTTTCAAGTTTTGTTGAATATAGGCTTTTATAGTAAGATCTGATGATTTTTTGAATTTCCTCTGAATCTGTAGTTATGTCTCCCTTTTCATTTCTGATTTTGTTAATTTGGACACACTCTCTGGGTCCTCTCGTTAGTCTGGCTAAGGGTTTATCTATCTTGTTGATTTTCTCAAAGAACCAACTTTTGGTTCTGTTGATTCTTTCTATGGTCCTTTTTGTTTCTACTTGGTTGATTTCAGCTCTGAGTTTGATTATTTCCTGCCTTCTACTCCTCCTGGGTGTATTTGCTTCTTTTTGTTCTAGAGATTTTAGGTGTGCTGTCAAGCTACTGACACATGCTCTTTCCTGTTTCTTTCTGTAGGCACTCAGCGCTATGAGTTTTCCTCTTAGCACAGCTTTCATTGTGCCCCATAAGTTTGGGTATGTTGTACCTTCATTTTCATTAAATTCTAAAAAGTCTTTCATTTCTTCCTTGACCAGGTTATCATTGAGTAGAGCATTGTTCAATTTCCATGTATATGTGGGCATTCTTCCCTTATTGTTATTGAAGACCAGCTTTAGGCCGTGGTCGTCTGATAGCACGCATGAGATTATTTCTATCTTTCTCTACCTGTTGAGGCCCGTTTTTTGACCAACTATATGGTCAATTTTGGAGAAAGTACCATGAGGAGCTGAGAAGAAGGTATATCCTTTTGCTTTAGGATAGAATGTTCTATAATTATCTGTTAAGTCCATTTGGCTCATGACTTCTCTTAGTCTGTCTACATCTCTGTTTAATTTCTGTTTCCATGATCTGTCCATTGATGAGAGTGGGGTGTTGAAATCTCCTACTATTATTGTGTGAGGTGCAATGTGTGTTTTGAGCTTTAGTAAGGTTTTTTTTACATATGTAGGTGCCCTTGTATTTGGGGCATAGATATTTAGGATTGAGAGTTCATCTTGGTGGATTTTTCCTTTGATGAATATGAAGTGTCGTTCCTTATCTTTTTTGATGACTTTTAGTTGAAAATTGATTTTATTTGATATTAGAATGGCTACTCCAGCTTGCTTCTTCCGACCATTTGCTTGGAAAGTTGTTTTCCAGCCTTTCACTCTGAGGTAGTGTCTGTCTTTGTCTCTGAGGTGTGTTTCCTGTAGGCAGCAGAATGCAGGGCCCTTGTTGCGTATCCAGTTTGTTAATCTATGTCTTTTTATTGGGGAGTTGAGGCCATTGATGTTGAGAGATATTAAGGAATAGTGATTATTGCTTCCTGTTATATTCATATTTAGATATGAGGTTATGTTTGTGTGCTTTTCTTCTCTTTGTTTTGTTGCCAAGACGATTAGTTTCTTGCTTCTTCTAGGGTATAGCTTGCCTCCTTATGTTGGGCTTTACCATTTATTATCCTTTGTAGTACTGGATTTGTAGAAAGATATTGTGTAAATTTGGTTTTGTCATGGAATATCTTGGTTTCTCAATCTATGTTAATTGTTTTGCAGGATACAGTAACCTGGGCTGGCATTTGTGTTCTCTTAGGGTCTGTATGACATCTGTCCAGGATCTTCTGGCTTTCATAGTTTCTGGCGAGAAGTCTTGTGTGATTCTGATTGGTCTGCCTTCATATGTTACTTGACCTTTTTCCCTTACTGCTTTTAATATTCTTTCTTTATTTTGTGCGTTTGGTGTTTTGACTATTATGTGACGGGAGGAGTTTCCACACTAACTATTTTCTACCAAAATACTGGTGGAATCCCACAGTGAAATGGCTTGAAACCTCCCCTTCATCTGCTGACTCATCCTTCAACTGTATTCAATACAGATTCCTTTACAATTCGAATATGAAATGTCCCATGTCGACTCACATGCTAAATTCTTGTATATAAGTACACTGTAGCTATCTTCAGACACACCAAAAGAGGGCATCAGATCTCATTACAGATGGCTGTGAGTCCCAATGTGGTTTGTGGGATTTAAACTCAGGTCCTTACGAAGAGCAGTCATTACTCTTTACCCCCTGAGCCATCTCTCCAGCCCATTAAATTCTTGATCCACAGCATAAGGCATTAATTTTGGGAGGTGAAGAGAATTGAGTAGATTGGCCTGTGAGGGAGGATGTGTTACAAGGGCTATATGTCTTCACATGGACCCTTACTAGCTCTTTGCTTCTAATTGCTGTGGTATGAGGAGTCTCTGCTATAGATTTGTCTACTATGATGACTTTTTGACCTGTGGTCCAAAAACAGTAACACCAAAGATGTGAAATGTCTACACCTCACAGCAAAATAAGCCATTCTGCCCTTAAGTAGCTTGTGCTGGGTCTTTTGCTCTCAGCTAAGGAGAGGTAATTAAAACAGATTCTGTATTTGGATTTCTAGTATCGTTTTTTTTTTTTTTACACTACTAAGGGAAGGGATATGTTTTTATTATGAAGATAAAAACTGCATACTATTTCTTAAAATCAGCTTCTAAGCCAATTAATCACTTTTATCCACTGTTGCTTCATGCATGATCTAGAACTAATTTATAATTACTCATTTTACATAAAAATGATCGAAGTATAGTGGAAGTAACTAAATATTATGAGAAGAAATCACATCGAATTTAACATTTGTATAGAAATAACTAAACATTAAACTAAGCCTTATAAGCAATTGAAAGTTTTCTAATTATTTAGATTTCAATCATTACTGAGGCATCACTATGGTCAGCTCCGTATTTTAGACGCTCACCAGGTCGCTGGTTCAGATGAACTCTAACAGGTGGTGAGACACTCATGCTAGGCCCATGGAGGATGCCGATGATAGAAAATATAAAGCCAGGTCCAGACATATAAAAGTAGTGTTTTCTAGACACTCTTCCTGTTATAGGACATATCTCTAATTGAAAGAAATCATAGACACATCTAACTTTCATAAGCTCCATACAAATATATTACCTCTTTCTGCATTCTGTCCTATTTAACCTAGATGACTATATCCCTCTGGATGCTTATGACAGCATCCTAAAGCTAGACTGCCTTTCCGTCCCCCTCTGGCTTTGTCTGCCTGACCTCATTATTGGTGAAAATAGTTCAGTTATTATCCATAAGCCCACTATTTCTATCTCGTTTTTCTTCTCATATTTCAATAATGACAATGTTTACTATAGAATTGCTGTTCAATTCTATATTCCTCCACAAAGAGATTAAATTTCCTTTAAGAAGACATATATACAGTCTTAATTCAATTAAGAACAAAGCAATTTGTGGGTTTGGAGAGGTACGAAATAGCAGAAATGTGAAGACCCGAGTGAATGGATGTCTACAGAAACCAGTTTTTGCATAGAAGATTAGATTTAGTGCACTGAAATCATCCACACCAATCCAAAAATACAGACATGTATCCATGGGACGTTTAGTAACATCAAATGTGAGAATCAAGTCAGAGGTACTTTCTCAACTTGGATAACAAAAATGTGATGGTTAATCTTAATTACCAAATTGATAGTACTTAGGATTACCCAGGAAATAACGCTGGGTTTGTTTGTAGAGTGCTTAATAAGATTTGTTGAAGAAAGAAGACTTCTTTTAAAAGTATATAGCAAAAAATAAAATAAAATAAAATAAAAAGTATATAGCACCAGTATAAAGACCAGGAATTTATCAGATCATATTGACATCTGGGCACATCTGTCAGCTTTTGTCCACTATTGGTTGATATAGGAGAGCCAACTCCAGTATGGGCAGTACTTGCCAAGGAAGGTAGTTTTAAATTGTATCAGAAAACTGAATATAAGGCCTGTGAATTAGCCACCAAGCAGTATCCTTCCACCCTATGTATTTCAGTTTTCTGTTCGAGATTATACCAGAATTCCCTCAATAATGGACTGTAATCTATAGAATTAAACAAACCCTTTTCTCCCCTAAGTTGCTTTTTGTCATAGTGACAAAGGACACTAGAACAATATCTTCATATCTAGTACTGAGAAGCAACAAATATCAGTAGAAACACCTTGCCTTGTTTTGAAAAAACCTGGGGTGTCAATGGCCTATAACTAATAGAGAGGCAACCTTTAACTGGCACTTAGATTTTGCTGAAAAAACTTATGAATTCTGGCCTTGGTATTATCCACCCAAGTAGGGTAATTCAAGTCAAGATTCTTTTTTTATTGGATATTTTTAATTTACATTACAAATGTTATCCCCTTTCCCGATTTCCTGTCCATAAAGCCACTATCCCATTCCCCTCCTCCCCTTTCTTCTATGAGGGTGTTTTCCCCAACTATCCAACCACTCCTTCCTGTCCCCACCCTGACATTTCCCTACACTGGGGGGTTGAGCCTTGTCAAGATTCTTAAAAGTGTCTGTGTGTGTGTGCATGTGTGTGGGAGTGTGTGTGTGTGTGTGTGTGTGTGTGTGTGTGTGTCTGTCTGTCTGTCTGTCTGTGTGTCTGTGTGTATCTGTGTGTATCTTAGTCAGGGTTTGTATTCCTGCACAAAACAACATGACCAAGAAGCCAGTTGGGGAGAAAAAGGTTTATTCAGCTTACACTTTCACATTGCTGTTCATCACCAAAGAAGTCAGGATAGGAACTGACACAGGGCAGGATCTTAGAGGCAGAGGCTGATGCAGAGGCCATGGAAGGGTGTTGATTACTGGATTGCTTCCCCTGGCATGCTCAGTCTACTTTCTTATAGAAACAAAGACTATCAGCCCAGGGATGGCACCAGCCATAATGGGCCCTTCCAGCCTTGATCACTAATTGAGAAAATGCCTTACAGCTGGATCTCATGGAGGCATTTCCTCAAAGGAGGGTTCTTTGTGATAACTCTGTGTTGTGTAAAGTTAATACACAAAACCAGCCACACACACACACACACACACACACACGTATATATACAATATATGTATATATGTATTTATAGCTTAGCTTATAAAACAGTAGATTACTGTCCGGCTTTTTTATACAGCCTTAGTTTTGGCTAGCCTCTCTCTCAAATGCTCATTTGCCAATAGACCTCAGCTAAGAGTGGAACTTCTTATCTATTCACTATGCTGTAATTTTGTCCCACTTGAGCTTGTAGTAGATTCATGTTGTTACAAACACTTGTGAGTTCATATAAGCAACTACTCTGCTGTTGCCTTGAGATAATCTGCCACCTCTGCCTTCTAATCCAAAGTGATTGATCCCTGAATCGTGGGAGAAGGGGAAATTAAATGGATGTTCAGTTTAGGATTATAATGTATTCAGTTTCTCAGTCTCTGTGTTTTGTCCAGATTTAGGTTTCTGTGCTAATATCTACAATAAAAACAAGATTTTATGATGTGACTTGTGATTTGAGAAATACACTTATATAATATATATGTGTGTGTGTGTGTGTGTGTGTGTGTGTGTGTGTGTGAGTGAGTACAGGTTGGTTTAACCGGATACCTATATAGTAGAATAATAGTGGTGGTTCTCCCTTAGAATCCATGATCTATTTAGCCAAGTTTTGCTTCACATCCTGGTGCCAGATATGGGTTCTTCTAAAGTGGACTTAAATTCAATTAGATAGTGGTTGGTTACATTAATGACATGTGTACCACTATTTCACCAGGGGAAGTTTCTTCCCATACCAATCATTGTAGCTCACTGAGTTTGCAGATGGGTAAACTAATGAATATTTTCTTCTCTGGTAGCATGCATAACCCTTTTAATGACCACAAAAAAAAAACTAGGTAGGAGAGATGATGCTTCTAAGTTATTACTAATTTGATTTATCTTTGTTCTATTATTCAAGCATGTGGTGTTTTTAACAAAAGACTAATGCTGTCAAATCATGGAAGATAACTAAGAAAATTGTGAATAACTTTTAATATTCTATGAAGTATTACTAGTCCACAACATTAAAAGAGATAATTAAATCCTGTTACTGCCATCTTTACTATTTGGTTTGTGGTTTCTAGTGGGGTCATTGTTGCCCATTATAAAAGCACTACATTTAAACATTTAAACACTGTGTGTGTGTGTGTGTGTGTGTGTGTGTGTGTGTGTGTTGGTGTGTGTTTGTGTATATGTGTGTTAAGACACTTCTACAGGATTCTTTATTACTTGCTAAGGTCTTTAGTGCTATTTATCCCTCCATGTGTATATACACATATCCAGTTTTCTCCAACTCCATTTACTGAAGTGTTTATTCCAGTGTATAGTCCAGGCATCATTTTCAAGTATCAGGTGGCTGTAATCACATTAACTTAATTACTAAGTTTTTATTTATCTTAAATATCTATTCTGCCTCATTAATTTATATGTTTTTGTGCCAGCATAACTGTATTTTTATTATTGCCTTTTAATTTTATTACTTAAAATCAAGTACATGATGCTTCTTAAGATATTGTTTTACTTTAGATTTCTTTGAGTACATACAGTCTTAGGTTTTACAGTTCCTTGTGAAATCTGGTTTCAAATATTTTCTTTAGGCTCGCTCTTCATTCTGTCACTTATTTACTATCAAAGACCCACAGACTCGGTTGATCACAGTACATTTATATTAGTTAAAATGAACGAGGTCTTAACCCACAAAAACCAATCACAAGGAAGAACTTTAATTTGATAGCTGTATGTAACTTAAAACCAGTCTTAAAGAGGACATATTATGACTCCAAATATGACATCAGACAAACTTCACAGCAATGGTAAGAGTAAGATGCTTTCGCCAGCAGTGAAAGAGAAGAGGGAAGGAAAAGTAGGTGAAGAACCACAGTGTTTTAGAGCTATGAAACTATCCTTGTCGTACTGTCATGGTGGGTATCTGATGTGGTTACGTAGCTCAAAACTCATTATTCAGTATAAATAAAGTGGCTTTTGATATAAACCAAAGAAAGGCCTAGTTACAATAGTCATGACAATAACAATCTCCACTCATTGCCTTTTTATTTTCAGTTGTCATTATTATCAAGGGCCAGGCTCTAATTTGCTAACTGGCTAAGTATAGTTCCCAATGAGCTCATTTTTATTTACCAAAATCCTATCAATCAACAACCCACTTTCTTTCCGAAATCTCATGTTCTTTTGATGTTTTTGTAATTGACTCTATAGGGCTAATCATCATTTGATTGAACCAAGCTGCAGTATCTCACGTTTTCAGTGTCTGAGCCTTTCCTCCTGGGGTTCACTGTGCTTCTGCCCTCATAAGCTAGGCCCCTTGTTAACTCAGATCTTTCTTCCCACTTTTATCCCACTTATCCTTACTCCAGTTTGCTTCTTACCATGATAGCCTTACCATATGTCATGTTAAATTTCTACTTTCATTGTCCACAACTTGCTATAACATTTTCCCCATTAACTTTTTCTTGCAAAACTCAGCATTCCTTTCTATGTTGGGGACAACGGATTGAACTACTGATTTTATATATGAGACCAGAACTGTCCCACTGAACAATGGCTCCAGACTTCAAGACTCAAATTTTCTAATATGATCCTTTCCAAAATGTATCTCTTCAGTTTCTCATTAGATGTGACCTCCTTCTTGGGGAATAGAGTTTTAGAATAATTTCGTATCTCAATGTGCTACCTCTGCACATCCAATCTTCCACTTTTAATAGCTTTTTTATCCTATGTCCACATCATGTTCTGAGTACAGCATCCCTCAAACTGTTGCTGCAGCCTGTACGCCCTCACCCTGTTTTAATCGTTATTCTCTCCAATTCGGCCTGTCAGACTGCTAGATAGATGTCCTTTCACACACCTAGAATCTGCTCAATGACATAGAGTTCACTTACCGTGACCTGCACTCATATATCTTTCATAATTTTGCTGTTATAAACATCTTCTGACTTTCCCTCACGTTGAGGGAAGGCACCAATCTGGCTCGAACAGAACAAAAGCATTCATTTGTTTCTCCAACTTGCTCCGGTTTTTGAAGTCACACATTCCAAATGAACTTGCATAGCCCTTTTCGTCCTTACATATGCAGTCCTGGTCACGGTATGCTTCTGAATCCTTCCTAAACCCTTACTCCTTTGTCCATGCTCCTCCTATGGATTTAGCCACTGCACTTGGTTGTGGTTCATCCTTTTAGCTCCATTTACCCATTATTTACACATCCCTGTTGGAGCCATAAGGTGAATTTTCTATCACAGATTAGAAAATGGCTGCATTTTGTAGGCCAAAGTTCAATTATTTCTCAAACTTAATTTTTTTTAAAAAAAGAAAGCTATCTTAGAAAAAACATTCATCCTGTACAGACTTTTCATTCTGAAAACAAAACAAAATAAAACAAGTTGGCGAGACTGGGCACATTTTTTTCCCAGCAAAGACTGCTAGCCCCCTTGATTGTCATATCTACTTGACTCTGGCCTAACTCTACTACCTTCTCTCCAGCGGCACCCGTGCATGAAAGGAGGAAGAGCGGAAGTGGAAAGAGAGCATATGTGCTGGCAGTGCCATGTCTTTCTTTATCTTTGATTTTCTTTCTTTGTATTTTCCCCTGGGTTCTGGGTAGGGCTGGGAATCGAACCTGGGGACTCGCACAGGTTAGAAAGTGGTCCACCCCTGAGATATATCTTTAGTCTACCATGTTTTCTACAGGGACAGTTTCATGGGGCATCGTGTGGCATGATTGGAAGACATAAAATTTTCAAGTTATTCCAAGATAAGTCGTCAGGCTGAGACACTGTGCTCGGAAAGACCTAAACCTACCCCTTGCACTGGGACGCACGCACCCAAACCAACCATTTACTTCTACCCTGGCTTTGTCTCAGAACAGAAGAGGACAGATCTGGCTCTGCAGTCGAGCTGCAGGTGAGTAATGTGTTTGTCAGAGCCTCCCTGGGGTCTTCACGGCAGACTTTTCACTCCTAAAACAGCTCCACGGAGGTGCACAGTCTCATCCTTCAGCTCTTGGCCTCATCCCTCCTGAGGTTCCAAAAGCCTCTGGCATGTTTCTAGCACAATCTCCTCCATTTCTTCTCGTTTTAAGATATCTTTGATCTAATGCACAAGGAAGGTCTCCTAGCAGTACAGGATGCTGGAGTCAGGCATCATTCTCTGAGTTACCAGCAAGACTACACAATTCTGAAACCAGGAGATCACCTTTCAATCACTAAGGGCTCCAGGCTCCAGGCTGTCAATGAAGCCCCCAGCATCCTCATCCTTGTGCTCAGGTGTTGGGTAGATCCAGATGAAACTGTTGTTACCCAGAAACAGTGAGGCACCACACGGCAAGTTGTGGCAATGAGTCTTATGTCTTTTCATCAAGGCACTCAGGCGAGACATGGACTAAACTCCCTGACCTACCTTTCCATGTTTTAGGCTTCTTGTGTGCAGAGAAACAGCTCCATCTGAAAACACTGCCTGGACCTCCATACTGATGAGTTTGCCTTCTGTGAAGAAACCTCTCACGGCCCACACATTCTCCACAGACCTTCTCCTCAGCTCTCCTCTGGGCAGGTTCATGGATGAGGGGAGCAAGACAGAATCCAGCCTGGAATTGGTTTCCATCTTCCGTCTCTTCTGTTGAATGTCTATGATTCTCCGCCACTACAATGTCTCCGACTACTCCACAGATCAGTTTTCTAGGCACAGATCAGTTTGTTAACTCTGTTCTTAGCAGGCCACAGACAATGAGATTCTCTTCCTGCATGTATGTCCCACGCCCCCGCATGAAGCCTGTCTGTGTCTGTGGAAATTGTGTCTCTAGGCACCACTAAGTGTTTCTTAAGAGTCGTGGCTCACGCTCTCACCGAGAGGTTTGCAAGCCTTGGGGAGCCTTATCTTCAACGACATCTTGGCACCAATGACTTGCGCGGCAACTTGGCATATTTTTAAAATCTGGTTACTCTTGGTAAGACCTGGAAAAGACCCTTTGAAATCAGCATCGAAGAAAGTTGTTTTAGAATTTTATTTATTACAATTCTAGGTATATTGCTCGGTAATTTCCCAAGTTTCCAAGGTCTAAACCTTAAAACAAACAAAAGAGCAAACAAGCAAACTCTACCTTTAGAAGCCATAGTTACGCAACCAACTGCAAAATTGGGGGCAGGAACAAAGTCAAGTAAGCACAAACTTTTATTGAGAAAATAAACTATTTAAACCAGAGCCATGTGTGTCCTTTATGTGGCCACATCACTCCAAGGAGACAGGTCCTTGGTTCTGCTTTATACATCAGTACAGTGAAGTTTTTCCAGGCAGGCTGGATTCTGTGTCAGTTTTGCCTCAGTGAAATCTAGACAACAGGCCTTCCTATTTTAAGCACTCATAAGCCCTGTAGACAAGAGTCATCCAAACGTTTCCATTTTCAAAGTTTATAATGTTCAGCTTCCTCTGCCTTAGTTTGAAACATTTTTTAATTTAGTGATGAAGCCTGGAAATCAGTGAGATCTGTAAAAGTCATACTTCTTTATATCTCAGTTCATCCAAAGTTTCTTGAGATTTTTATATTTGACTCAACAAGAAGCCTCTAATGTAATACACACTTATAGCAGGCTCTATAAAAAGCATGCCCACTAGAGTTTTGTTAGGAGTTAAAAACAAGTTCATTTTATATTATTTTGTTAATACTTACACTCCCAATAATTTCATCAAAGATACAACAATTAGAATGGCCATTTTGTTGACTACATATCACAATTAAGTGCTTATGTTAGACACTGATAGTAATCCCTATAAGGAAAATTACATTAAAAGTCTGATTTGCTCCCTTGTTTATGAAATGCTTATACTAATATTATAAAATGAAATTCAGATATGCATACTAACTGTGGTGGTTAAAATGAGAAATGCTCCCTTGTCTCAGGAATTTGAAGACTGACGCCCTAGTGAGTGAAACTGTTTGTGCAGATTGGGGTGGCCCAGTCTTGCTGCAGAATGTATACCACTGGGCAGACCTAGGCTTCAAGCTTGTGGTTCAAGATGTGAGCTCTCCGAGGTCCCACTATTTCTCTGCCATCTGCTACCATGCTTCCAAAGCCACGATGAACTCTTATTTCATAACTGAAATAAGTTCATCCTTCTGTTAGTAACTTTTGGTGACTGTCTTTTGTCACAGCAAAAGAAAAGTAATTCATGGACCCAGCAAAAAGGCTACGGATGATGATGATAATGCGGAATAGCAATTACGTATATTTATTACCTCAGAATACAGCTCTAAAGTCATGAAAGGCAGTGATTTGCAGATCTGACAAAAAAAAACAATCTATAACCACTTTTAGATATTTTTAATACAAACATACAAAAATATATTAACCCATTAGAAAGGAGTAGGAGTGTAGAAAGTTGAATAGAATCAACCAACATGGTTTATATGATGCTTAAAAACAATTATACCACACATGAGGAAATTACATTCTTCCTTCTTTATACAGAAAGCACAAAAAGAAGATATACCATGGGCCATAGAACAAACCCCAACCAATGCAAAATTTCATACAAAGCCTGTCCTCTAATTATCATTAGACCTTACTAGGTTCAGTAATAGATGCCTAGTAAAGAACAAATAAAAATATAACAATTGGGGCCGGGGAGGTTGCTGAGAGGATAAGATACTTACTGGTCATAAGGAGGACCTGGTTTTGGTCCCCAGCACCACATGGGAGTTCACAACTGTCTATAACTCCTGTCCTAGGGGATCCAATTCTCTCTCCTGGCATTTGTAGACACTGCATGCATGCAATTAATTTATAGACATGTGGGAAAATACTCATATACATAAAATAAAAAATACTATCTAAAAATGAAAGAATGAAATTAATATAGTGGTGGTGTGAGTAGGAGTGGCCCCATAGACTCAAGTGTTTCATTGCTTGGACCATAGAGAGGGTCATTATTAGGAAATGTGACATTGTTGGGGTGGGTGTGGCCTTGCTAGAGGAAGTGTGTCACTATAGGGGCAGGCTTTGAGGTCTCCTATGCTCAAGCTATGCTGTGTTACACACAGTCTCCTTTTGCTGCCTACAGATCAACAGGTAGAGCGCTCAGCTTCTTCTCCAGCACTATGTCTGCCTGCATGTTGTCATGCCTCCTGCCCTGATGATAACAAACTAAACCTCTGCAACTCTAGGCCAACTCCAATACGATGTTTCCCTTTGTAAGAGTTGTCTTGGTCCTGGTGCCTTTCACAGCAATAACATGCTAACTTAAACAAAAAACTTACATATTAACATAAAATGTAGGAAATACTTAGAAATAAACCTAACTAAGCCTATATGCAAAAGCCCATCATATGTGTGAAGATTAAAAACACACTAGTAAAAAAATCAAGGTCTAAATGGACCACATTTACTTTATTCATTCTTCAGTTGAGGGACATATTTTTTTCCACCAGCTTCTGGCTGTTACAAATAAGGCTGCTAAGGACATGGTAGAGCATGTGTCCTTGTGGTATGGTAGGGTGTCTTTTGGGTATATGTCCAAGAGTGGTATAGCTGGGACCTTAGGTGGAACTACTGAAGAACCGCCAGACTGATTTCCAGAGTGGTTGTAGCAGTTTGCAATCCCACCACCTGTGATGGAGTGTTCCTCTCTCTCCACACTCTTGACAGCATGTACTGATTTTGATCTTAGCCACCATGATCGGTGTGAGGGGGAAATCTAAGGGCCATTTTGAGATGCACTTTTCTGATGTCTAAGAACTTTGAACATTTCTTTAAGTACTTCTCAGCTATTCAAGATTCTTGTTATGAATTCCCTGTTTAGCTCTGTGCCCTATTTTTTATTGGGTTCTTTGGTTTTTGTGCAGGTTACATTCTTGAGTTTTTTTAAACTATATTTTGGATATTAGTCCTCTGTCAGATATAAGGTTAGTGAAGTTTTTTTCCCAATCTGTAGGTTGCCTATTTGTCCTATTGACGATGTCCATTGCCTTACAAACACTTTTCTGTTTTATGAGGGCCCATTTATGTAATATTGATCTTAGAGCCTGAGCCATTGGTGTTATGTTCAGGAAATTTGCCACTGTGCCAATGAGTTTGGGATTCTCTCCCACTTTCTCTTTGTAGATTCAGTGTATCTGGTTTTAGTTTGAAGTCCTCGATCCACTTGAACTTGAGCTTTGAACAGGGTGATAAATATGGATCTATTTTTATTCTCCTATATAAAGCACCATTTATTGAAGATGCCTTGTTTTTACCACTGTATGTTTTTGGCTTCTTTATCAAAAGTGTCCATAAGTGTGTAGGTTTACTTCTAGTCTTCAATTCTATTCCATTGGTCAATCTGTCTGTTCCTGTTCTAATACCATATGGTTTTTATCACTATTGTTTTGTAGTACAGCTTGAGGTCAGGGTTGGTTATTCCCCCAGAAGTTATTTTATTGTTGAGGATTGTTTTGGCTATGCTATGATTTTTGTTTTTCCATATTAAGTTGGCAATTGCTCCTTCCATGTCTATGAAGAATTCTGATGGAATATTGATGGAATACTCTTCAGCTATGATAAATGAGAGCATCATGAATTTTGCAGGTAAATGGACGGAACTAGAAAATATGATCCTGACTGAGGTAACTCAAACCCAAAAGACTCAGTGATGAGCAGATATTATCCAAAAAGTATAGAACAGCTAGGGCACAACCCGCAGACCTTCAGAAGTGCAACATGTGGAAAGGTCCAAGATAGGAGGTTGCAATTCCACTTAGAAGGGGGAAGGAAATAATCAGAGTAGGCAGAGAGAGGGAGGGGTCTGGGAGGGGGATGGGAGGAGTAGGGGAGGAAGAGAGCAGGATCAGGT
Source organism: Rattus norvegicus (assembly GCF_021556685.1). Lineage (NCBI taxonomy): Eukaryota > Metazoa > Chordata > Mammalia > Rodentia > Muridae > Rattus > Rattus norvegicus. The sequence goes on from NC_141539.1 coordinate 60,209,137, forward strand.
GTTGGGACTTCAGAGAAGCCCAGAGGGCCAAGAAAATGAATGGAGATAAGCAGCATGGAGGTTGAGGGGAGACCCTCTAGAAAGTACCAGAGACCCAGGAGTTGAGAGACTCTAAGGACTCCATGTGGTGACCTTAGCCAAAATGCCCAACACTGGGGAGAGGGAACTCAAAGATCCCATATACAGTAGATAGACAGGGCCTCAAGCAAAGGGATGATGGTTACTAAGCCACAGTCAAAATTTCTGACACAGAACTATTCTTGTCTAACTGAACTGCAAGGGCAAAAATAGAGAAGAGACTGAGAGAAAGGTGGTCCAATGATTGACACAACTTGGGATCCATCTCATGGGAGGGCTCCAAGGCCTGACAACATTACTGATGCTATAATATATGAGGCTGGCATGGCTGTCCCCTGATAAGTCCTATCAGCTGCTCACTGAGACAGATGTAGATGATTGCACCCAACCATTGAACTGAAGTCAGAGACTCCTGTGGTTGTATTAGGGGAAGGATTGAAGATGCTGAAGGGAAAAGCACCCCCAAGGAAGACCAGAAGTCTCAACTAGCCCAGATCCCATGGAGCTTCCAGAGACTGAGCCACAAACTAGGAGCATGCTTGGACCACTCGGAGGCCCCTGTGACAAATCTAGCAGAGGTTTCCTGGTCAGGCCTTAGTGGGAGAAGATATGCCTAATGCTCTAGAGACTTGTGGCTCCAGGGAAAGGAGGATTCAGGTGGGGAGAACACCTGCTCAGAGGCAATGAGCAAGAGGGTGAACCAATAGGGGAAGCAAAGGCAGAAAGGTAAATACTAAAAACAATGAATTTATAGAATTCGCAAGCAAATGGATGGACCTAGAAAATATCATCCTGAGTGAGGTAACCCAGTCAGAAAAGAACACACGTGGAATGTACTGACTGATAAGTGGACATTAGGATAAAAGGTCAGAATACCCACAACACAACTCACAGACCATACAAAGTGCAAGAAGAAGGAAGACCAAAATGTGGATGCCTCAGTCCTACTTAGAAGAGGGGACAAAATAATCATGGGAGGTAGAGGGAGAGAGGGAGCTGGGAGTGAGAGAAGAGTAGGAGGGAGAAAGGGGGACAGGGTCAGGTGTTGGGGGAGATAGATGGCAGGGGGGCTGGAGAAGGATTAAGGATCAGGAAATTGAAAGGAGGTGTGTAGCAGTGGGGAATGGGGAACTGGGGATAGTCACTAGAAAGTTCCAGATGCCAGGAAAGCCAAAGGCTTCCAGGATCCAACAGGGATGACATTAGCTGAAATACCCAACAGAGAGGAGAGAGAACCTATAGAGACTATGTCCAGAAGCTAGGCACTGCCCTACCCATCTCAATAAGTATTAACCCTGAAATGTAAATAAATAATAATAATTAAAACAATTCAAGGTCTAGATATAAGTTCACCAGTAACTTGAGTAAGTGGTTTTCAAACACTGAATCAGAAGTTTAGTGAATAAAATTCAGTTTTTTTCACCTTTTAGAGATAAAATATACAGCTATTAAAATGCAAAGTAATAGTAAAAAATCCATGTATAACATACAAAATTTAACTTAAGACTTTCCATTGGCCTAAGGTAAAATTTAAAAACACAAAGGTTTTTATAACATAGAAAAATTATTTCCATAGTTATTTAGCTGTCACCAAAAGTACTGTTTGTAAAACCAAAATGTGACAGTTTTCACTGTATCAGTTCTACCCACCTGTGATTCTACAGACTGTGATAAAAGACTATAAGAACAAGACTTAAATTAGGAGAAGATAGAATGAAACTCTATAATACTTTTCTCTAAAACAAAAATTTAAAAAATAAATAACAATGAACCATAAAAGAATAATAAAAAGGTTAAGGAAAAACTTGAACTATTAGTCTACCAATAAAAAATGATAAGGATGACATAAAACATAAAAGAAAAACCTCTCACACCATTATCGAGTAGATTGTGAATGAAGATCAATTGTGATAATACCTATTTGAAATACTGAAGTCAAGAAGACTTGACTTCCCAAGTGTGAGCTGAGCAAAGACAACACCAATGAACATTCTAGAATAGACAGGGAATAATCCCATCAGGCCTCAACCCTAAACAAGGAACTGCAGACAACTGAAGAAAGTTGGGATTGGGACAGATGACTTTTCCCAGGGAGGAATACACCCATCAGTCTTCCAATGCTACTGTTAAGCCCTGAAAGCATACAAGCATTATAAGAACTAAAAAGGCTATATTTAGTAATGTATATGTGCATGCACATACATGTCTGCATGCAATGACAGTGAAAAAAGAGATTATGAATTTGATGGAGACTGGAGAGGGGAACAGGGGAGGGTTTGGAGGGAGTAGAGGGAAAGGAGAAATGTTGTAATTATATTTCAATCTCAAAAATAAAATTAAAAACTGGCAATGCAATATTATCCTGGTATATGCCATCCCTGTCACATAGTAGATTCTTACAGATATTATAAATATATATAAAAAACCAATTACATCAAACGCATAGCTAGAGATACAGGGGAAGAGGGTCTTTTCAACATAGCAGGTAGGATTATAACATAGTGTTTAAATCATTATTTCATGGCCCTAGAAAAGCAAAAGAGAACATTTCCCATACTTTTTGGCTTGACCACAGTTATGCATTTTCCTTAGAGAAACAACTGGCCAACTAGTTGTTCTTGAGAAACCATCATACTTAAGGAAGCAGCTTCAGAGCTCCTGAACTCTCCCTCACTGAAGGACTGAGATTAATGACATTAACACTGGAGCTGGTTCCCCTGGACATTCTGAAGCATGGCTGAGTTTTCCTTCTGCTGCTCTGCTGCTGGCCAGTTGGGACATTGATCTTCAGCACTGGTTTCTGCCTGACCTTTTATACACATTCCTTATTCACACAGTGAAAGAAACAGCCAAGGTTTAGTAATGTTTAGTAATATTATGAAAATAGTTTCTCAGTTCACTCAAACGTTTTGGGGGAGAATCCTACAGGAGTTGTTTGCAAGTTTAACTCGAGAGCTATCGGAAATGCTGACATGGTTGAAAGATGTAAAAAATGTGATTCTGGTGAGACATGAAATATAGAGGAAAGAGAGATGGGTTTAAAACACCAGGGAAAATTTAAAAGCCGTGCAAGTAAACTCTACATCAAATAGGAAACCATCTAAAGTATGACATGATTTTAAACTGTTGAAAGGAATCTCAAACAGCAATGCAGGCACAGCATTCCTTACATAGCCAAGGTTCCTAATACTGGAAAAGACACATAATCTTTATGTCTTTTGGTCACAAGGGAACAATAGTTACTTAGCCATTTAACTCAGACCCTGCTTGTTTATTTTTAAACTTTAAACTATACCAATCATATAAGAATTGATGCATGAGTCACACATTGGCATTTTCTTTGTGACACCATGGTTATTATGGGACATAGGACTGGGAATCAACAGAAAAGGTGATAGCAAAAAGAAGGCTCATAATAGGAGGATGGAAACGATGCCCTTGAAAGCAAGGAGTACAGATTACTTAACCACTGCATAAAAATTTGAAGTTATAATGATAATAATAATAATAATATAATTAGTAGTAGTAGTTGTAGTCATAGTTGTAGTAGTAGTAGTAGTAGTAAGTAGTAATGTAGTATAAAAACAGCAATTATAGAAGTGCATGTAGAAGGAATGGGCCACATCAATAGCTTCCAGCATGGTTGCTTACCAGTTAACTATGTGAAGTAAGAAGTAGAGTACATAAACAATGCCAGTCATAAGAAAACTGATACTCATGGATAAAACCAATAGCAGAGTTTAAAATAGTTTTAAATAAGGATGGCAAGTTATGTCAACTTGATACAAGCTAGTATGATCTGAAAGGAGCAAACCTCAATTGATAAAATGCCTCCATAATATCCAGCTGTAGGGTGTTTTTTTTAATTAGTCATTGATGTGGGAGAACCCCGCCCACTGTGGGTGTGGCCATCCCTGAGTCACTTGTCCTGCATTCTATAAACAGGCTGAGGAGCCTACATGGAACAAGCCAGTAAGCAGCACTTTACCAAGGCTTCTGCATCAGCTCCTCACTCCAGGATCCTGCCCAGTGTGAGTTCCCACCCTTACTTCCTTCAGTGATGGAATAAGCATAAGCCTTATCCTCACCAACTTGCTTTTGGTCATGGTATTTCATCACAGCAATACTAACCCTAATTAAGACAGAGGTTGTTCTGTTGCTGGGAAATGGGACTGAGATAAGGGTGGAGAATAGAACATTTGAATATTGATCACATGAAGTATTTTTCTCAAAATTAAGTTAGGTTGGTAATATTAAAATATTAATATAGAGAATGTGTTTCATCATCTCCATCATTTGTTTTAATTTATTTGTGCTTTATGTTATGTGGTTAATATAAATCCTAATAGAAATTATATGATTAATATATTGTATAAATACAATTCATAAGTTATATCAACAAGTATTTCATTAATATATAAATTGTTATTGATTCATATTGACACCATAAAACTTTCATATTTTATATACTTTATTGACTTTGTCACTATTAACCTTGTCTATATGATAGTCACTATACTAGGACTATCATATGCTAGTTTTAAGATATATTGAATAAATATATAACTACCATGATACTATAAAGTCGAAGAGTAATGTGAATCCCCCATGTCATTTCTGATTCAATAATGATCCTCTTTTTTCCTTTTGCGAGTCAAAGAATTCTAGAAAGTAAGTAGATTCATTTCAAGAAAAATAAGAGAGCAAAATATAGTGATCATGACCAATCTTTACTTCCTGAACCTTTTTACTTGACTTTTGGGACCATGAGAATGAAACATTTGGGTCACAAATATCATTTTGTGGTCCTTGTCATGAAAATGAGAGGATATCAAGAATCATTTATCACATCGGGAAAAAAATCTTTGAAAGAAAATTATTTTACTTAAAATATAAAAGCAATCCAGTGAAAGAATCCTGGGTATATCAACCACACCTACAGCAGGGCAAATGCTCAAGACAGTTGACCAGCACAAAATAGACTATGTTTTATGTTTGTGCTTTCTTTTTATTTATGAAGAAATACTATGAAGTTCCATGGGGAGCAGAGTCCAGAGTTTAGGGAGGGCAAAGAATATGGACAAAATATATTGTGTGAAAAAGTTTCTGCACATTTAAACATTCGGGACTGTACCAGAACCAGTATATTATTTGAAATTGTGTTGGCAAGGTATTACACGAAACAGTCAGCCCATAGTGGATGGTGCCACTCTTGGTCAAGCAATCATACAACAAAAGGAGGTCAAGGGGATACAGATCGGTAAAGAAGAAGTCAAAATATCACTATTTGCAGATGATATGATAGTATATTTAAGTGATCCCAAAAGTTCCACCAGAGAACTACTAAAGCTGATTAACAACTTCAGCAAAGTGGCTGGGTATAAAATTAACTCAAATAAATCAGTAGCCTTCCTCTACACAAAAGAGAAACAAGCCGAGAAAGAAATTAGGGAAACGACACCCTTCATAATAGATCCAAATAATATAAAGTACCTTGGTGTGACTTTAACCAAGCAAGTAAAAGATCTGTACAAAAAGAACTTCAAGACTCTGAAGAAAGAAATTGAAGAAGACCTCAGAAGATGGAAAGATCTCCCATGCTCAGGGATTGGCAGGATTAATATAGTAAAAATGGCCATTCTACCAAAAGCGATCTACAGATTCAATGCAATGCCCATCAAAATACCAATCCAATTCTTCAAAGAGTTAGACAGAACAATTTCCAAATTCATCTGGAATAACAAAAAACCCAGGATAGCTAAACAACTATCCTCAACAATAAAAGGACTTCAGGGGGAATCACTATCCCTGAACTCAAGCAGTATTACAGAGCAATAGTGATAAAAACTGCATGGTATTGGTACAGAGACAGACAGATAGACCAATGGAACAGAATTGAAGACCCAGAAATGAACCAACACACCTAAGGACACTTGATTTTTGACAAAGGTGCCAAAACCATCCAATGGAAAAAAGATAGCATTTTCAGCAAATGGTGCTGGTTCAACTGGAGGTCAACATGTAGAAGAATGCAGATCGATCCATGCTTATCACCCTGTAAAAGCTTAAGTCCAAGTGGATCAAGGACTTCCACATCAAACCAGATACACTCAAACTAATAGAAGAAAAACTAGGGAAGCATCTGGAACACATGGGCACTGGAAAAAATTTCCTGAACAAAACACCAATGGCTTATGCTCTAAGATCAAGAATCGACAAATGGGAATTCATAAAACTGCAAAGCTTCTGTAAGGCAAAGGACACTGTAGTTAGGACAAAACGGCAACCAACAGATTGGGAAAATATCTTTACCAATCCTACAACAGATAGAGGACTTATATCCAAAATATACAAAGAAATCAAGAAGTTAGACCGCAGGGAGACAAATAACCCTATTAAAAATGGGGTTCAGAGCTAAACAAAGAATTCACAGCTGCGGAATGCCGAATGACTGAGAAACACCTAAAGAAATGTTCAACATCTTTAGTCATAAGGGAAATTCAAATCAAAACAACCCTGAGATTTCACCTCACACCAGTGAGAATGGCTAAGATCAAAAACTCAGGTGACAGCAAATGCTGGCGAGGATGCGGAGAAAGAGGAACACTCCTCCATTGTTGGTGGGATTTCAGGCTGGTACAACCATTCTGGAAATCAGTCTGGAGGTTCCTCAGAAAATTGGACATTGAACTGCCTGACGATGCCCAGCTTTGGGCATATACCCAAAAGATGTCCCAACATATAAAAAAGACACGTGCTCCACTATGCTCATAGCAGCCTTATTTATAATAGCCAGAAGCTGGAAAGAACCCAGATGCCCTTCAACAGAGGAATGGATACAGAAAATGTGGTACATCTACACAATGGAATATTACTCAGCTATCAAAAACAATGACTTTATGAAATTCGTAGGCAAATGGTTGGAACTGGAAAATATCATCCTGAGTGAGGTAACCCAATCACAGAAAAACACACATGGTATGCACTCACTGATAAGTAGCTATTAGCTCAAATGCTTGAATTACTCTAGATGCCTAGAACAAATGAAACTCAAGACGGATGATCAAAATGTGAATGCTTCACTCCTTCTTTAAAAGGGGAACAAGAATACCCTTGGCAGGGAATATAGAGGCAAAGATTAAAACAGACACAGAAGGAACACCCATTCAGAGCCTGCCCCACATGTGGACCATACATATACAGCCACCCAATTAGACAAGATGGATGAAGCAAAGAAGTGCAGACCGACAGGAGCCGGATGTAGATCGCTCCTGAGAGACACAGCCAGAATACAGCAAATACAGAGGCGAATGCCAGCAGCAAACCACTGAACTGAGAACGGGACCCCAGTTGAGGGAATCAGAGAAAGAACTGGAAGAGCTTGAAGGAGCTCGAGACCCCTTATGAACAACAATGCCAAGAAACCAGAGCTTCCAGGAACTAAGCCACTACCTAAAGACTATACATGGACTGACCCTGGACTCTGACCTCATAGGTAGCAATGAATATTCTAGTAAGATCACCAGTGGAAGGGGAAGCCCTTGGTCCTGCTAAGACTGAACCCCCAGTGAACATGATTGTTCGGGGGAGAGCGGCAGTGGGGGGAGTATGGAGAGGGGAACACCCATAAAGAAGGGGAGGGGGTGGGATTAAGGGGATGTGTGCCGGGAAACCGGGAAAGGGAATAACACTCGAAATGTAAAGAAGAAATACTCAAATTAATTAAAAAAAGATTTTAATCACTTCTTTTAGTAGAAATGTTTGTAATGTTCTAGTGGAGCTACTTTGTAGAAGTATTAAGATATTCTTTCTTCCCACAGGAATAAGAGTATATCTCTGCAGCTTTTTTACATATGGAAAATTTATTGATACATTATATACATATGGAAGTGAAACATGATAAGCAATCCTAATGTCAACACGTAACTTCTATTAAAATATTTTTCTGAAAACAAAAAAAAAAAACAGGGTAAGCAGCCAAGGGTAGGCAATGAGCATTGTCCTTTCAGGTTTTTCTGCTTCAGTTCCTTTCATGACCTCCTTCAATAATCAGTTGTGACCTGAGACCTGAGAGTTAAACATACAACACACACACACACACACACACACACACACACACACACACACTTTTTATTTTCTCTTTGATTTTATAACTGTCATAAAAAGAAACTAACTAGTACCAGATAATGGGTTGTTTTGGGGGGGAATTATGCATGGATTTTAGGTCCTTGGGCCAGAAAATGCTGCTGAGTGTTCAGAGTTTAAGAGCTGTTGTGGGAGTCTGAGAGACATGGATGATAGAGGCTTCACGAGGAAGCAAAGACTGCACCAGGGCTCTTCATGCTATATTATGGATTAATAATCTGTGGAACTGAAACGCTTTTTTTTAATTGGACAATTAATGCTGTTTAGTTGGCGCTAAAGAATCAACTGTGGTTAATGAGGGACCAGTACCATAGAGGCAAAATGCTCAAGGACAACTCACACACACACACACACACACACACACACACACACACACACACACACTAATGATGGTACAGGGCAGGGCAAGGCTCTATATCAAGATGGCCACTGACCTTGGTTAACATATAATTGTCTCCCACTATATAGCACTGGGTAAAAGCACCTTTTATTCACCTGAAGTAATTGTCATGTCTTAAAGACTTACTGATGAATAAATTCCCCCTTCCTAGTTCTTTCTGAACTCTGGATGGCTGGCTTACCTCTGATGTTCTGGATCAAACTCCTCTCCAAGCTGACTGATTCAACCAGGCTTCTCTCAGATTCTCTCTAAATTGTTCTACTTGACCACAAATTAACTTTGACAAATTTTCTCATCCTCTGGTGCCAAGGTTCAGTCTCTGCCTAGAAAGGGGTTAGCATGAGAACAAATGACTCAAAGTCAAAGAATAGATCCAAGGTGAAGACCTATTTTCTGCTTGGTACAGTTTTCCAGTTTACTTCTCTCTGTTTTGCTTTATTTCTGGAGATCTCTCTGTCTATATTCTGATTATTTACTCTTCTAAGAGATCTCTCTGTCCATGGCCTGTTTGGTTGTGTCAGTTCTCCAAGCAGTTCTATTTATCCTAACTATTTCTCTGAATAGCTCATCTCCTGCAGAACTCAGGTCCAGTCTTTTATTTTACTTATAAGTCCAGTCATTTACTTGTGGTTTCCTTTGATTAATAATCAGCATCCTATGACCCCAGTTCTTTGATTCTTAGGAGACAGCAGTTATGCATTTTTTCCTAAATATTTCAAAAGACTTTAGAGAACTGTGTGTCTTTGTTAAGCACAGACAATAAACAAGCTGGCTGGGACTCTGCCCTGAAAGGTTAAGCCTGGACCTAACCTTGCTCTACCCTAGGAAGACCTTGACCTCAGGAATCCATCTGCCTTTGTAAGCATAAACAAACACTTAGCTGGGTGGGATCTCTTGTGATCACCACTCCCTACATCTCTTTATCTCCTTCCTTAGTAATTTTCTACTAAGCTGGCTCCCAGCACAGCTGGTCTTGTTCTTTTAGATTCATGAAGCCCCTCATAATAATTTATATTGCATCCTTATTTTTGCATAGTTGAGAAATTATGTATTTTCAAACTCTTATGTTTAAAGCTGTTTTCCATAGCCTTAAGGGCTGTCCTGAAGGTCCCAGTTTTCATCATTTTGCTGAAACAGTGCCACACTTTCAATTATCATGGAGTCATTAATGTTAACAGGGAGGACAGTCCTCTGAATGGAAGAGTCTTCCCATGCTGTGGGTCCAGAAACTACGAACATTATTGCCCAAACAAGCCCAAACAGCAGCCATCAACAGTCACTGAGGCTCATACCGGATCCTGTTCCAGGGATAAGAACCATGTACCTCTGTCCCTACCAAGGCCATGCTAGGCTTGGCATTCTGGCCATTCTTATTCTCTGGCTTCCACTGCCTCTACTGACCTGCACTGAAGTGCATGAACTCACAAATGAACTCAACTCCATTACACTCTACTCACTGCATTGACTCCCAAATCACTGATCAGAATGCACCTCTCCTCACTCAACTATTTTCAAATAGATTTCCTGTTCAAACATGGCTGCTCCTTCTACAAACTTCTTGCAAACATTATTTGAAATTAGTGATATTACTAAGGGCATGTCTGTATTCCAGACAGAGGGCTTAAAATTCTTCTCCAGTATTCTTTTTGATGACATAAAATCTAGATTGAGAGTCACAGAGTGTAGCTGAGGCTTCTCACTGGGGGGAGTCAGGAAAAGGCCCTTGGTGAAGGGGCAGATTTGGTTGCAGTGAAGATGACAGGATTAAAGGAGCCATGAGGAGAAACAAACTTACCATTTGTAGAGAGTTTGAAGTCCTTAGAAATGTACAATTCAAGGTGGGTAAGGTACAGAGAATGAGCTATTGAGAAACATTCCTCTGTGGTATGTGTGTCAGCTCTTACCTCCAGGTCTCTTTCTTGGATTCCTTCCATGATGGACTGTCACTGGACAATAAAATAAATCATTTCCTTGCCAACTTAATTTGGTCAGTGTTTTACACCAGTAACAGGAAAGCTAACTAGAGCAGAAATGTACATCTGGCCAGCCATGGGCCCTATTGGTGTCTTTATGCTCATGTGTGCCACTTATAACTGGATTTTAGGTTCTCTGTGGTAGTGAAGTGTTGTAGGTTTTATTCTCTGAATTAGCGGACTTTGATTTCACTTTAAGGAAATAGCTCTTTGTCTGATATTTGAACTGTTCTCTAAAAGAATGACAATGACTATTGATTTTGTGTGCCTTATTCTGCAGTAAGAACTCTTAGAAGTTGAAGTATAGCAACAACACTTATCATATTTAACACTTAAAACACTACAGACAATGACCATGCATTTTGTCATGTAGCACAATAAGGAAGAACATTACGCTAGAACTTGACTTAAAGTTAACTTTGAAACTTTACCAAACAATATGGCTCCATTCTGATGACACAAGCAGAATACATTCTACTTTCTTTTCAATATCAATATTCCTCATTCATACCCACTCTAACCCTGGTATACACATGCACAAAAGAAACCAAGTAAAACAACATCTAGCCCATAGTTCCACCAAATGTAGATTTTGGTTTGCCATATTCTGCATCAAGTCTGTGTGTTCTGTTTGGTAACAAGACACATAAGAAGCACCATATACATCCTTAAAAATAGAGCAGTTTCAGTTTGTAGACTAATTATCCCGGAAAGACAGTAGCTTCTAGAATGCTTTCTCCTTTTGCTACATTATATTAATATTTATTATTATTAATATTAATATTAATATTTCAAGATAATATGGCATGATAAAAATAAACTATACTGGCTGATCTCTGACTAGTACTTTAAACCCAATAAGTAGATGTTTATTTCACATTATCCTGTGTACACATTTTTATCTGGGGCTTTATGTGTTATATTTAGTTCAGATCCAATACCTAGAGAACCAAACTGATGTATCAGAGAGGTTGTTTTAAAGCCCAGATGGGCTGGTACAAGAGAAGGGAGGTGAGACTGGATCTGATTTCAGGGGTGGGATAAATATCCTGTCTGTCATGCCAGTGAAGTTTGTCAGGAAATTTAAATTCTTTTATAGCATTTCCTATATATTTAGCAAATATGGCATAAGTTGAGATTAGTTAATACATATATACATAGTTATACATATATATGGTCTAGAAATTAGAACAAATTCCCAGTTAGGCAAAACAGAGCAATTCACTGAGAAGCTGAGAGAAGCCAGATTGAATCTATGATCTAGGAGAGGGTTTGAGCCATAAGAGCTGAGTTGAACCAGATAGCAAAAGTTTCAGAAAGAACTAGAAAGAATGAGCTTATTCAGCACTAAGCCTCTGAGGTGACAATTGTATCTACAAAATAAAATTGACTTTACATGTAGTATATTTGCATTATTTTGAAAGTATTGAGAAAGTACTGCAACCATGTGACTTTACCATGTCTCTGGGAGGAAGGTCTTCTACTATTTTGAAGAATCCTCATGATATAGCAGTTTCAGCAGCATTTTGTTTATTTGCTTTAATTACTTTAGTTAAATTAAACAATACTCAGATAATCTATTTCATTCCTCTAAGGGAGGTTGATCAGAGTTTGCAGTCTTGTTACCATGGTAATCATATAAGCTTTCAGAAATTCCTGAGTTTAAGTGAGGAACAAGAATTCTGACTTAGTAACGGCAGCAGTAGCATAGTAGGTCATTATAGGGCAAAGCCACATCACTGAGGATTGTAGCAGCAGGATTTATTGCATAGAATACTAAAGAAATAACAATCTTTCCAAACAAAACTTCTGAATTAACTAAGCTGATTTTAGATAGAATGAAGAGATGATACTTGAAGTAATAATTAAAATAGACAAGAATACATCATGTTGGTAATAATGAACTGAAGTCCTATGTTTTTCATTTTTTCCCCATTGGGACAACTAGCAGTGTCATCTGAGGCATCCCCTCTGGACTGACTCTTTCTAGCTGCCATTATTCCCACGAGGACAGTAATATTTGTGTGTCTACAGACAATTTTCCTCAAGATGTGCTACTGTCTAGTTGAGGAAATATTTCTTTTTCACTTGTTATATGATCTATTACCTTTTAAAAATTACACATGTCATTTTAATAATTACACATTATATCAGTATACCCAATGAAAGTCATGAAACAGAGTGAAATAGTGATGCTTATTGAACAATAATATTGGAAGAATCAGTGCAGATCCAGGAGTGAGTTTGGCATATGTTATAGCCTGAACCTTTGTGGTCACTCATCCAATCTCAGGCTGAATCAATAATCGTGAAGAGGATAGTAGAAAGATAGATTCCTTGGAAGATGACTGGGTTATGAGGTCCAACCTAAAAGAGTTTGATTAACAACCTTATTAAATAGTTTCCAGAGGCCTTTTTAGATTCTTTCATTGTATGAGAACATAGGGAAAAGACAACCACTGGAAAACTAACACACATGTGTTTACCAGATACTAAATCTTCTGCAAGTTTATCTTGGATTTTTAGCTTCCAGAACCTTGATAAATAGATCACTGTTGTGATAAGACTCATAGTATGTTTTATGGTTCTAGAAGCCATGATAAACTAGAACACTTTGCTGGCTGTTACATCCTATGCTGATGATAGAGCTCTGCCATATATGTGATTCTAAGCTACCCTTTAAACCATATGAAAGAGGAAATGGGATTAAATTGGTGAATTATATAAATATCAAAATAAAAACTATTAGTTTGAGAAAGTACATTATTGTTGTTCCTGAGTCTAGAGATATTATAACATATATCCTAAATTGAGATGACCTGAAACAGCCTATATTATACTAGGAATCTCTTTACAAACCAATTGTTTTGACAGGTTTTTTTTTCATGTATAACACAGGGCTTTTGTCACATAATCTATGTATCTATCACTCCAAGTAACATAAATTCATTAACACTGCATGTAGATATCTAGAATATACAAAATCTCAAAAAGAAACACAAGAAAACAAAGCAGTTTAAATATGGGATAACAAAAAAAAAGCATTCTCAAAAGATAAAATACAAATAATTGTGAGACATTTAACAAGTATTTAGCATTGAGATAATGCAAATTAGTACTACTTTCAGATTTCATTTTAGTGTAGTAAGAAAGGCCAAGAACAAGAAAACAAATGAAAACTCATGCTGACAAAAACGTGGGGTAAGAGAGACAGTCATCCATTGCTAGTGGGTGTCAAATTTTATACAGCCACTATGGAAATCACTGTGCTGGTTCATCAAAAAGCTGAAAATAGATTTTTCACAAGAGTCAACTATACTACTCTTAAGCATATACACAAAGATAACAACATCTTACTACAAGATAACTTGGTCATCAATGGCCCATCACTGCTCTATTCCTAATAGCCCAGAAATTAGAAACTGCTTAGATACCCTTCAAGTGATTAATGGATAATGAGGATTTGGTACATTTACAAAATGGAATATTACCCATGTAGTAAGAAAAATGAAATTAAGAAATTTGCAGGTAAATGGACATAGGTAGAAATAAACATCCTGAGTGAGGTAACCCATATTAAAAAAGGCAATCATTTCAGTTTTTCTATTATATAGAAATATTCATTTTTAATCTGCAATTATTTGCATTTTATTTACAATTCTTACAATAGATAATACAATAATTACTACTTGACCAGGGGTAAGGAGAGGCACTTTTTTTTCTACAGCTCTTTTATTTTAGTTTTTCTCTTTTTTTAATGTTTTTTTTTAATTTACATTTCAAATGTTATCCCCTTTCCTGGTTTCCTCTCCATAAACTCCCTATCCCATTCTCCCTCCCTCTTCTTTTATGAGGTTGTTTCCCCACCCAACTACCCACCCCTTCCCGCCTCCCCGCCCTGACATTCCCCTATACTGGGGTGGGGTTTTCCAGCCTTGGCAGGACCAATGGCATCTCCTCCCATTGGTGGCCACCAAGGCCATTCTCTGTTACATATGCAGCTTGAGTCATGGGTCTGTCTATGTCTTTGGGTAGTGGTTTAGTCCCTGGGAGCTCTGGTTCTTTGGTATTGTTGTTCTTATGGGGTTGCAAACCCCTTCAGTTCCTTCAGTCCTTTCTCTAACTCCTCCTCCAATGGGGACCCCATTCTCAGTTCAATCTTTGGCTGTGAGCATCTGCCTCTATATTTGTCATGCTCAGGCAGAGCCTCTCAGGAGACAACTATATCAGGCTCCTGTCAGCATGCACTTCTTGGCTTCATCAATATTGTCAAGTTTTGGTGACTGTATGTATATGGGTTTGATTCCCAAGTGGGAGAGGCTCTGAATGGCCATTCCTTTAGTCTCTGCTCCAAACTTTGTCTCCATATCTTCTCCTATAAATATTTTTGTTCCCCCTTTAAAGTAGAACTGAAGCATCCACACTTTGGTCATCCTTCAAAGCATTTCTAATAGTGCTATAAAAGGATAAGTGGAAAATTAGAGTAAAGAGATTAACTGAAAAGGGGAATAAGGGGGCAGAGTAGATGAGAGAATACTGGAGAGCTAAATAACACTAAAGGTCATTTTGAAAAGCTGTGTAAAACTTCTGTTGTAGAAGTTTCACATATATATGGAATTTAAATGCAGTTATTGTATGATAGGAAGACAATCAATACTCCAACTAGACATGATAAGCTACCAAATTATATCTCTAGTATCTGGAATAGGCTACATCTTTTAAAGTTCTTAGCCATAAGGCTCCTGTCTGCAGCCCAAACATTACATGCTGTTTCCAATGGTAAAGATTACTTCCACAGTCTAATGATAACACTCTATTCCTCAAGACATCACATATTAATGTCATTGAATGTAGATAAATGTAGCTGATATTTAAGTAGAAGCTTCACCTGTGATGACTATTCTTCAAGGTACTGGAGAGTACTCTATTACGTTATTGAAGGAGAAGAGTAATCATTCGTATCTCACAGCTACAAATCCTGTGACCTACAAGAAAGAAAAAATGTAATGTCACAAGATCAGTGGGAATGTCATGAAAATAGCCAATCATGCTTTGACTATGATAAAAGACTACTCCATGAGATGGAATCCATAACTGACACTGACTCATTTTATGGTATTTTTCTTCATCTTTAATCTATTTTTTATAGTCTAGTCATTATCACCTTCCCAATCCTCCCTCCAAAAGTTCCTCATTCCATTCCTTTTACACTGCCCCACCCCCTGTCTCCAAGAGGATGTCCCTTCTCCACCCCATCTTACCCCACCCCACTCCATCCCACCCCACCCACGCCATGTCTTCCCACTCCCTGTTGCCTCAAGTCTCCAAGCATTAGATGCCTTTTCTCTCACTGAGGCCAGACCAGGCAGTCCTGGTGACTCAGTGTCTGAGAGATCGGTCCAAGTTAATTGATATTGCTGGTCTTCCTATGAGCTCGTTCTCTTCCTCAACTTCTTCAGCCTTCCCCTAATTCAACCATAGGGGTCCTCCACGTCAGTCCATTGAGTGGGTGTAAGTATCTGCCTCTGTCTCAGTCAGCTGCTTGTTGGGCCTCTCAGAGGGCAGTCATGCTAGTCTCCTGTCTCAACCACACCATTGACTACAAAGAGAAAATGAACACAAGGTTGAGAGGGTGGCTGGGGAGGAATTAGGGAAGGGAAAAGAACATGATCAAAATATACTGTTAGAAAATTTTCAAATATGTATTTAAATATATATCTTAAATAAACACAAAGTAATAAGTTTTCTTATAGCTTTTACAAACGTCTTTACATCCACAAAGACTAGCAGGGCAAGATACTTCAAGGTTGCAAGAGTGGTGCTTAAATTCAAAGGCAACAAATCATCATCTAATTAGACTGGAGGCCCTCACAATAGGAAGGACATTATGTCTGGTACTATAAAACAACTTGCTTGGTATTGTTGTTGAGATTATGGCCTCTTGAAGAAAACCAATTTTGGGAACTTTTCTTAACCAGCACAACTTATAATACGCACTTCTAAGCATTTTTCTTTATTCCTACAGATAAGTATAACTCACAAATCACAAAGAAATATCTTTTGGTAGCAGACAAAGACTGTCACAGAAGTCTAGAAGTGGTTGAAATACAGAGAACTTCAAAGGTTCAACATCGACTGACACATGCATCTCTTCTTGGGAACATTATCAAAAAGGAAGCAGAAAGTCTTAAGAGCCAGAGGAGCAAAATATCTGCTGTGAGAATGTCTTCCGTACAGGAGAGAAAAATTTACCCATGAAATCTCAACTATATGGTCACCTAAATAAGACATAGACACCAAAACACCAGTTGTAATGCCAGTGTGAATGGGGGCAATCTAAGGTCCTACTTGTAGTTAAAAAGCTATATGAAAATAGTGGCTAAGAGAAGGAGAATTATTCTTCTCTAGTGACTAGCTCCTGATAGGTCAGCACCCTCTCTCTCTCTCTCTCTCTCTCTCTCTCTCTCTCTCTCTCTCTGGCTCTCTCACTCTCTGGCTTTCTCTGGCTCTGGCTCTCTCTGGCTCTCTCTCTCCCTCTCTGTCTGGCTATCTGGCTGTCTGGCGCGCTCTCTCTCTCTATATATATATATGGAGAGAGAGAGAGGATATGGAGGATATGGAAGATATATAGGATATATGTGGGGGTACATATCAATAGTATATTATATATATTCTCTCTGTTTTGCCCTCTCTATAATATATATATATATAAATATATATTTATGGGAGTACACATATCAATAATTTAAAAATAAGCCATAAATTGGGTAGAAGTGCATGGGAGAAGTTATAAGAATAGAAAGATGGATAGAAATGATAAAAATATAGTACTCAAAAAATTCTTAATTTAAATTAAAAATAGTAAGTCTACAAAATATCTTTTGAATTTTCCTGAAAGTATTTCATCAGCCCCTTTCAGGATTAGGCGGGAGAATCTGTGAACGCTAGAGCCAGAGATGGTGCCCTTTGTGTGCGCATTATTAAATGTTCGTTGTATATGATATACAGAATGGTATTTGATTTTCCTCAATCTATTCAGTTTCAAGCACAAACCACTCTTTTCTAACATTTTCCCAAAATGATATATATTAGTTACTTCAGCAAAGGTGCTGTTTATGTCCATATTCCTCATTAGATAATTAGGGTCTATGTTGAGTCTAGTGTATCATTAAATATGCATCTTCAGGGAGGTTTTGAAGTACTAGGTAAGCAGTAACTCCTCAGTATGTTTCAACAGAAAATAGTACAGGTTAATGTAGTTATCAAAAGTTTATTTGGTGATGACATCAGATCTTGCAATCCTACAAGCATTGTAATATTAATTTAATATTAAGTTTAAGATTAATTCCAGACCCGCATATGCAGTGTCTAGAATTTTCCAAATTGTTTTGCAAAGAAAATCCTTCCCTTTAGAGAGCGTCTCAAGGGCTATTTCAAGAAATACCCGTGAGATCTCTTGACATTCTTTTATACTGCACTGTGAATTTGAATTAATTCCAAAAATGACTCAAAATCAATCTCATAAAGAGAGAGTTACACACATTCCGACACCAATAGGCATACAGCACTAAGCTGTTCTGTCACTTGGCAACCGTTAAAGCAATGAGGTGCATTAGTTTGATGGGATTTAAAGAAATAACATTGGAAATGCTGTTTGTTCTTTATGCTCTGAACTCAAGTGTATACCATAATTTTATTTAAAATTCATCTTCTACCTGATCTTTTCTACTATATCTTGGGTTGGCCAGGGCCAAAAGTAATAAAATCCGATATAAGAAAATAGGGAGAATAATTAAGAAAGGCTTCCTGTGCTTCTTTAGTCTAAGAGAATGTGTTAATTCTCAGAGATGGGAGACTGTTAGAGACAGTACTAACTAGAGTCTCTAAAAATAGCCTCAAAGTACATAGGAATACAGTAGTGAGGGAAATAAATACTTTCATACGATAACAGTAATATCCTACATAAGTAATGTAGTCAATTACACTAGGAAGAGAAAATGAAAGATGAACGTAAGCCAACACATACCTAGTTTTCAGAAGCATGAGAACCAGTGGAACTCTCTAGCTAGTAGGAAGGTTGAAAACACATTCTTTGTGAAAGGAATTTGGCCATTTCTTAATATTTCAACAAGTTTACCACACTTTATTAAAACATAAGTCAAATATTTTTTCAATTACTTTTACAATGAGATTTATAATCATTGTGAAATTATATATCATGTTAGTATTTTATCTGCAAACAATTGCCCTGCAAAATAAACTTAATGTAACAATAAGTTTAGATTTCAGATTAAAATGAAATTTATTTATATGGACACAGTAAAAGTGACTACAAATAAAATCATGTTTGGCTTATAGCTATAATGTCATATTTTTCTATGCTATTCTTTTATATCTAGTTCTTTATTTTGATTTCTGAACTTGAGATTTATATTTGTAACTGCCTGTGTCTATGTGTGTATAGACAGTCCACATTATACTCAGTCAAATCTCTTACTGTACCCATATCAGTAAAGAACAGCTCTTCTTTCAGTAGATTAAGTCAAATCTTCAAATCACGGTTTTTTTGCCTTTCATGCTCTCTGCCTACCTTGTTAGAGAACTTTCTCTGTTAGAGAACCTTTCTAATTTCACTGCTACTGAATTCACCTTAGAGAAAGTCATCCAGCTAGCCTGGAGACTCATCTTTGCTCCAAAAATCTAGTCTTCATTTATTCAGAGAAAACAAGACTGATCATTTTAACACTCAGGTTGGATCATGTGACTCATGTCATAAACTTCCACTCTTTACTGTTTACTTTACTCTGGGTGATGGTAGCCATTAAGTAAGGAAGCCTCGAGTACTTACACACTGTACACTAGATATTTAGCATTTGCACACACAAAGTCTTGATTGACAGCAGGTATGCTGTCTTCAAAAGGGCTTTTCAGAAGCCCAGACACCTTTCAATTTGATATTATTTTTTAAAAACATCTTGTGGCTTCTAAATTTTAACAAGCTGGACCCCACCCCCCTTTTTTAAAATCATGAATAGAAAGTAATCTCAGCAGCAAGAAAAATACTCTAGAAAGGGATCACAAATGTAAGATTCTCTTTTAAGTATGTGTGTCATGGTAATCCACCTAATGTGGATATGATAATACTCTTACAAAATTCCCTCTTTAATTTCTTCTAAATACCTATAGCTGCCACAAATTCTTTTCATAATAGTGGAAATATGTTTGTCATGGTTGAATAAAAATGCTTCCTTTATGTCCATAGGGAGTGGTACCTTTGGGAGGTGTGGCCTTCTTGGAGTAGGTATCTTTTGGTTGGAGGAAGTGTCACTAGGGAGTGGCCTTTGATATGTTGGTGTGTGTCTCAATCCTCTTCCTGCTGCCTGTGGATCTCCGAGATCTGCCAGATGTGAAAATCCCAGGAACCTTGCCAGCACCTTATCAGCCTGCATGGCACCATGGTTCCTGTTATACGATCAATGGACTAAACTTACGAATTGTAAGTCAACCCAATTAATTGTTTTCCATTATAAGAGTTGCTATGGTCATGGTGTCTCTTCACAGCATTAGAATCCCTAACAAAGACAATGCTGCTCAGATGGCATTATCAGACAAGGTCTACTTAGACTGAGCCTGTAGACTAAATAGGATGGTACAGAGCACTGTCTTGAAAATCTACTTTTCCACACTTGAATAGGTAGGACCTGGAAATGAGGCAGGACCAAGGGAAAGCAAAGATTTCTGTCTTGGAATCCATTCTTGTATCCCTTTGTTAAACCTAATAGAAAGCTTTGACCCTGAGCTGCTTCTCTGGAGCATGGTTTACCCTCTGTACAGAGGAGGATAAAGCCTGTAATCAGTATGGTGCAGGTACTAGGTCTGAAGTGCACCTCAATTGTTGGTTTATTCTCTGCAGATCTATTCTCCTTTTTTCTTCAGTGCTGTTGATCCTATGGGGCTATGCTCTGTAGACGTCCTGCCTGCACTCCTATCTCAATTGTCTTTTAACTCTGCCTAAAATAAATTGCCAAGAAAGCTCAAGTGCATTTTTTTCCTTTTCTTTATCTCCCTTGGATATTGCTTCTGGCACAGACCGAGTTTACTCTAAGGATCATACCTTCTTATAATTTCAGCTTCTACTGGGTTGTAGCAGGACTTGATTTTTGATAGAATAGTCTCTCTGTTATCCCTATAGAATAAGAATTCTTCTAGTTTTCTAGTGACACTTGTCCCTAGGGATTTTTTCCCTTGTCTGTATTTTACTTAATTTCATTTTCTCTGTAAATAAATTTTTGTCTTCAGCTTCCTGTATATTAAATACCTAAGGTGATTTTGCTTAACCTAGTATAAACACACACACACACACACACACACACACACACACACACTTCTGTTGATGCAACAAACAAACAAACAACAGCAAAACGAAGCCTCACTACATAATTACACATTGAACTGAAGAATGTTCTTGATTGTGTTGCTGGCTCCCAGAAGAAGAAGATGGACTCTACTACAAAAATCAGACCATAAGTGTGTGTCTAAATACAGCAACATTATAAAACAGTAACAATTCTCTTTTGTAGGAAAAGATGGTAAGACAAAATACCTGGTGAGAGGGGAGGTCACTGCTTTGATGATAATGCTGACTGTCTACAGTAAGAGATAAAGGGCCGTTGCCATTTCACACTTTACTTATAATAGGTTACGTGTACTTTTATTTTGTCCATATATTAAATTTGTAATTTCATAGTCACATAAAAGGCAGAAAAAACACTCTGCTGTACATAATCACTTTTGTTAAAGTATATATCTATATCTATATATGCTTATATAGATATAGATATATATACATTTTTATAATTCTGCTGTAAGGTTACTTTGAAATGAAATTGGTTCAGTGTTACCAATGCATCAGGAAAGATTTGAACATGCCATCATTGTCTCCATGAGTCTCTCACTGGAAAATCACCAGATAACATTTAGAAATGATAGTCTCCTGATGAAAGAAAACCTACTCAGCTCAGTAGATATATAAAGCATGATCTCACACACACACACAGGCATACACATTTTATAGAACTACTTTATACAAGCACATATACCTTATATCTTCTCATTTCCTTTGTGTTACATGACTGGTACTTCTAGTATCCATACATGGTATTGGAACTTTCTGAGGTTCTGGTGGTTAATCTACTGTCAACTTGGCTGAAATTTGAAGTAATCTTACGGACACACCCCTGGGTATCTCTAGGAAGATATCTCCAGATAGGTTTATACTGGGAGCACAAAGGTCCTTGCACCCATAGATCTCTGGGGAAATCAGGAATGTGAAGTATCTAGGATTGTCTTTTTTGTCTTACCCAAAGATGAGAATTGGAAATAATTAATATTCTGGTGGTGTGCAGTATGTTGGGTCAGCCATATCAAGCTCCCACGACCAAGAATAAAGGTGGCTAGTAATCTAAATGTTCCTTACATTGCCCATACAGCCAGGGGCTTCCCCAAGCTCCCACAACCAGGAACAGAGATACCTAATAGTCTAAACGACTCTCACATTATCTACATAGCCAGAAGTTCCCCCAAACTCCCACAACTGGGACTAGAGGTGGCTAATAACCCTAATGATCTCTACGTTGTTTGTAATGATGAATAAGGATCTAGGCAAGATCCTTCCTTAGGCCCTTAAATTAGTATACGTAGCCTATCTCTACATCCTACCTTCTTGGAGTAAATGATATGTACTTGGAGTTAAGTTTTGATGTAATTGTTCCTCCTTCTGCAGTGAGGATTGTGTTGTACCAGGAAATTTTTCTACAAATTATATTGTGTTTAAGTATATTGACAATATACTTAGTTGCCTAACATCAGACTTCTCAGAGTCTGACAAAGCTAACCTGTACCGAGTTCTTATTCTCATCACTTCATAGTTCCATTTGCTTGCCTGACACCTGCAGGGATGCCCTCAGATTTTGCTCATGAATACCCAAAATGAGTGTGGATGGTACCACCTCATGATTATAGATCTCACATTGAATTAAGACGCAAAACAAGAGGGAGCCAGCTCAGTGCCAGGATTCTTGATTATCTCTGCTTCCCGACTGCAGACACAATAGGACCGTCCATTTCATATTTGCTCTAGTATGGCTGTCCCTCGAGGATATGGTGCTTCAAACCATGATCCAACGCCAACCCACAGTCTTTCCTTAAGTTGCTTGTGTCAGGCACTTTATCAGAGCAACCAGAAAAACGGTGTCAGGTTCCACACAACACTCCTTTTAATATAACCAAAACATGCCATAGTAACTATATCTACTAAGATTCACTTGGACCAATTTCAGGCTATTTAGGCAAGGACAAACATTTCCGGCCACTGTAATCAAATAAGTGCCTCCTAGTTCTCCCGAAAGAGTGCAGTGACTTTAGATCATTCTGTATGCCACAGGTGAGGTCTCATTAAACCGCTAAACAGTTTCTTACGGAGTCCCTTTAAGGACAAGAAGGATGGAGAAATGTAAGCTTCAACTGAAAAGCTAGATGATACAATGAACCTAGTGGCTCTGAGCTGGTGTGCAAAACACCCAGAAGTTTAGTTGCTGAGAGTAGAAATACATCAGTGGGAAGAAGCCAGGCTCTATTACAGAGAAGCAACTAATTATTACACAGACTTCAATACTGCCCAACACTTCAAACACAATTCTGTGAAGAAACAACAAATTCAAAGGCGTTGTGCATTTCAGAGAAAATTTAATTGTGCTCACGTAATCTGACTTTTGGACTTTCACCACTTTATCAGAGTGAACTTTCACCTGTTATAAAACTGGTTTGTTTGCTCTTTTTCCCCTTTCATTTTCCAGGCACAGTTACATACGCTTTTTTTTTTAATTTCTCTTTTTAGTTGTTTACAAGTTGCTTAAGCAATAGGCAAACTGCATTGCTCGCTTGTTTCTTGGAGTCTTCTTTGCCCCTCCCTACTTTCTGCTTCCTGGGGAGTCACCCACTGAACCCTGAACCGATTCTTGCTGCTAGTCTGCTGTGCTTTTGCACACGAACTCCGCTGTTGGCTGAGGTCTCTGTGGGTCTTTGTTCTCAACTCTGACAAGGCTCGCTCTGTGCTACACAGTTTCTTTTCTTGCTCTTCTGCCACAGAACCACAAATATCTCCAGCTGGGAATCAGACAGGGACAGAAATGAGGAACCCAGGAGCCCAAGACAATGTTTCAGTTTCCCAGGGTATGCGAGCGATGTTTTACATGATGAAGCCCAGTGAAACTGCCTTCCAAACAGTTGAAGAGGTGCCTGATTACGTTAAAAAGGTGAGACTATCTTGGAAGAGGCTCTTTTGCTCTTTTATTGCTATATAAACTCAACATATCCCTAAGATTTGTTCAATTTTCTACTTCAAATTATTATAGCCTCATAAAAATCCAATTTCTTACAGTCATAAAGCCAAAGTACAATTTTCAACTGAACTCTGTACAATATCTTCATGTTTGCTTATAAATCCCTTATACATCACTCTGGAATATGAAAGAAAATTCAGTTTTTGAAGATAGTGCCATTACAAGTCTAGCTATTAGAAAGCAATGTCGAATAGTTGTACCACATCAGGAAACTCTGTAACAAATTTGTTTGAAAATGTTGAACTTTTCTACCACGTCCAGGAAGGTATTTCCTCTTTAATTTGGTAGAGTAATTCTGCAGAATAAAGGATACCCAGCTTGGCTCAGTAAAACTCTAACTTCCGAAGTTTGAACTCAAACCATTTTTTTTCTATCATTTTGAGCCTTTGAGGCATTTTGCACTTCTGTTACTTGGCCATGATTGGAAGTGGAAATATCCAGAATTAGAGCCTGAGCAATAATGTTCCCCACCCAGTCTAAGTTGTTCCTACAACACTTACTAGTTCAGACCAGAAATAGGGAAACTATGACATCACTGAGCGTGGTCTTGGGAGCTCAGTTAGAATACTTCCACCTCATTATCACGGTCCACATGAATGAAGCCCATAATTCTTTTGAGATTTGTTATTGCCATTTTTTTTTGTTGAAGAAAAATGTACCAATACTGTCTTCAAAAATTATTTTTATTTAGATTATAGCATCAAACCTAATCCAATATTCAATGATTGATAGTTGAATACTCATTATTATAAAACCACAAATCAAGGCTAAATGGATGAATGAAACTTTGGTGCTGACACAATCTTGGGAAATGACCTTATTTGCTAAGAGTCTCAGACGTTGTTTCTTCCACTTACGTGTCATATTCAGAAGGAGTTTTAGACTGTCTAGTTTGTAAAACTTCTAATCGAAGGTATTTTTAAGGAGTTCTCCCCAAGTGACTGTAACCTGTTCATTGTCAAAAGATAGGTTTTTACATGCTTAACTAATTTTAAAAATATTTAACTGAACCTGAAGTATCTCCTTCCTCATTTTACTTATTTTCTTGGTTTAGTATTGAAAGTTGTACTTATGCTTCTATTTCATCTATAAATTGCATGGCACATTGTGAGCATATCTTTGGTATATGTAAAAAATGCAGAAATTTTCTTGTTCATTGGCTTGGAAATAGCCCAGTAGCATAAATATAGGTACCCTGGAAAGGTGTACCCTTCCCAGATATCAGAGGAATGATCAGAAAATTTGGAGGACTTCATATAGAGCAGAGTAACATCTCTACTATGTACTCTCCTTTCTAGGCAACTCCATTTTTCATCTTCTTGATTCTGCTTGAACTAGTCGTCAGCTGGATTCTCAAGGGAAAACCATCAGGTCGTTTGGATGATATTCTCACTTCTATGTCAGCTGGTGTTGTATCTCGGCTTCCAAAGTGAGTCTCATGGCATAGAATAGAAGATAAAGGAATCCAGGTCTTTCCTTGTGTAAATTAGAGGAAACATCACGTGCATATTTAACACATTTCCCCATAAATTCCTAAAAGTATAGGACCTATTATTATTTAAAATTGTCTTTTTTTTTTAGTACTGACTTTTTCTTTAAAGTTTTAATAGAGAATGCTCAACATCGCTAGTCTTTTTTTTTTATTGGATTTTTTAATTTACATTTTAAATGTTATCGCCTTTCCCCATTTCTCCCCACCCCTGTTTCTGTGAGGGTGCTTCCTCACTCACCCACCCACTCCTCCCACCTCCATGCCCTGATATTCCCCTACACTGGGTCATCGAGCCTTGACAGGACCAAGTGCCTCTCATTCCATTGGTGCCCAACAAGGCCATCCTCTGCTACATATGTGACTGGAACCATAGGTCCATCCCTGTGTTCTCTTGGAATGGTGGTTTAGTCCCTGGGAGCCCCCGGGGGGGGCGGCTGGTTGACTAATATTATGGGATTGCAAACCCCTTCAGCTACTTTAGCCCTTTCTCTAACTCCTCCATCGGGGACCTGTTCTTAGTTCAAAGGCCATCCAGAGACTGCCCCACCTGGGGGATCCATCCACCAAGCCCAGACAATAGTGTAGGTTCCAAGAAGTGCATGTTGACAGGAACCTAATATAACATTACTAGTCTTAATTTTTGAGTTTCCCTGATATTATACATTTTAGCCAAAGTGACTGTTTCACCTTCCTTACAGTAGACCTTGGTCTGAGTTATTATCCAGGTCCCTGCTGAAAACAAGGCTTTGATCCAGCCAAATTTCCACAGATATCTTCCTAGGACCCAGATATTTCTCAGTGTATAATATATGAACAATTGACATTGGTATCCAAATATTTGTATTATAGGCACCAGGAGGAAGCCACTCCCTTTTTCTGTACTTCTCTGGACTTAGAAGTAAAATTCTGTGCACTCAGGGTTTAGTTTATCTGTCCTTTTTGTTGTCTATCTTTTCGTCATCTTTACCCATCATGACACATTTCTGAGGCTCTCTCTGGTGGATTTGGGAAGCTATCAGTGTGTCTGCCTTTAGTTCCTTTGCGGGTCTATGCATAGGCATAACTTCAGGAAAGTTCATCTGTCTCCTATGCCTGAGTTGGGTACCTTTGGTCCTACCCTGACTCTTGTGCTCACTCCAGACACAGAACAATCTTAGGTAGGGCTGAAGGTTCTTCTCTTTCTGTCAATATCCCCCACCACCTCCAATTTTCATGGGCCCTGAAATCAATATTTTTTTTCTCATGTGAGAGTTTTAGTTCACCCTCCAGGAATGATGTCTGGTATAAAACAGATGCTCTAAAATAATATTCTTTATAGTGTCATGTCAATAATTAAACTGGACAAATATAGGACGAACGAACAGTAAATGACCTATGTTATAAAGTGAACAGGAGAAAAGCCCACCAGGCAGACAGAAGAAAGCTTCAGTGTATCAGGATTAACCAGAGCATCAGAGTCAAGACAGAAGTCCCTAAGGGAGCTTAGTTTTGAGCTGGGGAAGAGCATGCTCATTATAGCCTCCCAACCCTCCTTTTTTTAATGTTTGTGGAGCTTCACTTCTGAGCAGAGCTCATCAGTTTGGAATGTTTCTTGGAACCATACAGTGGGAAATCAAGGCGGACTAAAAAATGACATTTAACATGAAATATATCTGGGAAAAGGTGCATGAGCCTGGTATAAATCACATGTTTGGGTAGAAAATAAACCTTAAAAATGTATGTCAACGTGTTATATTGAGTAAATTGGGTCATTAGGTTTATAGTCATAAAATAATGAGCTGAGTAACCACAGCTGTGTCTGCACACTCCAGTCAGAATCGATGAAAGGTAATTCATCGGAATAAGACCCAGACTGACTCAAATAACCATTCAACTCATTGATCAACTCCTCTATCCTGTGGCTTCTTGTCTCAGAAATGAGCATGAGCTCCTCTTCCGCATGTATATACTTAGGTATGAAAAATTCTTTGTTTAAGATAATACAGTTGGTTTCTGCAGCTCATTTTGAGAATTCAATATACTAAGAGTTCTTGGAAATCAATTGATATTTCAGCTGTGAAAATCATTTCATAACGAGGAAGTACTGTATGTGTAGGTGCCATTATGGGTCATGAATTTCAGTGACTTGGAATGGAACATTTTTGTATTTATTGTTTTGTTTTTCAAGAATTTTGGGAGACATCCCATTGAACTAATCCCTCATCCTTTTGCTGTTTTTTTTAAACTTTGAAAGTCTGATTTAGTTGTAGTAAAGTTAGACTATCTCCTTTTAGCATTTAACTCCTAGAAACACTCACTTTATTCTCAGTACAGCATTTCTTCTCAGCATTATTAGAAGTTATACTACTAAGTTAGAACAGAAAAACAGCATTCCATGTATATTTCATTACAAAATCATACCTCAAAAAGTAGAGACACATGTGCACATATACACATGTGCACACTTGAGATGGGATAAAATGGAAATGGTGGTGGGAAATGAGAAGGGTTTCCTGTGAGGCAAGAGCAGGGAAGGAGGGAGGGAGGGAGGGAGGGAAGGAGGAGGAGGAGGAGGAGGAGGAGGAGGAGGAGGAGGAGGAGGAGGAGAGAGAGAGAGAGAGAGAGAGAGAGAGAGAGAGAGAGAGAGAGAGAGAGAGTTTGATTTAGAAAGAAACAGACAGTCAAAACATCAACACAATCCACTCCTTCAGGGATTCAAGGTAAAGTTCCTCTCAAAACTCTCCTAAGTCTGGTTCTCTTTGAAGGAAGGCAAAATGTTATTACCTTGAATTTATACAGTATTTTCTGCAGTTATATTTTTACTTAGAATACCAAATTGCATCTTTATATTCCTTATGGGTATTAAAACGTGTTCTAATTTATAAAACAATGGAAATTTTTTTTAAAAAAAGATTTTCAGTTTTCAACGTCGCTTTTCTGAAACGTCCCAGCGAAGACAAACACTTGGAAGCTACACTTATTTTACACGTATTTTCTTGTATGTCACTGTCTTATATGAGAAAAGGAAAGCTTATTCTCTAGATTCAATCAACTCAGTTTCCTTACAGAAAAAAAAATTTAAAAAGGAAGAAAACAAAACATCGAAAAGTAACTTGAAAACTTCAAGCAATATTTCATTTGAAGATGTAACATTCAAATGAAACCTCTGCGAATCATAAGCAGCTGAGGGGTAGACTAATATGGCGTGGGTCCTTGCCTCTCCAAGGAATGCAGTTTATTTTCTCTATTAGCAATAAGGACTTTCCCCATCCTTAAAGAATGCAACTGCAAGAAAACAGTACTATGCTATTAGTCAGTCCACTACCCAAGAACTGTGCCTCAGATAACAATTCGAAAGAGCGTCCCACGAAACAAGTGAGGAGGCGAACACCTCTTTCCATTTCTGCACTCTTGCAGTGCAAACATTGTCCAGACACTTTAAGAAAATATAATTTTATTCAACCAGCCTGATGCCATGATTGCATACAATTAGAAGTCTCTGTAAAAGTAATAGTTCTCCTACCGTATCTGCAGGAAAGATAAGTGTGACACCTTTAACATCCTTCTCTAATGGAAAAGATTAACCACAGACAGCACGGCCTCTTCCTTACAGGCCTTTTGGGCAGGCTTTCATCCACACTAAAAGTTTGCCTGCTTCACAGCAGACTCCAGGTCAGCCTGAATGTATATGTCCTTTTGAAACACAGTAGGCAACCTTCTAACCAACATCCAGAACTGGAGTCATAAAAGGATTTTTCTACTGATCGTAACTCACAAGAAGTATCTTATAGATAAAGGGTTTTTCTGTCAATTATTTGCATTGATAGCTATAAAAATTAAATTTTGTTCAGTGAAATGTGTGGAAACTCTATTTCTAAAAAGTATAATTTGCAAAATGTTGCACCACTGACTTACAGGTTAACGAGTTGGGGAACCCCACCTCTCCCTCTGCTGGCCTAAGCAGAATTGAATTTCCAATCCTTCATCAGAAACCCAGGATCTCAATTTGTTACTTCCTCCCAGCATTACTGTTTCCATAAACTGCATCCTCCCCAGAGAAGCTTTATTCCTGATATAAATATCTATAGTATGTTTGTTTTTCAGGGCTTCATTTATTCTGTTGAAAGAGCAGATTATAAATCAAATTGCACTGGGTTTAAGAGATAATTTAAGTAGGTATATTTTCAAATAAGTTGAGGACTCTCCACACTTAACACTTATGGGTCACGGCCAACTTTTACTATGCCACTGGTTTCATAATGTTCAAGCCTACGTATGCAGAATTTACTGGCTATGCTTTCAGTGGAATTTTCCATTCCTGACCAAAACAGTTCAGTTTAAAAAAAATTAAAAGGAGGAAATTAAACTTTGTTGAAATATTTTCAAGTCCTTAGGGTGGGGCTGTAGAATAAAGAAAATCTGTCGCTGCTGTGACATTAGATTTTTACTGAGTACAGTTCCATGGGTTCCCAGGCAGGATTTACACACTTGTCAATACAGTAACAAATTTTTTTGTAGAGAATGTAACAAATACATTTATGGCTTAACGGTTGTTTTAAAGAAATGAGGTAATCGTTTTACAAATGTAAGTCAACTTTATAGTAAGAAGTAGCGAAAGGGTTGTGACTGTTTATAGAAAGTAGAAGTTGTATCATTTAATTTTTTATTGTTGAGATATTGAAAAGTCAATCAACATTCCACTAGATGGAGCAAAAGTGGTGGGACCTCTTCAGACAGACAGCTCAAGTTCTGAGGTCAATAACCAAAGCTTTGGAAAGAAATATATAGTTAATTTCTCGGGAAAAATATGTCTATCACTCAAATATATTTTAAGTACAAATATATTTATATATATATTTGTGTGTGTGTGTGTGTGTGTGTGTGTGTGTGTGTGTGTGTGTGTGCAACAATGTACCGGTAGACATTGAAGGACAACCTGTGTAAGTCGCTTTACTCTTTCCATCCTGGACCAAATTTTATCATGTACTCTTTGCCTTAGAAAACCACTGCTTTAGTAGAATTCAGGAAATGTTTGAGTTGTAAAAGAAAGCTTTAGTTCAGGCAGGTCACACTGTGCAGCTGGTCCTAATGTCTCTTGGTACTCAAATAATTTTCTTTTCCCATATCCATATTCCACGTGAAAAGGATGGATATGTATACGTAAGACAATGTGCTTCTTACCATTGTACCTCCATGTGATCAAGCAGGGCCCTTACATTTTATAAGCAGATATGCATGTCTGTTCCTGCTAGGGTTTAGAAAGCTCAAGTTAAAATTTCAGAATGCAGAGGCATATGCTAGGTCTTTAGGGATGGGGCTGGAGGAACTGGAAACAGAATGAGGAAGGAGCTTTGGTTTATGATCCTGGGTCTGTTGGGATCAGTTGTGCAAATGTAGGTGATATTTTCAGCAATCAAAGGCTTTCCAGGATTGGTCATCATTTCCCAACTGTATCACCTGAGCAAATTGTTTCAATCATGGGCATCGAGTGGCTATTCTTTCGCGTGTATAAGGAACAGGATCATGTTCATCCTGTGGATAGAAAGCAGCAAATACCAGATAAAACTCCTACAGCGTCACCACTTGTCTATTGGCCTTGGAGAAATGCTAGCCTCTTGCTTAAGTGAGAAAACTGGAAAGGTCTGCCACTATGTATCAGACATATTTCATCTTGATTTGTGTCAACCCTAATAACTCGTTTGACAGAGTAAGACGTTAGATGTTTGTTCAGTACCTGACACCTGTACAGGAAATAAGCAGGACTTGATTTCAGCCAGCAGGTTCTCTCAGTTTCACAAACTGAGAATTTTACAGAGGCCCTCTTTGATTGAGGTCTTGGCATCTTAATCTTGTTTTACTTGTCCCTGGCAAGGACGATGGGGAAAAGTCCTGAGCAGATCAGGTACTTATAGGTCATGTTCAACAATACGCCTTGGGCCCTGTGCTGTCCTGAGACTGCTCCTATTATGAAGCTATCAAATGACTGATGAACATGTAGGGAAGTCTAAATTGATATTATGTACCAAGGCTTACCTAACAATCGAGTATGACAAGCTTTTGTTGAATTTTCTTGCTTTTAATTTTCTATTTCTAATTGCTTTAAGCAGTGATTAGCAACTTTGGTTAACACATGTTTTATGGATAATTCCATTTAACTTGGGACACATTTGATCACCAAGAAACATTACAGTGTCTGGAGATATATTTGGTTCTCACAGCTGATATGGGGTGTGGCATTGTTGAATTGAAAGAGCAGGGTGTTTTTCTACAGTTTATTGAACATAGGACATCTTTCCTGACAAGGAGTCATCTGGACCAATCTGGCAGCAACTTCCTGGTTAAAATCTCTCTGTTAGAGGAGTGAGTTACTTGGACCATAGAAACAAAAACAAAAACAAACAAACAAAAAAAACCCTGACTTTGTTCACATCTTTAACCCAGAAGGAATTCTTATATAATTGATACCATTCTAATGGGAACTAGAGGCTGATTTTAAAATTTTACATTATGATTTAAAGTTTGTTCAGAAACAGCCTCCTACAAAAAGAATCGTCCTAAGTTTTAAAAGTGGTATTCTTTTTTTTTTTTTTTATTAACTTGAGTATTTCTTATATACATTTCGAATGTTATTCCCTTTCCCGGTTTCCGGGCAAACATCCCCCTCCCCCCTCCCCTTCCTTATGGGTGTTCCCCTCCCAACCCTCCCCCCATTGCTGCCCTCCCCCCAACAGTCTAGTTCACTGGGGGTTCAGTCTTAGCAGGACCCAGGGCTTCCCCTTCCACTGTTGCTCTTACTAGGATATTCATTGCTACATATGAGGTCAGAGTCCAGGGTCAGTCCATGTATAGTCTTTAGGTAGTGGCTTAGTCCCTGGAAGCTCTGGTTGCTTGGCATTGTTGTACTTTTGGGGTCTCGAGCCCCTTCAAGCTCTTCCAGTTCTTTCTCTGATTCCTTCAACAGGGGACCTATTCTCAAAAGTGGTATTCTTGAGATGCCCTGGTCTAAACATGCCAGTTACTGTCCAAGATGGCCACCTTTCAAGTAAAACTTGCCTTAAACCCCTCTTCTGAAAATTACCCTTGATAAATGTTTTGAAGGCAGGTTCTGCACTTCCAATTTTTCATGTTTCTATAATACTGTAGGAATTCCCGGACCATGGCACCTTGCTCAAAGAGGAATTATATCTACATCAGTAGATATGCCAGAATGGTTTGGATTGATAAATGCTTCACAATTTGATATCAAATTAATCTAAGAAGTAACATAATCAGGTTTATAAAAGTATTAAATAATTTTTGAATATGATCTTTATCACAGATAATTCAAAGTGAAATATACTATATAAAATCAAGTAAGTATTTATGGTTTTGAAAGTCTTGAAATAAAATGTTTTAGACCCATGGTAAAATAGGCAGGAATATGGATTTAGTTTCTATATTTAAAAAATATATTTTACTTCTGTATATGTGTGTCTGCATGCATTTAACATAAATGTCTGTATAGTATCTGCAGAGGTCAGAAGAGAGTGTCAGATGGCCAGAAGCTGGAATATTATGGAAGGTTGTAAGTCACTTAGTGCGAGTGCT
Source organism: Rattus norvegicus (assembly GCF_021556685.1). NCBI lineage: Eukaryota > Metazoa > Chordata > Mammalia > Rodentia > Muridae > Rattus > Rattus norvegicus. Next base: position 60,242,191 of record NC_141539.1, read on the forward strand.
ATGAACTGAGTTTAAGTCCCCTACAAGACCAGCCTTCTTAACTGAACCATCTCTCTAGCTCTGTTCCAATTTTTTAAAAACACTTGTTTATTTTAATTAAATTCATATGATTCATTTCTGGTAGAAAACTATTCCCTACCATTCTAAAAGCCCTACCTTATGTTTCTTATATGTGTGTGTGTGCCTAGATAGATGTGTACCTGAAGTGTAAAATCACAATACGAGTATAGTGTGTGCAAGAGGGATAAGAGAAGAGAGTGTGGAGGAGAGAGCAGAAGAGTCACTTTTGGTTAATACACATTTTGTGAATAATCCCATTTAATCCCAGTTGTTCTCAGGCTCCTTAGGAAACATTCCATGTATACTTTTCAACATTTCCTTCTTCAATTACAAGTCATCTCTGCTGTGTGCTTCATTACAATTCAAAGTGGTGATAACAGGAATTAAAGAGCAGTTCAGTAAGATTTATTTTGTGTGCTGTGTTCCACAAAATCTGTTTTAAGAGACACAAAAATCTCCTAAGTTCCATGAACTTTAAAGTGCAAATAGCCAGTACCCAGATGCCTATCAAACAAAAGGATATACCAGGGGAACAGTTGATGCGGTGGATAGGGAGACAGACAGAACAGGAAAAAGCACAGTGGGATGGTGACACGTGCCATTAATATATGGATATATTCATAATATCACCTAGGTTGGTTTAGCATAATCATAGATACGAATTATGTTACAATCATCCTTGTGGAATTTATTTTCCAGCCTGTTCTTTAGGAGCCTTGAGGTGACCAGCTACATTTATATCTGGGAGAACTACAGAGTTTGTGAGTTGCCTTGGGATTCTCCATGGACGTGGTATTTAACCTTCCTAGGAGTTGACTTTGGTTACTACTGGTTTCACCGCATGGCACATGGTGAGTTACAAATGATGCATTTTGTCAGTGATGATGAAGTGTGTTTAGTATGTAAGAAGCACTTGATAAATATTTACAAAATGAATAAATAAGGCAATAAAGTAATACATCTTAGATCTTGTAAAGGTTGCTAATGAAGATTTACTTTGAGATTTCAGCACAAACAAAATGAAACCATTACAAAATAAAATTATTGCAGATACATTTTCCTCATGATTGTAATTGCATTACCTTTAGAAAAATGATAGCTTTGGCACTGGTTTTTAATGGGTTTCCATCTATTGTTAAACTGTAGGCAATTACATATAATATCAAACTTCACATCCCAATCATCACAGGTCATTCTGGAGAGTTCCGAAGCGGCATAAAATTCTAGGGAACATCTGCCGTCATAGTCAGCATGATTCAATTTCTTGGCAGTGCTTCCCCATTACAAATGAAAATGCAATCAGCCAAGCACTGCCATACTGTACTTCAGTGTTCCCATAGTTTCCCAAGATTTCTCATCTCATGCAAAGCCATCACTTTGTGCTGGTTCACTGAATTTGCATTAGGGATTCATAACTGTACCTTCCAAAGGGATCTTTTGTTATGAGACAAAGCAATGGAAAACGTTGGAAAGGGTTGGGCCTGTACTGTTTTAGAGATGGGTGTGCCTTAACAATCATGGAGGTAAAGAGGCTGTGTGAGTGCTGAGGAACAATGAGAAATGCCAAAATTCTGAAACCAAGTGCAGAAAGATGCTAGAATTGGAAGACTGGCAAGTGAGGTTCACCACCGGAGATTTCAGAGGCTGTTAAGGTTGTGGGGGCAGTAAGAAAGGAAGGGAGGGAGGGAGGAAAAGAAAGAACCTGTAATAGCCATGAAAAGTCGGTGAGAAATGGAAAGATAAGATGTGAGATCAGGGTGAATGACTGTGATTTGGAGCAGTGCAGCGGATCATACACTGTTCTTAAACAAAGGTGATGGAAGGAGGAGGAATGTGGCCCACTGCTATGCTTACAGACACATATTTCAAATTCATATTTAACCAAGGTTTTGAGTGCTAATTCTTCGGAAGAATTTGAAGTAAATATTCAAGCTAAAAGTATTATATATAGTGGGAGTAGCTAATGTCTTTGGAAATAATTAGTCAGTTCCTGACATCAGTTCCTTACTATAAATATAAGAGGATACTCCCAAATCAAACAAGATTAAGGATAAAAATGTGATAAACTATTTGTATTTTAATGCAAACCACTAGTTTTCCTCATGGAATAAGCATGCTGGTGATTTATCTCATATTTTGGGTAACAAGCGCTATTGTAAAATGACTTTGAGTCATTCAATTTAAGACACTTAAGGTCACACATTTCAATATGTGTTCTTATTTGAGAAATCTGTAAAATTGCTTAATGTATGAAGTTGAAAAAAAACAAAATATTGTCAAATATAAATATTTAAAATGTTTTTTGTGAATACCCTTAATTAAGAGTGATAAAAATTTTAAAAAAATCATTAAAATGTGAATCAAGGCACTTGAAAATATGCTTCATATTAGAAAAATTTGAACTGAATCCAGTGGAAGAGGCAGGCATTAAATAAATTGAAAGCCTTCTGGAAAAACATTCAAAACCCTCAGGGTACGGAACCTAATCACAAGTTCAAAGACTTGTGGTTTGTAATGGAAAGCTAGTAGGAAAAAATAAATTATGTAGTTAAATATGTCAGCCCTCAGTGTGATAGCTGATTTGAAAATTTATGCACAACAGTAACAACAAGTCTTAAAACAGTTTTAGAAGGTCTAGAAATATACAAAAAAAATAAGAAAATTTTACAATACAAAAACTTGCAATTGCAATCCAAATAATTATTTAGATTAATTTAACTGAAAAGGGGTTTGTTTCAACAATTTCAAATTTCAAATGCTATCTTCTCATATAGAAACAAAAGCAAAACACTTACTGTGTAGTTATTTTCCTTTCACTGTTTTCCATAAAATGAATGATAATATATTCCATGTGTATTTCCATGTTATCTATGAAGAAACAAAACTTAGGTAAGTACAACTTTGTTGCCATTTCCTTAGGAAGCCTAATGGACGCTGGCTCTCTGCTTTCTCTGGCCTCCCTTCACTTGTCTCACACGTGGGTAGCATTTTCTTCTGTTTAGAGGACAGTGCTCTTTTAGGCAAAACCATTTATTTTGGAAACTCAAGAGTGTTAAAATCGAATAATCCTTAAATTAAAAGTATCTCTCTGCATGTCTCTACCCCATTAGGTAACCATGTCTATTCTTTGTGTGCTCCTTTCACTGGTATAAGACTGAAGAAGTCAGGATCTTTCACTAGAGTTCGGTCTCGACCCCTGTGATCCCAGTGATAGTCTATGGCTGTTGATTGTGTTTATTTTTCCTACCAGTTAAAGAATGGCAAGACAGGAAAAGTTTTCATCACAATTAAGAAGCACTGGAGAAATCTCAAACACTGCAAAGCACAGCAGAAAGAATCATCAGTTGGGAGTGTTTATTGGGGGTGGGAGTAGAAACACAGGCATGCAGAAGACACACAGAGAAAAAGACCCTCTGCAAATGAGTGGGTACCTGGCAATGGAAACATCCATGCTCTTCTGTGGTTTGGGGATTTGAAGATCTGTAAAGGATGTTCCTCCTTTAATTTTGGCTTTGCCAGTTTAAAGAAATACAGTAAGGTTGACTGTTCCCCTACTTTTAGATAACATGTCCCGATCAGGCTTTAAACTTGTTGAATCAGTCTATGAGCCTCCCTGGTGCTGGGAGACCAAAGTCTACAAGGCTTTTCCTTTAAGCCATTAGGCTTAATTCAGATGGCCTCAGGGTGAGGAAGAAGCTGGCCATCTCAGAATTTGGCTGCATGTATTACCTAGCTAAGCTAAAAGTCTCCTTGTCTGTCTACCAGGAAGTCTATCTAATTCCTAATCACTCACAAGCAGATAGAAGCCTGAGATAGAGGATGTCCAGGTGCTCAGGGCCAGCCTGGGCTACATGAAGAGTTCTAGGCCAGTCTAGGTATGTAGTGATATAGTGAGATCTGTTTCAAAACAAATGAAAATATATTACAGATTCGTGTTTGCTGCTCAAAAAAAAAAAAAGGAGGAATAAAGCTCCCATGGTGCTTGTAATTCACTATATCTTATTGTGGGTGGTGGTTATATGATTGTGTATCTTATATCTGCACAGAAGCCTGGTCTCCATAGAACACACCTGCATTGGCTATTATGTGCTTAGGAGAGGGAATGCCTTCCAGAAAGTTGTTTCTGAGCATGGAAGCCAGTCACTTTAGGTTATCTCCTTGTAGATCAATTTGCATTTCCATAAGATACAACCTTGGATGGTGGGATCTTGTCCTCAGGACCTTTCCTATCTCCATAAGATGCTAATCTTTCTTTAACAATCTTAGTTGTTTCTAAACTTTTCCTGCCTGGATCTTGCAAATCCTTCCTAGCCAACCTTTACATCTTTAAAGTATCTTTCTATTCTACCTATTTTTTTTCTTCCTGACATTGTTGACTTGAATGACAGCAGTAAGCAGTAGCCACATTACAGCCTGACGGCTATTCTGTCTTAAGATTTTTCTCTACCTCACGACTCAGTCCATTACCAATCTAGTGTCCGCCTCAGTCAATTCTCAAAACGTATGCACAATGAAGCCCTAGGGTATATGCCGAAATATAATTCAGATGATTTCTGATCCAGTTCCTGATAGAGTCTCTGAAATCTCACTATAGGTAGAATGAGCAGATACATAACTTAACTAAATCAGAAATGGCTGTGTAGGTAAATCGGCTTATATTTTTACTAAATAAGTGTCATTAGGAAAGCAGAGAAAAAGGATAAATGTAATTTGGTGGAGACACCAATGAACAATAGCTAATGAGGAGGGGGATAAATAAAGGTAGGTGCACAGCTGAACAAGGAGTGCCTTGGGCAACAGCACACAGTGCTTAAATATCATGTATGTGGCGTATTTTAATGTCTCTGATATTTCAGTATGTATAAAATCCAGAGAATTTCACCATAAGGAATTTAGAGAAATCTGTATGATAAACTACCACAGTGCTTGTTAGTAAAGGGCAAACATTAAAGTCGACATAAGTTGGAAGTTTATTCAACCATATGTCGCATTGTGTATTTATTTCCATTTATATATTTTTATGTTTTTCATAATAAGGTAAAAAATAAATTCAAAATTGAAAGTGAAATGTGAGGGAAATGGTTATAGGCAACAAGATGTTCTCTTGTTACTTTTAAATCTTGAAGGACGGGGGTGAGGGTTCCAGTTCTTCCCCGGAGCCAGGCAGCACAAGAGTGTGCAACTATCCCTTACTATATTAAGATCAGAAACAGTCCAAGTTGCCCTATATGTTACATATTGAAAACCTGTTACTTTAATATACATTGACAATTAACCAACGTTACTATGTTATTACTACAATTTTTTCAATGTTTCTTATACACTTTAATTTTCAGTCTTAGAAAACAAGGTGATGATCTCTATCAAAATTATTAGCAAATTACCAAACTGAAGCAGAGTTAAGGCGTTTGCTCACCTCTCAGAGCTGATGTACCAAGGTCTGGGAATAAAGTCCTCAGGCTTCTAGCTCCAAGAGTGTGGGGATATGATCACTTCCTTAGGCTGAATAAAAAAGTGTTAAAATCCTTTCCTAATGCAATACTGTTTCAACATGTATCTAGTATACTTTAGATAATTTTGATACTCACGTTTAAATTCCTGGACATTTTTGTAGTGTTGATTCAGTTGATTACTTTTCAATTGATAATTAATGAATATTAGGACAGATAAAAGATAGTATTGTGTTTTCATACAACCTGTATCATATCATGCACTGGCTTTATGACATAATTGCCTATTCATCTTTTTAAATATCAATCCCTATCAAGTTAATAAAAAAAAAGTTAATATCAAAAAAAAAATATCAATCCCTGACCTGAAGCAGAACCACTTAGGTGGAAGCTCCTACAGATAGGACCTGGACTTACTGATAATTTTGACCATTATAAAATAGCCAGTTATTTTAATGTATAAACAAGAGGAAGTAATACTGAATAATTGTTGAAAATAGGAGAAGAAATATTTAGCACTTCGAGAGAATTCACAATTAAAAGTAGTTAATCACATTTAATCTCACAATTAATTAAAAGATGCATGAAGAGATGCTTCTTGGAAGTTTGGCTTGTATCAAGTAGGTGGGTAGATAGATGCTAAGTCGATAGATGATGGATAAAGCATAGAACGATAGGTAATAAGGAAATAGATAAATCTTAGGTGATAGATGTTTGTACAACTGAACAAACTTCAAAGTTGGTTAAAATTGTATCAAATTCCTAGCAACTTACTCAACTGGGATTTTCAGCCCTAAAGTGATTTTTAAATTGTCTTTTAGTGGACGTGTGTGTGTGTGTGTGTGTGTGTGTGTGTGTGTGTGTGTGTACATGTGCTACAGTATGTATGTGAATGTCAAAGTACAACATCTAGGAATCAGTTCTTTCCTTCTGTCATATGGGTTGATTGATCTTACATGCTCAGATTTGGTGAACCTACTTTTATGCACTGAACCCTCTCTTTATCCCTCACCCATTTTTTAACCTGTTGTATCAAAAAATCTCAGGAATACTGTGTTGGAAAATTATCTACGAGATCCATCTATTCTTTCCCAGTGTTCCCTAACGCTCCCCTTTGTTAAGACATTTCCCTGGAAAATGTGTGTGTGCTTAAATTCCTTAGATAATGCAAAGATTTTTGCAAAAGATGCTCATAAATGGCAATAAATGTTTCAAATCAGAATGTCCATATAGTGTTCTGATATGCAATATGTATATATAGTGTGTGGTTATATAACTTATATAATTATAACTGATATATTTCTACATATATACAGATTCGCACATAATTTTACTCGATAGGACAATTTGATTTGATAAGTTAGCATTTATCATTTGTTTGTTTCCCTCTAACTCTGAAACTCATAGTTTGCATTAACATTATTCATTTATGATAATACATGATGAAAAAATGCAAAATAAAAAAGTCACACAGAAAGGATAATGACAGAAGTGTGGTATTCCTTTTCAGTTTTGGTTTTTTGTTTTATTTTGTTGCTATTGTAATTCCAACTTAAAAAAATTAAATTATTTAACTGTTACATGGACTCTGCTCTGTTCTTTAGGGATAGCAATCAGATATGCATCTAAATATACTTCTTCCTTTTGATCATTTGTTTTATTTTACTTTTACTACTATAGATCTGAAATAATTTGAAAGCATTTAAATTATTATTATATATATATGAAATGCTTTCTTATTCTTTACAAATATACATGTGGGTATATTTCTTGAGTTCATTATTGTCTCTTATTTTGCTGCATTTTAACATTTGGTGGCTAAGTAATGAATAGTATCTAGTTACTCATTACTACGGCCAAAATAGACAGACTGACCTGAGGCTGGCCTTCCAGTCGACTGTGAAGGTAGGCTTTTACATTTCATCAGTAATTTAGACTCTGCCTCACTAAATCACCAAACAATGGTTTTACAGATCCCTTTTAAAAAGAAGTCAATGCTTAGCAAGCCAATGATAGAATGTCAGCTGCCCAGGCTCACATTAATTCATCTAGCCCAGGGTCTTGTATTCTATGGTAGCCATTCAATGCTTGGTAGCAGATAAATGACTCACTGGTAAATTCCAAAACCAGCTTGCTGACCTTGTAGCTGTGAACATTGATTTTTATGTTAGATAACCAGGAAAAATTAAAGATTTAGTAACATTCTCAATGACACTATGAGATTGGTGGAATTGTAAAGGAAATAAAGTGTGAAGGATCATAAGGAACATACCAAAGTAAAAATTATTGGGAAAATGTGAGGCATTGATTCTTTTGTCTAGTTATTTTATATGGAAAAGTGGGGGAGGGGGCAAAGAATTTAAAACTGTCCTTAAAGTCTCAAAAATGAAAAATCAAGCATTTTGTCCTCTTACACTGCTCTAGTTGACTCCCAAATAGAAACAGTGTGGGGGCTGAAGAGATGGCTCAGTGGTTAAGAGCATTGGCTGTTCTTCCAGAGGTCCTGAGTTCAATTCCCAGCAACCATATGGTGGCTCACAACCATCTGTAATGGGATCTGATGCCCTCCTCTGGTGTGCTTAAAGACAGCTACAGTGTACTCATACAATACAAATTCTTTAAAAAAGAAATAGAAACAGTGTGTTCCAACACATCTTTTGTTCTAGCTCAAATATTTCTTCTTCACTTTCCCTGCCATTATTAATTAGAATAGGAATAGAGACATGCTTTAAATATGTTAAAGAGGAACTGACATATATTATGAAACTACAATAAATGAACTATAATAAATGCATTAGAAATATGTAGTTATTTAATTACAAAGATAAAACACTGACTGTATTTCAACTGTCACTCTAGCTGTGCTTGTGTTTCTGAATGTGGGGAAACAAGCAAACAGTGGTGATAAAATTCAGAAGATCTTTAGCATATTTTACTCAAAATAAATGATTTCTGTAAATTCAGAAACATCCCTTCATACTTGCAAGATTAATATACCAGAGCTGAACTCTCAATAACTACTACTATGTCCATTCTATTTCCAAATTTTTGATACTATAAGTGTCGTTCAAGCTGCTTAATAGATCTTCTCAAAGGATAATTGGTCTCAATTATCTTGAAAAAAGGGTGTGTTATTTCAAAATACTTTCTGAAAATAGTAAACAAAACCCAGGATGATTAGAAGTGGTAATCATGGCAAATAGGAAAAGTCTCTCATTTCCTGCTCAAAGCTTCTGTTGTATGGAAAAGACAATTCTATTCAAACCATTCTCACCCAGCAGTTTTTGTAGGTTTCTTAGTTTGGGGTCCAGCTTTAATAAATTTTAAATCTCACCTTGAACACACAGATGTAAATGTATCTACTTTCCCAAATTACAAATATCATGCCTATGAAATTACAAGTATGATTCCTGTGAAGGTTTTATTATGTAAATCTATATTTATGTTATGTTAAAAGTTTCTTAAAAATAATGATTCCAATAAAATGGGTTGAATTATAAAAAAATAAAATAAAATTTTTGAGGTAGTTGTTCTAAGGCTTGTTCTCCGTTTGAAAGTAATGTTATATATTCTTGCTCCCATCATGCCTGACTTTACATGTTTTGAAGCAAGTCTAGGTGTACTTGAAGTTACATATTCTGAGTGACTAGAAAATGTTAACTTTATAAAATGTGGCATCTCTATCGTTGAAACTGCGGGTCTTCTTCGTTGCGATTCAATCTATCTACTTTCTGTATTCACATAGCACTTTTTTTTCTGTTTAAAAAAATGAGGCTTATTTTATTACTGCACAGAGGATCTGTGTCTGAGCCTTTCAGAGAAGGCTCCCCCTTCACCCTGTGAAAGCAGAGATTCCTATGGCCCACACCCTTTATCCTCCCAGCTTGCTTTCTCTGGAGCTAAGGAATGCAGACTGCTTATTTTTACATTTGATGATATCCTGGGGGTAAAGGTTAAAAAAAAAGAGTTTATAAAACCTGGACAGAAAAAGGATGTAACTTTTTTCCGCTCTCCTCTTTGAAATAGCTGACAGTTTCTGGATATACAGAAGGAAATGATGAGTTTGGCCACATGTCCAGATGTGTGCTCGACAGATGTGTAGGGTTATTTTTTTTTTAAATATGTCATACAGTACCTGTGTCTTTAGCCAGGAAGTTGTAAATAGTAAACACAGAACTCAGTTATCAAATGTAATCTGACTTAAGAGTTTTCAAAGTAACAGTAAATTTTTGATCTCTTTCATTCCATTTAGCAGTGAATTAGAATCAGTATATTTATAAAATAAAATTCAAAGTTGATTGTAAACTGAGTCAACTTACGTGGAAATTTAGAAAATAAAAAGTCTTACTCTATAACCTTTAATATATGAATGAATGTACCTGTAACATTACTTCCGATGAACTTCATTATCTATAACCAGGGATGTCATTTATATTGTTAAATTTAAAATGGATAATTTCTATTTAAAATATAGTTCAATTTAAAAAGACGGATTTTCCTATTTTTGTGAAAAGTTAGTGGTTGTAAATGTATTTAATTATGTACATTTATTTTCTATTATTTGATCTTTCAAAGTATGTATCCAGTGTCTGAATTGATTTAGTAATCATACAAATTCAGTATCTTTGTAATGGAAACAGTAATATCTCACTGAATTTCAAAAGACAATGCTGCTATTCACTATGGTTGCCATTCTGTATAATACTTGCCAAATCCATTTACTTTGTTTGACTAGGACTTTTGTGTAATTTGCTCAATTTTCCTGAAACTGACCTCTGCCTCAGTTATAGCAATTATACTTTCTGCAATACACAGTACTAAGGATCTCTGTGGGATGCTTTCAGAATTCTTATTTATGTCAGACTAAAGCAACTCAAGACAACCTAGAAGAAAACCAACAAATATCTTCACTGTTTGGAAGACATTTGGAACAATAGCAGTATATTTGTTAGTTGTTCTAAGATTGAGTAAGAATAAACTTTTAAAGTGCAAAACAAGACTAAGGCTAGACATTGTCCTACATGCTTGTTAACCTAGCCGTCAGGAAGCTGAGGCAGGAAGATCATGTATTCCAGGCTAGTTGTGACTATATACTAAGACCCCCCCCTTTTTTTTTAATTAACAAACACTCTCTGTCACACACACACATGCACACACGCACGCACGCACGCACGCACGCACGCACGCACGCACGCACGCACGCACGCAGGCTTGTAATTCTCTAACAGGAAGTTGCTGAATACGGCAATGGAATGCTCCTGCGTGAGACAGTTACTGTTCTGACACCCATGTATCTGTATCAGAACATGCCCTTGCTTTCTATTTGGTTACCATGCCTCCCATGCTTCTTGGAAGCTAAAACATTGGGCTGTGGAAGTGACAACAATGCACATCCTAATCCCTGGGACTTTATAAGACTCTGGGATTTGAAGTTGACAGTTCTTTGGCTGAACTCCAGATCACAACTGCATTAGGAGTGGGAAAGGAACCATTTGGCTTTGTATTTTTTTTTATATAAAGTTCATGAAGTCCTGGAGAGAAAAATGACCTTTAAATAAAATATATAGCTGGCCTACTAATTGGAAGCTAATTCAAAGTGAATTAGTAGGAAGTCTTTAATAATGGTAGAGTTGTCATTGAGAATTCACTAGAGAGTTGGGTGAGGGCAAAACTTTTTCTCTATCCCCTGAGATCTAGAAGTCTAAGCAAATAGAAATATATTAAAAGAATGATTTTCAAAGCTAAACCAGTGCCTCTTTGCTTTTTGTAAATGTACTCATTAGAATTCCCTCTGTAGGGCTTAACTATTGTCACTATTGAAGATGACAGAAGGAATAAGGACACGAAGAAGCTGCAGAGAAATGGGTCAACACTCAATAAAGAATCCCTTGACTTGTCCTTGTGGTGCCGTGGGCAATGCTTCTTGCCTTCTCTTGTTAGCTTGTGCTGTGTAGATTTGTGCTTATATTTTCAGGCCATGTTTCACTCTCTATCCTACACTATGTAGTCTAGTGTGCACTGGTCTGAAGTGTGTGTCAACCAAGCCTGTGGGATTTCAAGCCTGTGCCACTGCTCACAGCTCTTTCTCTTCAAAGCACTGAAAGAAGTGGATTAGAAAAGGAAACCCTGGAATATTCACCAGGATTCAATCAGTACGTGTAAAACCAAAAGGAAGTGATGTAGGATTAAAGAGACCATTGAGTTACCCATACACATACAGTGTTAACACTAGTTTTATAATTTTTTCTCTCTCTGACATTAGCACAGTATTTGCAATGAAGATATAAATGCATGTAACATGACCATATAATCTTTCGAACTTCTCTACTTCCTTTCTAAGCCTTTTAGATGGTGAGAACCAGAAGAAAAGTTGGAAGTTAGATAGTCAAGATTTCAAAATCTGAATCCATCATCTAAAATTTAGTAATTTTATTAATTACTTAATTTCTCTGACTCTCAATTTTATTTGAAAACTATGATTCCCCTCTCTAGGTATTGTAAAATTAAATGTAATGATCCCATATCTGGTGAGAGTTATAAAATTAGTTGTACTTTAAATGAAGCACGTTGATAGTGAATATTCCAAAATGAAAATAAAAGAAATAGTGCTTATTGGTTAAAATTACCAATGGTGCATACCTGTTCAACCTCACAACATTTCCCAACAGTGCAAAGAAGAACAAACCAAAGCAAAAGGAGCAGGATAAGGAGTTGAAAAGAGCTATAGCTGGAGAACTCTATTTTAGAAATGTTGTATTTAGGATCACAGACGTTTCAATATGTTTTCAAAAACATATTGGTGAGAAAACAAAGTGAATTCAGTCCACAAGGGAAAAAGAAATGTGTTTGGCAACCAGCAGAAGCGACAGGACAGCAGCCTGAAGAACTCAGGATCAGAGTCAGGGTGAAACTAATCACTTAAAGGAAAACATGATAATCTTCTACAGGGAGATTAAAAAATGTTTTAAAGAAATATTAAACATTTGTAATGGAAAAATAGAAGTTCTGGAAATCAGAACTTTAAAACTTAAAATCATGGTACAACATCTTGATTAAGTTGGAAGAGAAACATCTCAATAGTGTATCAAAGGAACATTTCAGAATGCATCGTAGGGGTGGGTGTGAAGGAGCAAGAAATAATAGGACGGGTAGAGATCGAGAATGCAAAAGCAGATGTGTCGGCATGTGTTTAGCACTGTTGGTTCTCTATGCATTCATCTCCCTGGAAAGGCATCCAATATTATTAAAAAACTTAAACACACAAACACCCACTTAGATAGGACACTGAACCAAACAGCAAAAACAGAACACTTTACTAAACATTTTGATATTACCAAACTCTCAATGATTAAGTTTATCGTATCTGTGTTCAATTGTAATCTAACTCTATTGCAAAGGAAACAACATATCTCTTCTGAGATTTTAACCAAGGCTCAAAGCTTTTAATTTGAGGACAACTCAAATAGATGATAAGTTTAAAAAACAACAATTGCTATGTCATCCTGAACCAGCAGCATTTGTATGAGTGACCAAACTGCTCCATAATCAATTAGGTTATTAATAAACTTGATTAGCAAGTTCATTTCACTGTCCTCCTTTCTTCCTTTCTTCCTCTTACTTCCTTCTCCCTGTCCTTTTTTTCTCTCTCCATCTCCCTATGTTTTAATTAAGCAGGACTCCATTTTTGCCATATTTTTGAAAACTACAGATTAAATCAAGGTGTCTGTAGACTGTCTCTGCACTGTATGCATTCACTTACACTTTCTAATTTGTAGTTATTAAAAGAAAATCTTGCGAAGTTCAGGCAACAAACCTTATCATTTCAAAATGCAAGGCATTTATTGTTTCATAAATATATCTCGTGAAATTGTCAGCATAGCCAAGCTACTAAATTTATCTCCTCAAAAGTTCTCTTCTGGGCATTGAGAACATTTGGGGTCTACTGTATTTTGCAAAGTTCAAATTGGCAAATTATTCAGTTACCTACGATCACTAGATTCTGAGTTACGTCTTCAGCATATACTCATCCACCCACGCCTTCTGTCTCTCCACATTTTCCTCATCCTCCAACCTCTGGGAAATCACTGGATAGACTACATTTTCTATTTTCTATCTCTGTTTTTGCCTTATTTCACTTAGAACCATTTCTTTCTTTTTATTCACTTTGTGACAAATGTCAGAATCTCTCTGTCTGTGTGTCCATCTGCCTGCCTGTTGTCTGTCTCTGTCTCTCCCTAGTGTGTGCCTTTCTCCTTACCTTTAATCTGAAGAATGTGTAACCATCCATGGACTAAACACAAACTTAGTGAAAATATTACAGTATTAAACATGTGCTTTTTTTAAACTTATTTTCTTTAAATAATGTGTCAGGACTAAGGTAAATCATGTTCATTTTGCACTGTAAGTAATCTGGAGACAGTTAAAATATATGAAAAATAAAAAGTTTCAAATACTAGACCATTACACATAAAGGTAGTTGAGCGTCAGAGAATTTTAACATTTGCCTGAATCTTAGAAAATACCCCATGGATACTGAAAGTCAACTGGGTGTCATAATTCCTTTCACCATACACTCATCAACAGATCTCTGTTTCTGTGTGTCAGTTACTGTGAATCATGCCGCAGCTGACTTGGGAATGCAGCTGTTTCTTTAAGGTATTGACTACATTTTCTTTTTGAACAAACCAAGAGGAAAGATTATGGATCACACTGAAGTCATTGGCACCTCCTTTTCTGTAGACATCCTGGATAACCTTTATCTAATTGTCCTGACAACAGCCACCTGAACATACACAATGTGATAATTTGTTTTCTTTATTTCCATTTCCTTTATGGTTGGTGCACAGTATCAGAAGCAATGTTAGTATTGGTGTGTCGTTGGAACCGTAGTTGATCATGTCTTTTGTCCATTTCTGAATCACTTTTTATTTTAACATTTTTGAGTTTTGCTGTAGAGTAATTTATACACAGAATTCCACTATATATTGCACATTGAACACGTACAATGCATATTTCCGTCTCTGAAAATCTTATATGACATATGTTTTGCAAATGTTTTCTCTGATTCTGAAGGATCACTTTTCATTTTGTTAATAGTTTGCCAAGGAGAAGCTTTCTTTGCATGATTCTTTTCCACTAGCTCAGTTTTGCTATTTTTACCTGACCCCTGAGCACAAAATCCAAATTTCTGCATCACTATGACCAATGCAAAGGAATTTTGCCTGTTTTTCTCCATGAGTTTTTCAGTGTCTTGTATTCTGTTTGAAATCTTCTATCCATTTCAAGGTAAGTTTTGGTGCTTGAATAAAATAATAGCCATTTTTCTTTTTCTTTTAAAGATCTAGCTTTCCTCAGCACTATTATAGAAGAGCATAACCATGCCACATACTTGATTCTTGATGCCTGGAAAATGACTGGGCATATAATACATACTTAGGCTTATTCTTTGAACCTGCACTCTAGTCCATTAATCTGCACCCATTATTTTTATTTCCTGCTATGCCAGCTTTATTAACTTTCCCCACTAAACGAATAAATAAATTAATAACTTTAGTAATTTTTAGGTATAGAAAAGGCTCTAAAACATTAAATAGAAATGATCCATAATACTAGCTTCAAAACAATCAACCTGAGTTAGGAATTTTTTTCACTGTATCATTTTAAATGGCAAGTTCATACAGAACTTCTAAAGTTTGTGCGTAGGCCAGTGTTTATATGATAAGGTTTAGCAGCTGCCTCAAGTTTTAGTTTATAATATCTTTAAAAGAAGCTAAATTATCTAGAATGCATTATTTGAATTTAATTTTATTTATCTGAATTGGGTACAACGGGGGACATTTTAATATTTTATGACTAACAAAACAGAGAGAAAGATGCCACAATATTTAATTTTCTTTTTCCCGGAGATTCAAAAGAAAGAAGGAAAAAGAGAAAGAAAGAATGAGAGAAAGAAAAGCAAGAAGATTCAAATTACCTCCCTCCTAGAAAGCATATGGTCAAGAACTCTTAGGATTTGCTGTGTGTGACTGAAAGGACACTGTAGACATCCTGTGCTCTGCACCATTGTTCGTAATATCCGTGCCTGAGGATTACTCCCTTGGGGACTGGGCTGAGTTCAGCTTGTTACTTCTTATCTCCCTGTCCACTTACTCAGGTTCCTGCGTAAGCTTATCACGCACTTCCTAACAGAACGTGGTAGCGAGATGAAAGGGGACATTTATTGCAAGAAGCAAATGCTCCCCCAAAATACATTACAATAGATTCATTGTTTCTAAAAACAAAGAAAGAAGCAAACCCGCTAAGTTACTAATGTTCCAAAGAAAGGAGGTCGTTGGCTACCTTAGGGAGTGTGCATCTTTGCAGCTTAAAATAAACTTCGCATTCCCTATTCCTAGGCAGAATATAGATCGCCGAACAGCTCTGTTAAGACTGTTAAGACTGTTAAGACTTCTGCACAAGGTTGGCTATTTAGACCATACAGGAATTTCAATCTCACGAGACAATTATGTAAAATAGTTAATATCCATTGACAATTACTGTCTCACATTTACTTTTCAGAGGCACAGTTTCTTTTCTGCATCATTTTGAGTTCATTAGCTACTTTTCTCTCTAGAGAAAGTTCATTTGGTGCATAATTCTGGTTCCCCCTTTTGATTAACTTTTTCCTTATTATTCCATTTTAAAAATCTAACAATGTCAGTAATCAACGCTTTGATATCAACATCTATCCAAGCACCTATCACCCCCATAGCCTGTTCCCTGCTTAAATTCCTCATCCAAATCTCCAGAGGATATGAGAAGGAAATGTAGGCGTTTTCCCTACAAACAGTTTGCTGTAACGGCTATAGCAAAATGTCCAGCCAATGAATAACAAATTTTAAAATTTGCCTGATATCGGGTACCTGTATAATGTTCACACATCTTTTTGTCATATAAGTCATTTACAGAATCATAATTTTTAATAAGGGTGTGAGGTCATTTTGTTGTAATTGTTATTATACCTCTAAGTCACATTTTATATAATTCTAATATTTTTGTACTTACTTTTGATTGATGGGATTATGTCTCTCCTGTCCCACTCATAGCTTTCTGGTTATAAACCAGACTGGACCCTGTAGAGGAGCTTGGCATTCCCCTCTGCTTTCTGCCATTTTAATGAACTTTTGCTGAATCTACACACTTGCTAAGATTCAAGTTTGACTTCTGGGACCACAGTTTCCAAATCCCTCTATTAATGGTGGCTTTTTGTGCCTCAGCAGATGCAACCCTTGCGTGCACTTCCCCTTTGAAAAATTAAAGCCCACGGGCAGGCCATAGTCAACACTAGAGGGTCTCCAAGTATGGTTTTCAAAACTTTGAATTCCAGTTGATTCCAGTGAGAACATGGTTTCTTGAATCTTCTTGAATGGTGATGAGAGAATACCCTTCAAAGCCAGGTCTCATGCTTGTAAAATCACTGGCTCACACGTCCTTGTGTATTTACAGTCTGTTTCTGTCTCTGTGTTCTGTCTCTCTGTCTTTCTGTATCCCCTTCCCTCCTGTCATTGGTCACAATCTTCAATAACATAATAGAGCATTTATTACTTTAAATTTTACTTAATTAATTACTCAATGTAAATGACTATGATCATCCCCAGTTTTTCATTTGGTGCAAAATTAGGTTGTGTTAACTTTGAGGGTAATAGTATAAGGTGTACAGGTCTATTCCTGGGGACAGGACACTGGAGATTTCCTCTGTTGTTGTTTATACTCTCTCTCTCTCTCTCTCTCTCTCTCTCTCTCTCTCTGTGTGTGTGTTTAGACTTCAACCTTTCTGGGATCTGCTGGCTATGCTTTTATCTTTCTCACACATTCATGAAAATTTACCTATTCACATCCTATTCGCATTCTCTATAGTAGTTTGTATGTTTATGACAACGAAGATAGCTTTCAGGTAGATGGAAATGCTTCAGGAGAATTATAAGTGCCAAATCATTATTTCATAAACTTTCCTTCATTTTCATTTTTACTGCACAAATATATAAAAGTAAACAATATATTGGTAATTAGAATGAAAACAGACAGAACATGGAACCCATTTTATGAGCATCTGGTTATCTATCTGAGCATTCCTCTCTTTGAGAGAGAGATAGAGAAGAGACTGCAAAAGTATTGCTGAAGAACTGTCCACACTGAACTGTCCTAGAGTGCATCCAACGAGTCTAGGTGGACTCGGTTCCTTCACTAAGACACAGCAGCTCAAGCAAGTGTTTCAACCACCCTCTACTTCTGTTTTACTTTGTAAAGGACAAATCAATATGAAAAACAAAAGTAAAAAAGATCAACAATTCTCCACTTCTGAAAAGGCAGGGTTTTTTATATCTTTTGCAGAGAATTCCCAGAACACAGTTCATACTGAATTCCTACAACATCATCACTAAATCTTTGAATGTTCAGAGAAGACTTCAATTTGTTGCGCTTAAATGATATTTCCCAGTAAATTCTGTTAATTTATGTTTGAATGATAATATGAATCAAATAAATTATAGCTCAAATAAAAATGGGTTGTCTTTTCAGGCAGTTTTATCTTTATAAGATCAAAATTGTATTTTCCTGTCTCCTTCTCAGTTTGCCATTGTGTTAGTCTAGACTTGGGCAATTTGCCCAGTATGTAGGTGGATGTTTCATTTTAAAATACTGAATTGTTGGATCATGCTGAAGCTATTACCTTTGAAAAGTAATCAAATGGCTCATCTGATTGCAATTTTTGTTTCGCTTTTTTACTTAAAAACAGAAATACAGTCTATTTGGATTTCTTAGATTGTCAGTGATATTCACAATTTAGAGAAGAAAATCTATTTTCAAATATTGTGAAGACATTGGAATTCTCCAAACTCCTTCAAACTTACAGCTACATGAAAATATACTATCAGTCATGGTTGTGGAAGTCGTCACATTCACTATATATTTGCCCATTCTCTTTGTTCTCAGACATAAAACAAAAAATCTTATAATTCTCTAGCAGAATTCAAAGCCTGATGCCCATATTTATTCATTTTTGTAGCACAGAAAACTAGTTGGAATGAACGGTGAGTAAAACCTATGTAGGGTTAATGATCTCTTGGACTAATGTGACAAGGAGTAGTATTAGTTGCAGACCAGGGCATACAGAAATGCTTGCACACACCGGGGCCGTGATGGCTCTTTTCATCCAGGCAGGCACAGATCAGCTCTGCATTATGCTAAGTGAATACCAGACATGTGCTTCACTGAAACTTCATTATATCTGAACTGCCGGTTGAGCCTGCCTGACTGTTGGGATGAACAAGAAAACAATTAAATGCTTCTATTTCCCCATTCTAAGTAGGCATGCCATATTTTTTTAAGGTAGTCGTTTAGTAACCGGTGATTTGATTTGAACTGTGTGTGTGCCCAGGTTTCTGGATGAAACTTAGGGAACTAGGTTAAGTTTATATACAACTGTTATGGACTTAGAAATGATTATAGAATTGAGAATTTGTAGCAAGAACAAAGTCTAGGAAAAAACACTTTGAAGCTGAAGGCTGGATGATTATGGACAACTTTCTGAAGTTGATGAATATTGCAATGAGCCTTCCACATTTATTTAGACAATATTGGAAAAACATCACTTCTCCAGTTCCATATTCAAGATGTTCTTCTGGGACATTGGACAGGATGTTTCTGTTAACCCCCCCTCCCATTTTACTAGAAAAGGAAAAGACTTCCTTGCCAGATTTTTTAAAACCCTGCCTAAGTAATAAACTTGTATCTGAACCATGCAGTTGTTAGAAAGTGCTGTTATCTATTTAAAACTTGAGGAAACACTTAATTTTTAAGGCAACATTAACTGAGATTGAATTATGGAACAATTCCTCCGGAAGTTTGTGTCAGAGGAGTGTTATTGCCACATAAATCCACTGTGATCCGTTGAGTGACAGGGAAGAGGAAAAGCACTTAAAATAATTGGACACTCAGGGGTCCCTTTCCAAAGTCTGCTGTGACATGTAGCTATGTCACTCCCATTAAAACCAGTGGGGGTTTTGGGGCTGAGATTCATCTTTACAGATTAAAGCTTGCTTTCATAACACATGGCACCGTGGAAACTATCAGAGCAGGCCAGGAGCAACACGTATCAAATGTACATTGGAGCGTAATGACGCTCACTTCCCTCCTCCCATTCATCTTTACAAACATTCTCCTTGTAAATTTCAGTGCATTCAATTGAAGACAGAAGTAGACTGAATTTATGGTTTTTCTACTGCTGGGTCAGAAAACAGAATTGCCTTTAAAAGTGTGTCCCTTTTTAGGCCTCCAGTGTACCTACTAGTATTAAACCAATGCCTACATTTTGATTTAACAGACTAGATGGCTTTAACACACATGAAAGAATGACTTCCACAGTCTCTTTGGGAAAAAAAAACAGAGATTTTCAAGTACAGATTTAACCAACACAGTTGGAAAATGGAAATATGTGTGATATAATTCTCATTAAGCAAAGGGTACTGTTTGTATCAATTTGAATTTTTAAATAGAAACAGGAAATATGGTTCACTTACTTTTAATTATTACAGGAAAAATGATAAAGACTTACAGTCAATCCAGGTTTGACTCATAGAATTCCAATAAAGCATGGTTCAATTGTCATTCTAAGTGACTTGTAATGATATTCAAGTACAATGCTTGGGGTACATCATCATTATTAAGGAATTGCATGGTAAGATTGCTGCATACCTAGAACCCTTGGGGTTGGGAGGTAGGGTAAACAGTCATCCTTCGCTTTATTGGGAGACTTAGACCAGCTTGAGATATATGACCACATCTCAAAAAACAAACAAATAAACCAGAAAACAAGCAAAATCCCAAAGCGAGAATAATTTATCTTCTTTGGTCTTACTGTGTGTCTGTCTGGAAGACTTCTTCACTGCAACAGCTGTAAACACTTTGTGACTTGATGCTCCACGGCTGCTCTTTGTTCCTCAGATCTTTCTTTGTCTCTAGGTCAGCCCTGCAGGCAGACCCTCAGATCTGCTTCACCTAGCTTGCTATCTTGACTGAGATGGTCAACACAAGAAGTGAATGAATTAAAAAAAAAACTTGAGAGGATGCATTTCTTGGCATCAGCAATATTGTCTGGGTTTGGTGGCTGTATGTTGATATAGCTGTCTCCTGAGAGGCTCTGCCAGAGCATGACAAATACAGAGTCGGACACTCATAGTCAGCCATTGAACTGAGAACGGGGTTCCCAGTGGAGGAGTTAGAGAAAGGACTAAAGGAGCTGAAGGCCTTTGCAACCCCATACGAACAACAATATCAACCAACCAGAGCTTGCAGGGACTAAACTACCATCCAAAGAGTATACATGGACAGACCCATGACTCCAGCTGCATATGTAGCAGAGGGTGGACTTGTTGGGCACTAATGGGAGGAGAAGCCCTTGGTCCTGCCAAGGATCAATCTCCTGGTGTAGGGATAGGTCAGAGCAGGGATGCAGGAAGGGGTGGGTGAATGGGTGGGGAACACTCTCATAGAAGAGGGTAGGGGGATAGGATAGGTGGTTTGTGGACAGGAAAATGGGAAAGAGGATAACATTTGAAATGTAAATAAAAAATCCAATATAAAAACAACTGAGAGGAGAGATAGGAAGAAGAGCAGTATCAACTTACCTGACCATCCAGAGCTCTCAGGGACTAAACCACCAACCAAAGCCTATACATGGACCAACCCATAACACCAGCTTACATATGTAGCAGAGGATGGCCTTATCTGACACCAATGGGAGGGGAGGCCCTTAGTCCTATGGAGGCTTGATGCCCCAGTATGGGGGGATGCTAGAGGGGTAAGGCAGGAGTGAGTGGGTGGGTGGGGGAGCATCCTCTTAGAGGCAAAGGGGAGGAGGGAATGGCATGGTGGGTTTGAGGAAGGGAGAATGGGAAGAGGAACAACATTTGAATGTAAATAGAGGAGCCAATGTCTTAGGGGTGGATCTGGCTGTGGCAGGTTCTGTCAGTCTGAGTAAATGTAGTTCTGAAGATGGTAGGGGCAGCCATGGGCCTGATGCATTGGCACTGACAGACTAACAAAGGGAATGTAGATCATTACTGCCATCTTATGCCCTTAACGCTAAACCATTAGCACAGTCAGTAACCTAACATGGTATAAAACTACACTAGAACGCAAGTCTTCAGGGATTAAATCCAGTTACTAGTAAGCAGAGGACATTTCTCATGACATGTGTTTGCCTGGTCTGCCTTCTATATTTTCCCACATAGTTAGCATTTACCTAAATAACGTATTGTTTTCCGTTTTAGCTGCCATGCTGGTATTTTTTTCTTTTTAAAGCAGCTCATGTTTTATTCCTTAAACAAATTTACCCTGGAATATGCAAGGGTGACCTTTACAGAATGTAGTTGGAGCAGTTAGTGAGCTGTATTCAGAAGCAACACCAGGGACAAATGTTAGCCAGACCCTCAAAGTCCTCAGTGTTTCCTTGGGGAACTGACCTTGAGTTTTGAGGACTACTGCTTGCATAATTTTAGTAAATTCATTGTTTATTAAAATTCTCTTTCTGACGTGACAGGGGAGGTTCATATGATTATGAATTACTTCCTAGTAATTTACTTTTATCTTTGTACTTTTCTAGGTTTCCAGAATGTGCATGGAAGACTGCTGCTGGTGTGTGTGTGTGTGTGTGTGTGTGTGTGTGTGTGTGTGTGTGAGGGGGGTTGTGTTCATGTGCTTAGACTGGAGTGAGATGAATTGAAAGAACCTGTAAGCACATTTAGAAATAAAAGAAATAGCACTGATGTACTTTGGTTTGAAATCATGCAAAGATTTTGAGATTTTGGTTATTTTAAAGAGAACAGAGATTTACTTGAGTCATGCAAGTAGATGATATTACATCATTATACCTGCAAATGTAGATTTTCTGACTGTCTTCTGTTGAGTCTCTTTCTAATTTATAGATCAATCGAACTTACTTTCCTTTTATATTCAGAATTTATGTCCCGATCACGTTCTGATTTTTTAAAAAGTAAATTCTATTCTACAGGTCTTGTTTTTGTTTTTTTTTTTAAACAGTGCTATTTTTGTGCTCTTGTTCTCCAGTACTCAGCTCACCCCTCCCCTGTATCACATGTACATTAACTTGATCTCACTTACATCCACCCATTGCATCACAAATCTCACTAATCATCCATTTATTATTGTTATTCTCATTTATACGAGGGGTCAAATATAGGCAGAGATGCAGCATATTTTATTAAGAATTCCAGTCCACTAGGCAGATTCAAAGCAATCAGAATCTTACCACTCTTAATCCATTGGTCAAACGCACTATTTTTTGGGGGGTTAGAAATATTGTGAGGCAATTTCCACACTTCATATTTCACCTGCGGTTACTGCGACTTGAGCTGTAACATCTTTGTTTTAATTCAATTAACATTACATATAGGAAAGTTACAAGAACCCCTTGATGCCATTTCACACTTTTTTGATTTTGTTGACAGTTGCAAAGAGTCAAAGCAGAGCTAACACAATGGTTTTATTTATTATGACCTACAAATTATGTTTACGCACTCTGTAAATTCTCCCAGCCACTTACCTGTGCATACACACACACACACACACACACACACACACACACACACACACACACACACATTAGGTTTATTAATTATCAATATACCATTCACTTTTTTCTGTCACATGCTATTCTATGAAAGTAATAATTATACTGAAAGAACTGAGTAAGCTCAAATTGATTCTTCAGAATAGCATCTTGGAGGAGGCTCTGTTGATGTGATAAGCAAAAGCATTGTGGGAGGAATGCACTGTTTTCAGCTTTCTCTTCAGGTAGCCTTCATGGCAAACTGAAGCAGAGGCCATGGAAGAGTCATGCTTCCTGGCTCAATCCCTAAGCTGTTCAGCCTGCTTGCTATACCATCCAGAACCAACTGCCCAGGGATGGCACAATCACAGTGGGCCGGGCCCCACCATAGCAACCTCTGATTAAGAAAATGTGTGGCAGTCTTTTCCACAGTCCAATCATATGGTAGTATTTTCTCAGTTGAAGTTTTCCTGTCTTAAGCTAATGTAAGAAGTAGCCAGCACATTCAGGAAGGACAAAAGCACTTTTGACTTAATGCTAACACCTTGTATGCCACCATATTGTATACAGTAGATTCCTGTTTTATTGAGGTTACATTTACTACCAATGCAAGAGTTGTAGCACCTAGCAACAAGCACTTCCTAATTCACAGTATTATCGAGGTGTACAGAACAGCAAATTTATGAGTCAGTTATTTCTACTGCATATAATATATAAAGTATTTATCATTGGCTAGTAAGTCAGTTTCTGAAAAATGGAATAAATGCTTGGTTGCTTTTTCCATTTATGCATTAGCTTTTAGAATAAAGAAGTGACTTTATACAAGAGAATGTATCAGTGCATTTGCTTTGAAATGTGTTTTTATGGAATATCCTAAGTACCCTTGATGCTTTACATAGAGCACAGTTATTACACGGATACATATTCAAACATTCTTTACTTGATATGAGCTAAGGAGTGTTTGACAAGCTTTTCAGTTTCACCCAACCCAACCTGTAGAATTTTATAATGTGTACTGGTCAACTGAACCCAAGAGTCTTCTATTTCACTAGAAATCTTGGAGTCATGTGAAATGGTGTGTATGTAACATACTCCGTTTTATAGAAGGTTCAGCATATTGGGATGATGATTGTTCAAGTTAATCAATATCACACCACCACAACAAAATATGTTCCTTCTTTTAATACAGAAAATCTGGCTAGTTGATAAAGTTAACTGGGATTCTTGATGTAGTTACTATAAGATAGCTCTATGCACAGCATTCTGTAACAATAAGATACATGAGCATATATACACTAAAATAAATTGAGATAAATACTTAAAATTGAAATAAGCATTGTGACATTTTACTTCAAAGACTGTATTTTTAGAATTTTTTCATTCCATCCTAGAGAGGCACTGAGTGCCTACTGGCTTCAATGCAGTTACTTGGGCACTTCTGTGCACTCACAGAGCAAGAACACGGGCAATCTTAATAATTATTTGTTTTATAATTTAAATATTCCCACTTAGTATAGGCACTCATAAAGATTTACCTAAAATAACCAGTAATAAGACTTTGCTGCTATTCAGTTAACATGTGACTCATTTCATTAGGTTTAATGTATGATCTCTAAGGATTGATTTTAAAAGCTCTAACCTTGCCTCTTAGTTATAAGGAACATTTAAAACGAAAGTAAAAACTTTAAGACAGGGATCAATCAGAATTTGCTTTCATATCCTCAACACATTCACACTGGTGTCTTTCTGCTCTTATCTGTATAAACAGCCTTGTTCTGTTTACTTGAAAAGCTAAAGTCTTGTCCAACAAATTATGCATAAATGTACAAATAATCAAATAGCTAGTCTGCAAAAATTTCATAAGCATGTTTCAGCACCTTGGTTATTCACTGAAGAATATCCATTGGGGATCACTTCAAAACTGCCTATAGAGATCTGCCTTTGTTCTTGTATAAGTTTGTGGTAAATAATGGAAGATTCACAATGACTTCAACAATTCTCTGTTGCTGGATGCATGAATTACCTCAATATCTGATAGCGATACATAGCCTTATTGGATATGCTGTATTTATTTTGTCACTGTATTTCTAATATCGATTTTAGTATAGGAGCTGAAAAGGGGAAACACATATGTATTTCTGATGGATATTGCAAAAACGTTTTTACTAATTCTTTGAGATATTTCATATATGTCTTTTCATACTATATATATACATGAACACATACATTATGCACACAAATATATGTATATAAGATATATATATATGTGTATATATATATATATATATATATATATATATATAATTCTCCCTCTCACCTCCCTAACCAAACTTGTGTCCTCATTGTTTTTCAACCTACCAATCTACCAAACAAGTTGGTGCTGCACATATATTCTTTGGATATGTGTAACCACACAACCACCCATTCAAGGGTATGTTCAGCAAACCGGTGGCCATACCCTAAAAAAATTCTTCTTCCTCTCCTATAAGCTGTCAGTCACCAAAACACCTCAGTTAGATATGGGAGTTCATGTCTACCTGTTCCCTTAATGTTGGGATTTTGTCTGACTTGAATTCGTACATGTCTTCTGCATGCTGTAATAACTGCCCTATTATACCTAGAAACACACTCTTTAGTTGCAGTCACCCACTGCCTCTTCTAATTCTTTCTTCATTCCTCTTTCTATGAGCCTTGGGCAGAGGGACTGCGAGATGGATGTACCATGCAGAGCTAAGGAAGGGCTGCTATTTCTTAACAACTCTCCAATAATGAATATCACTAAACTTAGATATTTGCAACATGGTAGGTTAAGAGAGACTCTAGAGTATTTGAATAGAATGAAAACATAGTTTGTGACATCTCTGGGTGATCAGACTAGTGATCATATAGCTTACAACTTTTACGTAGGTGTAAGAGGCTTTGTCTAAGCTATGTTTAATCATGCATGATAACAAGAAAATACATTAAATGGTAGCTTAAGAAACACTTCAAACCTCTGTTGTCATTGTTATATTAACTCTTTCTTAGACAAGTTGTGTACTGGTAACAGCTTTATCCACATTGCTTTCAAATTTAACTCCAGTCAGAAAAATACATGTGTATTAGAATGGAGTTTTATCTATCATTTTCTAGGTCACTTAATAATCATTATGATATATGTAAATTTAAGTGTCATTTATTTATAGCCCAGGAATAGGAGAGTTATGTGAATCTATACACTCTTATATTTTGTACTTTATACACTTCTGACTCGTGGTACTTTATACCTTTAAGGACTGAAATGAGTATTTTATTCTCCAAATATTTTTCATATTTAAATAATAAAGACTTTCTTTTATTCTAGCTACAGCTAGAAATGTTAGAAATTCATAAACATTTCCGTGACTATATACAATAGATGCCTTCAGAAAGAACATTTCTCACTGTTTCTCATTTATATTCTGAAACACAATGAAACAAGAACCAGACACCCTTTCTGTGTTTGTAACTTTGATTAAGTTAGACACTTGTGGTAAATGAAAATGTACTTTCTAAGCAAAGGAATAGGAAGCCAATTTGCTATTTGGGCTGGGGATTTTTCTTGGGAAAAGTAAAGCACATTGTTTTGATTTGGTCAGTGCATCAGTGAGTTTAATTTTGCAATTGACTGGAGAGATGCTGTAATACCTTATACAAACATGATTTGTATCCTTCTTACCTCCTTTATTCTGTGCATACAAATGAACTATTTTTTATATATATAGCAGACTGTACAAACATAAGCATGAAAAAGTCATTCTTTGCTTCATGTATACAAGTGAAGCAAGCAGTATAAATAGACAGAACAGAGTCTCCAAAAGTCATTCGTCAGTTTTCAGAAAGAAACATAATTAAAAAATCAAACAAACAGTTACATTCTCATAAGCTTTCCTTTTATATAACACATAAAATATAAGACCCTTCTCATTCTTGTTTTTACATGAAAATCTTTTGTAAAAAATGCTAAGATATCTGAAATATTTCTTTGGAAACTTTTGTTTTTCCAGTCATACAAAATATGTTACAAATGATGGCCTTATGAATAGTACTTATGTTTTGTAAACATGTACTGACCATAGTTAATCAGTGTGATAACTAGATGATCACCCACCTTTTCATGTACATTCCGGAGAGAGGCCAACTTTCAGAAGTAAGTCTTGGGGGTAGAGAGATGGCTCAGATGTTAAGGGCACGGGCTGTTCTTCCAGAGGTCCTGAGATTAATTCCCAGCAACCATGTGGTGGATCACAGCCATCTGTAATAGTATTTGATGCCCTCTGCTGGCACACAGGTGTACATACAGATAGAGCACACATATATTAAATACATTTTTAAAAAGAAAAATAAAAGAATGTCTTCTCACCACTGAATCGTTCTCTTATCAAACACATGATGGTACCTCAAAGTACTGTTTTAAATATTCCTCCAGGTTAATGCTCTGGTCTCCAAATATACCCATAGTGTGGCTTCTATATCGCTAAACTTCTGCCCCACTACGACCCAGGGCTATAGCATGAGAAATTAGGAGGCATGGTGCCAAGAATCGTCATCACTATTGAATTGTTTATTCCTGTCCACTTTGATAGTGAATTTGCTAGATTTTTTTTATTTCTCTGTCAAAATGCTTGACAGAAGCAAGTATCTTATCATGGTTTGGGCTCCATTTTAAGGTCACTGATCATTACTGAAGTTATAGAAGAAATGCACAGCAAGAGTGTTCTGGGCCTTTGTCCGCTTTTCTTTGCATTTAGTCTATGACTCCATCACATGGAGCCAGGATGGGTCATCATCATTAACGTTCAGGATGGGTCTTCCTCTTCATTTACACATGTCTGAAGACACCCTAACAGACATACTCAGAGATGCATTTCGATGGCTATTGTAAATCCCATGACAATGACAGGACCGGGTATGACAAGTTGCTAAGAATTTAAGGAATTAATACTCAGTGTTTAAAGTCATTTTGTTAAAATTCCATTTGTTCCTCAGGGGAAAGAGGGAGGAAAACTTGGGAACACAGGTCGAGTGCGTTTCAGGCATATTATCTGTGTGGCAAAGGCGCTTTTTGTTTGTCTGCTTTTCTGTTGGTTTGCTTGTTTGCGTGGGTTGTCTGCATTTCACTTCTGTGTTCTGCCTCTTTGTGTTTCTTTTCTATCATCCACCAGTCGTTAAAAAAAAGCTAATAGTTATTTTCCCATGGGAATTAGAGATTTGCTGTGACTGAATATGTACACCATCCCATGACACTGGAGCGTTCAAAGGAATGGATATATAATCAAGTACAAAGGAATTTTTCAGGGCCTATTCTGTCATAAGATTTATGCCCATATTTCATTTATAAAGCCAGTTGAGAGTTTCTTCTTTGCTTGAGGACAATTAAATGAAATATTTCCTTAAGATCTAAAGTATATTTCTCAGCAATATATTTGATATTACTAACACTCACTGAAATAGGATATAAAACAATATCCTAATTTCTATAAAAAACATATAGAAAATAGAGGTAATGCAGTTTGGAGAATCTAAACAAATGATTATGGTTGCAGGACTTGGGAACTGTCAAGCCAGGCTTCAAATTTGTCTACTGTATCATAGATTGATTTGAAGATACCTAACCTAGGTGACGAATTTTTTCTCATTGGTGAGATAGAACTAACAAGGTTGTATCAGAATAAAAATTGATATTTCAAAAGCAATTTGCAGTTAAACAACAAGGAATGATACTAATTAGTGAAAGACCTAATGTAAAAACTCTGGTCTCTGACTTTGAGCCCATTCGTCTGTAATGTCTCCTAAGAACATATTAGAATCTTCTCACTTGGTGCTGTTCAGAGCTGAAATCTGCAAAGTTGCCTGAGAATGGCATATCACATACATACGCCTGGAGACCAGCACAATAAACCTATGGCTAAGGACACCATCTATTAGTGAAATGCCACAGACATTAATAAGATGTAGAACCTCTTCAATAATTAATGAAGTGAATAAATGAGCTTCCTAAGATGTTTGTGGTGATATAGGTCAACCTTTCTAACCTCATTTCTAACTTCAGCTACTGTTGAGTGAATAATATTGCAGGAGAACAAACTCCTACCCATCTTCCTTAGAACACTGATCTAAGTAAGAATGTGCTGACAACAAATTTGGTGAAATGGTATAGTGGATAGAGTTGTGCATGGTGTATGGGTGAAGGCAATTTTGCATATTTTTAGTTATCAAATAAGGGTCAGAGAATTCCACCATATATAGTCACATAACCACCCAACACCTATATCCAGTAACTTTACATTATGTGTATTTTACAACCCATTTGTTCTGCTCCTTGTGGGCATTTAAGTAGGAAGGATATTATTATTTAAAATGATTTCCCCTAGCCTTCATTCCCACAATCCAAAATGAAAACACAGAGAAGTCACCTAAGCACACAGTTAGTTGCATACATGAAAACAACCACACATTTATTGAACGCACAACTATTTATGTGTTTATATATTTATTTATTTATTATGTCTATAAGTGTTCTTTCTACATGTGTGTATGTGTATCACCTATCCACCGTGTAACTAGTATCAGCAGTAGTTAGAAGAGGGTGTTTTATCCCCTTGAATTGGATTGACAGAAGGTTGTGAGCTGCCATATAGGTGCTGGGACTTGAACTCCTATCTTCTAGAAGAGAAGCCAATATTCTTAACCACTGAGGCATCTCTCAAGCCCTTAATTCATATACTTTATAGTAGATCCTAGGCAACCCAGTCTTTTGCTCTAGAGGAAATATTGTTTTTTGAGCAGTGATTTGTCTTTTTGTTGAAGTGTCCTTTGAATATGCCTTTCTAGGCTGATTTAAATCTAATCATTTATTCAATATTAAATTTAGTAGTTAGCTTATCAGCCACATCTTACTTCTGCCTTGTAATTTGCTCCCCCCCCTTGTTGTTACAAATCACAATGGAAGTGTAGTTGATCAAATGGAACGTTTTCCCATTAACTACAGGCCACAGGAAGCTATGGGTAACTCCTTTCACAGTGTGCAAAAAGCTATATTCATCTATAAAGACTATTTAATGTACTTTCAATGATTTTTTACCTATTAAATTCTAAATGTTAACACCTCCCCTCAAAAAAAAACTGAAATGACAAATTTATTCCAGTAAGGTCATATTTGGGGTTTGATCTTCCAGAAGATATTGATGGTCTTACTCTTGTGATTTTATTAGTGTCCTTGTATAAAAACGGAAGAGAGAAAAAAGATAGGGATATCTTTTCTACATCTCAATCCATCAAATAAAAGCCAAGTACTGAACAAGGAACTGTCTACAGCCAAGGAAAAAGCCTCTCATCAACATCGAGGTCTGCCAGTACCCTGATCTTTGACTGCTTAGTCACAGAGCAGTAAAAAATAAATGCTTGCTGTTTGAATACTTCAAACCTGGGATATTTTGTTATGGCAACTTGAACAGACTTACTTAAAAACAGGGACATGGGATGCCATGATCTGTAAAAATTTAAAATTAAAAACACTTTTCTACCAATTTCTGGGGCTTACAAACCCCATCCTTTGCACTGTTAAAGGGAAATGGTGTGTGAACGAGTTTGGTAAGACTATTTGGGCATCAAACAATTCTAAGCAAATGATGTTTTGATGACATGAGAATAAACGAATCGGAAACACATGGATTGAATTATCTCTGAAATACACTGCAGCAGAAACATCAAGGGATGGGGTGGTATTTGGAAGTATGCCAACTTCTAAGTAAATTGAAATAAAGGAGAGGAAATTTATAAGTCTGTGGTAGCAACCAACAACCCTGGATTTCTGAGAGTTACGGTGATGGAATTTTAAAAATTGAATCGTCAGGAAAAACATTGTACTGATTGAGATGTCTATTTTTGCTTGTAAGATAACAATTATCCCCATTGTTGCAAGCTAAAAAAGTGAGGATGAAGTCACATTTCACAGAATACTGACGTGGTAAAAATCTCTAGTTCCTAAATTTATTGAATGTTAGACAACAGGATTGTCATAAATTATATGCTTTCTCATAACTTACTAATTGTGTAATTGATTGTGTAATCAATCCATCAATGGTGAGGAAGACATTTTTTCTCTGCATAAACCCTCCGGCATTGTGTGCTTCTCCTATGGGTTCTTGGATCATGAATATCTTTTCTATACAGCAGTGGTTCTCAACTATCCTGATGCTATGGCTATATAATACATTTCCTCATGTGTTGTGACTCCCAACTATAAAATTACTTTCATTGCTAACTCATAACTGTAATTTTGTTACTGATATGAATAATAATGTAAATATCTGATATGCAGGATATCTGATGTGACCCATGTGAAAGGGTCATTTGACTCCCAAAGGGGTCATGACCCACAGTTGAGAACTACTGCCTTGAAAACCAACTTTGTCAGAAATCAAAATGTTTACTTCCGCTTTTTTAGCTGATCAGTTATAATTAGTATAAATATACTACAACATCATATCATGCATTTATACCATAATTGCACCTTTAAATTTTATTCATTAAACATATTTACAATGCACTAGTTTTAAAGTGAAGTAATTACTTTAATTATTACATGAAAATAGTCTACTTTAATGTACTAGATCCGATACTGTATTCTATTTTAACTTATGCCATAGCCTGTAAATAGCTGTACTCAAATATCCAGAAATCCTTAGGCCTTCCCTTGATCAGCCTCCATTGTGCAGCCAACTGTGGTTGATGAGAGTTACTGAAAGCTATTATTCTGTGTTTCAACAATACTATTAGGAGATGAATGGTTGTTACTAGGCATGGTATACTTTGCCAGATCTAACAAGTGAGTGACACCACAGAATGTGCTCTTTTTAAAGTTTTGGTTTAGTGTTAAAGAGGAAATACAAAAAAGTACATTACATAAAAACAATTGCTAAATCATGCCTTAAGTTTTTAAAAAATTTACTTGGATTACATAACCAAATATCATATATTTAGGAAACAAATGCTAAGACTTTAAGGGTTAGGAGGACATGTCATTGTGTTATTATGAGGTGAGCAGTTAGCAGTGAGCAGAAATTATTGGTGTGTGTGTGTGTGTGTGTGTGTGTGTGTGTGTGTGTGTCTGTGTGTGCGTGTGTGTGTGTGTTAGAGAGGGAGAGAGAGAGAGAGAGAGAGAGAGAGAGAGAGAGAGGGAGACAAAGACAGAGATAAAGGTAGAGTAAAACAACTGGAACAAGGTAAAAATAAAGTAAATGTATCACATAAATAAAAGTCATATATTAATTCCTATACTTTGCTACAATACTTAAGTACATTTGAAATTCATAAGTAAATAAGACTAGCATCAGCCTTTATTAGAATAATCATGCAATTTCTTATTACTTTAGAAGGTTTATATGTAAAAGCTGAAAAACATTTCTTGGGGATCTAGTTGATGAAAGTGACTAGAAAGTTGCTAATTGTCAGTTAAGTAAAAAATGCTTATAGAGTTGCCAGAGTGTTTCATAAACAAAGAGGAGTGAAGGACTCCAAAGTGGGGCAAAGTGAAGACGAAGAAGGCAAAGGCTCCAGTGTGAACGTACCAGGAAAGAGGAGGATAGGGAAGGGTCAGAGCAAAGACGGGATTGTGGAACCTTTTCCTCTCTCCTCCTTCCCTCCCTCCCTCCCTCCCTCCCTCCCTCCCTCCCTCCCTTCCTTCCTTCCTTCCTTCCTTCCTTCCTTCCTTCCTTCCTTCCTTCGGTGGTTTGTATGTGCTTGGGATAGGGAGTAGAACTATTAGGAGGCATGACCTTGTTAAAGTAGGTGTGGCCTTGTTGAAGGAAATGTGTCACTGTGGAAATGGGTCTAAAGACCCTCCTCTTAGTTGCCTAGAGACAGTCTTCTCCTATTGGCTTTCCACTCAAGATATAGAACTTTCAGCTCATCCTGCACCATGTCTTTTTGAATACTGCCACACTCTCACATTACTGATTATGGACTAAACCTCTGAATTTATAAGCTGACCCCAATTAAATGCTTCCTTTATAAGAATTGTCACTAAGAACATTTGACATCGTATCCTGAGGCATACCAGAATAATCACTGCATTCAGAGCATTTAATACCACATTCTGAGGTATCACAGGAGATCTGATGCACCCAGATCACAAAAGCTTGAAGGTATCCCAGGAGTTCCTCTGTATATAAGACAACTGGGCAAAGGACACCACAGTCTGATGACATCCCCAGGACTCTGTGGCATGCAGGGCAACTGACCCAAAAGGATGAAAGCCTCCCTGGAGTATGGCTGCACACAAGGAAACAGATACCTCAGTCCATTGACACCTCCTCCAAACAGTTTCACATAGGACAACAGTTTGACTGCTCCACTGAAGACCCAACAGTCTGAAGGCTTCCCAGAAGATGTACGGCAGCCAGGGCAACAAATCAGCAGCTTCTCTGCCCTTCTGAAGACCTTCCAGTTGGAAGGCACCACAGGAGGTCTGCTACAGCCAGGGCCTCAGGCCTATCAGGATTGCCTGTTGCAATCTATGGACAAAAGAGACAGACTCCAGACAGAGTCACTTATACAAGCAAATATTAGGGATAACTAGATGGCAAGAGGCAAGCACAAGATCATAAGCAACAGAAACGAATAAACATGGTCATCATGGGGTAGTTCTCCTACCACAGCAAGTCCTGAATACACCACACCTGAAAATCAGGAAGCTGACCTAAAAATTTATCTCAAGAAGATAATACAATCCTTTGAGGAAGATATAAATAACTCACTGAAAGAAATACAGAAACAATAGGTAAACAGGTAGAAACTCTTAAAAAGGAAACAAATGAATCCCTTAAAGAAATACAGGAAAAAACAATCAAATGGGTAAAAGAAATTCATAAACTGGTCCAACACCTAAAAGTGAAAGTAGAAACAATAATGAAAACACAAATTGAGGCAAATCTGGAAATGGATAACCTAGGAAAGAGGTCAGGAATTACAGATGTAAGTATCACCAACAGAATATAAGAGATGGAAGAGAGAATCTCAGGTGTAGAAAATACTGTAGAAGAGATGGACACAGCAGTCAATAAAACATAAAAAAAAACTTCTAACCCAAAACATCTAAGAAATTAAAAAATCTCAATCAACATAGATGGGGAAACCAAAATATTCCAATGACAAAACCAAGTTCAAACAGTGTCTATCTATAAATCCAGGTCTATAGTGGATCCTAGAAGGAAAATTCCAACACAAGAAAGATACCTACATCAAAGACAAGGCAAGATATTAAGCATCTCACAACAAAGCCGAAAGGAGAGAACCACAAGCACATAAAGCGACCTACAAAATATAATAGGAACCAACAGTCATCTGTCTTTAATATCTCCCAATATTAATGGGTTCAACTCACCCCTAAAATGACGTAACCTAACAGATTGTATATGTAAGCAAGGTCCAGAATTTTGCTGCATACAAGAACATACCCCAATAATAAAGACAAACACTATCTCAGAGTCAAAGGATGGGAAAAGGTCTTCCAAGCAAATGGTCCCAAGAAATGAGCTGGAGTTGTCATCCTAATATCCAATAAAATAGACTTTAAACCAAAAGTTATCAAGTGTGACGATGAAGCACACTTCACATTCATCAAAAAAAAAAAATCCACCAAGGGAAAGTCTCAATTCTGAACATCTATGTCCCCAATGCAAGGGAACCCACAGTCATAAAAGAAATTTTACTAAAGCTCAAAACACACATTGAACCCCAAACTGTAATAGAGGGGGACTTCAACAGCCCACTATCACCCAGTGGACAGATCATTGAAACCGAAACTAAACAGAGACACTCTGAAACTAGCAAAGCTTATGAACCAAAATGAATTTAGCAGTTTATGAACATAGCAGTTTATCTATAGAACATTTTACCCTAAAACAAAAGCATATACTTTCTTTTCAGCACCTTATGGTATTTTCTCCAAAACTGATCATATAATTGATCACAAAACAACCCTCAACTGATACAAGAAGATTGAAATAATCCCATGCACCCTATCAGACCACCATGGCCTAAAGCTGGTCTTCAATAACAACAAAAGCAACAGAAAACCCAAATGCATGTGGAACCTGAACAACTCTATACTCAATGATAATTTGGTCAGGGATGAAATAAAGAAAGAAATCAAACACTTCCTGGAATTTAATGAAAATGTTGACACTTCATACCCAAACTTATGGGACACAATGAAAGCAGTGCTAAGAGGAAAAGTCATAGCTCTAAGTGCACCGGTAAAGAAACTAGAGAGATCTTACACTAGCAAACTTACAGCACACCTGAGAGCTCTAGAACACAAAGAAGCAAACTCTCCCAAGAGGAGTACACAGCAAGAAACAGTCAAACTCAGGTCTGAAATCAACCAAATAGAAACAAAGAGAATAATACAAAGAATAAGCGAAACCAAAAGCAGTTTTTTTGATAGAATCAACAATATAGATATACACCTTGACAAACTAACTAATGGGCCCAGAGGCAGTAACCAAATTAACAAAATCAGAAATGAAAAGAGAGACATAATATGAAAAACAGAGTAAACTAAAAAAAAAAATCATCAGATCCTACTACAAAAGCCTATACTCAACCAAATGGGAAAAC
The DNA here is from genome assembly GCF_021556685.1 of Rattus norvegicus. Taxonomy (NCBI): domain Eukaryota; kingdom Metazoa; phylum Chordata; class Mammalia; order Rodentia; family Muridae; genus Rattus; species Rattus norvegicus. The sequence goes on from NC_141539.1 coordinate 60,277,948, forward strand.
CTAGAGGAAATAGATGGTTTTCTAGACAGATACTATATACCAAAGTTAAATCAAGAGTAGGTAAACTTTCTAAACAGGCCTATATCCTATGGAGAAATAGAAGAAGTCATTAAAAATCAAACCAAAAGAGAAAAAAAAAACAAAACAAAAAAGAAAAACAAAAAACCCACGGCCAGATTGATTTAGTGCAGAATTCTACCAGACATTCAAAGAAGACCTGATACCAATATCCTCAAACTATTCCATAAAATACAAACAGAAGGAACACTACCTAATTCATTCTATGAAGCCACAATTACTCTGATACCTAAACCACTCATGGACCCTAACAAGAAAGAAAACTTCAGACCAATGTCTCATATGAATATCGATGCAAAAATACTCAATAAAATTCTTGCAAACCAAATCCGAGAACATCTCAAAATCATCATTCACCATGATCAAGTAGGCTTCATTCCAGGGATGTAATGTTGCTTCAATATACCATAATCCATTAACATAATACACTATATAAACATACTCAAAGAAAAAGTCACATGATCATCTGCTTAGATGTAAAAAAAAGCATTTGACAAAATACAACACCCTTTTCATGTTAAAAGTATTAGACAGATTAGGAATTCAAAGCCCAGACCTAAATGTAATAAAAGCAATTTACTACAAACAAACAGGTAATATCAAATTACATGGAGAGATACTTGAAGCAATCCCACAAAAATTGGGGACAAAACAAGGAGGCCCACTCTCCCCAGATCTGTTCAATATAGTACTAGAAGTGCTAGCTATAATAATGAAATGACAAAAAGAGATCAGGGGGATACAAATTGGTGAAGAAGAAATAAAGGTATCACTGTTTGCAGATGATATGATAGTATACATAAGCAACACCGAAAATTCTACCAGAGAACTTCTCCAGCTGATAAACCATTTCAGCAAAGTGGCCGGATATAACATTAACTCAAATAACTTAGTAACCTTCCTTTATACAAATAGTAAACAGGCTGAGAAAGAAATTAGGGAAACAACTCCCTTTACAATAGCCACAAATAATATAAAATATCTTGGGGTAACTCGAACCAAACAAGTGAAAGATCTGTATGAAAATAACATCAAATTCCTCAAGAAAGAAATTGAAGAAGATCTCAGAAAATGGAGCGATCTCCTATGCTCATGGATTGGCAGAATTAACATAGTAAAAATGGCCAATCAAGGTCAATCTTTAGATTCAATGCACTCTCCATCAAAACCCCAACACAATTCTTTAATGATATAGAAAGAGCAATTCTTAAATTCATCTGGAAAGGAAAACAAACAAACAAACAAACAAACACAAAAAACAAACAAAAAAACCAAAACAAAAACCAAAAACAGAATAACAAAAACAATTCTTAACAACTAGGAGAATCACCATCCCTGGTCTCAAGCGCTACTACAGAGCAATAGTGATAAGATCTGCAAGGTATTTATACAGAGACAGACAAGTTGATCGATGGAGTAGAATTGAAGACCCAGAAATAAAAAATACACTTATACACATTTGATCTTTGACAAAGAAGCCAATAATATACAATGGAAAAGAGAAATCCTCTGCAATAAGCTGGTCTTACTGGCTGCTGTCTTTATGTAGAACAGTGAACATAGACCCATATTTGTCACAATGCACAAAGCTCAAGTCCAAGTGATCAAAGACCTCAACATAAAACCAGATACACTGAATCTGATAGAAGAGAAAATGGGAAAGAGCCTTGAACTCAATGGCAAAGGGCAAAATTTCCCAAACAGAACTCCAATGGCTCATGTTCTAAGATTAAGAATTGATAAATGAGACCTCATGAAACTGGAAAGCTTCTGTAAGGCAAAGGACATACATGGTCAATAAGACAAATTGGAAATCTACAGATTGGAAAAATACAGAAAATGTGGTTCATTTACAAAATGGAGTGCTACTCAGCTATTAAGAACAAAGGCATGTTGAGTTTGCAGGCAAATAGATGGAACTAGGAAATATCATCCTGAGTAAAATAACTCAGACCCAAAAGGACATGAACAGTATGTTCTCACAAATAAGTACATGTTAGCCAAAACCAAAACCAATCAAAAGGAACTTAAACGGTGTCATCAAGCTGAAGGGCCCATGTGAGGAATCCTCAGTCCCACTTGGGAGGGAGAAGAAAGCAACTGCAAGGGAGGAGGGAGAGAGGGACAGTGGAGGGAAAGGGGCCTGGGGTGTAGGAGAGGGGAACGTGATCTGGTATTGGGTGGGGGGAAAGGACTGAAGCCCTGAGTTTCAGCAAAAAGAATGGAAACAGGTGACCTAGAACAGAAAGTTGGGAGGACCTTCCAGAATGTATCAGAGGTCTGAGGGGTAAGAGACTCTCAGGATTCAAAGGGGTGGAACCCTAGATGAAAGGTCCTACATTTGAGAGAGGGAACTTGTTTAGTCCACCTCCAGCAGAAAGACAGGGCATCAAGTGAGTGATGTGGTTGCTATCCCAAAGACAAAACTTTGACCCATAATTCTTCCTGCCTAAAAGAAAAGCAGATATGGAAATGGAGAAGAGCCTGAGGCAAAGAAGGTCCAGTGACAGGTCCAAAGTGGGATCCAGCTCAAGGAGAGGCCCAAAGATCTGACACCATTACTGAGGCTATGGAGCACTCACAAAAAGGGACCTATCATGTCTGTTCTCCAAAAGACCCAACAAGCAGCTGAAAGAGTCAGATGCAGATATATGCACCCAACCAATGAATAGAAGCTGCTGAATCCTATGGTTGAATTAAGGAAAAGCTAGAGGAAGCTGAGGAGGAGGATGACTCTGTAGGGGGACCAGCAGTCTCAATCAATCTGGACCCCTAAAATCTCTCAGACACCAGATCACCAGCCAGGCAGCATATACCAGCTGAGATGAGGCCCCCACACATTTACAGCAAAGAACTGCCTAGTCTGGGTTACAGTAGAGAAGATGCACCTAACCCTCAAGAGATTGTAAGCCCCAGGAAGTTTAGAGGTCTAGTGTGGTGGATTGGGTGGGGAAATCCTCATGGAGACAGGGGTGGAATAGACAAGGTATGGGATGTAGAACAGTGAGAGGGTAGATTGGGAGAGAAATACAATCTGGGTGTAAAAATAAATTAATAAGTAAGTAAGTAAATAAATAATTAAAATAAAATGCCTTGTCAAGGCATTTCTTCACAGCAATGGAATCCTCAGTTAGTACCCTGCCCTTCTTTTGCTTCTTTCCTTCTGCCCATTCCCTACTCTGGTGTAATTCTGATAGGTAGGCCTTTACTTGACCTTTTTTCTATCACTGCTCTTAATATGCTTTGCTTTGTGCATTTGGTGTTTTGACCAATTAAGTGGTGGGAGGAATTTCTTTTCTGGCACAGTCTATTTGGAGTTCTGTAGGCTTCTTGTATGTTTATGAGCATCTCCTTCTTTAGGTTAAGGAAGTTTTCTTCTATAATTTTGTTGAAGATATTTACTGACCCCTTAAGTTGGGAGTCTTCACTCTCATCTATACCTATTATCCTTAGGTTTGATCTTCTCATTGTGTCTGGGATTTCCTGAATGTTTTGGGTTAGGAGCTTTTTGTGTTTTACATTACTTTGACAGTTGTGTCAATGTTTTCAATAGTATCTTCTGTCCCTGAGATTCTCTTCTTTCTCTTGTATTCTGTTGGTGACGTTTACATCTATGACTTCTGATTCCTTCCCTAGTTTTTCTATCTCCAGGGTTCTCTCCTTTTGTGATTTCTTTATTGTTTTTATTTCCATTTTTAAATCCTGGATGGTTTTGTTCATTCCTTCACCTGTTTGGTTGTGTTTTCCTGTAATTCTTTAAGGGATTTTTGTGTTTCTTCTTTAAGGGCTTCTACTCGCTTACTTTTGTTTTCTTTAAGGGAGTTATTTATATCCTTCTTAAAGTCCTCTATCATCATTATAAGACGTGATTTCAAACCCAAATCTTGCTTTTTTGATGTGTTTGGATATCCAGTATTTGCTTTGTTGTTTTATTTTGTTATTTCTAAAGTAAGATACACTGTGTTATTGGGTGGGCAGTGTGGGGAGTCTGAGAGGATTTGGGGGATGGGAAAATTATGATCAAAATATATTGTATAAAAATTAAAAAAATTCTTGCAAAATTCTGTAATGAATATCTATTTAACTTATAAAACCCCAACTATATTTACTTGTTTTTTATAGCATTTCAAGACAACATAAGCACTCAGACTAAGTTTCTTTTTTTTTTTTTTTTTATTCCCTTTCCCGGTTTCCGGGCAAACATCCCCCTCCCCCCTCCCCTTCCTTATGGGTGTTCCCCTCCCAACCCTCCCCCCATTACCGCCCTCCCCCCATAGACTAGTTCACTGGGGGTTCAGTCTTAGCAGGACCCAGGGCTTCCCCTTCCACTGGTGCTCTTACTAGGATATTCATTGCTACCTATGGGGTCAGAGTCCAGGGTCAGTCCATGTATAGTCTTTAGGTAGTGGCTTAGTCCCTGGAAGCTCTGGTTGCTTGGCATTGTTGTACTTTTGGGGTCTCGAGCCCCTTCAAGCTCTTCCAGTTCTTTCTCTGATTCCTTCAATAGGGGACCTATTCTCAGTTCAGTGGTTTGCTGCTGGCATTCGCCTCTGTATTTGCTGTATTCTGGCTGTGTCTCTCAGGAGCGATCTACATCCGGCTCCTGTCGGTCTGCACTTCTTTGCTTCATCCATCTTGTCTAATTGGGTGGCTGTATACGTATGGGCCACATGTGGGGCAGGCTCTGAATGGGTGTTCCTTCAGTCTCTGTTTTAATCTTTGCCTCTCCCTTCCCTGCCAAGGGTATTCTTTTTCCTCATTTAAAGAAGGAGTGAAGCATTCACATTTTGATCATCCGTCTTGAGTTTCGTTTGTTCTAGGGATCTAGGGTAATTCAAGCATTTGGGCTAATAGCCACTTATCAATGAGTGCATACCATGTATGTCTTTCTGTGATTGGGTTAGCTCACTCAGGATGATATTTTCCAGTTCCCACCATTTGCCTACGAATTTCATAAACTCGTTGTTTTTGATAGCTGAGTAATATTCCATCAGACTAAGTTTCTAAAGATTAAAAGCAACAATCAAAGCATTTAAACATTAAAATTAATTTGACATGAAATGATTATGAATAATTATAAAGTTGTCAATAAACTGGGTTTTTAAGAAGCCCAGTTTATAATTGTTAAAGAAATTGACTGGCACCATAAAATAGAAGGTTCCTTCTATTTTTATCCCCTAGAGGAAAGATGCTCAAGAGACAAATATCAACCATCAAAGCCAGCTACTAAAATATAAATTCATTTAAGTGGAAGGAGCTCAAACTGAAAGTATTCATTAAACCCAGATTCAGATACAAAGGTGCAGCCATGATAGAAGGGGTTGGAATACACTGTATCGGACAGAAAAGAATAGCAGTGCCATTTACTTAGTACTAGTTTTGCAGGGACAAAAGACGCAAAGATGAGGGTAATATGGAAGCTTGCTAAAGCCAGTCAATGTACCACACAGCATGACACTCCAGGAAGTGGTTCTAAATGGCCAATACACAAAGTTAAAAACATAAAGCCCAAATTGCAATAACCCCTGGGGGATTATGTCAAGACTATAGTATGAATTCTGAGGAAAACTTCAAGCATAGAATGAAGTTGGCCCAAGAGAAAAGCTACATATAGTGTTGTACAATTAGAGAAATGCTTTCGCACAAGGCTACTGGAGCCCAGATGATTCCACCACTAGTTTGTTGTGTCAGACATGGAGCTAGGGAATTTTGGGTTTTCCTTGCTGGGGTTCAATAATGCTTTAGTCCACACTTTTCTATGCTTTTATCCTTTTGGAATTAGAATATTAACTCCAAGCCACTGTAAATTGGAAATTTGAAACTGTTTAAAAATAAAGGATGACAATTGACACTTATTTGAATCCCAGAAGAGATTATGGATTGGTAAAGACTATTTGTTGACTTTTAAAGACTATAGGAACCTTTACATTTAGGACAAATGTAATTTTTCCACTATGATACAAGCATGAGCCTATTAGGACCAACCATAGAATGCTGTAGTTTGCATATGAAATGCCCCTCTCTTAGTGTTCTATTGCTCTGAGGAAACACCATAACCCACTCAACTCTTATAAAAGAAAGCATTTCATTTAGGGCATTTTTACAGTTGCAGAATTTATCATCATGGCTGGAAACATGGTGGCACAAAGGAAGGCAGAGTTTTGGAGAAGTAGCTGACAAGGACATTTTAATCCATAGTAGACAGGGTGGGGTAGGGAGAGGGAGTGGGAGAGGAAGAGGAGATAGAGTTGGGGGAGAGGGGAGAAGACTACAGGTGAGGGAACTGGAGGAGAGAGGCAGGGAGAGGAGAGGAGATAAGATGAGGGAGGGGGGGGAAAGGGAGAGGAGAAGAGAAGACAAAAGAGAAAGAGTAGAGGAAAAGAAGAAGAGAAAGGAAAAACAAATAAGACAGGAACAGAAGAAAAAGAAAAGAAAAGAAAAGAAAGGAAAGGGAAAGAAGAAAAGAAAAGAAAAGAAAAGAAAAGAAGAGAGACTGTACCTTGTGTAAGATTTTGAAACCTCAAAATGCACTCCCAATGATACACTTCCTTCAACAATGTCACACCTACTCCAAAAAAAGCCGTAACTCCTAATCCTTCCAAACAATTCTACTGGGGACTAAGCATGCAAATATATGTTCCTATAGGGAGTGCATTCTTATTTCAAATACCACAGACTGTGACGATTTATTTAAACTGCTACTTCCTACTTGAGGTAGCTTTTTTCCTTTAAGATTTATTCATTTATGCATATAGATGTTTGCCCTGCAGGCACATGTGCACACCAGAAGAGGTCATAGAATCCTCTGGGACTATAGCTACAGAGAGTTTTGAGCAATCATGTGTTTGGTGCTGGTGAGTTGAACTCAGGGCCTCTGAAAGAGCAGCCAGTGCTCATAACTGCTGAGCCAACTCTCCAGTCTGATTGGGCTTTTTGTGTATTTTGAACCTATTGGAAACGGAACAACACTGAAAGAAGATGGTCACTAGGGTAGTCCTTGAGATTTTATATTGCTATTCCACTTCCTGTCTACATCCTGAACTCTGACTGAGTTGAAACGTAACCAGCTGACTTATACTTCAGCAGCCATGACTCCTCCATGATGAACAGTTTCCCTTCAAACTGGGAGCCACCCTAAAACCCTGCTCCTTTATGTCGCTTTTCTCGGGTATTCTGTCACTCATAAATAATTTAGAGTTCATAATTTTAATGGTATCTATCCCGCATAGCTATGAGATCCTGATGCAGCTTAAGACAATAATTGGAAATATCAAATTCTCTATTTTCTTTTTTCAACTCCACTGTCCTGTTGAAAGTCAGAATTTGTCCATTGCTCGTGAAAATTTATTATTATTACTTTTTCAATAGTGTATAAAGAGTTCTGACAATGTTGTGCCATAATTTTCTATTATCAACCTTCATAGCCAAGATATGAGGTCTTGGGTCTATACAACCATAAAAATCTCTGTACCTAATGATGTAGGGTTTAAAATATAAAACTATACATCTTTGATAATCACTATTAGGTGTCTTACAGCAAACAGGTAAATTGACTTTACAAATAAGCATGCATTTACATAGTTGTGATGAGTAACAAGCAAATGTTTGTTTGAGAAATAACTTTGGAATATGGGAACCTGTCTATATTTATAACCTTTGGATCACTGTTGACATTGCCCTTATTCAAGAATACAGGGTGAAATCTCTGGTCCTGTTATTCTTTATTCTAGCACTGGACTACAAGTTTTTCTACATTTTATCAAATATGAATATCCATGGCTGGTAGATGGAGCTCTGAGGTAGAATACTTCGTTGGCATATATAACACACTCAGTACCAAAATAGCATACAGATTATAGAGAACAAAATAGTTGATATGAATTTAGTTTAATACCTCCACCATCACACATATAATAAAGTGGCAGTTTAATTCATCTGTAAAGATCTACATAGTATTTACCCATGAAGGATTTTAAAATGTCCCCATATAACTATGTGTCCCTTCTGACTTCCCTATTTCCTTTGATATGTTTTGTGGTTCTCACAGATGCAAAACTGTGAATTTTCCATCAACTAGAGAAATAATGTCCTTAAAACGTCCCATATGATAGCTCATGTGGCCTTTGGGGTTTCATCTGGGACTGTGCTGTTAAGCTTGCTGTAGGATACGGTCATTTATCACCTGTCACCAGTATAATGAAGTGAACTGAATGAGTTTGTATGTTAACATCCTCAGAACGTTATGTACTTTGTGCAGTCACATAATCAAGACTACATCTTAATTTAAATGTTTAATGAAAGAAATGCCAATAAAGTAAATTCTTTCCAATCTCATACCTAATGGAGAACAAATAGAATGATTATCGGTTCAGTTCAGCAAGCATGTTAAGCTGACTGAGTCGTGGAGTGTGAGAGGAACTGCTGTGGCATAACAACAGGTATGATTTATATTTCTTTGGACATATTTGCTTGCATACTGGCCTGCTTGTTCACATTTTTTTACCACCTCTGGGGACTCAGTGGGATATTTCCTGCATTACCACGGTTTCTTCAGGTACTGGACAGACATTAAGTACAGAATACATCTTACTGATTCAAAGACTGAGGAATGAATTAAGCACTGTCTGAATTTAATCTCATTTACTTGTAAGTATGGTAGATTCGAGTGCTTATATTTATAAACTCTAAGTTACTCAGAATCAACTTATGGACTTCCCATAGCATAACATTCCTGATGAGGAGATATTATTACTAAAATATTCATTCTTGAGTGAATCTAGTATTCATAAGTAATTTAATCAGCTTAGGTGACTATCAACTGTCCTAGCAGTTTGTAACATTTGACTATTTAGCATAAGATTGTTTTAAGGCATGTCTTTCTAAAAGATATAAATTCTGGGGCAGAAAATGGTCATTTCATTTATTCTCCTAAATACCTTTTGTATATAAAAATAGTGGGATTATGTTTTATTTTCTTGTATTGATTTTCTTCCCTACTTGATTCAAATTCCTTATGCTCTGCGCATTTAGAATTGTCTATTACTAAAATGTTCCTTGCAGATTGCAGTTTATGGTGCACAATATTACTTTTTCATTAGTAATTGCACTGCAGGTCATTATATGAAAAAAGATCCATTCTTTTCTTGAGGCACTTGAGGCATAAAACCAAGTTCCTGTCTGTGTTGCGGATGTTAAAAATCCCAAGACACTTAAGGAAGAAGAGTGGGAGTATTAACTCTAGAAAAAACTTTTGGCCAAAGACCCATGAAAAGCCTCTCTCATCACAGTACAGAGGAACAGGATTGTTAAGGACGATCTTTGTGAAAGAACTACTTCATGCAATTATAATAAAATATTGAACATTGCTTTGGATTTTTATGAACATTCCATTCCAAAAGGAAATCCCAAAACATTTTTGTAAATATCTTATAAATTTATACTATCAGAAAGAAAAATGAATGTTTTAAACAAATGATCAAACTTTCAGGAACAATAATTTAATCGATTTATGAGATGCTCAAATGCTAAAATAAGTGTGCTTTGCCGATTGGAAACTATGTAATGATTATAACTCAGGAGTTTGTTTCTGTATATCCTTAATGTGTAAATGTAGCTTGTGGAAGATTTTTTTAAAGAACAAAGATTATGCTATTATAATATGCTGGTAAACCTCCTTAAATTACACTTTCAGATCAGACTCACACATGCTTGGAGAACAATAAATTCTAAAATTTATTCATTTAAAATATTTTTAACTTATAAGATATATTTGTAACAACTTGTGACTTTTCTATCGAAATCGTTGGACTTTTCATTGCAAACTCTTTGCCTTGGAAAACTCATTATTATCCCAATATGCACACCCTACTGACCCTTTCAAGAGTAAAAACACCAAGACCTATCCATTAGCTTAGGTGACATTGGGTTGACAAGTCACAGGATTCTGGGCTACTGTGCCGTCTAGAATTGGTGGGGGCACCCATTTGAGCCTGAAGCTTTGAATGTGCACTGGTTGTTAAGATAAACACACAATGTTGACACCAAGAGAACTGGCCCAACAGAGCGGTAGATGGATGTTATTATTTTTATGAAGAAGCCCTCTGATGATAAAAAAGGGTTGACCCTGTTAGTGGGAGCTCCATAAATCTTTCTTGGCTGAAGGTTTCTGGCTGAGCAGGTTGGAGAATGGACAAAAGAATCAAAAGATGCAGGATGTACTGTGCATGAGAAGATTACCTATGGGACTTTGCAATAATACAACAATAGCCAAGATGTTCAAGAACAGCCTCAGTTCATGATTGCCTTTAACTGCTACTAATAACAGTCTTAAGTCCTTTTCTTCTGTGTTCAAGAAAATTCCCAAAGTTAGCAGTTTTGTGTGATGCCTTTTACATCTTTCATCTCCCTGTCTTTTCAGAACTCTCAGGGATGCTACGCTTTAAATAAGCACTACCTATTTTATTGTTAATTTATTAACATTATGAAATTAATGTTTTTCTGATATTTATGTTGGCTATGATCAATGGCCTTTTTAAAATTCAAAACTCATCAGTAAAAACTAGAGATCGCACTTTTCCTCTAACACGGATCACAATTTGAAGGCAGAGGGTGCAGTTTGCAAAATATCTACAGACTTACCAGCTGCTGCAAGCAGACGCTGCCTCTGTTGTCTTTGTTTTCTTTCTTTCTTTCTTTCTTTTTTCTTTTTTTTGGAGCTGGGGACCGAACCCAGGGCCTTGCGCTTGCTAGGCAAGCGCTCTACCACTGAGCTAAATCCCCAACCCTGTTGTCTTCATTTTCAAATGACTGTGTTTCAACAGAAGTCATACATTTTAATTATAAAAGTATAGTTTTAATGGCGCCATTTTTTCTGCTTTTCTTTGTATATTTAGAGATCTTAGTTCACTTTTTCTCTCCATTATGTTTTACACATAGTGTAATGGGAGAATTAAATATCTTTGCATATCTATCAATAGACAGGATGTCACAGATATGCCTCTTCTGCCTTTGATATCATTGAATTATGATAATCATGAAATATTTACCAAGTTCCTATTTTACATTTGGTACTATAAAATCTTTGTGGCCTAAAATAAAGTCTCTATTATGGTTATTAATAATGTTCCAAGATTAATAAAAGATCAGTAATTTATGAAGTTTATCAAATAAATGATAAAATAAGGTATATGGTACACGCATTATAAGTAATTGTGGAATATCCAAAGTGATCTTTTACAAAATTATTGAGACTCTCACCTTGAGGTGCTCTTTAGATATTACAGGAGCATAAAGTGTATGTGAAGATCCACTGCCTTTTAATAAAACAAAAGGATAAACAAGCTGTTTGATTCGCCTTAACCTCTCTGCCTCTAAGTATTCATAAATTGAGTATTGTTAAAACATATTAATCTAAAAACTAGAATTCTAATTTTGTTAATATCCAAAGCTAACCAGATTTCCGAGGAGTGGGGTATTTTAAAATTACCCACCTCCTCTCTGTTTAGTCAAATTTCAAGGTGAACTGGTTTTGAGGCACTGAGAAAATAAGTTATGCAGAGTAGAATAAAGAACTGGAAGAGCTTGAAGGGGCTCGAGACCCCAAAAGTACAACAATGCCAAGCAACCAGAGCTTCCAGGGACTAAGCCACTACCTAAAGACTATACATGGACTGACCCTGGACTCTGACCCCATAGGTAGCAATGAATATCCTAGTAAGAGCACCAGTGGAAGGGGAAGCCCTGGGTCCTGCTAAGACTGAACCCCCAGTGAACTAGTCTATGGGGGGAGGGCGGCAATGGGGGGAGGGTTGGGAGGGGAACACCCATAAGGAAGGGGAGGGGGGAGGGGGATGTTTGCCCGGAAACCGGGAAAGGGAATAACACTCGAAATGTATATAAGAAATACTCAAGTTAAAAAAAAAATTTATCCACTCTGTTTTCACTCTACAATCTCTTTTATAATGAACATATTTCAGTTGAATTTGTCAGGATATTCCTTGAGGTAAAAAATAAAACATAAAAACGGTATAGTTCCAGAAATCTAAAGTAAAATTATCAATATTTTTGTCATGTCCATAAATACTAAAATTATAATGTGTTATTGTAATTATATTTTTGAAATACAGTCTTTGGCTCATTAAGTTGATATTTCCTTTTACCTCCTGTATTTTGTTAATATGTCTATATTTGTATTTTTCTTCTTTACATTTAAGCTGTGGAGATATATAATTTTAATGATACACTTGTTTAGGATAACTGACATCGAGTCACTTGAATATGTTAAGATGTCAGGAAATAGCTCTTTGTTCCAGTTTTCTGATCATTACATTATCCCAAGCTTATTTACTTAAGCGAGAGGAAGTGTGTTTTATAAGCCCGAGACATAGCCACTTCACACTTAAGGTAAAATATTTTGTCTTTTAAATCCAAATTGCACTCTGAATGTCTGCAAATATCTGTGGATAGTCTCCCCTGGAGACAGCAGACCATGGGCAATAGGTTTAACACCAAAGAAAACTGTGCCTCTCACATCTGCTGCAAACGCGCAGGAGTAGCCTCCCTGTATGGGCAGAGCAAAGTTGCTGAATCCTTAGGTCAAGAATCCAATACATTGCTTGTTTGGCACAGCGGAAGAAACCTTGCTTTGGATCATACAATTTTAAACACAGAGCTCAGCACTGATGATGATAAGAGTAGTGAACACCCTAAAATACAGCAATTGTAACACTTAATAAGGTAGAATTGAATGTCTTCCTGTAGTAAGGCCTTCAGATCATGGCCTTGTAACGGTTCAAAACTGACATCCAACCTTGAAGGGAAAGATCTTATGGGAAAACACACGTTTCCCTGACACAGCAGGCTTGTTGGTAAATAGCAATCACTGAGTCTTGGTCCCAAGACTAGAAAGCATTAGTAATGTAACCCTGGCAATGATCTAGAGGGCAATAGGCAGAGTGTGAAGCCAGTCATTTGTCATCCACGTTTTCCTTCAAGGCTGCCATCAATCTCCATCAAGCTCCAACTTCTCACGGACCCCACCAACCTCCTGGGAGAAACTCAGAAAGGCTTTCAGAACTGACAAAGGGTGTGCATTTGTTAAGACTGAGCAAGGGTCCCTGGCAAAGCAAGGAGCACCCCGGAGACCTTATCTGAACATGATAAAATTGATGAGGGCTCCAAGCCCTTAGTACTATAAATAAGAGTAGGTTCACTTCGGGAGATTGGTTTCTATCCCCCGAGCTCATATTACTGGCCATGATTCTTCTGCCTCCTGATTTTTAATTTTCTAATTTCACATTAACTAAAAAGCAAAGTACCATCACCCCAAACTCGTATCATGTCATTTTCTGTCTGTGTCTCATTTACTTCTCTATTCTCAACAAATTTCAGAAGTCTTTGGCCACCTACTCATGTATTTCAAAGACACCTGTATATAGCTCAAAAGAACACACCTTTTAAATACCTCAGCCTTCATTCCAGTTTTATACATGCAATGCTTTTTCATCTCTGAGATGCTGTACTGTTTTCTTTGCCATGGGGAATTTTTAAATTTTTTTTAACCTTTTCCTCCGTGTTATCAAAACAATTTTTTAAGACTTGAGTTTCTATGCCTCTGTAACACTCTCTTAACTTAATTTCCTTTGTGAGATGGACTACAATTTTTTCCCTGTAAAAAGTATTATAGGATTAGAATGATTATATATTATTTTAATAAATATCATTATTAATATTTATTAAATGATAAAATTTATTATTTCATATTTTAAATACTTAAATGGTAGTATTTAATGGATGAATATCATTATGTGAACACTATGTAACTACTTTATATAAAACCATGCACAGCTTTCCTAGTGTGTAAGAAGTCCATTCCTGGACTCCATCTTTCATCCGCTCTCAACATGACCACTATTCTGAATATATGAATGCTACAGATTAAATCTGAGCTTCTGAACTTAATGCAAATAAATTCTCACAGTACATATTATTTTGTGTCATTCCAGAGAGCAGAAGAAATTACTTAGATCCAATATACATGATAGTCTATAAAAAATACCTCTACCTCACCTTTTCTAAATTTCTATGTGCATTTTTATTTATTTTGGCTTATTTCATATGACTTTATATTGTCATGATTTTTGATATATAAAGTAATACATCTGTTTTGGGAAAGAGTGTTAATAACTCTAAATATCGATGTGATCATATTGTATTTAATGAGAATATGTGTATTATTTTCAGGACCGTACTTCACTAGAATGTTCCTAAAACTTTAAGTTACTCTAAAAGCACAACTTTGTCTGCATAAATTGTATTATATTTACTGAGATTTCTTTCTCTATCAATTTGTTGTTTATTTGTGCATTTTTAAATTTCTAAGCACTTGAGACTCTTCAAGTGCTTCTGACTTGTCCTTTTGCTGATGATATCACCATCTGTTCTCTAGTGACATTAAGACCATAATGTTTTTCAAAACAGACCTCTTCACGCTGTCATTTTGCTTTAAATCATGAATTGGCTACTCATGTCAAAATGGTTTAAAATCCTACCAGGGTGGGATCCTTCACAATCAGCTTTTCCTGAGCTCAGCCTTTTTCCTGAGATCTTATCATCCGTGCCTCAAAGTTTATTCAGCAATTCGTGCCTCGTATCCTTCAGTAGAGTGGAAGTACTCCAGGCCTGGGACATCCTCAGCTTCATGTCCCTCGCAATTAGTATGATTCTGAGAGGTGGAAGGCCTTTGGTTTTGATAGGCAGCAATGTATTTGAGAAGAAAAAATCTATACTTGTACTTAAATGAGCGTTTCTAAAATAGGTAATAGGTACGCAGCAGGTAATAGGTACGCAATGGGTAATAGGTAGGCAACAGGTAACCTGACACAGAGTTGCCTTCCTTCCACTCTTCTCTATAATGAAAACCTACCTCATCCCCATTTGAGCCAACTGTACTCTGTGAAGATATTTAGAGGCCCTGAAGCTCTATCTTTGGAACAGAAAGAAAATTACACATCCGAGTACCAGCCCTGTCATTGCTTAATCTCATAGCAACTCCAGAATCTTATTTTTCTTTCTAGTTCATGTCTTTCCAACTGTAGGACAGATTCTGATTTTTAAATGATCTCATTTCATCTGTTCTTTGGTTCCATGTTCCTACTGGCTGCCTCTCCCTCCTCTTCTTGCTTTGCAATATTTTCATCATTGTCATCTCTGTTATCTCAAACATAAAAGCAGAACTTATTTGGGTGTGACCCTTCATTTTCATACTGATTAAATTATACTGATAGCAGTTCTAAAAGGCAACTAACCTCCACAAATATTTCTCTCAATTGTAATGAAAACTATGCAACCTATTGTTTATTGGTTTTAAGAATATCAATACTAATATGGTTATTAGCTTCCTTTGGAACAAAAAGTTACAAAAATGATGGCATAAAACTATATTCTTAGTACTTATACAGATGAACAGTGAGACAGATTAGGAGTTATGTTTCTAAATTTAGGGAAAACTTTGATTATTTGTTGATGTGTACCAATTGTATATTTTTAATTAATTTGTTTTCATACAAAATATTCTTATTTAATTTTTTCTTATTCACTTTATATCCCACTCACTACCCCCTTCCTGGTATTCTTCCCTTATTCCCCTTCCCCTTCTCCTCTGAGTAGGTGAGGGTACCCATGGCTATCCCCTAACCCTGGCACATTAAGTCACTGTGAGGCTTGGCACTGCCTCTCCCACTGAGGCAACACAAGGCAGCCCAGCTGGAAGGACAGCTGCTTCCTTCCCCCTCCAGTTGTTTGGGACTCGCATGAAGACCAAGCTGCTCATCTGCTATATATGTATGGGGTGACCTAGGTCCAGCACATGTATGTTCTTTGGTTCATGTTTCAGGCTCTGAGAGACCCAAAGGTCCAAGTTACTTTACTCTGTTGGTCATCCTATTGAGTTCCTATCCCCTTCGGGACCCACAATCCTTCCTCCTAGTCTTTCATAAGAGTCCCCAAGAATCCATACACTGTTTGGCTGTGGGTGTCTCTATCTACCCGAGTTAGCTGCTGGGTGGAACATACCAGAGCATGTTCTTGTTTGTCTGC
Organism: Rattus norvegicus; assembly: GCF_021556685.1. Lineage (NCBI taxonomy): Eukaryota > Metazoa > Chordata > Mammalia > Rodentia > Muridae > Rattus > Rattus norvegicus. The sequence continues at coordinate 60,294,121 of NC_141539.1, forward strand.
GAGCATAATAGAATATCATTAATAGTCTCAGGGATCAGTGCTTGCTCATGGAATGGGTCTCAAGTTGGGCAAGTTAGTGGTTGGCCATTCCGTTAGTCGCTGATCCATACTCTGTGCTTGCATTTCTTGTAGACAGGTTACATTTTGGGTTGAAAGGCTACATTGCGTGCGGTTGGTGTGTCTATCATTCGACTGGGGTTCCATCCTGGCTTCAGGAGGTGGCCTCTTCAGTTTCCATATCCCCAACGAGTCACAGCTAAGGTCAGCCCATTGATAATTGGGCACCTTCCTTATCCTGGGTCTCTGGTTTTTCCTGGAGACATACAAAATATTTTTGTATTTTTCCCTTGGTTCCATCTCCTCCCAGATACTTTTCACCTCCCTACCCTGCAAATTTTATTCTCCTTTTTCTTTTGGTATCTTCTTGTCTGTCTCTGTCCGTCTGTCTGTCTGTTTGTCTGTCTGTCTGTCTCTCTTTCTCAACACATACTAAACCAAAACAAACAGACAAAAGCCAATAAGATATAAAAAAAAGTACAAATCAATAGAAAGCAAAAACAAAGAAAAAACAAGACAAACAAAGTTTATTTTGTGTTGGCCAGCTATTCCTCTGGATGAGGACTACCCTGACATGTGTATTTCTGATAAAAAATTAAAAGTCACAAACTTGAATATTAAATAATAAGTCTTGACTGAGTCAAAATAATTACTGAAGATCTGATGCAGACTGAATACTCTTACCTTCAATACAATAAACAGACTCTATGGCTGGCTCTGGAGTCAGAACAAGAGCTCAGTCATTGATAACAATTCTTGACATGGCTGGTGTCTGGGGTTCCCATCAACGTATGTGGTATCCTGTTCAGCTAGGCAAATTCCAAAGGATTTTGCACCCCATTGACTACACCAGTGACAAGGTCTGATGTCTGTCAGCAGACAAGAAAGGCACAGGCACACTCGTTGAATATACTGAGCTTCTTTTTGTACAGTATATTGGCTGATTTGTTTCAGTGATCATTTTACGGTCTGATCCACAGTGAGTGCATTTGGAAAGAAAATAAGCAGCTAAACATTTCAATGTGTTTTCAATGGGATGAGCCATGTGGTCTTTCTTGTTAGAAATTACTGAATTTGCCTTATGTTAGAAAAAATGCAATTAAAGGCTAATGGGATTAAATGATTTGTTCTAGTCCCTATATCAATGTACAAGGAATTATGTGCCTGTGTTTGATTTATTTTATTACTATTATTATCATCATCAACATCATCATGATTATCATCATTATTATTATTGCATGTTTTTTCTTTAATTTTCTATCCTTATATTGCTGAAAGGAAAGCAAGAGCTATCCAATTCTCCACAAGAGTGTCATTGTGCATATCAAGTATGCTCCAGAGGAGGCCACATGCTCAAGAGTATATGGCCAACAAAGAACACACTTCTGGGTTGTGTGTGTGTGTGTGTGTGTGTGTGTGTGTGTGTGTGTGTCTGTGTGTGTGTGTACTGTTCTTCCTTGGTATTTCTTCTTTGTTTTCTTTTTTGTTTTGTTGTTATTTTATTCTTTCATTTTTCAGAGAGAAACGGAGAAAATATGAAGTTGGAAGGATAGAAAATTGGGAAGTATCTGGGGAGGAGTTTGTAAAGGAGAATGATCATGATATATTGTATAAAATTAAATATTATTAAGAGCTACAAATATGTGTATGAGAGCTATCAGTACAGATGACTGGATGACACATGGCCAAAGGAAAAAATCTTTTTTCCCAAGGATAAGTATTTTTAATTAGAACAAGAGAGGAATAAAAGGATTCAATCTCTCATATTTTGAAATAAAATTATTTTCAGGTTTATACCAAATGAAACCAGTGTATAGATAGAATTAGTTTCAATTTGGGCTGTTAGATTCATCAAAGGTTATGCTTTCTATATTGTCAAGTTGGTTTAAATATTATATTGCTTTTATATACCAAAATAAATTTAAAAAATTGATCTTGAAAGAAAATAGAAAATTAGAGAAGAAAGCATTACTTCTGAGTAGGAACTATGATGTCAAAACTATTCTATTAGTTAATTTTTGGTGCTGTCATAAATCATGATGATCAGAAGCAACTAATGGGAGGAAGGACTTATTGTGCATATAGTTTCATTTTATAATGTTGTGAAAGGCATGGCGGTTGCCTCTCCACACACAGTAAGCAGACAGGGTTACTGAAAGTTGTTGAGCTGTCCCAAGTAAAGTACTTCCTTCAACATGGCTGCTCCATATAAAGGTCTTCCTTCAACATGGCTGCACCATAAAAAGGTCTCACAACTTCCCCTAAGAGCACGTCTAAACCTATAAGGAGCATTTAATGCAAACCATCACAACTATTACAACTATCATTATAGTTATTGTTATAATTATTAGAGCTATAGTTGAGGTTATTGATGGTAACAATTATGAAATTAACACAGCTAGCATTATCAGCTCAGTAGGGATATGGTTATATATTTATTCATGGTTTGCTTCTATGTTGAATACTAGATTTCCAGAAGTTTCAAGAACTAATTCGGTTCGCAGAACCTTATGGTACCTTCTCCAAAATTGACTGTATAATTGGTCACAAAACAGTCCTCAACAGATATAAGAACATTGAAATAATACCATGCATCCTAACAGATCACCATGGACTAAGACTGGTTTTCAATAACAACAAAAATGAAAGAAAGCCCACATACATATGGAGGCTGAATAATGCTCTATTCAATGATAACTAAGTCAAAGAAGAAATTAAAGATTTTTTAGAGTTTAATGACAATGAAAGCACAACATACGCAAACTTATGGGACACGATGAAAGCAGGAAAACTCATAGCTCTGAGTGCCTCCAAAAAGAAACTGGAGAGAGGATACACTAGCAGCTCGACAGCACACCTAGAAGCTCTAGAAGAAAAGGAAACAAATACACCCAAGAGGGGTAGATGTCAGGAAATGTCAAACTCAGGGCTCAAATTAACCAAGAAGAAACAAAAAGGGCTATCCAAAGAATCAACAAAGCCAGGAGCTAGTTCTTTGAGAAAAATCAACAAAATAGATAAACCCTTAGCCAGACTAACCAGAGGTCACAGAGAGTGTATCCAAATTAACAAAATCAGAAATGAAAAGGGAGGCATAACAACAGAATCTGAGAAAATTAAAAAAAATCATCAGATCCCACTACAAAAGCCTATACTCAACATAACTGAAAAATCTGGAGGAACTGGACAACTTTTTAGGCAGATCCCAGGTACCAAAGTTAAATCAGCATCAGATCAACCATCTAAACAACCCCAGAAATCCCAAAGAAATAGAAGCAGTCATTAAAAGTCTCTCAACCAAAAAAATAGCCCAGAAGCAGATGAATTTAGTGCAGAATTCTATCAGGCCTTCATAGGAGAACCAATACTAATACTATCCAACCTATTCCACAAAATAGAAACAGAAGGAACATTACCCTATTCCTTCTATGAAGCCACAATTACATTTATAGCTAAACCACACAAAGACCCAAAATGAAAGAGAACTTCAGACCAATTTTCCACATGAATATCAACAAAACAATATTCAATAGTACTCAATAGTCAATAAAATTCTCACAAACCAAATCCAAGAACACATTAAAGCGATCATCCATCATGATCGAGTAGGCTTCATCCCAGGAATGCAGGGATGATTCAATATAAGGAAATCCATCAACATAATACACTATGTAAACAAACTCAAAGGAAAAAAAAAACCATAAGATCTTCTCATTAGATGGTGAGAAAGCTTTTGACAAAATTCAACACCCCTGTTAGTTTCTATTGGGAAGAGTCCAATATCTGATTTAATTATCTCTTTCAGTTTCTTCACTCAGTTACTCCAGTTCCTAGAGACAAAAGGCTTTTCCCCTTTATACATTGATATATGTATGTTTGCTGCTATTGCCCTTCAGTGGTTTATTTTAAAATTCTGAACATATCTTTCCTATGATATTCTGAGCTTAGAGAACAAAACAGATTTGAAAATATGTATATTTGAGGAACAAGCATTTTAAATGAGTAACCAATGATTCAATAATAATTCTCTTGTATATACTTAAGTGCTTACTTTGATTAACACAAACTAGCCTGATGTGATTAGAAGCAAAAAGCACCGTCAAGCACTGAGGAACTTTGCTTAGAAATATTCTGTATAAAGAGCACTTTTTGAAGGGAAGGGGCTTGTGCCTAGGCTCAGAGGGCCAGAGTTGTGACGACAGTTCAAAAGCAGATTTCGTTATGTGGGCTTTTAGGGTTTTTTCCTATAAGACTTGCATAACAGTCGTCTTAGACAACCCCAGAAGACTGAAGTAAACTATCTGACAAGCAACACTCTATTTTACTTCACATACTTCACACTATCCGGCAATGCATTAGGAATGTTTCCAAGCCAACAAATAGAATCTTACTGAGCTCTTCCAAGCCTGAACAAAGGAAACACTGCAACCCAAGACTATCACACAGCTAGAGAGAAACGTCAGCAGGAAAAGGAAAAGAAAGTTTGGTCAAATACCCACAGGCTGAGTTTCTATCTCTCTTCTCAATTTGAAAGAGATATAATGGAATACACCAATGTGAAAGAAGACATTAACTTTTCACTAAAAGGTAAGAGAGTATCCACCACCTACACCTCTTCCTGCTTTATTAGACTTCTTACGCAATATGCACGAGGAGTTCCATGGAAAGAATATCTTGAGAGGCTGAAATTCTCATGAAAGTTACCATTCAATATTCGTAGCAAAATGTCAAGAATGATATAATCCATGTGTGGATTACTGTGACTTCAAGAAATCTTTGAATCCCCAAATTTCATTTTGGAACACAATCACCTTGGATTCCAAAGCCTTTTCTTCTCGCATTCTTTTTTTCTTTGATTCGCTTTTCGATTATGAAAATAATCTACACCATTCAGGACAAAGGCAGTCACATAGTAAGACTGCATTTCTACTTTTCAGTATCTGTCACAATAACATGTAAATTTGTTTCCTCTTAAAGTGATGTTTTGCTTCTTTCCATTTAAGGAAGACCCAGCATTACATTTGACCTAATAATTAAAGTCTCTGGCCTAATTGTTTGTCACAGTCTCAACTCCAGAGGTAAACATTAAGCCTCCAAGAATCAAAAGAACATGTATACATACATCGTGCCTTGATATATATACATATACATATATGTATGTATGTATATATATAGATATATAACTTATTTTATTCTTCTTATTTTCAGCAATGAAACTATTGAGCTGCACTATGACATTTTAAGGCATGTGAATCACTTCATTTTTTTGAATCTATAATTTCAAATAACCTTATAACTTTTTAGGCTACAAGTATATCTAGCCTTAGAACAACCTAAAAAATCTAAAATAAGCACTGCATATTTTGGTTGAAGCATCCAAATTTGATTTTTGTTTTTTTTTGTTTGTTTGGTTTTTTTTTTAAGACAGAGACTCACCCTGTCCTGGATGATCTGGAACTCATGTTTCTCCTGCCTCAGTTCCCAAGTGCTAGGTTTACACTTATGGTTCTACAGTATTTAAAGACTTTTTTTGTATTTCCTGTTCATCATGTTTAGGCACATACATGTTCAGGCATGCATGTAACTTGTATGTGTTTGTGTACACCTACGAAGTTTTTAAATGAGATATCCTCTATAAACCTCAGGCATTTAAATAATCAGTCCTAAGTTGTTGAAGCTCTTTGGGGAGTCTTTAGAGGTGCAGCCTTCATGGAAGAAGTGTATTCATGGGGACAGAGTTGAGCTTTGAGAAAAGCCTCTTTCCACATTGAGTCAGTTTTTCTGCTTGCAGCTAGAGATGTGATGTCTCAGCTTTCAGTTCCAGATACCATGCCTATCACCTACTATCCCCACCATTACAGGCTTTAATCCTCTGTTAGCATTAAACTAAAAATAAACTCCTTCTTCTTGTCTTAGTTTGTGCGCAATTTCTTCAGACCCCCAAAAATAATGACTAAATCAAATGCAATGCGGGAATATTTCCACATTTGGGGAATGATGTGACCTTTTCTTGTCCGGCTTTTGTTATGCATAAACTCAATATTGAGCCTTCCTGACATTTGAGGTTTCTTTTAGTTCTAAAATATTGTGACTCTAGAGTGTTCCAGGATGCTGGAAAAGATCTCCCACATTTAATGCTATGTTCTTACTTCACAGAAGGAGAAATGGCTTAGGATAATTTGGCAATTACATATATCTGATTTGAACTGCAGGCCATTCCTTTTAGGAAATAGATTTCTACTCATTATTTTGAAAATATGTTTTACATGTATTGTTCATTTTCTTCCTTGGTGAATTAAGGGACTAATCTATCCCAGCAAGAGCCCAGACTATTGCTGAGTCTGAAGCTCACCCAGAGGCCAAAAAGGACCCCACGACTCTGAGCACTAAGTACTGGGTACCTTCTAGATTTGATAAGACCTAGTCCTTGACCCCAAGAAGTTTATAGCATGTGGTGAGATTATAGAACTCAGCTCACCTTTCAAAGCATGCTTGTCGAAGACTGCAGATTCTATCCTTTGGGATGCCTGGGCTGCTCAGAATATACCCCCTATTTCTTGGGAGGATTCTTCTTAATACTACTTTTTTTTTATGCTGCAGCCTCTGGGCAACACTCTCACCCTGTTAATCAGCCTGCACTTACTTCTAAGAGTTCCAGGAGTGCAAAGCAAGCTTCTCCATTTCCTCCTTGGAGATTTACAATCCCATTTGTTTTTAAGCTTTTGGAAGTTTTGGAAAATGTAAATTGTAGTCAAGATCCTCACTCACAGGTGAAACTTTATCTGGTCATCTTGTCATTAGCACTGACTGTTCTGGCTGAGGCTTCTGTTAAGAAAAATGCTGGAATAAACCTGGAATCAGTCATGTGTTCCACATCCAACACTTCATTAATCACAAGCTGAGGATTGTCTCTGAAACAATCCTGCTTTATTGTGAGAGTAATCCTTGGTTACAGTTTGAGCTACTAAGCGATGCTCAAGAAACCAGACTCTCTTCCAGGCCCTGCCAAGCATGGCTGAGCTGTGACAATCATGATATTCTTCATTGATAATTAAAATGGAAGGGAACATCCTAGGCAATTATATCATTGTTATAGTAAGGTCAATAGAATGTGCTCATAAGTGGTTCCTTGTACACCAATATTAATATGATTCTCACTCTTCGTAGAAATGTGTGGTAGTTGATGGCTGGATGCACAACGCATCTATTTAATATTACGTTAATAGACCTGTGCTTTAGAATACTACCTCTGTCCATCAATAGCCATGGCACAAACCAAGCCATCTCCAGCTTGAAGAGTTTTGAGACAGTATCAGTGAGCAATATCATTATGAATCAATTGTGGAGGAAATGAGGAAAAGATAATGATGACAATAGAGGACAATCCTGATTTATGTGCACAGGATTCTAGAGGCACAAATAACTACTTAGGGAAATGGGCTCATTTCACTGTGCTGGCACTACAATGCATCACTAAATCCAGAGGGCAAAGGATCCTGTATTAGCAGTTAACTTTTACTGAGAAAGAGTTGACTGTCCCAGAAGACTACAGTTATTATGAAAATGTTCTAGTCTAAAGTGATAAATATGTTTGCTATTCAGGAAACATTTATATGCTTACAAAAGAGACAATGAATGTGTTAACTATTTACACCTTTACCAAAAATGAGAAAACTTGAAATTAACATTTATCTTTATGGGTATTTTGAAAAATCATAGTTTTTCTCTTAGAATTACTCTTAACCTGTATGAGTATAGACAGTTTGGTATTTGTGTTCCTGTAGATTGCTTCTCTTGAGAGTTAAAATTCAAAAATGCTAACACAAAAATGTATGCAGCAAAGTCTAAAATTGCTAAAGATTTTGAAGAGAAACTCCACTTGAGGAACAAGAGAAAATACTCTAGTGCTTTTTTCTTCATTGACTTTATTTTACAGTATATTGTTATTTAATTTTTGAATCAATCAATTGAGTCTTTAATTATGACTTTTCAGAAAGTACATAATTCATAGTTTCATAGTATTTAAAAATATATAAGAGCATGGTATAAGTATAAAAAATTCAAAAACACTGAAATCGCGGTACCTGATTGTTCCAATTTTAATATCAAGTCCTCTTCTCTTTCTCATCCCTTATTCCTAAGCTCAGTTCCACAGGCTTTCTGTTTCTACACTTTCATAATCTCTTCTGGCAAGGAAATGAAATCTAAGTCTATCTGGCTAGATTCCACCATGTATTTCCACACTATCATTTTGTTTACTGTTAACATGCCACTGCATTCTTATTCAAGATCTGCTTTCCAGTTCATGACTGAGCTTCCAATTCCTTTTTCCTCTTGACTACATTTGCTTAGTTATTAGCTTATCCTGATTTTTTTCAAGTTAAACCTTAAAAATGTCATTTCCATTGCATTCTTGGTCTTTGGTACCACTACCTAAGTCAGTTGTTTTGAATGCCATTATCCAATGTCTAGCATTTTCATGTGTGACTCAGACATGATAAGCATCCCAGTCTCCATCATTTCTTGACTTCTCTCTCTTGAGACAGGGAATTCTCTGTCTATTGTTCTTCTTCACCATCTACAAGATCTTCAACACTACCCATGTTAGGAGTAACCTCCAGGTTTCCTCCTGTCTACTCTTTCTTTTTTATTGATTTTTCCATTTCATAATCAAATACATAGACACTTTCTCTTAATGCACAAATTTTGACCATATTCTCTAATCAGTTGCAAAATCTTGTCAATGTTCTCAGTCAGTCTTTAGTGTCTTTCTACTGTTTTAGTTTAGTCTATTATTAATCATGAACCATACACAGGTCCAGAGACAACGTCCCAGCAATTAGTTACTCAAGTAGGTTTCTGATTTCTAAAAAGTTTATCTGATTACAGAAAGCAACTTGTTTATTTTGCTTATAAACTTTTACTTAGACCTTACATTAGACGTGAATTAACTTTGATCAAACTTTCCAAAACTTATTAGTGATATCAATTTTTTATTTCATAAAAAGATTTCTGTCACAAAAAACCCTATGGGTTCATTTATGAGGTTTCTAAAGAAATTTGTGGATAGACATAATTCAAGAGGTCAGAGTTTGAAATAGTTATTAAAAGAGAGTTTCTGAATACTCTCATTTCTATAGCTCAGCGTTAAAGAGTGAGGACCCAGGTCCAGTTTTCAGCACCTACAATTAGGCAGCTCACAGTCATCCATAATTCCAACTCCAGAGGATGTGATCTCCTCTTCGGGCCTTTGAAGGTACCTGCACATGTGTGTACTTATCAACATCTGTATCAACAGATGTCTGAGAGACAGCTACAAATAAAAAGTTAAAAATAAAAAAATTAAAGTACTCATATAAAAATATAATAGAAAGTTAAAATGAAATCTTATTTACAAAGAAATAAGTCATCCTGCTAAGTCTATCAGCTGAGAGGTCTAGATCTATGTGAGATTTCACTCTAAATCATAATTTTCTTTGATTACCACTTATCAAATAAGCAAACTGTCATGCCCACACTGAATAACATGCAAAGGAATAGTTTTAACAATCTCAGTTGAAAAGCTTACTTTTAAAGTATGCTTTTGTTTTACATGCAAATCCATTGAGGAAGAAAATAAAACAGTAGTCCACTTGCAATTTACATAATTCTCAATTCCTGGAATTATATTTTATTAATGAAAAGCTATATTGATGTGCTCCACAGAGCAAAATCTTAATGCATTATAACCCTCCATTCATATTACTGTAAATGCTTGAAGAGTAAAGTTACCCATCATTATGTATTTTATCCCAATTCACAAATATGTGCAAACCACCATCTGACAAGCAAATCAAATGTATCCACTAATTGACATGAATTCTAATACTACATATTTATCTAAAGCATCTTCTTACTGAGTATAAAACAAAACCATATATGTATGTGGCTTTTGTAAATAGATATGCATGTAAGTGCATATATGTACACTAAATTCATGTCTTATTATTATATATGTTTATGTAATTATACTTGATTTTACTTTATTTCCCCATGAGGAAATTGCTAATATAGTATATTGGAAATGTGACTAATTCTCAAAATATGGAGGAAATACTTTCTTGATGCACTTATTTGGTTCCAGTACCTATTACTATCATCACTAAGGGTAAACTTAAAAACAAAACACTTCTCGCACAACAGTGTCCCTTGTGTGACACTTACAAAGGATATAAGAGCTGTCTCTGTATTTTATTTTTACTGTCATTGTGCTAGATTAGCAACTGGATCCAACCACGGACACTCGGCATCTTCTCTAGGACTCTTCCCAGAAGCATATATGACATTAATAAATTGTCCATCTTGTTCAGTCAGGAGATAGAAGGAGTAGATCTATTAGAAAATCTCGCTAGGTTAGGTAAAGGAAGAGTTACAAATGAGAAACAGACTGCTGGGTCTCCTGAGGTCAAAGGGGAAGCTGAGTTTGTGAGGGAGGGTGGTGTTGGCTTACATAGGTCAGGCAGAGGTGGGGTAAATCACTTACCCAGCATGCAAAAACATAATAGACTGAAAGGACTATTTTACTGAAAACATAAGTGTATAAAAGTCTGTCTTATAAAAGAATTAAATATTTCACCTTTAATTATATTTTCTTAAAACTATAGAATTATGGATAAACCTTAGCGATTTTAAACATATATTTATTTAACATATCCCACAACTGTCTCAGAGATAATATCTAAAAAATACTGATGCTTGTTATTTAATACAGTGCAAATACCCTGTGTAAAATTCTGGATTTTCTATTTGTCTGGAAGAACCATTATAGACACGGTGCTGGGGTGTAAATATTTTCAGGAATCCTACCATTATTAAATTTCCATGCACCATTGTGAAGTTTCAGAGCTTTTGTACATATTTAAAGTATTTTTTTGGTTTAGTCTTTGTGAAATGATGAATGTCATGATTTCTTAAACTGAATCAACTTAATTAAGAGATGTTGATATCCAAACCAGAAAAAAAAATCCTCATTAACTAATCGCATTGTCAGGCCAAATATTTCAGTGGTCATACTTGCTGTCTTTTCCATGAATTACATTTCACGTGTCTGGCCAAGCTTTCCTTCAGTGACAGGAACTCCATGTACTTAGTCCTTTAACAATCCTCTAAATATACTCATTTATTGTTCAATATGTTCCACATGTCCCTGTGAAATGATGGAAGCCAGGGTAAATTCAATATATTTCAAGCATGTAAGAACTTAAAATTTCGTTGTCACAAATGTGCTTTCCATGTAGGATCCCCAAGAGTAGCCCATTTACATTCTTTTTCTCTTTGTTACATATTTTAAAATTTAGCATTACTGTCAAAGGGTAAAACCCATATTTTAGGATGCTACTGCAGCAATATTTATGAATCAAATCAAGACAATACTCGTAAGTACTACTTCCTTCCCTAGCTCAGTCATTCTTCATCACTTGATTCTCTCCAACTCCTTGTTACCATACCAACTACTGTTTAAGTATTAAAGGACAGCCTAGTGAATATAAACTAAGAGAGTGAACTGATGATTTTGCTTGAATTGGATTTATGCTTCATGGAACCTTCTCTACTTAATTCAAATTGCTGCAATGCTTTACTAATATCAACTGATTTCATCCTATATTTGATACTACATTTTAGGTGCTGTTTTCACACCACCTCAGAGAAGAGGAAATTATAATACATGGAATTCAGTATGACAATGACAGGATAGAGAATCATATGTGGGTAGTTGATATAATCCCATGATTTATTTCATGTATGCCACTATGGGAAAGTCCTCAACCTTTCTTACCCTTGCATTATGTAATAGCAAGGGCTATCTATAGCATTGCTAGTGGTGAAAACTTCAGAATGTAAGCATCAGCTGCTGCAACACAGTATCTATGCCTTGAATACAGTCCTATGGTATTCACATCACTTCCCTTTCTGACTGTTGTTGGTTCACAAACCCCTCACTTACGTGGTAGAGAGATTTATATATGCAAAGTGATTTATCCTCTTTTTCTTGTTGGGATTTCCATGTGTGAACTATGCAACATTATCTTTGTTTAAGTATGACTTCTTAGAAAATTTCTGGTCCTTGGTTGCAGTGACACATTATACCCCATTGCTTAATCCTAACTCTTGAGAAACAGATCCTAAGGAAAAAGAAGTTATTTTGTATTTGACTAAAATTGTTTTGCCAGCAAGTACTACTCAAGGGAGTAAAAGTCAAGAAAACAAAATCCTAATGGAGAGAAATAAAAGATCTATTTCTATCATATGCATATATCATGTATATAAATGCATGCATATATACATACACAGACTTATAGACATATATACATATACACATACATACATATATAGACATATGTGTAGTATTACTGAGTCAGCTCCAGCTTTTTGATATGCTAATAATATATACTTAAAAGACATCCAGTAATCAATCCCTGCTAGGAAAGGGAATAATTTTTTCTTCTGGTTATTGTTTCTGCTAGTTTTCCATGCATATTGGCTCTCACATTTTTGTGTACATGCCTACATGCAAGCATGTCTATCATTCGTCTTGTTTTAAGGAAAATAATAAATCCACAGGTGAAAGTGCACAGCTATGCTACAAAGTCTGTAAGGTTTGATCCCTGTGTGCTCTTCAGCCACATAAAGACTGAGGCATGCAATAAATTACTTGATACCTAGCAGCAGGTTTATGGGTGGCTGGAACAACTTGCCCCTGTAATCTTTAAAACAATGTTAATACAGAGCTAGTTCAGTACAAATGCTCAAGGAACAAGCAAAATTGAGATTCATTCCCATTTCAGTGATTATTACCTACACATATGCACAAAATATATGAATATATTTATACATATGTATAGATAGATAGTAGATAGATGATAGATGAAAGAAAGAATGATAATAGATACACTCAGAAAATAGTACCTGCCTTCGTTGCCATCACTGCCAGCCTCATTGCCTGCAGCATAGATATTAAGTTAAATGAACATCACTTGAACATTGCACTACAAGGAATGAGAGCCTGGACAGCTTTATCCATTTCTGTATTTCCAATTTATAATAGAATACTGTAAGTTCATTTGTTGCTTCAAAAAAGGAGAATGAAGAATATCTATAATTTGTTCCATTTATATTTTAGAAACTACATGTCTACTTTATTATAAATTTTCACAATAGCATCTGAATGCTATTTTCAGAATGCATCTGAAAATTTTCTATTAGAACTGTTGTTTTATTTCTGACAGTGGCTAGACTGTCCTATAGGCCTGTGTAAAAACAATGACTTTATGAAATTCATAGGCAAATGGATGGAACTGGAAAATATCATCCTGAGTGGGGTAACCTAATCACAGAAAACCACACATGGTATGCACTCATTGATAAGTAGATATTAGCCCAAATGCTCGAATTACCCTAGATGTACAGAACACATGAAACTCAAGAAGATTGACCAAAATGTGAATGCTTCACTCCTTCCACTCCTTTAAAAGGGGAACAAGAATACCCTTGGGAGGGAAGAGGGAGGCAAAGTTTAGAACAGAGGCAGAAGGAACACCCATTCAGAGCCTGCCCCACATGTGGCCCATACATTTTTTTTTTACTTTATTTATATGTGTACATTGTAGCCTGTAGCTATCATTAGATGCACCAGAAGAGGGCATCAGATCTCATTACAGATGGTCGTGAGCCACCATGTGGTTGCTGGGAATTGAACTCAGGACCTTTGGAAGAGCAGTCGGTGCTCTTAACCGCTGAGCCATTTCTCCAGCCCTGGCCCATACATATAAAGCCACTAAACTAGATAAGATGGATGAAGCAAAGAAACACAGGCCAACAGGAACCGGATGTAGAGCTCTCCTGAGAGACACAGCCAGAGTACAGCAAATACATAGGCGAATGTCATCATTAAACCACTGTACTGAGAATGGGACCCCCGTTGAAGGAATCATAGAAATCATAGAAAGGACCGACCCTGGGCTCCAACCTCATAAGTAGCAATGAATAGCCTAGTAAGAGCATTAGTGGAAAGGGAAGCCCTTGGTCCTACCAAGACTGAACCCCCAGTGAACGTGATGGTTGGGAGTAGGGATGGGGGAGGGATGAGGAGGGGAATCCCCATAGAGAAGGGGAGGGGGAGAGGCTAGGGGGATGTTGGCATGGAAACCGGGAAAGGGAATAACAATGGAAATGTAAATAAGAAATACCCAAATTAATAAAGATGAAAGTTGAGTACAGTTTTTTGTAAAAATAGATGGGTAACTTTCATGTTACCAAGCCTGTTCCCTTAGATTAACGGGAAAGATGTTTGATATTGTCCTTAAAGCTTGATGTGAATTAAATATAGTATCTTGAATATTAATATCTATTTGTTTAACTATAAAGTTACTTCTTTGTGTATCTCTCTTCTCCTCATGGTCGTTGGCCACCAACCCATGAGGGCCAAGGGAGCAGAAGTGTCAACCAGGGTTTAGACAGCCTTCCTATGATGGAAGGACTTCTGGAGTCAGCTTCAGTGAAGCATCTATACTTCATGTTCCAGTGACTGGATGTATAAGGACTCCTAGAAGTCTGGGTGGAAAGGGTTGACTGGTCATAACACAGCACCTAATTATCATATACAGTAGAAAGGTAAAGTGGGACTTGTGTGTTGAGTCATGCACAAGGTCATTCTTCAGATAAGATCAGGCATGTGTGTTCACAGATACTCTTTAAATAAGGTTAGGCAAAGAAAGTGACGCCCCACTAAGAAAGGGATTCCTAGGCATCTAGGGTAATTCAAGCATTTGGGCTTCCTAGGCATCTAGGGTAATTCAAGCATTTGGGCTAATAGCCACTTATCAGTGAGTGCATACCATGTATGTCTTTCTGTGTTTGGGTTAGCTCACTCAGGATGATATTTTCCAGTTCCAACCATTTGCCTACGAATTTCATAAAGTTGTTTTTGATAGCTGAGTAATATTCCATTGTGTAGATGTACCACATTTTCTGTATCCATTCCTCTGTTGAAGGGCATCTGGGTTCTTTCCAGCTTCTGGCTATTATAAATAAGGCTGCAATGAACATAGTGGAGCACGTGTCTTTTTTATATGTTGGGGCATCTTTTGGGTATATGCCCAAGAGAGGTATAGCTGGATCCTCAGGCAGTTCAATGGGGGGAGGGCAGTAATGGGGGGAGGGTGGGGAGGGGAACACCCATAAAGAAGGGGAGGGGGAGGGACTAGGGGGATGTTTGCCTGGAAACCGGGAAAGGGAATAACACTCGAAATGTAAATAAGAAACACTCAAGTTAATAAAAAAAAAAAAAAAAAAAGAAAGGGATTCCTCCACTTTGTACCAAGCTCAGAGAGCTATCCAGATATGGTGAATTGCTACTGTAGTAGCAGGGTTCTCCAACATCAGTCATGTGGCATTATCAGGAAATCAATTTTGTGTAGTAAACAGCTGTGGTGGTTTGAATAAGCTTGGCACAGGGAATGGCACTTAGGAGGTGTGGCATTGTTGGAGGAGGTATGGCCTTGTTGAGAAAAGTGTGTCACTGTGGAGGTGGGTTTTGAGACCCTCCTCCTAACCATGTCAGAACCATTCTTCTTCTGGATGACTTCTGATTAAGATATATGACTTAGCTGCCATGCTTTACCCTTGATAGTGGACTGAATGTCTGAACCTGGAAGTCAACCACAGTTAAATGTCCTTTATAAGACTTGCCTTGGTCATGGTATCTTTTCTCAGCAATGAAAACCCTATCTAGCACAACCACTGTGCATCATTTTCTTGCTATTTTTTGGTTTGTGTGTGATGCATGTGTATGTATGCATATGGTATGCATAGAGGAGTCTACACTTTGTGAATGTGCACGTGCAGGCCAGTGTTTGACTTTAGATATCTATCTCAACACCTTTCAAACACAGGACAGGGTTTATTACTGAGCTCAGAGCTATCTATTTTGGCTTGACAATCTGCACAGCCAGTCTACGCTATTGACCTGTCTCTGGCCCTAGGGCTAGAGTTACAGCCAGGTGAGGCCACACCCAGCTTTTACATGGATCTGGGAGAATTGCACTCAAGTCCCATGCTTGTACACTAAGTCCTCTCTCCCTTCCCTTATGTCCTTTCTCGCTCACAGATTTTGTACAACTCTGCAAATCTTGTTCAGAGCCTTCTGTTTTCCAAGTAGATTGCATTGATTTTTGTTCTATGACATGTTTCATCATTTAATGAGGGAGTGCGAATAAATTTTCATCACATAAACTAAATGAAACATAAAGTTACAATAAATATGTGTAGCCATGTAACAAAACACTTTGGAAATGGTTCCATTTTAGCCAAGTAACTGCCAACTCATTAAGTTATCAGAAACTCAGTGTAGTTCTTCTGGAAAATAGTAGCATGTATGTGACTCTTCTGTTGGAACTTTGACCATTACAATTAAATAAAAATTTTACCTCTGTATTGTCTACTGCCGGACACCTACCATTGACTAATAGATGACTATATTCTGTATTTACTCTGACATAAATTTCAGTACCTTTGCTCCTGGAAGGCCATGGTGAAAAGATCTGAAGTATCACAAGGTGTGCCAGTGATTCCATATCTTTGTCCTGAAGAGTGTGGCTCACCCTAGCTGTTGTGCTACCGACACCATAGTGAAAGGTCAAGCTACCAACGACCACAGTCTGTGCTTAGGAACACTGCTTCTTGAAAAAAACCCTCTACTACTTGTATACAAGTCTAAATACCACATTATAGGACATCAAATAATCATGTTTTTATAATCAAGTGGTTTTATGTATTACCTGTCTATCAAGTTGTAAAATTGATTTGATTCTTGACTCTAGTGTTCATTCTTCTTAAATTATACTTGTTATACTTGTTGAGTCTCTTTATTAAAATATGTGTGTGTGTGTGTGTGTGTGTGTGTGTGTGTGTGCATTTTGAAGGAAACTAGCCCAACCCTTATAGAGAGTAGGCAAGTACTATGCAACTGACCTACACATTTATCCCTCTGACTACTATGTTTCCTGCGTGTAAGACTTGGACCTTGAATTCTCAAACAGCCATTAACATAGCTTGGATTTTTTTCTATTCCATTTCACTGATATTTCCATGTTGCAAGACATTCCTTTTAGGTGAATTAACCAACTATTTTTGAGAGTAGATCTGTCAGTATCTTTAATGTCTCTAGTTATAGCAAAACTGTAAAGTAGTGAAACTACCAAAGGAACTAAAAACTTAAAACACATGACTTTCTTGTTTAAACAATCTTTTATGAAGTTTTGACAAAATTAGTTATACCTTCTTTTATTAGACATACTGGAGATGAATTGTCTAAAAACAATGTGCATTAATCTTTAGATTGTTTTTAATATTTAAAAGGGTGTTGGGATCCAACCACCTAGTTGGACTTTGAAAAGGAATAGGTACTGCTGTCTGACTGTAGAATGTTTCGTGTGTGCCTAATCTAAATGTGTCTGTAACTGCACAAATATACCTCTGAGGAATGTCTATTTATTTAACATTGAATGGTGAATTTGTGAGCAAACCTTTCTTTAAGTGACCATGATTGTGTGCATTTTAAACGGAAATTACTATGAAAGAGAAGACACCCCCTACCCTGGCAGTAACAGAGAATTATTGAAAGAAGCTTTTCAGAGATCGTTCATGTTTCCACAGACTAAATTGTGTTCAAACGTTTAAAAATCCCTGCTGATATATTCATCTCACTTCTGTCTTTTAGGGAAAAGACTTTTCTAGACTTGTGCTCACGCAAAAATTTGAGGACTTCCTTCTGCTTTAGCCTACATGTTGGGAATGGTCACTACACTTCCAGGTTAAGCTCTTCTACACTCATTCTTCCCTCTTCCTTAACATTTCTATTTATTTCTGGTAAGAGAGTGACCCTTGCTCTTCTGACTCCTTCCACTGAATGTTTCTTGTCTTTAATAATTGGAGACAGACTGGAGATTAGTTTGAATAAAAGTTAGTCCAAATTCATAGTTTAAGCTTCAGATTATTCTTTATATTTAAAAGAGAATTGTTAACCACCTAGTTCACCTTTGTCATTGGACTGGATGTCTTCATATAACAGTAGAATGAATATCTTTATCTGTGGCTACTTCAAAGAAAAACAGTATTTTACTAATGTTCTGCTTTCCTCTAAAAGGTCCCTTGGGTTGTCTCAACTCACATAGTTACCTAAATGCCTTGACTTGAGCAGTACAACCACATGAGCAGTACACCAACAACGTCAACCAAAATGTATCAAATACATTTATACAAAAAAGGATGAAATCTAACTTTCTTCATGAATCTTTATCTACTGTTAACATATTATGTATTCAATAATCATTTGCTATTTTTTCTCTCAAATATGAATAGAAGGTGTTGTAGAGATGGCCCAGATAAGAATGCTGGCTACCCTTCCAGCAGAGTTCAGTTCTGTTCCTGGCCCACATGTAAAGTAGCCCACGGCCCCTGTAATCCAGCTTCAGGTGATATAACGTGCACTACTGCATTACCTCTTTCTCGACACTCAACACTATTGAGTTTATATCAGATTTCTATGTGAATGATCTTTCTCAGAAAATCTGACAGCCTGTGACTTCATGAAGTGTAAGCTTGGTGAGTTCTGCCCTCTCAGAATCACAGGTTGAACCTTTGAGAAGGTGCTTTCTTCAGAGACTGGAATTATTCCACAATGCATTTCATTTCTCTCACTATTTTGCAGGGGCTCATTTGTAAAACACTATTCTTCATGCATATTGGCCAAATATGTGGAATTTTTATATAATATATTTTGGCCAATCATATATCATGGCTTTGGAATAAGAAAGAGTTCTGTGGGGGTTGGGGATTTAGCTCAGCGGTAGAGCGCTTGCCTAGGAAGCACAAGGCCCTGGGTTCGGTCCCCAGCTCCGAAAAAAAGAAAAGAAAAAAAAAAAAGAAAGAGTTCTGTGAATTGTATAGTCTTTTGCAGAATGCATTCAAATTTAGAGTGTGTGGGTCATATTGCCAGTCCTACTTGGATGAATTTTATTTTCATATTATATTAGTCATACTTCTTATGAAACCATAGATACTATTCTTTCTAAGTTTACCCTCTGTATAATTTGAATATTGTGGTAGTTTGAATACAAGTGGCCTCAACTGACTCATGTATTTGAATGCTTGTCCAACGCAACTTTTGTTCAGAAAAATGTGAAATAAAATTAACTTAAGATTCCAACTTATCCCATTAAGAAGAACTATGAAGAGAACAAAGATTGACAAGGGTATTGAGAAAATAAAAACTTTTTCCATGTTTGTGAAAGTATGTTTGGTTCAGCTACTACAAAACTGAGGGATGAACATCCTGAAAATTAAAGAAAAATATATAAAGAAAACATATATCTGTACCACTTCTGCACTTATGCCCCCCCCAAATACTCTACACCCCACTACAAGTAGAGTTATAAGTATCTTCAGATAGAAAACCCACAAAGTACCACTAGGAAAAACACCCAGAATTGTAAAGCTGAGGCACTAACTGGGTGGAAGAAATTTCTAACCACAATTCTGTAAAGACACGTTGTTTGATGACACACTGTCCCATGGAGAATCCACATTCACCGAGAATGCTGTAGTTCAATAGTATGGTATGCTACACTGTGGTGTCCTCATCAAATCTGTCTAGTCACAGAGTAGGCCTGAAATCAATATCATCCACGAGCCTTCATTATAATTCTGGAAGGATTTTGCATAACAACCACGACTTATCTGTATTTCAGTAATAACTAGATCATTTATTTAAGTTTTCTCCACAGACTAGACACTTTCATTATCACAGTTTACTTAGCATTTTGTCTTTTGTCTTGTCTTATTTTAAATTTCTTTTAGCAGTTTCAGGTCAGAATTAATGCTTATATTTATCTGATACATCCATTTTATGTTATGTCAATCTGAGTTGAAAATCTAATTGGTATAACATTTTTTGTTATGTTTCTTTAACAAAAACATGCATATTTGTTCTGGGGGTATAGAGCATAGTGGCAGAACACTTTCCCAGCATGTGTAAGGTCTTGGGTTTCAATGTTTAGTGTGACAAGAAATCCCAAAATAGAGTTATATGACAAACTGGGCTTTTAACTGCCTTAACAACCATCCTTGGCATCCCCAGACCTGCAAAGTGACTGGGTGAACTTACTGTATCTGTAATAAACATTCAGTAGGTATTATCCATGAGTGAATAATTATTTAGTCAGTAAACAAAGTGTAACAAATAAGAATCCTTAACAAGTAATGATTGGCATAAACTAAAATAAGTTAAGAACATTGTCTTAGAAATCATGTTCACCACTTGACAGAATATAAAACAATTAAGGTGCCTATATCTTAAACAGTAATCATTTAGGCAGTGTAGTGACTTAGCTTGATATATTTTAATCTTTCCTCCCTTATTTTTCTCTCCTTATTTAAGTTGAGTCAGGTGCATGCCACTGTTAAACATAACTGCTTAGGATTGTAAAATACACCAAAAAAAATACTTAAATTCCAGACGGAGTGTGTGATTATTTGTGTGGCTGATTAGTGATTTCTTTTATATATAAAAGGAAGATCAGCTGAGCTGCTGATCAACAATACATATCCTAATATTTAATCTATGTATCTTTGCAAATAAGGGTGTGTGAGAGAATCTACACCGATTATGAAATAAGGGAATGTTTATACAAACTAAGAAACTGGTTAAGAGACCATAAAAGGGAATGAGAGACATTGAGGAAGGGTGGGGGAACATACGTGACAGGAAATCAGGAAGGAGAAAGGGAAATGTGGGAGAAGTGAGCAAGGAACAATAAACGAATTTCTCCGAAAAAAAATGTACTGCAATATAATATTTAAATACCAATTTTTACAAAGCTTCTTGGAAAGGGGCTAGAAATAAACATGTCAATAACTGAAAAATTATGCTATTAGTTTTCCTTGGGAAAAGAAGTCAAAAAGAATTATTTTAAGATTCAGGGAAGTTCATTCTGGGAGTTTTTGTGATTGCTATGATTTCCATGGGGAGAGGGCAGGAAATGAGAGCGCACAGAACACTGCAGTCTGCAGTGTCCTCCAGCTTGCAAAGCTGATTGTGGTCACCAGAAAATGCTCTGGAACTCCTGCCGAAAGACACCTTTTCTACGCTGCACCACTGAAATGGCCTTTACCGAAATTAATATTTTAAAACCAACTTGATTGATTTGTTTATGTTAAAGTAAAAGAAATAGTTTTCATTAAGAATAACCCATTGGGTAATTTCATTAGAAGTAGCATAATTATGTCATCCAAAAATAATGTAAAGACAAGCATAACTTGAAGTGCTATAACTGAAGGAGTGGGGGACGGGGAGAGGGGGGGGAGGGAGAGGGAGAGAGAGAGGATTTTATAAGATATTATTAACAGAATATAGATGTCTGAAAATTGCATATCTTCACAGAAATTGTTAAAGACATTAGACTTAACCATGTATTACTGCTGATAGTTACTTCTTTCCAGTTAAAGATATTGAGAATGTGGGCTTAAATCTGATAAATGATGGAGAATAACACCTGAGCTGAAAACTTGAAAAAGGTTGTACTAAATTAATTATCGGAAGAAAGAACATGTCCCAGGAGTGGTAGAGTGCCCCTTCTGAATCCACACTTGGTCCTGGCACTTAGCAGTTGCATGATCTTAAAAAATTCACTAATACCTATGGATATTCATTTTCCTTTCAATGGATTGATATCAATACCATTCCAAAAGCTGTTGGAAAAATTAAAGATCGCAAGGCTTAGGAAGGCTTTCTATACACCAGAGAGAAGAGAACCATAAAAACTACCTAATATTCAGAACATTTTATGTTTAACAATAGCGAGATAAAGTAATGAGAAAAGCAAGAAATCCTTTTGCTTGTATAACAGTTGATTCCTATCGGAAAAGGAGAAAGGAGAAATATTATACTTGCTAGTCTAGAAGAATGATGTCCCATGGGCATTTTCAAGCTATGCTATCTGCCAATGAAATCCCTAGACAAGTCCATTCCTTTCCTATGACAGCAAGTCACACCACTCCCAACCTCTTGCAAACTGTCAGTGCTGTCTAAAAATACTCCTGCATATTATGAATTAATGTTTCCCAATTTGAAATTACAATATCATTTTATATACTCCCAGTACTTCCCCTGAGCATGATTTTATTCCTTATGACTTTTTTTTCCCTGCAAGACAAAAACCTTTGCAAATCTTTGCTCTTGTTTTTCTTTGGCACTGTGCAAGGAGACTCTGACTGTCAAAGGAGGGACAGGATGTCTTCTTTGGACTATAGTTGTATTTGGCCAAGTTCACTGAAGGGAAGACAGTGTGCTTGAGTGCCAGCATGTGGTTAAGGACTAACAAAGAGGAAAAACTTCAGCTATTTTGGTAAATCAAGCAACGTTTGATTGTAGGCAAGAACGAAAAGCAACAGCTGTGTAACTTAGACCATCAATGTTGGCTTCTGAACAGCTCTGAATAGTCTTTATTTATGTTTACATATAACTTCCACATGTGATGAGAAGAACAACCTTAGTCATCACTAGAGGTTCATGCAGTCACCATTTGTGTTTATGATATGATGGGAAAATATTACAAGGGCATTCCTGACACATTGCCTAAAGGACAGGCTAAAATACTTCATGCAGGCACAATTTAACATTCAGACTTTTATCTTCTGAATATAATATGTTTTTCCGGCTTGGAAATCGAAGTCCACTTATAAATGAGATTATTTACCATAGGAATTTATATTCATTCCTGATACCCTAGAAATTGTGTATACATGCAAAAGAACTAATTGTGTACTCTTCCCTTTTCCTAGTATGTTAACCACCTGTGAGGCAAAACAACTATTATTACTACAGCAAATTCATCTACTACACTTATTTTTCAGAATATTTAAAAATAACGATTATGATTACAAGGGATGGTAATTATTATTTTACTTCGCATGTGGAAACACAGCCTTAGTAAACTGTTAAGTGCACAGCAGGGTTCCTCACAGCATGTTACAATGAACATAACAATGTCTACTGAATTTTCTTAGTAACTTTGCATAAATATATTAAGTTCTTTTAAAAAACATAGGAAGTCTCAGTTTTTAAAAACTTAACTCTGCAGTACAGGATATGTACAAACCTTTGTTGTCTTAGTGAGTAATGCAGTTCTCTGAAATTTAATAACAGCTATCTGAACACTGGGAAGTAGATTCAAAGAAAAAGAGTTTTCACACATGCAACAAATAAATAATTAATATTTAACGTTCTACCCTGGGAAATGGATGTACTCAGAATAGAAACTTGAATTTTGCCAGGGCACATTGGATTCTTTATAGAATGGTTATATACTGAATATTATGTTGGTAAACATTCATTGGGAGATTGAAGCTCACAATTGTTTTCCTCACTGCTCCTTCAAGAGACCATACTGATTAAAATAATAATATGAATGCATGTATACATATGCAAAAGCTCTGTTGTATAAAATTAATTTTTGCTCCCTTCACAACAACCTTTGATGTACTAAGAATTTCAATTTTGGTCAAGTATAGTATGTTTTCTTTCTCATTTACCTGAGTTTTTGTATCATATTCAAGAGTCTCTTGCTTCGTCAGAAGTCCTTTAGATACAATTTTGCATTTCTTCCTAAAAATTCACTGTTTTAGCTCTTTTCATTGGATCCCTGTCCATGTAGTTTAATTTTCATGTAGGATGATTCCACTCCATTCAAATAGAAATGACAAGAATATTTGTTAAAGAGCACTAGTGTTCCAGTGACTCCTCATGGGTTTTATTCTTCCAATACAGCACTGAGTTGGAGTTGCCCAGCTAAATAGATGAAAAATTGCTATAAACATGTAATCCAAATATTCTAAGTGTGTACAGAGGCAAGTATAATGCACACTATGGCTCACCTGGAAACCAGGTCACAACCATGTAAAAGGTAATTCCTCATTGCATTAGTCCAGCTTTGCTATTCGATTGCTATATGCCCATAAATAATTTGAAAATTTCCTTTGTCCCTCACGCCACTATGTGAAGACTTGACAACGTCTACTAATTGTAAACACTGTAATGAGGAGAAGAAGATAAACACAGAGCTTAAGTGTCACAAGAATTTGTTAAATTGGTTTTAGAAGGAAAGCAATCATAAGAAGTAACAGTGCTGTAATCATGAAGACATTAGGTGTTGTAGAATCACCATTTTCAAATACCTTAGAGAAGAAAAGAGTAAAAATGCATTACATACTAAGTGTATTATATACATAAAATAAAAGATTACACAGTACAATTTTTACTTTACACACATGCTAAGCTAGGGAATATATGTATTAAATTAAACAAATTATTAGTATGTGCTTGCAATTAAAATTAAGAGTTAACAAACTGAATTAATGATATTATAACCATAGCAATAACCAATTCACAATGTTTAGTATTTATTACTAAATTTCATCGTTCTCCCTTGTTTCTCTGTATATTTTTCTTCCCTTCCTTTCTTCTTTATGTTATTCCTTCCTTGCTTCCATTCCTTACTTCTTCCCACAAAGTATTTTCTTCCTTGTTTGTGCTCAATTTTTTATTTTTTAGCATAATCATGTGTGCATACATATATATTCACACATATTCATATAGTATGTAGCTAATGCTATTAACAATAATTGGATTGAGTTATGCCAAAGATGATTCAGCATATATTCCTAAAAATCAAAACCTTTGTACAAAGGGATATCAAGTTCTACAGATGTAATACACTTGTATAAATATTTTTAAATGGTATTTCCTTTTCAAATACTATTCTACTTATAAATACTTATGTAAATACACAATAGGTTTTAGACGAGAGAGATAGCTCAGTGGTTAAGAACTCTTGATGCTAATGCATAAGACACAAACTTGTTTCCCACCACCCAGATAAATCCTTTTTCAAAGATTCACAGTCTTCTGGCTTCTACAGGAAGCAGTCATGAATATGGCTCACAGAGACACACACGTTCATATATAAAGACAATCACATATACAAACAAAAAAGGAGTAAATAAACCTTTTAAAACAGGCTATAAATAAAGGTATAAATACATATATAAATAAAGGGAATATAATGACTTTTAAAAAACTAGAACTTGAAGTCTTTGAAATATGTTTCATTATGTATGCATTATAAAAATAATCCTCACTATAGATTTAGGAGGAATTATTTTTAATTTTTCTCTTTCAAAGTAAAAATATCTTCTTAACATGTCTTTGACAGTAAAACATCAGTGGTTTGCTGATTCCACAGAGAATATAGTCTGAATCGGTCACTGGAACAAGAAATGAAATACAGAGGAGATGAGATAGAGACTAAAGGAAAGGGGGAGAGGAAACAAAAGAGGAATGAAGGAAGAAAAGGAGATAGGAAGGAAAGAAGTGAGGATGACTGTGGCAGTAGGAGAGCAGTATCTTTACACTGTGTTCTTTGGGTTATTATATGCACTGCTGTGACAAATCTCTGCTCTGAGGAAACTTCATGCTGAGCTCATTTTCTTGTGTTTATTCAAACCATGACCGAATCCTGCTGAATGGTGCTGCCCACAACTAAGGTGGCTCTTCCCGGTTCCAATACCCGAACCCTTATAGTCTGTACCAGGCATCCCCGGCATCTTATCACCTCAGTTTTTCTAGAGCTTGTCATTGCGGACAGTAACTATGGATCATCATTAACTTGACACCAAAACACACCATTTTAAGTGTAATTTCGTATTGCTCGTCAGAAAATGATTATGGCCATCTCAAAACATAATACATTTAATCAAATTCCAAAAGTCTTCCTAGTTTTAAACAGTTCTGACACTGTTCAAAAGAGTAAGGGCAAAGTCTTAATTGTAAGGCCCTGTACAATTAAAAGGAAGTCATGGTTTTAATATATAATTGCAAAGACTAACTGTTTTCATTCCTAAAAGGTAGACTTTGATGTATCGCAAGGAAAGTTCAGATCGATGCAAGATCAATACCTTCCTGAAGAAACATCAAATACTGCTGCTCCAGAATTGGCATCTGGAGCTCATGATAGAATCATCTAGTCATCAAAGGGCCTAGGTAGGCATGCACTTCCAAGTCAGATGCCTGTGCAGTATACATTCTCTTTCTCTTTTCGTGGGTTGGCTCCACTTTCTACCTGCACCTTGTCTTTGTAGAGATCCCAGGGTCCTTTCATCAAAAAACTCCTGGTTCTCCATTACCACTTAGGCTTCACCGTCAAAGCTTCGTGCGATAGCCTCCTTGCCAAGGCATTGGTCTTCGGTAACATTGTCTGGTCTAAGTGCTCTCCAGCAGTGTCGCAAAAGAATTCATGAGCCCCTTAGTTTTGCATTTCGTATGCTACTGAAACCATTCTTGCATGGGTAGCGCTGTCAAGGTGTGCTATTAGCTCAGGATGGAGCTTGTCCTGTTACAAGGCAATGCTTCTGTTTGCCTTTGAATACATTCTGAACAGAGAGTTGTACAAAAGTAAAACCTGACCAGATAGGTTGATTCTGCAAAAGGAAGATACGAGAGCTGGAAATATATATATATATATATATATATATATATATATATATATATATATTTAATTAAACCAGGGAAACTTATGAATATCTATGGGCATTTTATTTCTAGGGCAACATTTTGTTGTTAAACATGTCCATAAGCCAAATAATTTATGCATTTGTGGTACTACCTGACATGTTCTGCTCATGCTCAACATGTATGTGCATGTGTGGGTATTTATGTTCAGCTATGCATGTCATTTGAGCTAGACTGAAATTAATAACCTTATTTATATAAATACTGTTCTAAAATTCAGGTTTTCTTTTTTTTTTGATGAAAATTAAAGAATGACAGCATATTTTACAGAGTAAAATCTAAAAAAAGATGTTAACCAGAGGAGAAAGTAGTTCTGATATTCACAAATTCCAAGAATGTTTTAAAGAACCTAATTCTGTGATTGTGCAAGGTAAGTTGAAAATTTAAACAGGAAAAATTCATTTACATGTGTCAGAACTAATTGTTTATAATTTACGAAAGTATAAATGTGAGATGAAGTAGTTCTTTACAGCCGACTTATTCAATTGGCTATTGCTTGGAGAGTTCTCTTGATTCACTAATAACAAGTCCTAAAATTAGATGTAAAATGCTATATTAGGCAAAACAGATTTTGGAATTGCAAAAACAAACTGTTACACTCTCAACTGAGTCAATGCTCATATGTGGATATTTTAAAAGACGGCAAATTGAGGTAAATATTCTTCAATACCTACACAGAACTGAGGCCTGTGTGCTTACAATGGTAAGGCCCTGTCTTAGAAGCCAGTGCTTTGAACACGAGGAACACACTAGTCCTCTTCAAGTCTGTCCCACTGCGAGGATGTGCATGATCACTATTGCTTTTGTTCCCTGGTGCTTCGCTATGAATGGGAGTTAGTGCAGCTCTCTAGCTGAGGCTCTTTACATTTCAAGTGAATATCCTCATGTTCTCTTCACCTGAAGACAAATGTTCAGGAGCAGCCGCTGTCAAATCTCATGCTGAACAGAGTGGGGACCGAAATGAGATCAGCACAGCTCCAGCTCGGAGGCCACATATATGTGAGTTTAGGTTCGACCTCTGCCATTTGGTGGCACAAGATGGCTGTTGTTACTGGGTTTTGCTTTGTTTTGTTTTATATCTTGATTACAGTGAAAATCAGAAATAAAACACTATAACAATTATCAGACATTATCGTGGGTGGCACAGACCTCTATTCATAATAGCTTTTTTAAATCTTTAATATTTTTTGTTACAGTCCAGTCATTTCCCCCTCCCTTTCTGCCCTCCAACAGTTAGCTTTTTACACTCATATTTCATTCTTTTTTTCTCCTTCAAACCTTTCACATGTCCTCACTGCCTCACTTATAATCCCCACAAAGAAATGTTCTCTTTATTTTTAGCTTTTTGTCTCCCTGACTGACCCTGCTTAATGATGATGGTCTACTGCCTCTAATTTGAAGGCACAGTAAAAGGCATCATTTTTGCTCATCTTTGAGAAAATCCTGCAAGTGCCACTGGGGCAAGTGAGAATACAAATGAATTCATTAGAAAAATAATTTCATTCCTATTAGCATCAATTTGGACATAATTTAAATGTTTTATTTGAATTCTGCACAATGTCCATGTTAGCTGATTTGTACTGATATAAAAATCTCCCCTGACAGAATGTTTTTATAGTTCAGATCATTTTCCTGGGAAGTATAAACCACAGTGCCAGTGAT
This sequence comes from Rattus norvegicus, assembly GCF_021556685.1. NCBI lineage: Eukaryota > Metazoa > Chordata > Mammalia > Rodentia > Muridae > Rattus > Rattus norvegicus. The sequence goes on from NC_141539.1 coordinate 60,322,499, forward strand.
TCAATATTGGCTAAGTGAAGCTCAGAGCACTGCGTAATGTTGATACGCATAGAGAAATGGCTGAAGAATGTCTCTGGACCTTATTTTAAAGATGCACTAACCTCAGTTGCTAATTGTGCTCCAAAGGTTTCTCTTCAAAAAATGCTCCGTGCACACACAGTGCCTTTATATGGGAGAGGCGGTAGGGTTATAGAAGTAAGTTTGTGCCACATACACATTCAGTGCATAACAGTCTATGCTTCCTCTCAGAAGATTTGGTCACATGTTTTAAACACAGAACTAGTGAGAGCAAAGTGACAGGCCAAATTCTCACGTGATTTCCTCATTCTGTTTGGCTTGGCTTTCCTTTGCATTTGTAGTCTGAAGCAATCAAAAGATAATTTTGTACAATTCTGAATTTAAAGAAAATTAGAAAAACAAACTTCATATTCTATCACTGTTCAATATTGTGAACATGATCACATTGTTCTTCAAAAAAGTTAGTTCCTTAAAACTCAAAGAAAGTGTGGTAACCAGCTAGTCAAGAAAGTAATCACTTCACCATTTGGTAGGCAGAGGCAGAAAGATCATCCAAACATCAAGGCCCAAAGAACAGAAGCAGAGCAGATAGAACCTGGCTTGTCCATGACCACAAAGCCTCTAAATGGTTAAATTCTGCAACACCACTTTCCTCTACTATGGAGCTCGACGGTTCCTAACCACCTGCTTCGTGTCATTTTATATAATTTTATTTTCATTTTCCTTCCAGTGTAAAGTGTTCACTCTTATTGCTCCCCTCTCTGTAGGGGTGAAGGTTTGGCTGGAACATGTCACTCTGTGGAAATCACCACGAAAATGCACACTGACAATTGCTGTTATTAATGCAATTGATCACTGAGCTCTTACATCTGGAAGAAGAGGTCAGACTGTAGTTAAACAGATCCAGATCCTCACAGACTACCATGGGGAGGATATTCTGGTGAAAAGTTTAATGGTAGAGGAAATTTTGAATTCCGAATCTCTTTAGCATTGGCTAGCTCTGTTCAGCTCACAGACGAATGAATTCCCATTAGTCTTGCCATCTGGTGCCCTAACATCCAACCACTAAGAGTTCTGAGCATTTGCGGAAGGTTTCATTGGCAGGCTTAGTGCCATTAAAGACTTTCCCTTCTGAATATTGGCAGCCAGAGTGTGTGACATCCTGCTGAGCAGGAGGGCGAGGACATGGAGGGCAGTGTGTCTGAATCGGCCGCACTTCCTAGCAGTGATACCAGACATCCATCTTAAAAGACAGCCCTGAATACATGAAAATAACAACTCTCTTAAAAGAACAAATGGGGCATTATCCAACCAAATGGAAGAAAAAACGATTGCCACTAACGTATTTTCCCGAGAAGCTTCTCAAGTCAGGACAGTCCACTGAAGTTAATTGGAGCCAATCAGGCCGTGAAGTAACACCACACACACACACACACACACACACACACACACACACACACACACACACAAGAGCAATGTCTTTTTACAATGAATGTGTTTATTACACATTCTAATTCATTGTGACACAGTATCAGAGTATTTAGAAATTGGTTAACTGCATGTAAAAGTGTGTATCTCATGTTGTGCATGTACACATTATCTGGCCTGAGAGAAAAATGCTAATCTGATCACAGTTTATCTATTATATGTGGTGCACAGCATCAAAACCGGAATCAGTAGGATAAATTATATCATTTGACAAGGATGGATGGAAGTTTATCACAGGGGGTTAACAGCTGATCATAGAACAAACATGTTTAAATTGTTTTGTGGCCTACATTAGTTCATGTTGCTTTCTAATAGATGTATGGATTTTATATGCACTGCATGCTATAAAGTTCTGCTAACAAGGATAATATGGTTCACTGGTAATAGGTTAGTCGTTGTGTGACACAGACTTTAACAATATAATATATCATAGCTGGTTATGGCTGATATTTACTGACTCTTGATTTAATGTGCTATCAGCTTAAAAATATTTTATTATTTGTAATTATGTGTATATGTGAGGTGGGCATGAACAAGTGAGGGCAGATGTTCACAGTGGCCAAAAGAGGGCCTCAGCATCCTTGGAACTGAAGTTACTGGAAGTTTTGGGACTGCCCTGCATAGGTGCTGGGAACTTAATTCAAATCTTCAGCAAGAGCAAAATGTAATATGGTATCTTAAAAACAAAACTCTTCATAGTGCCCGCACTAACACCTTTAAAGTAAAGATTCCTGATACTTCTTATTTTATTATACTGTTTTACATTATTGATTTTAAATTATTTTTAAATACACAATGCTACTCCTTGGGAAATGTACATGTCCCATAATTGCTTTCTCATACTTTCTGCACAAGTGTGCATGCAGGCACATCTCTCTCTCTCTCTCTCTCTCTCTCTCTCTCTCTCTCTCTCTCTCCCTGTGTGTGTGTGTGTGTGTGTGTGTGTGTGTGTGTGTGTGTGTGTGTGTGTTCATGCATAGGCATGCATGTGTGTACAGGATAAGACTAAGTCTGGTTCTCAATGGAACCAAACATCTTACTGGTGGAAGAATCAGGGAAAAAGTAGAAAGGGATGCACAGAGGCCATGTGGAAGTCTTCCGATTTTTAAAACAGATACAGATCCCAACATAAGAGGCACACAAATATATCTGTTTCTTAGTCATTTTTTTCATTTTCATTTTGTTAGTTTAGCAAACATATTTTTCTGTGACTATAGCCTATTTTTATAATGTGGCATAATGACACCTTCATAGCAATATGGATATTAGGTGGATAAAATTCCCTCCACACACATGTACTCACACTTTCTCTCACTCCCATTAGTCCCCTTTCTTGAATTTTACTTCTACTTGCAAATCACAAAGACATAGTTTTTATGTATCTACCTATTTTATGTATCTATTCACTATATATGAGAAAAGCAATATTTGTCTTTTAGAGCCTGGTTAAACTCTACTGTGATTATCCCCACTTGCAACCATTTTCCTGCAAGACATGACTGCTTTTGTTTATGGGTGCAAAACACTCCATTGTATACACATGTCTCATTATCCATTGCTTTGCTGTTAGGCACCTACAGTAGTTTCACAGTTAAGTGATTATAAACAGTGTTGGCCAAAAAAATGCTGTACTGCTATATATGAGATATGTCCACTTGGAGGCCTTTGTGTAAATACAAAGGAATGATACCTGAGTCAGCTGACAGATCTCTCTTAGCTGATAATATAGCTTGACGTTTCTTAAACGTTTTATAATTTGAGTACTCATATTAAAGACTTTGATCCTTTGGGAGTTGATTTTCTCATAGGCTAAGGGAATCTACTTGTATTATTATTCTACAGATCAATAACTGATTTTCCTTCTTGTCGAAGAGGTGCTGTTATCCCACAGGTAAAATATTTGCCACATTTTCTAAAACAAAATAAAGACAACAAGAACAACAACAAATCTATAAATGAAACAAAAATGTTTCCTTTGAGGTCTGTATTGGTAAAAATAATCCACATTGATTAATACTTACCACAGATGTCCAGATTAGTCAAAACCACAAGTGATGACAAGCATAATTTTAGATTGTTATGTATTATGATATATACAGGAAAAGGCCTCAAATAATCAGGAAGGTGAGTTGTAGCAGGTCATTAACATGAGAATAGAGCACTGCGAGTGTCAGTGAAGGAATACTAGGGTCATTTTGATCATTGAACAGCATTGAGTTTTCTTCACATTGGTGTTAACTGTTCAAATGTCTGAACAAGAGTGAACACATTTCCTTGGGTTTGCTATTCTTACTTAGCCTCACTTCTGTAGAACTGATGAGCTCTGGCTATCCAAGTCTGACACTTGCTCCTAGAGTGGTGAGTGCTGGGGAGAAGAAACACTGAGATCTGTACAGTCTAGGTGAAGACAGATGTTACTGCTTGTCTAAGTACTTCATCCTGTAGAACAGCTGGTCCCTGGTTTTTTTAGTGAAGAGCTATAGGGATGTTTCTTGTGGTTCATTGTCAGGACTTCTAAAATACCCAGTGATGGTCAGGAGATTGTTCAGTGGGTAAAAGTGCTGGCCATCATACCTGATGACCTGAGCTCAGTCCCTGGGACTGACAAGGAGAAAGGACTCTGCAAGTTGTCTTCTGCCCACACGTATGCACCTGAATGAAATCTAAAATGTACCCAGACTCCAAAGTGCTTGAGGCCTCTATATTTAGGTGGTGTATAAGGAAGTGTGGGATATTTGGAAAGAAGCCTTCTAAAACTCATCAACACAGCATCATAACATTGCCATTTTTAGAGTATAGAGCTATGGTTTTTTAAAAGATACTGTATTTGGACTGTGCAGAATGTCTTATATTTTCTTTGTGTTTCTGTAGTTGTTTGGTTTTGCTTTGAGCCCAAGAAGTAAATGTGAATAGAAAGAAAAAAAATGAAAGAAAAAACCAAGTTGGCTATAGATATATTTTAGATCTAGGAACACGTGTAGTATACGTGCTGTACAGCTGTCTGTGGTTCATTTTCCTCTGCTTGGTGGAAGGGAGGCCTTCTCAGAGGATCTTAGTGTTAAGGCTCTTTTAGACAAAGATCTTTTCAGATGATCTTCAGTGAAACAGCTCTCTTAGAGGATTTTAGCTTGTATACATACCTTTATTCTGGATGGACTGGTACGACCACACTTTTTTCAGGGTGGAAAAGGGCTATAGAGTAAATAAAATTATTGGTTAGAGTTTAAAGTACTGTGACTGCCTCATTTGTAGGGAGAAGAATTCCAGGAATCCCAGGTACTTTGTAGGCAGGTTCTTACATGGGGGAGGGGGTAAGGAGGTTGAACTTGTAGGTCTTCCAAGGACTATTCAATCTTCCGCAAGTAGTGTGTGGAATTCAGGATCCATAGACAAGGTCATAGAAGGGGATACCCTACTGACTAAAAGAGTCTTCCACTTTGTTCCTAGCTTAGAGAAGCTATCCAGTACTGGTAGACTATGCAATTAATCAATAGGTTCCACCGCAAACACTATTCTATTGTATTTCATTGTTGTACATGCCTGTTTTGTGCCGGTAGCATCCGGTCTCATTATTGTCCTTTCATGGAGTAGCTAGAAATCAGCTATGAAGATAACTAGAGTTTTCTTGTCTGGCTTGTCTTCTCTTTTGCATTTCCACATGAATTTTAAGATTTTTTTCCACTTCTTTGAAGAATGACATTGGGACTTTGAAAGGGATTATAGAGTACTTTTAGGAATATACCCATTTTCCGAATGTAAGTCATAACAATATGTGAAAGAGAGTTTCCATTTCCAAGTATTTCTTTCATTTCTTTCTACAGTGTTTTAGGTATTTTCCTTATGAACTCTCTCACTTCCTTGGGGTCATTATAGGGAGTGCTTGTGTTTTTAAAATGCAATTGTGCAAAAGATTCTTTTTCTGAATTATTTCTCATTAAGGCTTCTGGTTTTTATATGCTGATTTTCTGCGTTCAAACTGAATTCAAACGTTTTATCAGATGTAAGAGTTGGATCCGTGATGGTTGGTTAGAACAAGGGTAAAAGTTGGAAGTGCACACAATTGGAGCACGAGAGAAGACCACGTGGTACTGCCGAGGCCAGAAGGAAAGCTATGCAAAGCAGAATGAGTCCCCAGGGTGTTGAAAAGTTCAAATAGAATCACATCTAAAATACTGGCTTTAGTTTTGGCTAGAGGAAACTGAGAATACCTTTGAAGTGATTCAAATAACACCAGCAATGATCTTCAGAGAGAGTGGGAGGTAAGAGAGTAATTAATCTCCCCTTCTCAGGTGTTTAAGACCAAAAAATTAGTTAAAAAATACAAAAAAAGAGAGAAAGAATATTTGTGTAAATCTAAACTGCAGGATGAGGGATTAGCCTGAAGAATAAGAAAGATCAAAGAAAGAATTGATGTTTTTTTTACCAGTGAAAGAACATACAATAATAAATCAAATAAATACTGTGAGTCAGTTACTGATGGTTCAGATGAACCAATTTTATACTCAAGAATACACAGTACTGTCTACTATAGAAGGACAGTAAAGTTATACAAATGGGAACAAATTAAGATTCTTCATAGTCAAACACTTACAAAAGAGTGGTAGAGTAAAACTACAGAAGTATTTTTGAATGTAGAGGCTCTCTTGCCTGACAACAATAAGGACTACAGGCCTCATCTTAATTGGGGAAGATAAAAGGAGTTTCCTTCAGATAATTATCGAGGTTAAAAAGGTGTTGGCATGTTACATACAAAGACAGCGAACAATGGCAGGCACTATGGTGTGCAGAAGGCAGAGAATAGAGTATATATGAGGGAGGAGAAGATGCATACGCTTCTATAACATTTATGTGCCACAAAATATGGCTTTTATGTTATTTCGATTTTATAGTTAAAAACATATTCATCTTGCTAGATTAGCTCTCAGGTTTGGCCTGTGGATGTACCCTTTTTTTTTTTTTTGCAAGGTTTTGAGTATGGCCCACAAGCCGATGGCCCTCTTATCTTAGTGAATGCATCTGATTACACAGACTGTGAATATTCCATCCAGGAAACTGAGTTTGGGGACAAAAAATGCCAATGGCAAAGTGGATGGGCAGACACAGATGATGGGATTTTGATGCGAGTTGGGAAGAAAGCATGATCTAAAGGTATTATAGTCACATTGCAAAATGGGAAACAAGAAGACTATTGTAACCCAGACAATGAACTCACGGTAGCTGAGTCTGAATGTCGGTAGTAATAGCTCGTGGCAGACAGTTAGGTGATGTCAGAAGGTACAGCATCGCAATAGAGTTAGGTGGGTGGAATAGGAGTTACCTTTATTACAATGAGCTTAAAGATACCAGTGTGAATTGCTCTTTCAATGACTGAACGCCCATAGCCATCATGTAAGCGCTCTTTCTCAAATTATATCAAGACAAAACATTCCTTGATTATCTTTTCTGTAAATCCACTCCATGCATTTGTAGTTAAGGAACGCAATAGAGGAAGTTGAGTCCTTGCTTTAGGCTTTCAGGTCTGATTCAGTCTGATTCTTTTACTGGACATAGCTTTACTCTCAATCTTCCAATGTGACAACGAGGCTCATTTGTTATGAAGTGTTAAAAATCCATTTTATAACAGAAAGACAAGTTTCCAGTACAGTGAGAAGTCCTTATTGGTGGCAAGGAGAGTCTGCTGCACTTTGTTGTTGTTGTTTCCCCAGGTGCAGAGAGTTCATTGTTACCTAGATATTCTGGTCCTGTTCTACTTGACTGTCTGTTCCTGACAGGCTTCTTCTATTGTTTTGCTCTCCTGGTCATTTCCTCCTGTCATATCCCCTTTACACTTTGTAGTTGCTTGATTTTCACTTCTGGTACTTGAAGATACAAATGATATGCATTGTTGTTCCCAGATTAACACAGCAGAGTTCATTGAATCTCATCGCAGGAGAGCATACTGCTAAAGAGTGTGCGGGAGCAGTTACCAATCCCAGCTAACTGTTCACAGGACTACAGTTCTCCCACAATGTCTGCTCCCTAATCCAGTTTGTTCAAGTTATTCCGCACGCCTGTACCACGGACGAGTTGCCTGCGCACTTTGCAAACACATGGATCACTTTGAATCTGCTTATTGTAAATAAGGAACACCCTGAAATGTGCTGAAGCTTACCCTAGGAGTTACGTGAATATTTCCATCTAGACCTAAAAGCACGAGCTTCGCTTATTGAGTGAATAAGAAGCCTTGAATTGATACAAAACAATCAATTCCACTATTATTTGAAATGCAATATTGGTAACATTTATTGCAAATTTTGCCAACATTTGCAAAAACATTGTTTTCTACACAGAAAGTTGGTTTACCAAATTTTTGGGATGTAATCTGATCTCTTTCATCAATATTGTGTCTTTTCTAGCCTGTTCCATTTCTTGACATTCCAGCGGTCACATCATTCAGTGGTGTTTCAGATTCAGAAACACATCATCTGTTGAGCAGGCAAAACCTTTTTTCTACATTTTCAGAAACTAATATCAGTATTCGCTCTCTGGAGCATATGGCCAAGACCTACAGCTATGTATTGAATGGACAGAAATCTGCTCTCAGTCATATGAAACCACAGAACAACTGTGAGCAGAGAGACACAAAGAAGGAATGGAAACTAGGAGAGACATAGAGTCAAATTGGTTGGAGTCTCTTATTTATACCCCCCTTTATAGTTAATTCTTATCATAATCTGATAATAAAGGCTTAAAATTTACAATAACATTTGGTTACTAAGTGGCTAGGTTAATCTGGTTTAAAACACCTACCAAGGGTCTACAGGCTTACAACCAGCTGTAAATTATAGTCTGGTTTGAATAACAGTGAAAGCACAGGGGGCTCTGAGCAGAATGTTATCTGTTCTACTAAGTGTAAAGACACAGCCGTCGGAATAACTCTAGCTATCTCTAATGCTTCAGGATGGAAATGTGTTAGCTCTGCAGAGTGTCTAACCTAACAAATATACAGGATGCACAATGCACACACACCGTGTGAGTATGTACTTGCAAAATATACCCTGGTGTTGACTCATTAGGCTTTCGGAGAAGAAGAATATTCCATTTTTCTCATCTTTTCTCAAATGACACCCCTTTCAATTTTCTAAGACTTGAAATACATTGTACATCCATGGTTAAAGGATGAAGTGTAGCTCAGAGCAGAGCAGTTTTCTCAGGACAGTTGCTCTAGCATCTCATAGGAACTCCTGCAGGCCCTAAGAGGGCACTCCCCAACTAACCAAAGACTAACCACTTTAAGTTTTCAGCCACTCCCATATCAGTACACTAGGCATGAAGTTTCATGTGGACTTTTGGCACTAAAATTGCATTTAAGCTACAGCAGACTTTTAATTCTAAGCATGGCCTCAAAGGCTTCTTCTGTTTTATCATTTTGTTTTGTTCAATAGCACCTCTTCCCAGGGCCAGTGTGCCTTTCTTGCTATTTGTAAGACCTGTGAGTCATCAGGATGTTATCTCCCAGCCCCTTGGCTATAGTCAGCCTCCATGACACAGAATATGATACTGGACAGTCTCTCCTTGCTTGTTGTCAAAGGTATCCCATGGTTTTGAAACAATTTCTGCTTAGAAACTTAGACATCGTTATTACGTACTTTTTCTCTACCACCTTAGTTTCATTTTCTGAGATAATTAAGACAAAACAAAATCACACATAATTACTAAAATGGGGCATCTTTAGGAAACAAAAACACACCCTTCTCCGTTTGGTAAAACCAGTAGACTTGGTCCTCAAAGCAAGATGATAACAGAAGGACTACGGACAGATAAAAGATCGCTGTGGTAAGGGGGCCGAGATGCTGAGAGAGCACGAGAGCAGGCAGTCTTGTACGTGCTCCTAATAAAATGTGGACCTTGCTTGCTTTCTTTCCATGATGCCTGTAGTTCAGCCCCTCACCAAATGACAATGCTCATAGAATGAAACTGTACATGATTCAAGCTAGCAAGGCACAAGGAAATAAAAGCCAGAACAATGCTCTGGATTTCCTATCACCACCTTTCTAACACAGTCACTTTAGAAAGCTAGTAAAAAGGAAATGTGCTTAGCCAGCTGGAAGTGGTTTTTAGACACAAGATTCAGTTTACCATGCGTCGTCTAAAGTGCCCTTTTCAAGTCCTTCTAAAGGAAACACTGCCTAGTGGCTTATAAATTTTTAATAAAATCATCATATTTTGGTTATCAGGCTCTACTTACATTGTATAAGCAAAATCTATTGACTATGATATGCTACAATTAGATCAATAAACAATAAAATGCCTGTGATGGTACAATAAAGATTTTGACACAGTGCTTTTTTATGGTTGGTGTTAGAACTAGTCTCTGTGTTGACTTTCAGGCATTTAATGCCACTCCGTCCACTGTCCCTGTGAACTTAAGGGGCTGGGAGTTACCACTGAATACTGAGTAGTACTTCACATTCCCTTCGGTCAGGCTAGAAAGGACACAATAGATCCTTACATTATCCCCTCTTGTGTGACATCAGAAACTATCTTGTATATTCAAGTACATTCAATAATGGGACTCAGAAAAAGTCTTTGTAATCGCTAACACACATTGTCAGTTGATTAAAATAAGCATATTTTAATGAGCATTATGTTAATAAATAATCACTCGTTCACTTACATAACTGAATCAAACTGCATCTTCATTTTCTCATGTACAGACAGGTTTCTGAGAAATAGCGGAGTTGGAAACGTGTAATCTGCTTCACTATTCCGCATGTGCTAAGGGAAGCCATTCAGTATATGCATCCTTCCTTTATCAAAGCTAGATATTACTCATCACTGTCATTTAGAATCAAGGCAAAGAGAGGCATCAATGCCACAGTTTTCAAACCATTGTAATAAACATTGTAATGGCCCACATTTCTGTGCATAGGGATTCATGAAATCTCATTTCTAAGACATTTTGGAGATAGGTAATGAAGGAATATAGGCAGGGCTGGGCTTCCTAATGTCTCAGCAAAGGACAGACAGAAACTCTGTGGGAGACCTGGCTACATCAGTCTTTTAAAAGATTTTGTAAATTCATAATCACAGAACGATACAAGAAGTATTTGTAAGTTTTCAAACTTTTGCTGATAATGTTATAAGAAAATATATTTTAGACATATTTATATAGATGTTATTTTTGCCTTTTTAAAAAAGACAACAAATTACATGCTAGTGTGATGGAAGTGTTGTTGTTTTTTTTCCAGTTCACATTTTTTAAGTAGTTTTGGTTTTTTGGAAAATTTGGTATATCAGCAGACACTGTATATCCACATCCCTTCCATCCCGCCCTCCTCCTAGCCCTTTCTCTAATATTCATGATCTCTTATTCAATTTTGTATGTTGATTATCTATGTATCTATATTATCTATCTACATATAGTTCCTATACATACTTAATATCAACCTCATGTAATTGATTAGTAATTAATATTTTATGTAATTATATAATTAATAATTGATTTTAATTGTATACACACAAATACACGAAGCTTTGCTCATATTTGCATGATTCCAGGGCTGCTCATTAGGAATGGACAGTCTATCAATGTGTTCATTTTTTTTAAGCCACAACTTTTCCTTCCTTGTATAGTTCCAAGATTACACACTAACAAAGACATCATAATATAAAACATTTTACAAAGTTAAAAAGCCCCAGAGCCTTGAAAATTCAAACACTTTAAAAATAATCTCTCCTAACATCCGAATTCTCTGTAGAACTCCAAAATCTCTCCTTTTTTCCCTAAAATTTAAAGTCTCCTAACTGTGGGCTTTTGTAAATTAAAAATAAATTAAGTAATTTCTTCCTTCAGTAGGGAAGAACCAGGGCACAGTGATAATAAGAACAAAGCAAAACCAAACTGCATCAGAATAAACAACACAATGGTTCTTGTCTGGGATCCACTCATAATCTTCTGTGCTCCTCCATTGGGCTTGGGTCACTCTTGTGGCTCAGCCTTTTGCAGCACATGTCGCTTGCTTCCTAGGCTCAAGGGGCTCCCCTCCACTGTGCTGCTGTTCTTGGTGGTCAGTCCATGGTACTAGCATCTCCGAACTGCTGGGGTCTTCTGCTGCAACTGGGAGGCACTTTCACCAATAGCCTCTCCTAGGCTCACTGACCCCTTCAATCCAGGGCCTTCAACTGCCACTGAGGCTTTACCTTCACCAATGGCCACTCCTGGCCTCTCACACCACTAAGCTTCAGCTGCAGGTCTCCATATTCTGAACTAGCTCTTACACAATACCAAATTGAGCTACCAGTGAGAGGTACAAACTTGGCTACCTCGGGAACACAGCTTCTGTGTGCTGTCTCTCGTGAAACTCTTCCTAGCTGATTCCACCTCAGTGATGCTGGTCTCTTTCTTTTTTAAATTTTACTTTTTATTGGATATTTTACATATTTACATTTCAATTGTTATCCCCTATCCCTTCTCGAATCCCCCCTTCCCTGTCCCCATGCTTCAGTGAAGATGCTCATACTCCCAACCGCCCATTCCCACTTCTAGGTCCTGCCATTCCCCTACACTGGGGATACAAGCCTTACAGAAACAAGGGCTTCTCCTCCTATTGTGCCAGATAATGCCATCCTCTGCTACATATACAGGTGAAGCCATGGGTCCCTCCATGTGTACTCTTTGGTTGGTGGTTTAGTGCCTGAGATCTCCGGGAGGTCTTGTTGAATGATATTGTTCTTTCTTTGGGGTTGAAAATACCTTCAGCTCCTTCAGTCCTTTCTCTAACTCCTCAATTGTGGTCCCCATGCTCAGTCTGATGGTTGGCTGTAAGCATCCTCATCTGTATTAGTAAGTTCTAGCAGAGCCTCTCAGGAGACATCCATATCAGGCTCTTGTCAGCAAGCACTACTTAGCATCAGCAATAGTGACTGGATTTGGTGGGTGCATAAGGGACGGATCCCCATGTGGGACAGTCTCTTGATGACCTTTCCTTCAGTCTCTACTTCAGTCTTTGTCCCTGTATTTCCTCCTGTGAGTACTTTGTTCCTCCTTCTAAGAAGGACTGATGCATCCACATTTTTGTTTTTCCTTCTTCTTGAGCTTCATTTGGTTTGTAATCGTATCCTGTGTTTTCTGAGCTTTTGCCCTAATAAACATTTATCAGTGAGTACATACCATGTGAGTTCTTTTCTGACTGGGTTACAGTCACAGGATGGTATTTTCTAGTTCTATCCACTTGCCTAAGAATTTCATGAAGTCATTGTTTTTGATAGCTGAGTAGTACTCCTTTATGTAAATGTACCACATTTTCTGTATCCATTCCTCTGTTGAAGGACATCTGGGTTCTTTCCAGCTTCTGGTTATTATAAATAAGGCTGCGATGAACATAGTGGAGCACGTGTCCTTGTTATATGTTGGAGCATTTTTTGGGTCTGTGCCCAGGAGTGGTACACCTGGAACTTCAGGTAGCACTGTGTCCAATTTTATGAGGCACTGCCAGACTGATTTCCAGAGTGGTTGTACCAGCTTCCAATTACACCAACAATGAAGGAGCGTTTCTCTTTCTCCACATCCTTGGTAGCATCTGCTGTCACCTGTGTTTTTGATCTTAGTCATTCTGACAGGTGTGAGGTAGAATTTCAGGGTTTTTTTGATTTGCAATTCCCTGATGACTAAGGATATTGAACATTTCTTTAGGTGCTTCTCAGCCATTTGATATTTCCTCAGTTGAGAATTCTTTATCTCTGTACCCTGTTTTTTTAACATGATTATTTGCTTCTCTGAAACTTCTTGAGTTCTTTGTGTAGATTAGATATTAGCCCTCTATCAGATGTAGAATTGGTAAAGATCTTTTCCCAATCTGTTGATTGCCATTTTATCCTATTGACAGTGTCTGTTCCCTTATAGAAGCTTTGCAATTTTATGAGGTCCCATTTGTCAATTCTTGATCTTAGTGTATAATCCATTGATGTTCTGTTCAGGAAAATTTTCCCAGTGCCTTCATGTTCAAGACTCTTCCCCACTTTCTTTTCTATTAGTTCGAGTGTATCTGGTTTTATGTGGAGGTCGTTGATCCACTTAGACTTGAGCTTTGTACAAGGAGAGAAGAATGGATCGATTTGCATTCTACTACATATTGACCTCCAGTTGAACCAGCACTATTTGTTGAAAATGTAGTTTTCTACTGGATGGTTTTAGCTCCTTTGCCAAAGATCATAGTTGATTAGGTTCATTCCAGGTCTTCAATTTTATTCCATTGATCTGCCTGCCTGTTTCTGTATCAATACCATGCATTTTTTACCACGATTGCTCTAATAGAGCTTGAGGTCAGGGATGGTGATTCCCGCAGAAATTCTGTATTGTTGAGAATAGCTTTTGCTATCCTGGGTTTTTTGAATTTGCAAATTGCTCTTTCTAATTCTATGAAGAATTGAGTTGGAATATTGATGGGGATTGCATTGAATCTGTAGATTGCTTCTGGCAAAGTGGCCATTTTTACTAAATTAATCCTGCCTATCTATTGGCATGGGAGATCTTTCCATTTTCTGAGATCCTCGATTTCTTTCTTCGGAGACTTGAAGTTCTTGTCATACAGATCTTTCACTTACTTTGTTAGAGTTACACCAAGGTATTTTATATTATTTGTAACTATTGTGAAGGGCATCATTTCTCTAATTTCTTTCTCAGTCTATTTATCCTTTGAGTAGAGGAAGGGTACTGATTTCTTTGAGTTAATTTTATATCCAGCCACTTTGCTGAAGTTGTTTATCAGGTTTGTGAGTTCTCTGGTGGAATTTTTGTGATCATTGATTTTTACCTAAAGAATCTTGTTTTAATATTTGATATGATATAGTATATATTATTTTGTATGTTTTTCAGTGCTATGAAAATACTTAATAGATGGTAAACATTCTCTCCTATGCCAGACATGCCTATAATATGTAATTTTTCCATTTACTCATAGATCAAAGAAGTCCTGATGAGATTTTGTTTTCTATTTGGTACTTTAATCTTAGATTCTATGCAATTTTCATTCATAGTATGAATTTTATAAATTAGGACTAATTTGATTTACATGAAATCAAATATTACTCTAAACGTAGTTTTAATTTTTAACTTTCTCAAGGACTTTCATTATACAATTTTATTTTTATGTTTGGTTTTTATTTGGTTCCCTTGTTTATCAAGACCTGATTTTGTGAAGCCCCTTGTGAACTGTGATTGACTTTGGACTATTGCTTCCCTTTCCCAAGTGCCTGGATTACAGGTGTGTGCCTCATCCCTCTGGTTCAAAATCCTGATTTGTGAAATCCACAAATTTGTCTTTTAACACACAAATGAATATTATAGGCACTAATATCATTATTATCAAATAATTTCTATACTTGCCAATTTATTCAACAGTAATAAATTCTACATTAATTTTTCTTCTGTGGAAATGTTTAAAATGTATTTCTTTGCAACTTTTTATCAGTAATATTTTTATTCCTAAAAACTTTACAAATGATTCTTATATTATTTTCTGTTTCTTTATTAAATAATTTTGAGGATTGATATTGCCACAGCTCCTATAGAGTTGTTTTCTCCATGCTGAAAATGATACCTGGTTTCAACCTCTGGCCTCCACCTGCAAATGCCTATGCATGCATTCATAACAACACAAACATACATACACACATAAATATTAGCACACATAAATGTTATACAGAGAGAACACACATATTGAAAACTTTCTCTCAGAATCAAAACAGAGTGAATTCATCAACTGGGTTCCTCCTGATGGAAACATTTCTTATCTTTAAAGGATACTTTTTAATTAAGTGTTTGTCCTTGTTTCAATTTCTATTGCTGGGATAAAATATGCTGAACAAAGCAATTCAAAGGATAAAATGTTTATTGGGTTATAATTCCAACCTATTAACCTAATTTTTTTCAGGGAAGTTGTTATGGGAGAATCCTGAGAAAGCAGTTCACATTCTACCCACATGAAGGACACAGAGTCATGGATTAATAGAGCATAGTAGTGTTAAGTTAGCAGAAAGAACCATAGACTAACACACACACACACACACACACACACACACACACACACACACACACACACACACATACTCTTTCATGAAAATGGATTAGACTGAAAGCAGAATGTGGGCCATTTTGAAAGAGAAAGGGCATAGGTAGAAGTCCTAAAAGAAGTAAAAGCAAATAATTCAACCAAACATAGTCAAGACACATTATATGTGTACATTTGTATGTGTGACTCCAATACTATGTCTGATGAATATATGCAAATAAAATATTTGTAAAGAAAAAATATTAACAGAAACTTTGTTTGTATCACACACTGAAAGTAACTGATATGCATTTCAAATGGAAATTCAATGTAAACAAGATAAAATAGTGAACCCTTTTGTATAGGAGTTTATATACTACTCAGCAATAAAGGACCAAATAATTATAAACAGAAAAACAGCAGTCTATTATTTCTTTATGTTGAATAATAAAAAAGCCAAACTTTATAATTTGAGTACTGTAGGGTTCTATTTATTTGACATCCTCAAAGCAGAAAAGCTAAAAGGACAGGAAGCAGATTGTGACGTATCATGCATGAGAATGACAGTTATGGGCTACCTTAGTCATCTGCTGTTGTAAAGAGTTAGAAGCTTAGAAGAACAGTCTATTGTGTAATGCTTCAGGGACCAGTAAATCAGCCTTTCACTTCTGTGAACCCACCAGTCCAAGCCCCAAAGTTTTGTCTGTTGTTAAGCTGTTCATCTGAGAGCAGGCTGCATTGCATCTACAGTCTCAATTGCACAAGTTCTAGCCACATTCCTTTGCATGACTGTTGGCTGGATCCCAGTGTTTATACTAACAAGCTTAGCCCATCAATGCTTGTTAGCTAAGAACCTCTCCCTGTTCTCCTTCAGAAGTAGATCAGCAAAGGGTATTTCCCACCATGGCATCTGGGAATGGGAGAACAGGAGCATACTAGAAACACAGCTATTCTTGTAAATTATCAAAGTGATGGTACATCCATCACCATTGATGGAATTCTGTTTCGTAGGAGGGAATCACGTAGCCTTGCTGATTTAAAAGGAAGAAGGAAGGATCACTAAAGGCATGATCATGATTCGACTGAAGTCATGAGAGCTCGGTCTTTATTTGGCAGGCGAGATTCATACCATGCAAGCTCAAGGCTTCTCTCTCTCTCAGGGGCCCAGAGCTCCATTTTATTACATTATCGAAGTTCTTAATGTCATAATATAATTCAGAAGCCATTTTAGATTATGTCTATCTCAGCCACAGAGGTACATGAAAAAATATAGAATGAAAAAATTTCTCTGTAACAATAGTAATTGCATGACTGCTTTTGATTGCCAAGTGTTGACTATTAGAAATGGAGGTTTTACTGAAAAATAAACATCTTATAAAGATTTATGTGTGTGCATGTGTATGTAGGTGTGTGTGCGCGTGTGTGTAGTGTGGATGTATATGTTGTACCGTGTGCAAGCATATACTCAGTCCAGAGCAGAATATTGGATTGCCACGAATTACAGTTATAAGGAGTTGGGAACCTCCCAGTGTAATGAGAAAGAAACATGGGTCCTCTGAAAAGGCAGCAAGGGCTCTTAACCACTGAGCCATGCAGGCCCTGAGACTTGCACATTTATTAAAACATTAAAGTTAACAACTCAATAATATAACATATATATTACATTAGAATTTGGCTACAGAAGTGGAATTTTGGCTACATATTAAACAAATATATTCATATAAATGTATATTTTGGCACTGCAAATAAGCATAATTATTTCTAATTATGCCACTGCAAAATTCTAATAAAATGTTATGTGAACATAAAATCTACAATTTGCTTATAGGAAAAGAAAAACATTACTGCTGAACAGAATATATAATTTATTAAATATTTCTATAAAAACTTTTCTAAATAGTATCATTTTCCCTCCTTATTATTTGCTTTCATTTATTAGAACAAAGAATTTACCAATTCAAGTACTGAGGGTAAACAAAAGAATAATTATCAACTTTTCTTATTCTATTCACATAAGAACAATTGGAACCATTTTCTTTAAAATGCCTTTTTGTAACCATGCTTTAAAATAATTTACTTCCAATAAGTGAATATAGACTGGGTGAAAAAAAAATCTTTCTGACTCTTGCCCATGCTGGAAAGGGACATAGGTGAGCCAGTGGGATCCTGTTACTTCTTGCTGTTTATGCAGCTGTGTTCCATTGATCTCAGACTCTTGTTACACAGTTTGTGATAGGAAGTAAATGCTTTCAAAACAAGTACAGACACAGGTCTTTAACCTCTGCCTTCTTGGAGTCTTTGTTCCACAATTACTTCTGTGGAGGTTAGAAGGAAGCAGCAGCTTTAGACTACCTTACCCATCTCTCAACCCACAGTTTGGGTATATTAATACCAATATTTGTATTCAAATACTGGTAAGTCAAAAAGGACTTATTTATTTACATGTATAATTAGGGACATGGTTTATAAGCCACAGGTTCTAAAATGTTCAACAGTGAATTTTCCAAGTAGGAAATGCTGTTTGAATTATTTCAATGGCACTGGTTGGTAAGCAGTTTACAAAACTTAGAAAATTCATCCAACTTATTACCTCTTAAAAAAAGCCCACCCAAAATCTGTAGATACAGAAAAAAAACCACCCTGACAAATCTCTTATATGTAGCTATGTATATAATAAATAAGCCAGAAATTTGGGAACTAAACAGTTTCAAATACTTTGTGTAGTTTTTGAAGAACTTATGATGAATTACTGCTCATTCACACAAGAATAATTTTTTAATTTCTTGGCTACAGTGTATTCATTAGGGATGATGAAATGGAAGAAAGAATATTCAATCATAATTTAAGTATTTATCAGATAATGGCTAATGAAAACAGTTTTCCTGCTTGAAGTGAGACCAGGTCTTCTTAGGTAATCTGGGTACCTCTTGGTATAATAAACAGTCTAAATTTGCACTTTGATTTTGAGGACACATGAAAGGCAGGTGAAAATTTTGTTAAGCTATGAGAAGAATCATGTATAATAAGTAGTATGTGAATAAAAGTCTATTTTAAAGATCAACATCAAATATTGCCATAGTTTGCTTATTCTAACAGCTTTTCATATCAGACAATAATATGGTGCAATATTTCATTATCCACCAATTTCTCCCACTGGAGAATTCGTCTTTAATTAGAAATGTGTTATCACATACTGAAAACTCATCACTGTGCTTTGACTATGTTGTTCCAACACCACAAGTTAGGATTTTATGATCTGTCATACTGTAAATGTTGGCAAAGCAGACATTTCAGAGGTCATTTCATTTCACTGGTGGTACGTAATTGTGTCACATACAGTGTGAGTATTTACTGGTTATGTTTCACTTTTTATGTACTCATGATTCGTATATGGTCTAGTTCCTAAAATGCTTCAAGGAGCCTTCTTTTAATTATCGTTCTGTGAGCCAGCGTTTTCAGAGACGTTCCAGGAGTTTCGTCTGCTCTCGGCAGAGTGAAGCTCAGGACTGAATGGAAGCTGCTCCGTTCTTGCTCTCATCACTTGCTGTCAATCATGTGTTTTGCAGAGATTAATATTATCTGGGCAGCTCACCAGGCACACCACAGTTCTGAAGACTATAACTTAAGCACGGCACTGAGACAGTCCGTCCTGCAGCAATACAGTTCCTGGGTAAGTTGTGGGAAATTGAATAAATGTGAAAGCATCATTTGTTCTTTAAATTTTAAGTCTTTCTGGTTTTTTTCCTGGTAAACCACTAGAGGATGTGTACTAAGTGCTTTGAAGTGACTCCTTCCCATTTATAAAACCAGGCACGTAAGGAACAGATCCTCTTTGCAGAAGTAAATCTTTGTTTGATATGAAACACTCAAGAAAACACTCTCGGCTGCAACCTGAGAAAGTACCTATTCATTGCTATTTATTTGGTTTATTTTTAACCTAATCTCAACCAGGAGGCAGACATATAGACAATAGGTTTTCAGTCCACTATATTCAGACAGAAATATTTTATATGCCTAATATTCTAATTAGAAAAACTTCCATTTTTCAAAAATTTGGAAAATGCTTCATAAGGTATAGGCTTGCTCTCCAAGATTCCCAATAGTATTTAGGAGACTGGCACTTTTTGAGGTCTGACCTAGTGGAAAGTCATCATATCAGTTTGAGATGTGTCCATGGAGGGATTTTGAACCTCAGTTATTTTCTCTGGCTCTGTATTTAAAGAGGTGAAGACTAAGTACCACAGACATCCATGCTACTGAAGTTTACCATGAGGTACCAGACAGAGGGATGCCCTCACCACTGAGTACAATACTGTCCGCATTTGTAATATCTAAAATAATGAACTGCATAAACTTATCTTTAGACATTAGTTTTCTCCATGTCTTTCTTTGTAGTGGCGTCATATCATTCTCTGCAGGTCAGTGATGTGTTTATAGCAAATACAATATGTAGAAACTATAGTAGCTCTAATTTTATGATGACAGCACCGAGTCTGCATTTATCATACAGAGATAGTAAATGAAGGTATAGAGGAACTCATCCAGCCTGGAGACCGGACACTTGATCTTTTTATTTATAGTCTAATTCTTCATCGCCATTAAGGATTATTCTCTGATTTTTGATAATAAGCTCACAGTTTGTTATGCCAAGTGTTATTAGGAAACTGAAGATCAATGAGGTAAGATCACAGTTGGTAAGTGTTACAAACTTCAAATCCTTAATCAGGTGCCTGTTAACATGTTCCAAGAAAACAGAATGGTTTGGGTACTGACTCACTGGCAGAATTGGCAAAGCAGGCCTGTAAGCCTGTGATGATAAACTTAATCGAACGAATATAAAAGAAACTTGCCCTAACACAAGGTTAAAAATGTCTCTGTTCTATTAGATGTTATAAACTGAGCAGCTTAAAACAACAACAACCAAGTAAATAGTCTCAGAGTTCTGGAGGCTTCCAGAATGGTGTCGCCACCAAGGTTCCAGGGAATGCCTGCTCTAGTATGTTTTCCTAAGTGTTTGTTGTTTGTGGTTTTGTTAGAAAAAAAACCATAACCAACTTTTAAGCTTTTACATGGCATTATTTCTGCTTCTTTTTTAAATTTACCCTTTTAAACTATGGAAAATCGTCATCCTGAATAAGCATCCCCTGGAAACGCATCAGAGTATAAACCAGGACTGTAAGCACATTTGAAGTTGACCAAGGACATCAGTGTAACGAGTGAATGAAGTGCCTGAGCCATTGTCAGAAGAAAAGATTTGTCAGCACATTATATATCTCAGAGTTGGAAGAAGTCTATTTTATATAAATCTACTTTTTAAAACTATAAAAAGGAGTTTCAGATAGATCCCACTCATTAAACGAACCTAGATTAAAATGCCAATCCAGATACTTGACCCTAGTCTGCTCTCATCTCAATTTTTATTCCCTTTATGCCATCCCTGCCATACAGTGCATACAGTGGCAGCTGGGGTGCAAAGGCCCAGCATGTTATGGAGGACAAGCTTTAGACTGTTTCTTCTGCTCTTTGACAGGAGAAAAGGCATGTTGCTGAAACTAAAAAGAAGCACACCTCTAGAAAAAAAATCTCAAGGAAAAGCATTGCAAGTGACACTAATAGCTGTGTGGTCAAACGAGAAAGGAAAGGGTGGAGATAGTCCACCAGTTCCAGCGACAGTTGGACACAAAGTTTTTCTCTTACAATATGGAGTCACTGAAGTATTTCTAAGTGGTGAAGGTTATTTCTCATTTAGAGATGGTGACAACTATGAAAAGTATGTGGACTGAAGTCCTTGTTGAAATGCTATCCCATGAAGCTGAACAATCCAATGACATCCTGAACCATTTCATTATCTAAATAATTTCCATGCCTCCCTTTTATAATAAACTGATGACACTCAAGTTAATGGCATCCATTGTCTTTGAAGTTTAGTTCCATTGTACTGTTTTATTCATTTCCAAATAAAATAATATAAATTAAAAATATCTATATGCGTAAAGTTAAAAATGAGCGGCTCCAGCTGCATATGTAGCAGAGGATGGCCTTGTTGGGAACCAATGGAAGGAAGAGCCCTTGGTCCTGCAAAGTATGGATCCCCCAGTATAGGGGAATGTCAGGGCGGGGAGGCAGGAAGGGGGCAGATGAGGATGGGAACACCCTTATAGAAGAAGGGGAGAGGGATGGGATTGGGGGCTTATCTCCAGAAAACATGGAAAAGAAATAACATTTGAAATGTAAATAAAAATGTCCAATAAAAAAAAATGAGTGCAATTCCAAAAAAAAATGAGTTTCATACTCTTCTGCTCTCAAAAGTCAGACATCCTATGTTACTCTGTCATAGACATAAAAAGGTGTTATGAATTTAAAAGTAAGTCACAAAAATAGCTCAAAAATTGCTATCTGTTTGGAGAGGGTTGTTGTAGGAAGAGACACATTGAAGAAAGATAAGGGGTATAAGGCAGACTGTACATAGCCAGCAGTGCTGGGTCCCTTCTTCAATATTTGAATATTCTGAAATATATTCAATATATTGAAATAAAAGCCTGATTTCAAATCTCTTTCTTTTCGTCGAATCATCTGTGGCATCCTCCATCAGCAGTTATGTAAGGCCTATAATTTGAAAGTTACCAAGGCAACCCAGTATTTCAGAACAAATAATAAATGGGTCATGTCTTTGAAAAGAAAATTGGTGTGTGAAATGAAGAGCAAAATTAAACGCAGAGAATATTTCTTTCATATTATCATGAAAATTGAAGTGGCAGACCTGTCATGTGAAGCAA
This sequence comes from Rattus norvegicus, assembly GCF_021556685.1. Classification (NCBI taxonomy): domain Eukaryota; kingdom Metazoa; phylum Chordata; class Mammalia; order Rodentia; family Muridae; genus Rattus; species Rattus norvegicus. The sequence continues at coordinate 60,344,811 of NC_141539.1, forward strand.
ATTAAAGATAATAATTCCATTTTCTAGAATTTATAAGCATGCTATTTGTATTTTAAGCCTCACATTACCTACATAAAAGAGCTGCGAATTTATAGAATACTATTAAACTGAGTGTCATTTTATTCTACAGCATAATGTTACGAATGTTTTTTACACCTCTTTAATCTGGCATTATAAAATTAAATGCATTTATGGTACATATACTAAATGTTTTAGAACAATAGCATAGATATCTTATAAACTATAATTACATCAGAATGATGACTTCCTTTCGTTGTTGTTTGGAGGCAGTATCTCTCTTTGTAACATAGACTGGCCTGGAACTCCTACAGACCAGGGCAGCTTGGAAGTCATAGAGAGCTGCTTGCCTCTGCTTCCTGAATTGTAGGACTAAATGCCTGAAGCACCGGGTCTGGCCATGTTTTTATGACTATATAATAAACGATACATGTAGGAGCTACAGTATAACTGTGTATGTGATCAAACAGTAAAGGGAAACCCAGCACATATACCTGCAGTCACAAAACTTGGGAGAATGAGGCAGGAATATTGCCGTGATTTCAAGCCCAACTTGGCCTGTGTAGTAAATAATACTGGGTCAGCCAGAAGTACACAACAAGACTCTGTTCCAAAACAAGCAAAAGAACTAATGGAAAGAAAAATAAAACAGACTTAGTTGGGGGAAGAGAGAGAGAGAGACAGAGAGAAAGAGAGAGAGACAGAGAGAGACAGACAGACAGAGAGAGAGAGCAGACAGACAGAGAGAGACAGAGACAGAGAGAGAGAGAACTCAGAATGAATTCTGAAAGATAAAGATGTTTGTGTGATTTTTACAATAAGATATATGGTGTGTATTACATAGGGTACATACATATATGGATGTGTATAGAACTATGAAATAAAGGACTTTAAAATAGTGCATATTAGTACATGTATCTTGTATATATACAATGATTAGTATATATTAGCTTAGTATATATAAAAATGATTAGTCCAATGTCACAGTCCAGCAGAGTTATTGCCAGCAAAAGTCTTTCTACTCTAAATGGTTCATAGCAGCTGTAAATGTGGTCCCCCAGGCTTCTTTAAGTACCATTCAGGAGGAAGAGCCTTAATGTCGTAATATTTACCTCCACAAGCATGCCCATCCAAGAATTCAAAATACTGGGGCCTGAAATGGAATTTAATCATCTACTCCTCTCTTTCAGGTACCAGATGATTATGGAAAAAGAACAGTTTTAGAATGAAGGAAATAGGCAGCCATGAACTCATATCATATTTATCCTCAGCAGTGACACCAAGTTGGTAGCTGCATATTGAGTAACATATAAGGAAAATAATTTTTTAACCCCTGAAGACTTCACCCTTCAAACTTTAACCCCAACCTAGTCATTGACTGTTCTGGTTTTGTTTTGTTGCTATAATAAACACTACAATTAAAGGCAACTTGGAGGAGGAAAGGGCTTTTTATCACACTAATTAGTGGACAAAAAATATACTTACTGAAGTATTTTAATGTACATTATAAAATAAGTAAATAAATATACAATGTTCAGATAATTTCAGATAATAGTAAGGAATATTTAATATCTTTAGGAAATAGTAAGGACAAACACATACACACACTGTATATATACATATATATATGCATGTGTATGTTCATTGCACATGCATGTGTGTTTGTGTATATGATACACATGTATATGATTGCATATGAGCATGTGTATATATATATATATATATATATATATATATATATATATATATATATATATACACACACACATAAAAGAAACCTTAGTCTGTGGTTACTTCAGTTGCTACAGTGAACCAATCCTTCAGTGCTTAAGTCTCAGCGGTAGTGAGGATGGAAAACAGCCCTTACTATTCTCTCTGCTTTTGTATGTCATTAGTTCGAAGTCCCCCTAAATAATGGCGGAGACATTCTTGGAGACTTCTCAACTACACTTCCCATGCAGAATATTGGGTTTGTTGTATCCCTCGCAGGGTCTTTTTATTATGTCATACTTTCTAGCAAGTACATAAACATGGACTATTTTTCCAAATACTGGAGTTGGAATTACATAAATGTAAACAATAGAGACATAAGAAGCTAACAATTTGGAAGTAACATATTTAAATGCACCAGGGATCACAATCTAATATGAGTCTTTGCTAGAGAAGGAAAATACTTTTTGGACCCCAGTGAGTTATGGAGACAAAGCTACACTCTGGACTTTGTCTCCAAACTCAAAGTTATCCTTCACTACCGTCAACCAATATTCTAAGATGACAAACAAAGGGAGCTGGTTTTTTTTTCTATTTTTCCTTCCTTCCTTCCTTCCTTCCTTCCTTCCTTCCTTCCTTCCTTCCTTCCTTCCTTCCTCCCTCCTTCCCTCCCTCCCCCTCCCCTCTCTCTTTCTTCCCTCCTTTCTTTCTTGCTTGCTTTCTGGCTTTCCTTTTTGACTTCTCTGATCTCCGAGTCTCAGGTATATCATGCATCCAGGAAGAAGAAGGCTGTGTCCTGTCAAACCTTTTTTGAAATTTGTTTTAAAAGTAACCTGCCTCTCTGGAATCACAATACTCCTTCCAGCAGTCTGTCAGTCCCTTCCTCCTCTCACAGTGAACATGAAGCTGAGAAAGGAGATGGTCATAAAGTGTTGCTGTTGAGAATTACACGAGAGGCTAAATTATACAAATGTAATCGTAGATTGCAAGGTCACGTCCATGGAAGAGCTCCCACCCCTCTTTCCATCAGAGACATCCTTCTCTGGCAGGCCTGGCATGATGGAAGAGGCTGGGAGAAGTAGTTCACTAAAGCAAGCTTGAATTTCTAGGTGGTTTGTTTTATTAGCAGATAGTCTGACAAACTATTAGCTACTGTTACAAATTGTTAGATTACGGTCACTATTGCTGATTTAAGGGAGGCTTCATAGAAGAAGCAAGGGTTCTTCTGAACTTGTAAGAATAGCAAAAATTAACCAAGGACAAGGTTTTACATGGAATGATGTATGAAAGTAAAATACATGAAAAGAACAGAATGGGGAAAATACAGTTTTAGAGACGGAAGAGCAAGTTATGTTCAATAGGTATTTAATAGTATTTAATTTCCTGAAGGATCTGATAAAGTACCAGAGATTGATAGCTTAGAATGGAATGGATTTCCCTACAATCCTTGAAGCTATCCATGGAAAATCAGATGATCCAGGACTAGCTTTTCCCCTGAAAGCCTTGGACCCCATTTCTCACCTCGCCTCTGGTCATTAGCTGGCAGCAGTCATACTCTGTGGCTAGACAGATCCTCTCTACCTTTTCTTTACCCAGCATTCCCACATACATGTCTCCATTTTGTAAGGACACCACTTCTGTTGAATTGATCCCTCTATAATGAATTCCTTTTTACTTGATTTTTTTTTTTTTGGAAATATGCTATTTTCAGAAAAGCTCACATGGTGTTAAATGCTAGAGTATTACATGTTCTTTTGGGGAGGACATGATTCAACCTGTGATTGTATGGTGATGTGTAAAAGGTAGTGTGCCTGAGAGGGTGGGAGACATAGGGAGAAAATGCACAGGCACAGAGACATGGAAACTAAAACATGGCCTAGATTATATCAAGAATATTGAACTTGTACTGTCCTAATATTTCTTCAAATGTAAGATAATGTTTTGTGAGACAGTTAAGGTTGACCTTTAAATCTCCATTCATCTGCCTGCCACAGTATTCTATTTGCTGGGGTACAGGCATGGGACATCTCACTAGGAGCAAGTACGTTTTAAAAACAAATGTTAGTGCTCTGGACCTGTAATGAAGTATTTGGCTTTTTCTGTTATCATGGACTTAAAGAATGCAGACACATTACCTGACTCATTAATTTCTAGTGTCTTCTGAAGGAAAAAGAACAATCTTTTTTATAGGCAATACTATAATTGTTGAGACATTTAGAAGTACATATGTCAATGAATTAAACTACTTAGAATCCTTAAGTCTTGAAGGCTCTTTTTTGTCTATTGTCTTTTAAATTAATTATACTAGGAGCTAACGAGACTGATCAGTGATTAACAGCACCGATTGCTCTTCTACAGGACTGAGTTTCAATTCCTAGCAACCACATTACAGCCTACAGCCACACCCTTTCTACTTCATGGGCACTGGCCACAGCTTCATTGGCACTATATATACATTGTGCACAGATATACATTTAGGAAAACAACCAAAGCACAAAAAATAGTAATAAATGATAAAGTATGCATACACTTAAAATTAGCCATTTGGCTTAGAGGTTTACTAGTAGCCAACTGTCCACCAAGCCCTGATTTTCCTCCCAGGCGTGCCTGTACGCACCTATTTTCTATCACATGCAACCTCAGGTGCTTCCTCCCCATGATTGGCAAAGCTGCTTGCATGGACCATTTTAGTTCACATTGGAGTCCTTGGGGCATGAAAAAATCATCTCTCCATCCATACTCTGAACACCCACCACCAGGTTTTGTATGCTGGTAGTCCTGCAACTGGCAATGCTGTGTGTGGCACCCTACTTTGACCTGGGCTTCCCGACAAGCTCAGCAAGCCATAAAATGAATATGAAAGCTCTTTCATTTCTCTTGTTTTTTTTGTCCTTGAAAAACCTTTCTAGAATTTCAGTCCCTTTAAGCTCTGGTTACTGATACCTCATGCGTGACCTTCTTGAAAGACTCAGAGAAATGCGAAGCTTTTGTTGCTTTCTCTTTCCTCTCCTATTTGCATCTTCAGTTAAGTCATGTCAGAGGTGACCAGATCCTCTTATTCTCCTTTTAGAGATAACATTCATCCCTTTTTTTAATCCTTAATTTAACCACATTACTCTTCTCATTTTCTCTCATGGACATATTCAAAATTGGCTATTACATGTTATTTGTGAAAAAATAACTAATAAAAGTCACTAATTCTCCAGATGTAATTAGAATCTCAGAGACTTACTCTTGAATAAGGTCACTTTTTCTGAGCTCTTTCTGATCTCTGCTTGGCTAAATCAATCCAAATCAAAATCCTCTCCAAGCTGACTAATTCAATCTGGCTTCTCTTGGCAGCTGACTGAATTGCTCTGTTTGGCCTCAAACTAACTCTGGCAATTTGTTCTAATCTCAGTCTCCTTCTTGTTCTCTGCCTTCAGCTGTCTCACCTGACTTGCATTGAACTCACAAATGAACTTTATTGTACCATTTCAAGTGAATTGCATGAAACTGAACTAATCTGGCTAAACTCCACTACATTGCCTGAACTCAGCTAAACTGCACTCCTTTACTGATCTCCACCCCTGACTCTCTCTGCTTTGCTTTCTTTTTTTCCCCTGTGTTTATACTTTATAGGACAATGTGATTCTAACATATACATATGCATATACATATACAAAATGAGTATGTAATTCTTCTACAAGTTAGGTCAGGGGATTTTAGCAAAGAATAATGCAATCTCCTAAAGTTAATACATTGTTCATATGCAAAAATCATATAAGTAACAGTATCTGTTATTAGTTGTTTTCCTGTTGGTATAATAAAATATTTTAAAAGTATATCTTTTTAACAGTTTTTTATTAAATTATTTATTTAGATTTCAAATGCAATCCCCTTTACAGGTTTCCCACCCATAAATCCCCTATCCCATCCTCTCTCCCCCTTCTTCTATGAGGGTGTTCCCCTACCCATCCACGCACCCTTTCCTTCCTACTGCCTCACCCTGACATTCCCCTACACTGGGGGTGCCCAGCCTTGGCAGGACTAAGGAAGGGCTTCTCCTCCCATCGATGTCCATCAAGGCCATCCTCTGCTACATATGCACCTAGAGCCATGTGTCTGTCCATGTGTACACTTTGGATAGTGGTTTAGTTCCTGGGAGCTCTGGTTGGTATTGTTGTTCTTATGGGGTTGCAATCCCCTTCAGCTCCTTCAATTCATTCTCTAATTCCTCCAATGGGGACTTCATTCTTCATTCAATGGTTGGCTGTGAGCATTCGCCTCTGTATTTTTCATGCTCTGGCAGAACCTTTCAGGATACAGCTATATCAGGCTCCTGTCAACATGCACTTCTTGGTATCAACAATAATGTCTGGGTTTGGTGGCTGAATATATATGAGCTGGATCCCCAGGTGGGGCAGGCTTTGAATGGCCATTCCTTCAGTCTCTGCTGAAAAATCGTCTCCACATCTTCTCCTATGAATATTTTTGTTCCCCCTTCTAAGAATGACTGAAGCATCCATACTTCAGTTGTCCTTCTTCTTGAGCTTCATGTGGTCTATGGAATGCATCTTGAGTATTTTGAGCTTTTGGGCTAATAACCACTTATCAGTGAGTGCATATCATGTGTGATTTTTGTGTTTGGGTTACTTCTCTCAGGATGATATTTTCTAGTTCGATCCATTTACCTATTAATTTCATGAGTCATTGTTTTTTAATAACTGAGTAGTACTCTGTTGTGTAGATGTACCACATTTTCTGTATCCATTCCTCTGTTGAAGGACGTCTGGGTTCTTACCAACTTCTGGCTATTATCAAGAAGGGTGCTATGGAAATAGTGGAACATATGCCCGAGTTATATGTTGGAGTATTTTTTGGGTGTATGCTCAGTTGTAGTATAGCTGGGTCCTTAGGTAGTGGAATGTCCAATTTTCTGAGGAACCTCCTGACTGATTTCCAGAGTGGTTGAATCAGCTTGCAATCCCACCAACAATGGAGGAGTGTTCCTCTTTCTCCACATCCTTGCCATCACCTGTTATCACCTGAGTTTTAGATCTTAGCCATTCTGACTGGTGTGAGGTAGAATCTGATTTGCATTTCCCTGATGGTTAAGGATATTGAACACTTTCTTAAGTATTTCTCATCCATTCAATATTCCTCAGCTGAGAATTCTTCGTTTAGTTCTTTACATCATTTTTAATAGGGTTATTTGATTCTCTGGAGTCTAACTTTTTGAGTTCTTTGTATATTTTGAATATTAGCCCCGTATCGGATGTAGGATTGGTAAAGATCTTTCCCCAATCTGTTGGTTACCATTTTGTCCTAAAGACAGTGCCCTTTGCCTTACAGAAGCTTTGCAGTTTTATGAGGTCCCATTAGTTGATTCTTGATCTTAGAACATACGCCAATGGTGTTCTGTTTCCTCAGTTCCCATGTGTTTGAGGTTCTTCCCCACTTTTTCTTCTATGAGTTTGAGTGTATCTGGTTTGATGTGGAGGTCCTTGATCCACTTGGACTTGAGTTTTGTACAGGGCGATAAGAATGAATTGATTTACATTCCTGTAAATTAACTACCTGGTGAACCAGCACCATTTGTGTAAAATGCTATCTTTTTTCCACTCTAAGGTTTTACCTCCTTTGTCAAAGATCAAGTGACCATAGGTGTGTGGATTCATTTCTGGGTCTTCAGTTCTATTCCTTGATCTACCTGCCTGCCTCTGTACCAATACCATATAGTTTTTATCATTACTGCTCTGTAATACAGCTTGAGGTTAGGGATGGTGATATTCCCCAGAGGTTCTTTTATTGTTGAGAATAGTTTTCAAATCCTGGGTTTTTTGTTATTCCAAATGAATTCGCAAATTGCTCTTTTTAACTCTATGAAGAATTGAGTTGAAATTTTGAATGGAATTGCATTGAATCTGTGGATTTGTTTTGGCAAGATGGCCATTTTTACAATATTAACCCTGCCAATCCATGAGCATGGAAGATCTTTCCATCTTCTGAGATCTTCAGTTTCTTTCTTCAGAGACTTGAAGTTCTTGTCATACAGATCTTTCACTTGCTTGGTTAACATCGCATCAAGGTATTTTATATTATTTGTGACTATTGTGAAGGATGTTATTTCCCTAAATTCTTTCTTAGTCTGTTTATTCTTTGAGTAGAGGAAGGCTACTGATTTGTTTGAGTTAATTTTTATGTCCAGCCACTTTGCTCTAGTAAGTAGCCACTTTCCTGTCCTCCATTCACCATTTGCTTATTGCTTCAAGATGCCAACACCCAACCCCTGTTCTGCAACAGGCTCGTAGCAGGACAAAGTACACTGAGTTATCTCTGCTCCACTGAGACTGCTTTGTCTTATCCTCATTGTTTCTTCACAGATATAGTTCTATCCTGGTCCTATTGTACATTAATTATCTCACAGAATAGTCAACCTAATGGAAAGTGTTATTCAAAGTTAAGGAGCCCTGGAGTCAGAATGGCATTGGTGTGAGTGCTAGGTAGAAACTTAGTAAATAAACACAGGCACTAGCAGAATATGAGAAAGAAGAGATTCTGTTTCCAGCCAAGTCATTAAGTACCTTTAAGGATTTATAGTAGAAGAAGCAGTTACATTGAAACCAAGTTTGGAGCTGGCAGATAAGTGAGCTGGAGGTGTAAGTCCATCACTGCACTGAGGAACATGATTTGTTCCTTTGGCTTATAAATGCAAATTTATCTGCAAAAGAGCAACAATAAAACAAGAGAGATAAAAGAAGGAGGAGTCAGGCAGTAAAGGATTCTCTTTCCTAGACTGCATTTACAGGTTCACTTTCCCTCAAGAGGATTAGGAACTTTTTTGTATAACTAGTTTCCTTTGCAACATTGTGTTAATCAACGAAGGATTATTCCGTTAATGTTAGTACCCAAGCTTCCTTTTCAATCTTATAAAAAAATGAGAACTTTTAGCTTAGCCAAGTGATACATAGTGGAAATCCCAGAGCTCTGAGGTAAAGGTAGTTAGATTAATATTTCTAGATCAGTCTGAACTACATAGGAAAAAAAAAAGTCACCCGTTCTCAAAGAGCAAGACTGCAAGGTGGAGCAGAGGACAAGGTGTATGCTTAGCATGTACCAGGCGCTGAGAGCATTGCCTAGAGGGGGGAAAACTGACTTAAAATTCACGGTAAGGGTCATCTGGCACCTTTAAAAGGAAGTCTAATCCTGCGGAAAACTCATCAAAAAATAAAAACAAAAACAAAAAACAAAAAACCTAGTCTACAAACTGATGGGCTTTGATTTACATGAGCATGATGGGATCTCAAGGGTCCTTTTCTGGAACGATCACATGGTTAATATAGCCACAGAATCACCTTTCTACATCAGCTGTCATTGTCATACAATTATTTCTCTACTAGTCAGGTAATTGTAACAGACACTGAATATTAAACTGTCAGACACCGTCTTTACAAAAATGCCATTTATTGAACATTGGAAATAAGCCCTCCTATTCTTTTTATTAAGGCTTTATAACATATACAAGTTTATGTTGTACTCTACTATAGAATGTTTGGAACTAACTGGGCAATTAGATTTCTAACAATTTTATTTACAAATATGAGGAGCCCTGTAAGCTAAAACTTTTGTTTATTTTCCTTCATAACATAGACTGTGATAAGACCATGTTTGATAAGTTGAACTCTAAAAAAACAAACCTATGCTCTTTTGTTTACTAATTTGATCCATTGCTATAAATCTATTAAAAAATCATAAAAAGGATCCTGCTTGCAACTAAAATATAAAAATATTTATTTTAGTTGACTTAAGTTCAGAAACATAAATAAGATTTCAATGTCTAATTTTCAGTACACGCCCATAACTAAATATTCTTCAAATGATCATTTGCTTGATCAAAGACAAAGACTTCATAATAACAATTCAGCAATTAAATTTTAGCATTCATAAAAGTTGCTCTGAAATATGCAGCATTTTTAGAAACTTGGGTTAAATAAAATCAGAAATATAAAGCAGAAGTGAGATTCTTTGGTTACTAATTTGGTTCTTTGGATTTTCTTTCAAGGAAACAGTTTTGACCACGTAAAACTGCTCACAGGAGCAAGCTATTAAGAGACCACAGCAAATCTCACTTGTTACTTAATTCTAAGCATTTCTGAGGTTTAAGAAGAAGTTGGTTTTCCAAGGAAAGGACATTTCCATCCTCAGAAATCTTGTCCCTTGTGACCATTTCCACTGTTCTCACATTGCCCTTCCTAACTCAATAACATGGATAAAAATTTTAGAGTTATTTTCCCTTTAATCGATCATATACACATTAAAATGGAAAGCATCCTACTCTTTAAATATGTCACATGGTTTATGTTTTTATAATTGCATTCATTATTGAAAAAAACAGGCAATAATTGAATATTTGGGAGTGGTCAAGGTACAAAGGCTTACAATTCTGCTTCAATGAAGTATTTGTGCATTCTAAGCAACCACTTTACTTCCAGGAAACATTCTAAGCTTTCCCTAGAAAGGAAATAACACACAGCATGTGATATTTTAATTAAAAAATGTTAGATGCCAAATAGAAGACTGGTGTTTGCAAACCAATCACTATGTGAAAAATTAATATTACAAAATAAAATCTATGGAAAATTATATTTGCTGAAAAAGGACCATTAATATAGTTGAGGACCCATGATTATAAAATGATGTAGATTGTTTCTTTCTTTTAAAGGTTTTCTACTGTCCCCTGGCCCTTTTCGTACCACCTTCAGTGTTTGCTGTTCATATTCAATTTAATCTCCTCTACCAATTTTGGATCCACACAGAGGTAAGTATGAGTGTGTATATGTGTGTGTGCTAAAATTTTTATACCAAAACAGCCTGAAGCAATGTCCTAGAAATGTACTTGCCGCTGATTTATTGTGTAAGAAAAATCTTAGTTGCCTTCTTTAAGGAGAAACATCTGTTCATTTTTATTCCTTTTATTCTTAATATATATTGCAAAGTTTATAAGATGCAATGAACCCAGTTGGTCTCAATTAAATAAAACAATTTTTGAACTATTAAGTACCAAAACAGTTTAATACTATATCTGCTACAATATCTCCCTGTATTACAGTTCATTAAACATTACTAAACCGAGATGTTGAAATCTATTTCAATTTAAAGATAGAAGTGTGTGTGTGTGTGTGTGTGTGTGTGTGTGTGTGTGTGAAAGTTACTAGAAAACATGTTTAACATTCTCAGAAATTAAGAGTAACGTTGGTACTCACCTTACTTTAATTACAATGTTTGTGTTTTGTTTAAATTTCTTCAATATACTGCTAGGGTTTTATGTTGTATAACACTGAATATAGAACTTCTCAGGTCTTCTAGAGACTTTCAGATGTTCAGGCTTATATGTTTACATTAAGCAACCCCTTGGCTTATGAAGTATTTGTCTTCATTGTGTTGTTAAATATAGACATATCACAGACCCAGAAAAATTGTACCTACATAGAAGAAATCTTGTATTAATAAATACAGCCTTGTGAAGCTCTCACAGTGAGCACATTGGTAGGTGGTACAGTGTTGTGCACAGAATAAGTAGGCACAGCCGCACAAGATGCCAAACCTTGGCACAGAGAAGCATCATCTTATCTGCAGAATTTCATACTGACAACATTCTTGGGATAGAGACACTGCTACCTTGACTTTGGACATATATGTATTATTTGACGCTCTGTCATGAAATATAATTTGTTTTTATGATACTTGACATACATCAAACAGCTCATATTATAACCATCTGAAAGAGTTGAGGCCAGTTCTGGCACTAGAGGTCAAAGACCAAATTTGTTTAGATCAGGAAAGGGAAGTGTTCTGCTGATTTACTTGGAGGGGTTAAAAGAGAATAGCATTTTACAGGGTCTCTGCACAAGGTCAGGCCTTATGTCAGGTCGGGCATTAGTTAGGATATGCAGCAATGATGCCTAAGGAACTTCTGCCTTTCCCTGATACACCAAGGTTCACATGCCATCTCAGAAGAAAAGTGCAGACAAAAAAGACTGGGGAACTGTTTCATGATCAGTTTTTCTGGCTGCTTGCCTTTCTAGTTGAGTAGCAGTGTGTTGGAGCCTGGCACACCCGTACTTCACATTTTTACAAGAACTTCAACAAATAGACTCACCCTTAGGTGAATTGCACGAGACAAGCCCCCATTTTATAAAATTATCGTTTAAATTCTTTACTTTTGAGTTATGTTATAAGCTATGAATTTATTTCAGAAAAAATTAGCAGCTGTGAAATTACAGACAGCATACTTTCATTTGTTTACAAGTAACAAATATTCAGGAGGAATCTCAAAAGCTGTAATTGATAATGGCTTCTAGAGACAGAGAAATTAAATAGACATCTGGTAGGGGAAGTTCTAATTTTCTTTCTAGTGTTTAAATAATTATGTGTTTAATTTTATGTATATGTGTGTACATGTGTGTGTGTACGTGTGTGTGTGTGTGTGTGCTTGAGCGTATTTTTGTACACCATGCATGTAGTTCCTGAGAAGGTTAGAACTTTCAGAGTGTAACAGTTGTTTGACATGATTTGGTTGTTGGCAGCTTAATTCCAGTCTTCTGCAAAGTAATGAGTACTCTTAATCACTGCAAATCTCTCCATCTCCCACAGAGATTTAATTTAAAAGAATATATTTTCAATATGTGCTTGTCCTATTTTGTCAACTACAAGTTACTATAGCCTGAATCCCCAAACCTGATCATTTGGACTTGATCACCAAGACCCACACTATAGAAGGAGAGAAATTATTCAAGCAAGTTGTCTTCAGACCTCCACATGAGCTCTGGGACACACACACACACACACACACACACACACACACACACTCATAAAATATCTAAGTATTATTTTTATTTGTCTTTTTTATTAGATATTTTAATTACATTTCAAATGTTATCCCCTTTTCAGTTTCCTGTCCATAAACCCCCTATCCCATTCCCTCCCCTTTCTTCTATAAGGGTGTTCTTTTAAAATGTTACCATGCATAGTAAAAGTAAAAACTTAATAGTTTTTGTCTATCAAACTGCACATTGTTACTAAAAATCTGTTAACCTTCAAAGCTTCTTGCATACTCTAATGCCCTCCATCATGGAAGTGACTGTCTATTAAAAGACCTTGTATGAACTGCAGGCATTCCTGTATTGGCCACGTGACTCGGTACATTCACAAGCACACGTTTTCTTCTTTACCATCCCTAAAGTTTGGTTCTTACAGAAGGGAAAGCTAGTTAAAGAAACACTGATTTTTCTGACAGAAAATCATTCAGTTTCTTTCAAATCATTACTCTGAGGATGTGATAAAAGTATACGAAACATTTGAGAGAACAGATATAAGGTGAGAATTAAGTTATAGATAAACAATATTTTTACTGTGGATCATTTTACCAAAGAAATAGAAGTACCTTAGTCCTATCTGTATGTGAAACTTACAAAACTTTGGCTTGCTTTTACATTCTCTCTCTCTCTTTCTCTCTCTCTCTCTCTCTCTCTCTCTCTCTCTCTCTCTCTCTATCTCTCCCTCGTGTGTGTGTGTGTGTGTGTGTGTGTGTGTGTGTGTGTGTGTGTGTGTGTGTTTCTGGGGTTAGAAATGACTAGGTCTCTCTACATAGCCTTGGTTGTCCTGTAGACAGTGAGGACTAGAACTCCCAGAGATACACCTGCCACTGCTACCAGAGTGTTGAGATTAAAGGTACAACACCACACTGTTGCTGAGTTTTTAATGTCTAATGATTTGTTTACTTTTCATGGATTTTTGCTGTTGGCTCTTTTTGTGTAGATTCGTGAATACAGAACAGGCACATTTTTATACTGAAATCATTCATAGCTATAAATTCCCATTCTTTATGCATCAGTGGTGTGGAGTTTTAGCTGCTCCGGCAGGAGATAGTGTTAGTAATCTGGATTAATCTAGATTATCTCATAACCTGTTACCATGCTTAAAAAGGGGGAAGCTACACAGAATTAATTTAATGTTTTGATAGTGAAGATTGGAATCATGATGCAGAGAGTTTTATTATATTAAACTGAAACCTTTGAAGAGTGTTAATTCTGCTTGGATTCTTTGGCTTAGGTTTCTGGTATTGGTGTGTGTGTGCGCGTGTGTGCATGCGTGTGTGTGTGTGTTTTAGTCTTTTCCTATCACAAAACCTGAAACATGCTCTGCTTAGATTTTCTTTGAAACTTTCAGAGGTTTAACTTTTACCTTTAGGTTAATATTGTTTAAATATGTGCCACTTAGGCACACAGTATGTGGTTTAGATCAAGAGCCATTGCCCTTTGCAGTGAATCCAGTGCCCTTTGCAGGTATATACTCACTCTAACAGTTTTATCTACTGGATGGTCTTCACTTTATTAAAAACAAGTTGATTGTCTATGAGACTTCTGGTTTCACAAACTCTCATTATTTACTTATATTCCTTTACACAATTATTTCACTTTACTGATTACTGTAATTTGGAGCAAGAGTTTTGGTGTCGTTTGTGAAATTTGTTAAAAATGCTCCGTTAGAATTTTTTCAAGAACAATGTGGAAGAAAACTGTTTATCCTTTAGTTGTGTCTGACTTGACTTATCACTTTGGTAAGAAGCTACAGTAGACGGTGTGAGCTAGAGCAAGTTAGAGCCATCTTCTAACAGTCTATGCCTCTTCAACGTTCTGTTTCTCTGTGTAACTCCCACTCTTTTGTCCTGTTTCTGTTAGTGATGATTTTTCTAGTTATGACTTTTTAAAAATTATGACATATGTGTGTATTCCTGCTTCCCTGAATGGGTACCACATGTATCTATGTGCCCCTGGAAGTGAGAAGGTGTTTAGCTCCCTAGAGCTAAAGTGACAGGCACTTGTGAGCCATGCACCATTTTCAAAAGGAGGACTGTTAATTTGAGAGGCACTGTCCATCCCTTTTGTTTTCTGAATTCGCATGAAGGCCATTTGTCATTTATTTGTGGATATAGTAACAACAACTCTTTAAGACTCATTTAGAAACTGCTTTCACAAAAGGCTTGAGTCTTCAAGCATATCTTTGAAGTAACTAATATCAGCATAAAAGGATGATATGTTCACTTCTTATACTTTTTAGACTCCTGATTGTCTCTGTACATACTTATGTTCATCAACACCAAGTCTCTAAAATTTGGTACTACGTAATCTTTACATTCCTTAAGGCTGAAAGCACAAAAGTTAAGAGTAAAGAGAGCATTTTTTACCCCAGGATCTTAAGATGCCATTTTCTGCAGCCTTGAGGAAGCACTTTAAAGTCTCCACACATTGTTAATTTTTTCCTTTCCTTCATTGGATACTTAATTTACATTTCAAACATTATCCCTATTCCCGGTTTCCCCTCCACAAATCTCATCCCCACTCCGCTGTGCTGCTTCTATGAAGGGGCTTTCTGACCACCACCAACTCCCTCCCACCTCCCCACCCTGACATTCTCCTACACTGGGGCATCCAGCCTTCACAGGACCAAAGGCCTCTCCTCTCATTAATGTCCAACAAGGTCATCCTCTGCTTTGTATGTGGCTGGAGCCATCAGTCTATGTGTACTCACTGGTTGGTGGCTTAGTCCCTAGGAGCTCTGGGTGGTCCGATTGGTTTATATTGTTATTCTTCCTATGGGGTTAAAAACCCCTTCAGCTCTCTCAGACCTTTCTCTAACTCCCCCATTGGGGACCCCATTCAAGGTTCATTGGTTGGCTGTGAGCATCCACCTCTGTATTTGTAATATGTTGGAAGAGCTTCTGAGGAGATAGCTATATCAGGCTCCTGTTAGCATGCACTTCCTGGCATCAGCAATAGTGTCTAGGTTTGGTGACTGTATGTTTATGGGCTGGATCACCAGGTGGGGCAGGCTCTGTATGGCCATTCCTTCAGTCTCTGCTCCACACTTTGTCTCCATATCTCCTCCTATGAATATTTTTGTTCCCCCTTTTAAGAAGGACTGAAGCATCTGCACTTTGGTCGTCCTTCTTCTTAGCTTCACGTGGTCTGTGGATTGTATCTTGGGTATTCTGAGCTATTGGACTAATAAGCACTTATCAGGGAGTGCATACCATGTATGCTTTTGTGATTGGGTTAGCTCACTCAGGATGATATTTTCTAGTTCCATCAATTTGCCTAAGAATTTCATGAAGTCATTGTTTTTAATAGCTGAGTAGTACTCCATTGTGTAAATGAACCAGATTTTCTGTATCCATTCCTCTGTTGAAGGACATTTGTAATGCATTTCAGTATAGTGTGAAGCATGAGAACTAAAACAGAGCGTTGCATGTCAGACAGTTGAGTTCAGTCTTCGGGGTTGTCTAACATGACTATTCTGCAAGTGCTTTGGGTGGAGACCTGAAAGCCCATATAAAGCAATCTCCTTTTGAACTCCATTGTGACGTTGTCTTGGTGGAATTTCCCCATCTTGTTTGATACCTTTTGGTTGAAAATCTATTTTATTGGATATTAGAATGATAACTCCATCTTGTTTTTTGGGACCATTTGCTTGGAAAACATTTTTCCGGCCTTTTACTCTATTGCAGTTTCTATCTTTGTCACTGAGGTATGTTTTATATTTGCAGGAAATTGCTGTATCCTATATATCCAGTGTATTTCCCTGTGTCTTTTTTATTGGGGGATGAGTCCATTGATATTGAGAGGTACAAAAGACAGATTATTGTTAGTTCCTGTTATTTTTGCTGTTCAAGATGGTATTACGAATGTATGATTCTCTTCTTTTGGGTTTTATGTGAACTGTTTAGTATCTGTGTTTTTTTGTGTATGGCTACCCTCCTTCTGTTGGAAATTTTGTTCCAGTATTCTCTGCATGACTGGATTGTTTAAGCTTGTTTTTTGTCATGGAATATGTTGGTTTCTCCATCTATAATGACTGAGAGTTCTGATGGGTATAGTATCCTCTGGTAGCATTTGAGTCTGGATAACATTTGTCCAGTATCTGGCTTTTAGCGTCTCTGTTGAGAAGTGTGGTATAATTCTGTTAGGTCTCCCTTTATATGTTACTTGGCCTTTTCCCTTAAAGCTTTTAATATTCTTTCTTTGTTCTGTGCATTTAGTGTTTTGATTATTATTTGATGCTAGGACTTTCTCTTTTTGGTCCAATATATTTGGTTTTCTGTAAGCTTCTTGTATGCTTATGGCTATCTCTTTCTTTAGGTTAGAGAGGTTTTTTCTTTTATGATATTGTTGAAGATGTTTTCTGGTCCTTTGAGCTAGGATTCTTCACCCTCTTCTATTCCTATTATTTTTGTGTTTGATCTTTTCATTGTGTCCTGAATTTCCTGGATATTTTGGGTTAGGAACTTTTTACACTATGCATTTTCTTTGACCAGTGTATCAATATTTTCTATGGTACCTTCTACCCTTGAGAGTCTGTCTTCTATCTCTTTAATTCTCTTGTTGATGCTTGGATCTATGCTTTCCTAAGTTGTCTATTTTCAGGGTTGCCTCCCTTTGTGTTCTCTTTACTATTTCTAGTTTCATTTTTAGTAAGTCTTGCATCAGCCATTTTGGATACTCCAGATAGCATGGGTATTTGGTGGAAATTCTCACCTATGTCCTTGGTCACTGTGGAGCTCCTAGGAAGCAAGCAGACTGCAGTGTTTGGTTCCTCTTTCTCTTTCATTCATGTTTACAGTTTAACCTGTGAGATTGGCTCATGAACTATTAACATAGCACTTGGTTTGGCTTTGACTTCATGTTTTGCCTAACAGCACCCATTCTAGCTACAGTTGTTTCTAAGTCTGTAAGTTAATGAGCCCACTACTTTTATTACCCAGTATTGCAAAATGACATTAAGAAACAGAAATTCTAAAGATACAAGATTTAGTGTTTGGCTAAATGATGTGTGTTTTTGGTGTCTCATTATGATTATGACAATATCACAATTTGTGGACAAATTTGGGTAGACATGGCCTAAAACATATATAAATTTAGAGGTGAGATAGGTGAACATATACTTTACTGGGAACACAGCAACCTGACCAAACATTGCTTCATTGTATCTGTTTTCTAAAGGAGACACTTTATTTTTATTCAAATCAAGCAACTCTAAATGAAATCTTTAAGATTTTACTTTTAAAGAGAAAGGAG
Source organism: Rattus norvegicus (assembly GCF_021556685.1). Classification (NCBI taxonomy): domain Eukaryota; kingdom Metazoa; phylum Chordata; class Mammalia; order Rodentia; family Muridae; genus Rattus; species Rattus norvegicus. Next base: position 60,362,654 of record NC_141539.1, read on the forward strand.
TCTTAAAGTTTTTAAAAGATAAGATTCCTACCAATTCCAGTGGGTGTCAGAATGATTGTTTCTCTTTAGGTCTATTTCTGTGGTGGGGATGAAGACTTTTATATCTTTGGAGCTCAGTTTTAAGCTCTGACTCCTGCATGCCTGCTAAATATAGTAAGTCTTTACTGAAAACATAAATGAAGAACCACAGTATTTTTATGGGACCCTTGACTGTGAGACTGGGTGGTTCTCTGCTTTTCCTACCTGCTCTTGGGATCTCCTGTTGGGGTTCTACGCACATCTTCAATATGTTCAATATGTTTCTACTTCATCTTATATTTTATTTTGTGATGTTTGATTATTTTCTCTTAGAAGCCTTTTCTTTTCTAATGAGGGACAGAAAGGGAGTGGATCCAGAGGGGAGGGAAAAAGAGAAACTAGGAGGGGTAGAGAAAAGGAAAACTATAATTAGGATGTATTATATGAGAAAACCTATTTTCAATAAAAAGAGCAAAAGGATGCTTTGATAACCGATAGGGATTGGTAAATATCCCTCATTAGATATTTTCTTTCTAGTCAGAGTTTCAGCAGAACATCATGACTGTGATGTCATTGTGTCTTCTATGCCCATGAAATACAAACAGAAACATTTAGTTACCAAATAGATATGTTATTATAAACACATTTTCTAAAAAATAAGCATTTTCTCCATGCTAAATCAATTATTGTAATGCAAGATACAAATAATAGGAAAATTAAAATATGAAGAGAAAAGAAAATGTCCTCACCTTAGGGAATGGTTTTGTATGTTATTAGTCAATAAATACAGAATAATTAACATTTGTTATGAAATTTGCTTCCATAGACTCAACATTCCTACCAAATATGAATGCTATAATAGCAATGAATCATGTTTAAGATATAAAACTATGTGACCTTCAATGTGACCTTTTCTTATTGCCCTGATGCAAAGCTGCTATTAGGTAGGACTTTTGAATGAGACCACCCTGGTGCAAATTGTGATCAATGGTTTTACTGCATCCTACTGTAATTCTATTCAGAATATCCCTGAAGCTACTATAATCCTTTTTTTTTTCAAAATAAAGGAGGAAAAGCAAAAAGCTTTCTTAGACATCTTTTTGATACTAGCTGATATTGGAGCTTAAAAGACACTTCAGGAATTACAGCATATTTGGTTAAGAATATGTAATTTAACAGAAATGCTTAATAGTAGCAATAACCTGATAGACTACAATAATAAAAAATATATTGCCAAGAGAAAACCAGATCAAAGCAAAAGAGAAATCTTAGTAACACAAATTATGGCTTTTATTTCCATTTCTCTGGTTTTCTAGCTCATTTGCTTTATATGAACATTTTCATAATGCTGTTACATGTTTATGTACATAAACATAAAATTGATTCAAATCATGTTTTGTTACTGTCTTAAATCCCCACCAAGATGTGTGGTTTCTGTAGTCTAATGAGTCATAAGAGATAGCTCAGTGGTTAAGAGCACAGACTGCTCTTCCAGAGTTCCTGAGTTCAATTCCTAACAACCATATGGTTCACAACCATCTGTAATGGGATCCGATGCCTTCTTCTGCTGTGTCTGAAGAGAACAACAAGGTACTCACATCGAATAAATAAATAAATAATAAATAAATAAATAAATATTTAAACAAATAAACAAACAAAAAAGAGTATATCTGCATCCACCCGAGTGTGCAGTTGTCTTGGCTTTTGTTACTGCTACTCATATACTAATGTTCTAAAGCTTTGTACAAGAGATTTCCAACCTCACTGTTCACATCTTCCCTGGAATGTCCTGAGAATCACACATCTACATTTGCATGTGACCTACCATTTCTCTGTCTGTGTACCTCTCTTTCTACTAACCTCTTACCTAAATCTATGTGGAAATCACATCCTCATAAATCCCACCTCTGCTTCAGAATGGCTTGTTCTGAAATTCTGTTTTGGAGAAGAGTTAAGAATCCTGGCTTCATCTCTGGCAAAGCTTTCCATGAAGACCGTGTCAGGTTGCTGCAGGCAGCACTGTAGAATTGTTATGGGGGAGTTTCGTGTCTTTTCGTTAATATCCCAGTCTTACTAATAAAGTCACTTAGAAAGAAGTGAGAAGACAGCGGGAGGACAATTTAATCAGAGTTAAAACAAAGCAAAGCAAAACAAAACAAAACAAAAACAAACCAACAAGAAACCAGGAAAAACAAGTTCCATAACTTGAGAGCTGCCCAGAGGAGAGAGAAGGATTTGATGAAGAAAGCACTTTTTAGTTAAGCATGGGGATTTAACAAGCAGGTAAGCATATGACAGAAGAATAGGTGCATGGCAAATTGGTCAGGTGTGCTGGCTTTGGAGAAAGAGTAAGAAAGCCCAAATTGGTAAGGAAAACAAGTTTAGGAAAGAGAATAAAAAAGAAAGAGTCATGCTTTTATTTATTTTTAGAATAATCCAGAGTAGCTGGCGTATATACAATGCGGCACGGCTGAGGCCCGGAAGGGAATATATGGCCGGGGATTGGCAGTGGTGTGTAAGTGGGGGATTTTTTGGGGAGGAAGGAAGTACACCACTCCATTTAAGAGATAAGTCTTCCTCCTCTCTCTTAAGTATAACTTAAGGTAATACATAACTTTATATGTGAGGTAGAACAAGTGCCTATTACGAAAGGCAAAGGGTTGCTTCATTTCTGTTCTGTAAAAGAGATATTTTTTTTAATCTATTCAAGTAGAGGTAAACGGCTCTTAATGGTTCATCATTCCTAAAGAGAGGCATCTCAGGAATTTATAGTATATAAGATTCGGCACTTCTGAATGGTGGCCCCTTAACTAGGTGACTGATCTTCCCTACTGCATGTTAGATATCCTCCTAGGCCAGATATTCCACTGACTTGACTGTAAGGAAATAGATGAGATTTTAATGGTATCTAACAGTGTTGTGTCCCTGCTCTCCATACCACTGCTGCTCATGGTGCCAATAAGGTATTTCCTTCTGAGAACGTATTACTTTAGACCTCCAAAGAAAATCAATAAACTTTAAAATATAGGATCACTACAGGGATGCACTAAGAAAAGTCAGAAACCACAATGACTGAGTTTGTAGCTGGCCAGTTAATAGATTCCAGAGTGCTGCAAACATTAGGAGATACAGAGAAGTAGGCACAAATGTTACTCTATATTGGAAAAACCACCAGGGAGACAACAGTAGAGGTTGACAAGGAAAGCTGACATTTAATGATGCAACCAAGAAAAGACTTGATTATTATCTCTCCACACACCACCAAATTCCATTTTCATGAAAGTTTGGGCATTTTCTTGTATTGTTCAAAATTTTGTATCTACTTTAGAGACGAGAACACTGGAAAGAATTATTGTTTCTTTATATATATGCAGACAGATACACACATACATACAAACACACATACATACACACACACACACATATATATATACTCTCATAAATACATTCATACATACACACACAAAATCTCAACTATTTGTAATATGATTTTTTAAGTCATAATTCTGGGAAAAAACATGTTTTTTCCAGACTTCTGGAAGAATTATTTTATTCTTCGTGTAGGAAGAAGGAAATTGGAATCTGCAAATCTGTTTCATGAATAGATTTAACCGTTGCTATTTCTTGATGTGGTACCTGGAGGAAAGTTATGAAATATTTTGTTGCAATGTGATTATAAAACTTAAATATGAGTGTTGAAAACATGTAATTAGACAAGTTAAGTGGTTTTTGGTTTGGTTTTATCAATATTTTGTATTTTATTATTTAAAGCAATGTTTAAATTTAAATATATTTTATTACATTCTTCTGCTCTCCCAAGTCATTCCAGATCTTCTCCTTCTTTCTAATATTCGACTTTAAGTTCTTTCTCCAAATAGAAACTCAAAATCCAGTACAAGAAAACACTCAAATCCTAGAACATTAAAAATTTTTGCCCCCAAAAGAAATAAGGCATAAAATTGTTACCCAAATAAAAGCACACAAAAACTGTGGAGTCCACTCTTTGTTGACTATATACTCCTGAACATGAAATGCCTGATGTGCAGTGCCATTATGTTGAAGTAAACTTGCTCTCCCAGAAGGTATAAATGACAGTTCTGTTATTAACCTTTACCATAGTGGATAGGCTTATATTCATTCATTCATTCATTCATTCATTCATCCATTCATTCATACTCTCATTCATTCATTCATTACTTTCTTGGATATGACAAAAATACAATAAGATAAACCAAAAACTATCACTTTGAGATTGGGTAAGACAGACCAGTAGAAGGCAAAGTGTCCAAGAGAGAACACAAGAGTCAAAGACCCATATGTTGGCCCCTCAGAAATTCCATAAAAACGCTAACCTGGAATCCTTAATATAATCAGGCAGGAGCTGGGGCAGACTGGCTCAGGCCCTGTGCATGCTGATTCTGTCTCTGTGATTTCATGTGAGCTTTGCTCATGTTGATTTAGAGGGCCTGTTTTCTTGGTGTCCTTTATTCTCTCTGGTCTTGCATCCTTTTTCTCCTTCTTCCTTTGGCTTCCCTGTGCTCTGAGAGGATGGGTTTGATAGGCATCTCCTATTTTTGCGTGTTTTAAAACCCTCTATCTGCATAATATCTGGCTATGTCTCTATATCTGCTTCATCTGGTGCAGGAGGAAGTTTCTCTGATGATGGCTGAATAAGGTGCTGATCCCTGAGTATAGCCAAATGTCATTAGGACTCTCAGTTTATCACTACATTTGGATTTTTCTTTACATTTCATTTTATTTTTCTTTCTTCTTTCTTCCTTCCTTTCTTTCCTTTCTGTCCTTTCTTTTTCTTTTCTTTTTGACCAATATCATTGGATTTTGTACTATGTCCCTGGAATAAAGAAATGTTACAGATACACAATTTCATTTTCATTATGTAAACTATGTCACTTTTTTTGGGTTCCCTGGTACTAAAGATTGCCCAGTGATCATTTATTGAAGCAATTATCAACTTGAAACTTTTAAAATCTTTTTCACATCATACACGTTTTCACAGTGAAACAGGCATGATCACAACACGACATTATTGTGGGTCATGAAGACCATGTAGGTTACTTGTTGACAGACACAGAGTACAAAAGTGTTTATGTATGACATAATTCCTTTTATGGAGCTTATTAAGCATTTCTAGCAATCATCATAGCTATTCACACACATTTTGTGTCATAATTTAATGCCTCTGTATTTCACTAGAAATAATTTGAATGAATACACTTAAGAGGGAATTGGATAAAAGTAATTGATTACTGTACAAAGTACTCTTAGCAATGCTTTTGTATAGATAGTAATAATATATCCAAATAAACATACTGAGTCACATGTCCTATGTCAATCTATTTGGAAGTGTCAAAGTGGATGTACTCTCTAAGGACAGAGCAAACATGGCAGGTGCTTTGATCTTGTCCGTTACACTTCTCAGCTTCCTTCTGGCACGTATCTGTTACACTAATGTGACAATAAAATGCATGTCATGATCTAAGCATATGATATGTATACAGCAAAACAAATTCATATATTTCCCTTAAAATAATGTGAGTACTAAATGAGATGCAAACATGAAGTGTGAGTATACCTTATTAGTGAAATTTTATTTCAAGGTCATGTCTTGTAGCACATGTGGCAAAAATTTGTTCCAAAAATATGGCATTAAGACAATGAGAAAAGAGGAGTGTTTAGATTCACCCATTACTATGAATTAACACCATCTCTTTTAAAGCTAAGAATGTTAATATTTTTATTTGTATATGGTGACCACAAATATTCTTTGAGATCAGTTTCTGATTGTTATTATCTGGAAAACTTCACCATTAAGCAAAATATTGATGCAGTCAGGTCAGGTACCTAATGCTGTAGGTGTGATTCAAAGTCTTGTATCATTCTTTTGGTTTTGTCCTGAAGTCTATGCAGCTGATTTTATATCTTTGCAAACCTCAGCTTATGACAAACTACCTAATCATATGTCTATGACTTTAGTTTGATGATTAATCGTATATCATTTCCCACTTGAGATTTCTTCCTAAATAGATATTTAATGCTTCCCATTTGCCATTCTACATTAATTTATGTTTGTTGTTGACAACATAGCATTATTAATTTTTCTACTATTGCAAACTCTTTTTCCTTTTATCCATTTAAGACAGAGCCAAGGGTCACAACAGCTATGAACCTCATGATGACAAGCTACAATGGAAACTTCTTACATTTGTTTATATTTTTGTGTGGGTGAGTGAGGACAGCGTGACACAGTGCTTATGCAGGTCAGGAGAAAACTGATTCTGTCTTCCACCATATGGATGATATCGGGAAATATTGTCCAGATAACTCCTTTGAGCTCAGAGCAAAATGAAGACCATCCTTTTTGCAGAAGGGCTTCCCCTTTGATGACCTTGTCTGGGAAGGCTGTTCCCCGATCTTTCACTTAAGGAAGGTCACAGAGCCATTGGCAAACCTACAAGTTCAATGTCCTCTTTCCCAGTAAGAACCTGCCCAGCAAGTACCAGGGATTCGGACAAGCCTCTTTATACAAATGAAACATTCACAGTACTTTAAACGCCAGCCAATGCTTTTACATTCATCCTGAAAGTCCTTCCTCTACATGGTTCATATATCACCTTGGCTCACTCTGAATAAAATATATGCACGCCAGCTTTGTCACTGAAGATCTTCTAAGAGAGCTATATCATTAAAAAGATCTGCAACACTGAAGTCCTCAGAGAAGGCCTTCTCTCCCTTACACTCACTCCCAGTTGGACCCAGATCCTGCAGAGACCACCTATTGTAGATACCACTTCCTCCTTACAGCATGGTATATAGTGGTTCCTGGATACCTTGAGAGAGGAAACAGGATGCGGATCCCCAGCTGGTCCCCAACATGCACAACACAGATCCAAGGATTGAATTCAGCTCATCATGTTTGACACCTAGCCTCTTTATACAACAAGTGAATAAATTAAATTTTCAAAAGACAAAAGTTATATTCACCAATCTCTGTGAGTCACTACTTTTCCTTTAAATAATAATCTTTTAAAGCTAAGATTATTAGTATTGTAATTTATGTAAGATAACCATGGATTCCTTGAAATAAATATCTGATCAATACTTATCTGGCAGGCTTCCACATTAAGCAACATATTTATCTGGATAGGTCTCAGTGTAAAACGATAGGCATAAGAGGAACTCTTAAAAAGAGATGTTTCAGTTAAAACAGAAATGACATTAGTTATAATTGATTTTCTTGTGACATTGCCTATATAGAATATATGACTTTAAAATACAAGAAGCAATAAGAGTCCCAGGAGAAAGGATGGAGTTTGCAAGAGGGCTTGTTTTTAGAAAGAAAATTATGTAACTGGACAAGAAAGGGAAAAGAATTTAATATATATTAGACTTGGTAGGTTCTAGTCTACTGATTGCAAGTTTATTTTCTAATATTTGACTTTAAATGAGCATGCTATCTCTCTCTCTTTCTCTCTCTTTCTCTGACACACAACACACACACACACACACACACATACACACACAAACGCATATATAGACACATAGTCAACCATAAAAAGATGAGCAGAACATACACAGAAATACAAGAACATTTACTTTAAACAGGTTTGCATCTATAAATATTTTTAATAAACACATTAATAATGAATAACAGAAAGGAGATTTAACATTTGAGAAGAGAACTCAAATCAGAGACTCATGTGTGCTCTGTTCATTTGAGAATATGATTATGACAACATGGTCATGAAAAAAAAATACCGTGGGAGGTTAGAGGAGGTCACCAGATCCCCTGAAACTGGAGTTGTGGACGGTTGTGAGTAGTGGGTGTTTGGTAGAAACAGAGCCCTGGTCCTCTGAAAGAGCAGGAGGTACATTTAAAATTGCTATAGTTCCTTGAGTAGACTTCTCCCATAGACTAATACATTTATCAGTATTTATTTATTTATTTATTTATTTATTTATTTATTTACTTAATGTATGTGAGTACACTGTTGCTCTCTTTAGACACATCAGAAGAGATCCCATTACCGATGGTTGTTAGCCACCATATGGTTTCTGGGAATTGAACTCAGAACCTCTGGAAGAACAGTCAGTGCTCTTAACCACAGAGCCAATTCTACAGCACTGAATTTATAAGTTTTTAAATCACTTTCTTTTAGAATCTCATCATACTACCTATAAAAATGTGACTCATTTGGGTCATTGGATATACAAACTGACAAAACAATATAACATGTTGTTAGTTAAGAATGGACTTAATTGGTTAATGTGGTTAAGCTTATGAATGCACCTACTTTTTCTTTGGTATCAAGAAGCTTTTAAAAATAAGTCACTGGTTAAAAATATGAATTTAAGATCTAGAGCAAGTGAGTGGGAGGTACATGGGAGAAGTCGAGGGAGAAAAGGGAATGAAAAAAATATGTAATTATATTTCGATTTCAAAAATAAGTATTAAAAACTAAGTCATTGGGAATCCATCTCTCCTTAAAAAAACATGTTTAGCATTTCCTTGTATTTATTTTTAAGTAATTTAAAATGTAAATGAGAACAAATTAAAAACTGCTCACTTCAAGCACCATTGTCATCTTGTTCAAGACTTCCATAACCAGAAGTGACAAGAATCGGCCTCCCACATAATTTATTATAAGTCCAGTCTTTTAAAACTTGTTTACTATATAAACATAGACAATACCAGTCTTTGTTGAAACCAAGCCTTTAACTCTTTAACCCTAGGCTGTGGATCTATCAGAAATATACTCCCTATGAAGCACTTTGTGATCCCAACAGTCTTGATTCGTAACGATTGTTTTATTTCCAAACTATAAATATTGTTTTTTCTTTCCTTGGTGTGGAAAATTGGCCACTTCCACATTACATGCCTACTGAAGTAGGAAACTGCCGAATCAGGTAGGAAAACATCTGGCCATGAATAAATCAGCATTTGTCCAGTATTTCAAAGTGTGAAACTAGGCAGACAAGCACATATCCTAAGATCTCTGCTTTCTCTTGCTTCCCTGTAGAGAGATTGGAGCTAATATGGCTGCCGCCAACATCTGTCTAAATACTAGTGTTGTCTTGAATTAACACAGCGAAACTAGTGGAGGATAGAATTAAGTTTTTATTTGTACATTTCTTTACCATATGCTTAGCAATATGAAATAATCCACAAAGGCTCAAACCAATTAAGCTCATAACAAAGAAAGTGATGAGAATTAAAAAATCAACCGATGCAGACTGTTTCATGCCGATCCATGTAGTTCATGACTTTTATAATTTTTTAAAATTTTAAATAAGAAGAATTGCAGTGATACTGATAGTGAAATGCACATCTTTATAATAACCTGTAACATTTTATGTGATTACTCACTAGAAAAAAAACTACACTGTAATTTGCTTTGTTCTATTCTGTGTCCTCTCAAGAAATCTTAGAACAGGCTCCATTCATAGTAAGTAGACAATGGATGAATCTAATGTTGATGGTCAACAACAGAGCCATAGTAAACAGCGACTTTATCAAATCAGTCAGTGTAGCTGTTTGTTGTGTAAGTATTTTTACCACAAGGGTTTTTGCTCTTGGGGTCTGGATAAGAACTCAGTTTCCTGCATACTAGGTAATGCTTATGCCAACTATGAATCCAAACTGATTAGTAAATCAATCAGCCATGCAGTGGTAATAAAAGGAAACAGGAAGTAATTTATCAGTTCTAAGAGAAAATGGAAAAGCAATTGCTTTATTACTATTTTGCATAACCAAATTTTTAAGTTTCTATTGAGAATGACTGTCTTGTAAACAAATTTCTTTTGAAAATTCTGTGTAAACCTATTTTATTTTACTTCTAAAATCCTGTGCATTTCTTATCAATTTGTAAGACATAAATTGCCTGAATGTTGATAGGTCTTATTCTGTTAAATATGAAAATCACTTTAAAAACAAGGTTCTGATGAGGTTTTAATTCTTTAAATGTTTATAGTATACATAGAAAGTGCTTAAAGTAGTAAACATTTGGAATTTGAGAATATATTTAATGTCTAATAAATGATAATATATTTAATAGAGGAAACTTTGTACATTACATTGACACATTGTATTTACTATCTGCAAGTTAGAATAAATATGACTATTATTTATTATTTGTTATGTCAAAGGTGACAGAAATATCTATAACCATTCACATTACAAAAAGATATAGAAAGTAATAATATAAAAATGAAAAATACACATTAGAATAAATATTATTTATTCACATTTCACATGGAAAAATGTTTAGATTAATTGTTCTTGCATGAATTGCTGACTTAATTAATATTCAAAAAGGAAACAAGGAAGGAAGGAGATGAAGAAGATTGATACCAGCAGCAGATAGTGGTGTTAAATTGTCTACGACAAAAAACTCATTACAATATAGTTGTTAGATCATTGAATTTGAGTTTGGGCTCCATGGAGTCTTGCCACTGATTTGAGACATTTCTGAGAAATGTTTTCATTTACAACTGAACATAAAGCGTATCTTTCTTTGTTAAATGAAACATGGTAATAATGATCAATGACAGATGATCAATGCATAAGGGATTATGACTGTCATAGGATTTCTCTGAAATACTGGATTCATTGGAATGAGGAGACCCACAGTGATCTGGGACTCAGGCCCATCAATCATGCATGCCAGCAGTCTTGACCAGTTACAGACCATGCCACCAATCTAAGCCATATCCATATGAATGCCGCCCTGTGGCTCCAGCAATGGAGATGCTGTATCCTCAAGCTAGTCACTCCTCAGGATCGATCATATTGCTGGCAAATTCAGTTTTACTAGGGGGATTTTCAAAAACACACATGCTTCTTAGAACATATTTTCCATGTTAGATGCTTTCCTTCTTACACAAGAAGGAAGATGATTTGTGACCATCCTTTATTTAAAAGTGCCTTTAAAATTAGCCATAGGCTCATGCATTCTTTCTGAAAAGTGGTTATAAATATCCCCATGATTTTAAAGACCATATTTTACTATTTTAACAGCCATTTGCAGATATAAAAGCTGAGAGATAGAAATGTGTAGTAGTCCCAATATTTTTTCAAAATTAACAGCAAAGTACAAATATGTGTTTTGATTTTAGATTAAGAAAATGTCATTATTTCCTATCCTCTCACTGGACTGAAGTGAGAAAATGCAATTTTCTGATCAATTCTTGTGCACTAATTTGTAATAAACTAACTGAAATTTGATCATGCAGTCTCTTTACGTCTTATTAAACAAGGAATATAGAATCCAACTAATTTTCCTAAAGAATATTTGAAAATAGTTATTAATAATATGGGGGAAAATAAGCTAGAAGCCTAAGAAATAATTTAAAATATGGTAATCAATAAGAATTGTTTGTTAACATAATTCCTGTTCAAAGTGACTGTTCAGTTTGAATTGAAAAAAAATAGTCAGAAAATGGGAAACATGTGATCATTTAATGATAGATATTTGATAAGTAGATTTATTATATACATTTTATTTCACCAAAGTAAAATCATTCTTTCCAAATTAATTGTTAGACACAACAATGATTTATTTGTTTAAGTCATTGGTTGTGAATATAAGATAATTATGATATGAAGATTCTCAAGAAATTATTTCCAAATTTCCAGGTGACACAGGAATTCTCTTTTCTGTATTTGTGTTCTTTTCAATGAGATTGAAACTCATACAAACCCGTATTCTAAGAATTCAGGCGTTATTAAAGGTATCCATCTTCCCATGACCACCAGAACTTCATTATCCCATTCTCCTCCCCTTCATTGCTTTGTAATTTCTGTTGGTCTCCCATTCACCTTTGTTTTGGCTGTTACTTTTAATGCCAAGTCATTTGATCAATCATAATCCTTGATCTTACTTTCCTGCCTTTCAATCCCATTGTTCTGAACTGGTTTATTACCTCTCTGGCTTTAGAATGGCCAGGCTCGATTCTTCTAACACTGCTCCTTCCTCTTCTAAAGTAAAATGCCCATATCATTTGGTGTTCTTTCCTTGGCTGGATAGGGCCTGTAAGATAGGTATTTGCATCCACATAGCAGTATATGCAACCTCAGCTCTAACCATATCCTATATTAGCTTAATTTTATCATGTGAGTTGCCTAGTGTAATTAGATTGTTTATTTGCAAAATCCTCTACCACTTCCCACTGTTATAATAAATGAAACATTATAAGAAACTTATCTTTATGAAGGCATAACCGTGTGAGAGGGAATGGGGATACATATTGATTTTATAAATTCAATCTTGCTGAGTAGCCATGGTATTTGTGAAGTTTCATACATGCTGTAAGAATGAAGAAATGTAAGACAATCTTACAAAACGTACAATATTGTGTAGGGAGGAACCTAAGTAACTTGGTTTCAGAACAAAGAGAAGCAAGAATTAATGACTTCACAATATGTTTCCAAAGTTGAAGACATCAGTTGTTCGTGTAGAGAATATGGCATTGATGAAAGGCGGGAGTCCGCCAGGCCTATAGGAGAGGTAGATTAAAGTGAGCATGCCGGGACAACAGTGGAAATGCCTCCCAGGAAATCTTACTGGCTGAGACTAGATCAGGTCTGATAGAGGTCTTTGGATGGGAGTCGTGTCTTGGAGTCATTTTATTTCTGATGACGCATGCTATGAGTGTGGTTCAATCAGTGCGTACCTATCATGTACAGGGCTTTTGATTCGACTCTTAGAACTCAAAGAGAAGAGTAATCGAGTACTTAAAATATGTTTTTAATAAGAGGAAATTCCATACAGGGATTATGACAGCATCACCTGGTTCTCGTTCACTTGATTTTATATGAAAAACTTTCCACCATTCCCAATAGAAACTGTGGAAGGAGAAACAAGGAGCCTTTGACTAGTTCAACAATTGACCCACAGCACGTCTGATGGACAAAGTCTCCTGCAATTTATCACAAAACTCACTGTCACAAAAATCTTAATTTTTATTATCTACACATTCATAATTTCTTATCGTGCAAAGGAAAATATCCTAAATGATGGTCTTGGTAGAAGAGTTAATGATTTCAAGAAGGAGCAAAAAATGTTCAAGATTTTTGTTTTGCATTCTTGAAAAGAATTTGACATGCAAGTTTAAATGACGTGGAAACTAACAGAACAATATAAGTAGGATCAGTATAGGAAGAAACCTGTGGGCATCTTTGCTTAGATAAGAAATTTTATTTATTAATCTTTGAAAGTTTGTATTTACCTTTCAGAATATGATGAAATAATGTTTCCTCTCCAGAAAATAATCATAAATTTTGTTATAAAACTTCAAAGTACTTCCGACCTTCTGAAGCTTTTCCATGGCCTTCCCGGGCACTCATGTTGCTCAGATTATAAAGCCCAAAAGCAAAATATTATGGGACTGGCTACATTGCTTCAGTGACCTAATAAGAACCAGTGGCACAAAAACCATGAGGCCGTGTAGATGTAGAAACCTTCTCAAATAAGCAAAATTGTCTTGACTCCTGCGGGGTCAAGAACTTGGCTGTCCATTGCCGCAGAGCTACACAAATTTGATTTATTTTATTTGATGGAAAATCATTTTATATGTATTTAAAAGAGATAAGATAGAAAAATAGAAACACCTTTCAGGTGAAGTTAGAAAGAATTAAAGGTTTATCATAAGCTTGTAATATTTAGAGTAATGATTGAGCCCCCATAACTTCACATTTTAGTTTTTTTTTTAATGATGGGATATTGAATTATACTCTATTTGAGCCCTGTTGTTGTTAAATACTGTATTTTCAAGGAACGCATTTAAATCTAATAAATTAAGACAACGTTTTTGAACAATTATAATGGGTCCGATTATTCCCAGAGTAACTAACATGTTTTCAGGAAGTGAGCCCTAGCTAGATGTGGTTGAATTGCTAAATGGCTGAATTTGCAAAAGTGGGCGATAATTAAACCGTTACGCTCAGCTCTTATTAAATATTAATGACTTCTCCATGACTCTGAATCAGAGGGTTTTCTACATGAGAGCTTCTGACCGGGTTGTCTGAATGATGAATCATCTGCCCTGTGGTGGTCTCCCTCAGCTCCACAGTACTCATAGGCTCAGAACCAGGAAATTTAACTGTGGTTGACGTCTTTGGGCTTGGCTTTTACCAAGAACTTAAAAGGGAGATTTCGATATCGGTATCAGTGTGTTTTAGCCTAAAAGATCGAAACCTTTCCCTAAGGTAAAAATCTTGGCATAATAATAATAATAATAATAATAATAATAATAATAATAATAATAATAATAATAATAATAAAATCACACCGCTCGGCCGAGACTCCAGACATCTGAAGGCACTCGCCCCTGGTGTGGCTTCGGATCCGGCTGCACGCATTGCCAGAACCCAAGCTCAGAAAAGCATCTGGGCAGCAGAAACTGCTCTGTGTGGCCCCTCCACCCTCCCTCCTCCCTTCTTGTTGTTTGTTTTCTTAACAAATGTTAGGCACCAAAGAGACAAACTGGGGTAAATGGCTTCCTTGTTTCCCATCTGGTTCTCTGGCAGAGACAAAAGCCGGACCGAAAGCATCCGTTTTTGTAAGGTTCTGAACCCGGAGTAGCCCACTCTCCCATCCCTCCAGCATCAGCTCCCTCCCATCTGTATGCACAGTTTTCCACCAGTAGAGAAGGATGTAGTGATAGGTCGTAGGTAATAAAACACATCACTCATTCTCGATCCCAGTGATTAACACTGTGTTTGTGAGACATTAGCGTAAGTTTTACTCCACAGGACTCTATTTTAACGAATACAAGACGTAGAGTCAAACTACTTGAAAGTGCTGAAATGAAACAGTCTGGGATATACATTACTTGAGCTCTGATAGGGGAAAAGGAGTTGTGTTTTGAGGTTAAAATACATTTCTTCTGGACATAACTGAAAATGGATGGATATGACCTCCCCGGCCCCAGGCCAGATGTATAAAAATAAAGAGACAGAAAGGCAGATGAACAGGTAGGACAGATGGAAGAAAGGAACATGGGAAGGCAGGAATTATAAAATGAAAGAGTGATAGAGAAAATGAGAAAGGAAGAAGAGGAGAAAGAGCAGAAGAAGAAGAAGAGGGGCAGGACTCAAGCATTTGTGTTCAGTTCTCAGTCATGCACGACGTGTAAAAACCAAGAGGGCACCATTGTAACCCCCTGCCTATACCCAGTGACTGACAGCACTGTCATAACTGCATTCATACCCACTGACTGGCAGCACTGCTGTGAAACCAAGTGAAACAAGTTTTGTTGTCTAATATCCTCGCGGAGGGGAGGGACATAGAGAGAAGAAAGGAAAAAGGAAAGGAATGGGAGAATGGAGAAAAATCTAAATTAGCACAGGGTATATAACACTTCACATTCTTTTGCATTCAGACATCTGTTCTTTTCAGGCAGAATAAGAAAATGGCAGCTATGGTATCAGCTAGGATAACCTTCCACGCCTATAAAGAGTGAACAGTAGGGAGATAATGTGAGTGACTGTTACAGAGGTACAGGTTGCTATTAGCCAGCGAGGTTATAGCTTCGATTTCAGGAGGATGTGTGAAACTACAAGGTGAGAACAATATCTATACAACAACACCCAAAGCAAGCGTGTTAATTTAATATTGAAGATTAATAAAAATAAAGCAAAACACTCACATCTCCCCGAAGGAAGCATTTCCATCAAGAAGTACATTTCTGGGTCTGGAAAGGTGGTTTAGTCATTAAGAACATGTAATGTATCGCAGAGACCTGCATTAGCTCCTCCTGCCCAGGTCTGATGGATCAAAACTGCTGTCAGTACAGCTCTACCAGATCCAAAGCCCTCTTTAGACTGCCTCGAATATGACACTTAGATGCACAAATCATATTAGTATTAGCAGAACCAGTGCACATAATTAAAAAATAAAATAAATGAACAAATAGAAGTCTACTCCTGAGCTTGAACCTCTGCTAATGCTTTTAATCAGCACTGTTACATATTAATAAATTGTAAATTTGCTTTTGTACATTTTAGCCTATCTTTGTCAAGAATTCAGAAAAGTGGGAACTGCATATTTGTGCTGTCTGCTTTGATTAAACACGGAGGTGTTGATTCCTTTCTGTCATCCTATTTTCTACGTTCTATTCTTATTGTCAGAGAACTTTCAAACAAGTTCTGGATCTCACCAGTTATGCTCTCACAAAATTGTGTTTCCCTGTTCGTGGCTAATGCCATTGTCTCTCTAAATAACATGTGTTTTCCTTCTACAACTGCCATCACCTGCATGAGTACCTATGATTGACTGTTTCAAATAGATAGCCACATAATATGTCCATATTACATGTGCTGCTGTGCCTGTCATACGCAGTTCAAGCTCTTAAGTCCGACATCCCTCTCTTTCCCTGTATCACTGATATTTTGACAGTTCATCAATGTCACCATTGATAGTGACAGCTTTCCCCTTCACCATGAAGCGTGAAAGGTACCGTCACATGGAGAAGTCTAGAAGTTCCGTTATTTTATAGCGCTGTCACTCCTTTTGCTTTAGAGACGAGGACACCACATTAGTAAGAGCTTAAGTGATTTTCCTAGGATGACACAGGCACCCCTGGGTATTCAGATACTGAACTGAGTCAGACAAGCCTGCTACTGCCATACCCTGCGTAGGAACACAGTTGTGTGGTCACTGCCTTTTTGTGATGTCACAGAGGGATTTTGAAGCTTTCTGTATCACATATCCAATGTGAGCTCCAGGGATTTGTGTAATGCAGCAGATACATACTCATTGATAACTATGTGTGTGCCATTATATCTTTTGCTATGAGCAGGTCATCAGAACCCTTGGCCCTTTGGAACTGGTCCTTAATACTCCGAGCCATCACAGAGTTCACCATGGTAAGGCAGCTCTGTTGCTTCATCTTCATAGCCTATTTTTTTTTTAAATCAGTGTTATACTTGTGTTGCTTTAGTAATAAAAACACAACTCACGCTATGACTGGACACTGTGTAAATAAGCATTGCTTCTCCTTTTCTATTCAGGGAACCCTCAGCTTGAAAGCAAGAACCAGGGGACATGGCCCTCTCAACCTCTTCCCATCTAATCTAATTGTGCTTGCAAAGTGCGTCAAAGAGCAGGAGAGGAGCTTGAAGGAGATTCATGTGGCTTCCTCCAACACAGTGCTAAGCCTCTGCCTTGTCCACAGTGAAATTGTTAATTTTGAAAACTACTGCGATTTTAAAGTAATTTTATTATTTAAACATGTGCATTACAGGAAACAAACCACGAGAAGCCAATTATCTTATTAGGAAAAAATACGAGGTTATTTTAAAATTTTAAGAATATATATATTTAGATTTGAAGAGAACCAAGTAACCAACGCTTCCCTCTCCTGCCTCAAGTCAGTAAGGATCTCAGCACAAGTTACACTGGCTGGATAAAAAAGATCCCCTGAGACTAGGCATAGAGACACCAAGTTTAGTGAAAATCAAAATGCATTTAATTTGGGCAACACAAGAACCATTAAGATTGAGCCTTATTTATGATGGGAAAATAAAAGTAAACTTGAATTTGCATGAGCTCTAGCATACATGAAAACATAACAGACTTTTCAAATAATGAGACCCAGATAGCAGCAAGATCATCTAAGCCACTTCCATATACAGTGCATGAATAAATCTTAGGGACATAGTGCTGAGGGCACTGGACAGAGCAGTGAATGCAGTCCTTCTCTGTTCCCCTAAGTCCGCCTTCACAGGCAGTATTAGAACACTACAGCATGCTCTTCCCCAGGGGAACTTGCCCCTTTCTCCCAGGCAGAGAACAGAGCAGCATCAAAGAGGATGGGTCAAGCTCTTTCCACCTCAGTGATGTCCCCTCTCCTGGGAGCAGTAAGCAAAGGAGTGTAAGATTCTTAGGGATTCTTCTATATAAACAGGAAAATCTGGGGAGTGGAATCCACACTGACAAAACAAACAGCTGGGAGTTTCCTCTTTACCTCACTTTCCCACTTCCCCAGACTTTAGTCAGACATGCTTAGGACCACAGTGTCTCCTACTATACTTCAGATCAACACTTTGTGGTGAAAACTGTAGGGTGCTTAACAGAGTCCCTGATCTATGTCCACTTGTCTGTACCCTCTCTGATTGTGACTACAATCATATCTTCAGATATTGCCACTAATTCCTTTAGGGGAAAAGCACTCTCTCACCTAGTGAAGAACCATGTTTAAGATGGTGGGTAAACTTTCTAGTTTGTTAGCAGGGATTTTGCTTTATTTATGAGTCAACTGAAGGCTTGCATGCACAGAAAGTGTGTCCATGAATACAGATACAGGGTTTAGTAGATTAAAACTCTTTTCATTCAGCTTTAGTAATGTTTATATTATTACGGACATTTACGTTTTAAAACACACACAATTTAAGAGAAGTTTCCAGTAACATTAAGTTTAAATTGTAATTTAATTATGTTGGAGCTGGAAAATTAATATTGCTAAAAGTTGTCATTCCAACTGGAATTTAATTTTTAAATATACCTTTGTTATTAAATATTAAAATATTATTAAAATAGTCAAAATCACCCTAATTTCCTTTATGTTATAATTTTGTGTATATGAGCATTTTTGCCTGCATGTATACCTGTATACCACGTGCATACAGTCCCCTCTGAGGCCAGAAGAGCACGTCAGATGCCCTTGAATGGGACTTGCAGATTGTCTTGAGACACCACAAGTTCTGTGGATTGTACGGTGCCCAGGACTGTACAAGCAGCCGCTGCTCACAGCAGCAGTAGAACCATTGCTATGGCCCCCAAATTCATTTATTATCAAATCTCTTCCTTTTTTACTTCCTCTGAACTATGCGATAATTATTTCTCAGTAGTTTTTATGAAATCTAGTTATATGAATATAAAGATATTTAGCTAAAATATTGGGAAAATGCACATAAGTTTAAAAATGATCTCTTTGATGAAATTAATTACAAAATAATTAAAATGAGACTATACCTCACAAATAAAATCTGTCATTCTCAGTGGTACAATTCATTTAAATTTTCGTGATCATAATTACAATATTTACCTTCCTTTTGCCCCTCTAAGCCTTCACACATATTCCTTGCCATTCTATTTCAAATCCAGTGCCTCTTTTCTCACTTATTGTTATTACTTACATATTTGATTGGTATACATTGCACACACACTCTTAAATTTGACTTGAATCACCAGATGCTTTGATCTTCCCTGGGAAAGTCTGCCCTTTTCTTTTTCTTTTAAATTTTATTTTTCTTGGATATTTTATGTATTTACATTTCAAATGTTATCCTCTTCCCTCCTCCCTTCAATGCCTCCTCCAACCCTCCCCTGCGTCTATGAAGATGCTCCCACTCCCACCCACCCACTCCCACCTCAACACCCTGGCATTACCCTACACTGGGGAAATGAGCCTTCACAGGACCAAGGGCTTTTCCTCCTATTGATGTTGGACAATGCCATCCTCTGCTACATATGTGACTGGAGTTATGGGTCCCTCCATTTGTACTCATTGGTTGGTGGTTTAGTCCCTGGGAGCTATGGTAGGGTCCTATTGGTTGATGTTGTTGTTCTTCTAGGGTTGCAAACCCCTTCAGCTCCTTCAGTCCTTTCTCTAACTCCCCCAATGGTTGGCTGCAAGCATCCGCTTCTGTATTTGTCATGCTCTGGCAGAGCCTCTCAGGAGACAGCTATATCAGGCTCCTGTCAGCAAGCACTTCTTGGCATCAGCAATAGTGAATGGGTTTGGTGATTGCATATGGGATGGACCCATAACTTTCCTCAGTTACTTACAGTGAGGAGAAGATATTTTTGAAACCATTTTATTGCTTAAATTTTTCTTATATGTTCTAAATCAAGAAAAATAGACATTTTGGAAGCTCAGTTTTATCTCTTTGAAAATTACTTTTAATATTTTGTCTCACAGGTAGAAATCGTTACTGCATAGATAAAAACTATGCTGGCACTCTTATTATTTGGGATAGAATTTTCGGTAAGTAAAATGTACAAATATAATAGTTAATTAGCTGCTCTGGAAATGATTGAAAGCCAGGAGTCATATTGTAATGTTTATCTTCCAGGGACATTTGAAGCAGAGAATGAAAAGGTTATATATGGTCTAACTCATCCCATTGGAACATTTGAGCCATTCAAAGTGCAGGTAATCCATTCAGCCTTGATCTTTCGGGATGCATACAGTTTCACCAATTTTATCTTTAAGCCGAAAAATCGTCATTGTAGGTGGAAGCACTTCACATTGTTGTGAAATGTTTTATACACAAATGAGTTTGAAAATATCTTGGTGATCATGTGACAACTTGAGTCAGATGGGTAAAACTCATTAAAACTTACCATAAGAGTTTTCTAGGGGTTGGGGATTTAGCTCAGTGGTACTAATACTTCGTGTCTAATACTAGTGTCTAATACTTCAAATGCAGAGAAAGTGCTTCTCTAGCAAACATGTTCTTTCTCAGAATAGACCTGAAATATATTCATGTATTCAGGAGCAGTGGTAAGATATAATTAAGGCTGGTCCCACAGTACGAAAAATATTTGCTTCAGTCCTTCAAACTCTGGTTAAAAATTCAACGTGAGGCCTTTGCCCTTCTCATCTTAGAACTGGGTGTCAAGAAGCATTATACATCAGTTAGGTCCACGTATTACTTCTCCTGCTAAGGCTTCATGAAGCAGACAATTTTCTGTTACACATGTGGTATTGCTTGTTTGCTGGCCTTAGTGGTTGGCACTAGAGAAACGAAGAATGTCTGCTAAGTTCCTACGCGTCAGCATCAGACTGCAGCAAAGACTCCAGAGGTTAAGAAGTCACAGATGAGGAAAAGGTAACAATGCTCTACAAGCTGTCTGGTCCTCCAATGACAGCTCTGTGCACTGGCTTGGGTGTGACACCCTGGAAGTAACAAGGTATCAACATCTGTTTGGCCTCATGTTCCAAACCTACTTCAGTTTGCACAGAGCATTGAGACCAAAGGAAGATCGCCCACCTATCAAACCTCTGCTAGGTCAAGTATCTGTAAACACAAAACAGTTCATTCACCATCAGTAATAACTTACGCATCAGTGGCTCTTTTGTTTCTATTTTCTGTTTTTGGTTTTTTTGTTTTGTTTTGTTTTGTTTTGTTTTCCGGGGCTGGGGACCGAACCCAGGACCTTGTGCTTCCTAGGTAAGCGCTCTACCACTGAGCCAAATCCCCAACCCCTTGTTTCTATTTTCTAACACAGGACACACAGCTTCAGAGTATTTAATTTCTAGTTCAATTGTCAGCCATTAATTTAACCTTGCAAACCAAAACCCAGGTGCATTTAACTCATCTGTAACCTCCTTGCTTCACTGTGGCTTTGCACCCCAGCCATGGTCAATTGCTATCCTTCTTATATTGAAAGTCACTTCCGTGTATCCACAGTTGAAAATGCTGATGCTTATCTTCCTGTACCTTTCTACTGTGTGACACCTCTTCTATATTCTCAGAATGTCTCTCGGAAGACACAATCAATACATTCAGATCCTGACACGCAACCACATTACATTAAAATCAAATTAGAAAATTTACAGGAAAGCCCCCCTTTTCCTTGCTTCAGGTACATTTTTTCCTTAATATGAATAAATAAAGAAAAATGTAGAAGCTTCATTTCTCTAGGGAAGAGCTTTATAAACCTGGTGCCAAAGTGCCTCATATGACCATCTCTGTATAGGGGAGATTTGGCTCAGCAGCACTGTGGACTTAATTTGGAATAGATTATAGGTGAGGTTAATGTTATTGATGAATTCATAACACTTTTCAGCAACTCTTTGAGGAATATATTGCTTTTGTTTGTTTGTTTAATTTTTGAGGATAATGTGGTCATACCAGAGGAGAGATCGGTGAGTGGACATTGTAAGCACTAGGTTTGCAGAGTCAAATGAATGACTACTGTTTCAGTAAGTGCCTTCTTGAGACAGTCACAGGCACTCTTTAGCTACTGCTCATTTAAGGCAAGTGGGAAACCTCTACGTATCTCCTTTCAAAAAATGTTTTCTCCACCATGGTAGCTGTCACTTGGGGGCCTAAGATTTGTTTTCCTATGTGTTCATTTTAGCGAGAAACGTCAAGCTGGCAAGTCATGATAGTTAAGAGTTTTTACCACACATAGTATTTGCCTTCATTGACATCCCTGTGCATGAAGCTGAATTGCTGATGTAGGGTTTATCACTCCTCAAGGAACCTAGAGTTTGCTCCAGGACATGCAGGCCTATGCTCGGCTGGCTATTGTTCTGTATAGAGCGCTCACTCTGCTCTCTTTGGAAGACCCAAAGTTCCAGGGAATAATGAACCAAGTAAGTCAGGGAAACGACTTCATGCTACTGTGATATATTGTTCATGGGTAGTGTCCAAATGTGAACAAATAAAATTGAAGTACATTTTCAAAACAACCAAATGATTCAGTCTTTTAATGTGCGTTGGAAGTTCTAAACATACTAATCTTCCATTTTAGTAGTAGTCAAAAGCTCCAGGCGAAGCTTCCTTCTAACTTTTGCCTCATCTTCAGAAATTTCTCCATTAAGTCCCATAATAACTCATGTTGATTCTTGGAAGAGTTCAAGCAATCATAAAACCCATTTTTCTAATCTTAGCCATTTAAATTCAGCCGGGGACTGCTAAAATACCAGCAGGACCACAAATTCTGAGAGCAAATGCTTTTCTCCCCATTAATGTATTTCTATACAATGCAAACCTCACATTTAGAGTCTGGAGCGGATGCCCAAACCCTAGCAATATATTCAATCCTATGATGTATCATGGGTAGTTATGTGGAATGTTCTTATAGTTAAAATTTATTGAGCACTTATATGTGGGTATGTTTTTAATGTCTGTGTATATCAAATAAATGCTACTTAAAGAATGCTACCCCATTTAATGTAAAGGTCTCCCTCAGGTATCAAACTTTGGACCTCTACAATATGAAATGTTTGTGAATATATTTTGTTAGTATAATTTTTTTAACATAATAAATTATTATTTAAAAATATTTGAACTGATAAGCATTCTTATGACGGCTCCGTGTTCAACTGTAATATCCATCGAGCAACATGTTAGAAATGGAGTCAATAGTCATGGTTATTACTTTCATAACTTCATGTTTCTAGTTAATTTTCTTTGGAACAGCCTCAAAGTTGATTTATACTACTTTGTTGATTTGTAACCAACTACATTCTTTTCATTACAAACTTACAATTTCATTTAAGTTCAAAGGTATTGATAAGAAGAGACGCAGGCCAAAGATATACAGTACTTATAGAATTTATTAAAATACAGAGTGTGATAACATATCAATTATAATTTATGTTCTCATGCACAATGACTATTATAGACAGTATGTAAACACAGTGAATATTTAATAAGGTACGTAATGAGTTACACTTAATTTTCTTTTTTATGTTTGTCTAACTTGGAATAAACTTTATTTTTTTCAAGTTTCACCATTTACTCTATATATGGACAACATTCTGGGCCACACCTGGTTTCTGCCATAAGTTTTCTGTCCTATTTAAAGGACCAGGATGGGGTCCAGGTAAACCAAGACTTGGCCTGAGTGAAGAAATTCCAGAGGTAAGTATAGTGCATAACTTAAGAGTTGAGAGGCTACATATGTATCCCGTTTGCACCTTCATGTGTTATCTTCATGTGAAACTGTAAAATGGTGTTCCCTAGCATGATGTGTATGAATAGCTTAACAAGAAGACACCGCCATGAAGGGGCATTACCTACCAGTTAGGCCTTGGCTCATTACAGGGAGTTCAAGGTAGGAAGTAGAACAACTGGAGCTACTTTCTGAATCATTAAAACCTAAAGCAAGAGCCTCCTCTGATGTGTTTGTCTTCCACACAGAGACCTAGAACCCAAGAGACTGAAAGATCTTTAGAAATCAGGTTTATTCTTAATTTCATTTATGACAAAATGAAGTGCCCTAGATAGATGTTCCAGAATCGTGCCAAAACAATGCAATTGCTATGCCAAACCATGGCTGAATTTATTTCATATTAGAATAAATATATTAATAGTAGAAATAATTTTCAAAAAATAAAAAAAAATACCAGAAACCAAGAAATTTTTGTTTGTTTATTTTGGGTTTTTTTTTTCAAGACAAAATTTCTCTGTGTACCCCTAACAGTCTTGGAACTCACTCTGTAGACCAGGCTGGACTTAAATTCACAGATATCCACCTGCCTCTGCCTCCTGAATGTAGGGATTAAAGATTTGCACCAAAACCATTGGCTTATGATATCAAAAAGTTATTTAAATCTAAAATCTTATTCTAGAGAAAAATAAAAAAGTTTACGTCACAAGGAAAGAAACTATAGGAAAAGTCAATTTTCATTTAAAAGATGGTATTTTTAGAAAAAATCATGTCATATCATATAAAATATATTTTATTATATATTTATATATATTATAAAATAATATTTTATTATTGTAAATATCTTAAATTACTTACATATGTTTTAATTCCATAATTAGTTGTAGAGTAAGCTCCATATAGGTGGAAATACTTGATTATTTCTGCTTCCAAATGCCCAGGAAGGATGGTTTTGTCTTTCTTTCTCTTTATTTAAAAATAATCAAAATGCCAATTTTTAAATTATATGAGTACCTTCCTCTGCTTTATTCCAATAAAATTAAAAACAGTACTTCTAGAAATCTTAATAGCTTAGAAAATTATGTTAATAAAATACTATTTGATGTTGAATCGTGGTTACGTATGCTGCCCAAAGTCACCTGCCTTCTTTTCCTTGGTGTATTGCTAGACATGGTTCTAATTTATTATTCTTGCATATTGTAATTATGAATACCCATATAGATGAAGCACCTATGACTTTTCCATTTAAAGAAGACTAAATCATTACTAAAGGGCATAATATTTGGCATCAAGAAGCAACTCCCTTAATCTTCAGACAATTTTCTATCTAAGGAAATGAATGTCAAATTCTTTCAGAAAAAAGAAAACTGACAAAATCATGTTTCTGTAACTCATCTTTTCTCACAGTGTGAATTTTATGAAGAGAGATGAGCTGCAGCATTGAGTAAAGGAGATTGTCCTTCTTGTCTACCCAGGTTACAGGACAGGAAGTCCCTTTCACATCATCGGCGCCCCAGTTCCTGAAGATATATGCTGTCCTCCAGTTTGCCGTAATGCTGGTGTTTTATGAAGAGACCTTTGCAAATACAGCGGTAGGTACTATCTATTTTAATATAGTATGTGGAAAACATTTCTTTTAATTAAAGTAAATTCTTCCCTTGTGATGTGCTATTTTTCTTTATAATTGCTTTAAGTTGGGTAGGGGGGGGGATGTCATGGATTTTAATAAACAGGTAAGTTTATTTCCTCAAGAGCATTAAATGTAAATAAATTAGTTGAATCCAAGTGGTGTATTGTTAAATTGCAGTTTATTGAGTCCTGATTTCACCAGGTAGTTGGCAGTTTCTATCTGAACTACCAGGGGCAGTTGGCAGGAGTAGGGCAGAGTCCCTGGCAGGGAGTCGCGGTAGGTCAGCCGCTGCTGAACTTTTAGAGCCCTGATTTAGGTTTGTACCACATTGCCACACAGGTGCTGGGACTAACTCTAGAGAGCAGCATGGCAAGGGGCCATGCTGGAACGGCTTGAAGACCGCCCGGATCAGAAAGTACTTGGGGTCAGCGTGGAGGCCCCCCAAGTTATTGTTATTTCTACATGGCCCTAGGGTGCTGGAACTAACGGCAGGGAGTGACTGAGGGTTAGAGAGTTCCAGGGAGCCAGCCTGGAGAGGTGATGTGCTAGAACTGGCCAACTGAGATAAAGTTACCCGCATTGCCATGTGGCCCAACAGTGCCAGTGCTAGCACAGGATAAAAGGTTATTTTAGATTTAATATTTATGGCAACTGGAAGGCTGAAGATTGTTGCTCTTGTATGTTGTTGACAGGTGACTGTACCAAAATAGTTCTCTCTCTAACGTGCCTCATTTTGGGAAGCCATATTAGGCTTCCTGTATTTTTAGATAATATTGGTCGTTCTCAAATTTCTGACAGGATGGAAAACTAGTTATAACTTCATAGCCCACCCAGGCTATTTAACATTGAGAGAATACATATTCAATTGGATAGTTATCAAATAGTATGCAAGCTAACCAAGACATAACATGTAGATTTTAAACCTTTCTTAAGCATGATACATAACGAAATTTCCTATTTTATTGACAAAAATGATGGACTGGGTTTTAGGTATATTTTATACTTCATAAATTACAAAATAATAGTGTGTTCAGCTCACATTTTTAGAGAAATATTTTGTTTGTTTGTTTGTTTGTTAGTTTAATTAGACAGAAAGGGTGAAGTGTAGGTTGATGTCAATATGCAGGTGAGGGCTGGCACAGGTTAGGTCAAGGCCCATGATTGGGCAGTAAAAAGTAAGGCAGGACAAAGTTTTTGTAAGGTAGGAGAGAAGGGGAAAGAAGGAGAGATTCAAAATGGAGACAGAGGACAACCCAGATCCGGATGGCCTTGAATCTGAGAAGATTTGTAGTCTTGCACTTTGAGGAAGTAATGGAAAAATAGGTTCCTGAAAATGTGTGAAATTATTTTCTTTTGGTTTAGTGTTCAGATCGGAACTCAATTACATCTTCCCCTACTCTTTCCTCTCTCCAAAATCTTCCATAAAGTCCTCTCCACTATATTTCAAATGTATGATCTCCTTTTCATTAATTTTTATTGCATATATCTACATGTATGTATATGTGTATGTATGTATATACATATATTCCTGAATACAGCCTGTTGAGTCCATTTAAAGTTACAAGGCTAACCATTTTTGAGAATTTTAACTATCTGGTCTTCATACAGGACAGGGTAGAAACTTATGTTAACAATGGTTTGGATAAACATCAGATAAAAATAAATTTTAAGTTGGTCTCAGATCAGAGTTTGGGTATCTAACCAAAAAATAATTTCAAATTATTCCTATAGCTAATATATATTAGATAAAATAGTCTAACAATTATAAACCATGAGTTCAAAAACTAATTAGAAACTCATTTGAGCAGAAAAACACACAGGACAAATCGTGGGTTATAACCAAAGAATCAAACTATCAGAGTATTAAAAAGTAATATAATCAAAATACTAAGCACAATTAATAGTTTAATAAATAGGGGTTGGGGAATTAGCTCAGTGGTAGAGCGCTTGCCTAGCAAGTGCAAGGCCCTGGGTTCGGTCCCCAGGTTCGAAAAAAAATTTAAAAAATAGTTTAATAAATAGATTAAATGTAAAAAACTAATTTGTCTTTTAATTTTAAAATTTATTATTCTCTCATATATTCCCTTCCCTCTATTCCTCCCAGTTCCCTCACACTCCCCTTTCCTCTCAGATCCACTCGTTCTCAGTTTCCATTCAGAAAAGAGCAAAACAAGTCAGAACTTGTCTAGGCACAAACTGTCAAATCAAGGCTGGATGAAGCAACCCAGTAGGAGAAAAAGGATCCCAAGCGTAGGCAAAAGACTCAGAGACATCCGACTCCCATGGTTATGAGTCCCACAAGGACTTCAAACTGAACAGCTACAGCATATATTCAAAAGACATGTATGTAAAAGCTACATAATGGCTCATTAATTGTCCCTTCTGTCTCTGTGAGGTCCTGTGATCCCTGATTGAAACTAAAATACCATAAACTCTTCTGAAAATCACCTAAGTAGCTGAAACAAATGATGCTGGGGATTCATATTTAGTCTATGAATGGAAATCCAGCATGGTCAACTGTAGCATCTTCATGTTCTTAAAGAGGGAACAGAAAGACTTGAAGAGAAAAATCATAGTGAAAAAATACACTGTAAATGGAAAATAGAGTTGAGGCAAAATCAACATCTCCTTAATACATATATCATCTGATTATATACATTCAGCCAGTAATGCTTGGCTTGCAGTTACATATTAAAAGTAGTCTTGATGAATTGATAAAATGAACTGTGACTTAGTTTGCCTGCAGAGGTCAAGAAAATGGTGGCTAAAGGTATCAAATTGAATTCTTGTAGATAATCTTATTGAATTCATTTTAAACTTTGTAGAACATACCAAAGCTTTTCCCCCCAAAATTTCATGTCTCTATGTAATTGCCATTCACATATCCGCACTAAACCAATCACTAGCCCCAGGTCAAAATTGCACATGAGTGACAGTCTCTCCAAGTGTAACGCTAACTCCAGGATGCTCTGCTCACATGTATTTCTGAATTGTTCCATTTTCAATTCAAATTACTAGTTAAATACTTCTCCATTTAATAATTCAGTTTGGAACATTTGGATAAGTTTGTTTGAGTTCTCTCTATGTATATGCAATTAAAGGAAACTGTAGTAAAACATAGACTGGGATATATTAGCTGCAAGAGAAAACCATGACTGAGCTTCTATATTATATTTCATGAAATGAAAATAAAAATGATAATGGCCACATGTATACTTGCCTACTCTTTAGGTTCTGTTATATATTGCACAACTAATGAAAGAACTGTTGTGCTATGATGGCTTGTCATAAATGACAAAAGTGGCCGTCAAGAATTTCCTGGATGAGTAAACCACACAGTGGCCTTTTGAACTACCATAATCTTAGCATACACATGGAGCCATCAACCTGCCTAAACGACTAAACTACAGACGATTTTTCCTGGGTGTTCATGGAGATTGAATCTAGTACGTTTTACTTACCTCACTGCTAACAAAATTTAAGGGTGCTTAAGTCCTTTACATATGTAACATGGTATTTTCATATAGTGTAAGAGCATCTTACATTGTAGTTTAATCATGTCTAGGTTATTTGTACTTAAATAATGTTGTACTGCTTAGAGAAAAACGACATTGTACCTATGTTCAATATAAATAGTGTTTTTGCTACAATATAAATAGTGTTTTGTTTATGTTCTGTCTGTGGGTGTATGAATTATAGAATCCATAGACATGGGACACACTTTGTCACTGTTTACCATAAGCTCTTGGAATCATTTTCCTGAGTATCATAGAATTTGTTTATTTTTGGTTTTCTTGTTTAATACATGCATCCAAACTGTGCTGGAGTTATATGAGGTGTAGTAGTATTCAGATACTTCCGAAAGACAAAAAAAGCAAAGCTAGACACTTTCCCAACTGTAGATTATACTCGACATGTTCCAAAGTCAAGAATAACTTAAAGTACTTCTCTATTGCTTATATTTGTGTTATTATGTGTTTACAAATTTAAAACCAGAAATTTATCTGTTTTAAGAAATGGGGGCCTTCATTTCAATTTTCAGATAACATCCCCAATATTAAATTCATCCACAGAGTTAAACATTTGGGGGCAGGTGAGTAGATCTTGGGTAAAAATTAGGAAGGCAATCCACATATAAAGAGGCACACATGGATCTCAAATTTCCCTCCTATAATAAGATGAGTATAGAAGAAGCTGGTGTGATGGAGAGGCAAAGAGAATTATCAAGTGTTGAAACCCTTTTCAAGTTAAAGTTGGAGTTGGAGACCATTTCAGTCCTGATACAAATTAATTCTGAAGGGTACCTTTGCTTACCCACATATGTTTTTCCTTACTCAATAGTCACTATTTGACTCAGAAGAAAGCTTGCTTCAGATCAACATTACATAGTCCCTTTCTAGTATGTGGATTTCTGAAACATATGAAGACTTTAAATCCAAACCAAAGAGTTTTTCCCCCCAGATCTACTGTAAGCAATAATCATACAGAATGATTCTGACTGACTTGGGATGGGGGACCCTGCTGTGATCAGAGAGGCTTTTATGTTTATCCATACTAGAGCAGATAAGTACTTACTCATTTTGTATGTGAAACTGCAATGTTTGGGGTAAAAAAAATAATGCAATGGCCACCACAAAGTTGTGAGAGTCACATTCTTTTTTCTCTGGATTCTGTGCACCAGCAACTTAAATACAGTATGTAGTGGCCAGGCACACACTTTACATTAATTTTTTTTTAGTAATACTTATAAAATCAACTCTTAACCTGACAGCATCCACTTCAAGGGATAACGTTATGAGTAGATTCTTGAAATAGAAACTTGAACTGCATAAGCATATCCTTCAAAACAGATATTAAAAGCAAACTATTTTAAACAGGCACAAGGCTTCAGTATCTAAAAAGGTCTTTGGATATGGTGGGTAATAAAATTACAGACAACAGGCTTTAAAATAGATTACTTTGATGACATAGTTCAATTAAGCAAGGCATCTGGATATCAATTTAGAATGTATCAATTGGAACATAAATTTAGAAGCATATTATTGTAGTTTTAAATATCCCTGGATGCTCTCTGAAACACTAAAGCACTAGAAATTTATCAGGTTTTTTTTCCATTTTGACATTTTTAATGGATCCACTAAAAACATCAATACACTTAATTCTTGGGTAACTGGGTGTTGCTTGTGCAAATTAAATTGATCATGAACCTTATGCAGTTAGGTGTGGACTTTTGTGGACATTAGCCAGTGCTAATTATTTCATATAAATATTCCTGAGAAGGGTAAAGAAGTAAGAATTACACATTCCAGTGAGAAATATAATTTCATCTACTAAATTGTAATTCAAGAGTAAAGTCATTAGTTGTACTGCTATGAAAGATTGTGCCTGCAACTCCAGACTCGGAAAACAGAGGTATAAGGATTGCCAGAAGTTTGAGGGCAATCGAGTATACATAGCAAGCTACAGACTAGCTCAGGATATAGGGTGAGACCTTATCTAAAATAAACAGACAACTCATGCCAAATGGTTAAATATTAAATTTAGAATTACATTTATCTTCACATCATTAGTAAAATCTTCAGTTTGGTTAGTATTACTCAATTCCTTTAAAAATTATCCCATTGCAAAAACTCTAAATGCCTTAAGATTTAAGCACTGGGTGTGGGTATGTGAATGTGTATGCTCGGGCCCTGTGTCCAGAGGCATCAGATCTGCCTAGAGGTGGGACTTAGACATGGCTGTGAAAAGCCTGGCAAGGGTGCTGGGGACTGAACTCCAGTCCTCTGAGGATTAAAGTATTTTTCATACAATATAGTGTAATGTTTTCTTCTCTACCAGCTGCTCCCAGATCCATATCCAATCCATACTATGTTCTCTCTCTTTCAAAAAAAGAAAGAAAGGTAGAAAGAAGAAAAGGGAGGGAGGAAGGAAGGAAGGAAGGAAGGAAGGAAGGAAAGAAGGAAGGAAGGAAGAAAGAGAGACGGACAAGTAAGAAACAGAGAGACAGAGAGAGAGAGAGAGAGAGAGAGAGAGAGAGAGAAACACAGAGAGACAGAGACACAGAAACACACAGAGACAGAGACACACAGAGACACAGAGAGAAATAAGGCCAGTAAAAACAACAAAACAAAAAGAAAAAAAAATAAGAACAACAACAAAACGAAAACCAAACAATGCATAGTAAAATTAAGCAGAAAGTACACAGAAGTACCACTGAGTTTATTTTGTGTATTCAATCCCCTCCTGGGAATGAAAGCCACACTGGAGTGTGGTTGATATACACTGCAGCACTGCCTTGGAGAAAATGGATGTTCCCTTTGTTATTCTGGTTATCAACTACAGAAAAATTCTTGGTTAGAATTGAGACCCAGTGCGCACTTTCCCATCTCAGTTCTGAGCCTTGTCAGGTCTTGTGCATGCTGCTCTAGTCTCTGTGAGTTCATAAACTCCTGATTATGGACTATTCTTTCTAGTACTACAATTCAGTATTTAATTCAAATTTGGTCAGTCAGAGTCTGAAGATTTTTACAGTTACGTTTATTTATTAAAAGCAAACTATACAGAAACGAAGATTTTCTTTAAACCTCTTGTTATTCATTATGGCTTTTTATGAGGGCTTAAAATTTGTTTTCTTGTATGTTTTTATTACAAATAATAACAAATCAGAAGTGAAATTTGTATAAATTCATTTTAACAATTAATACATAGATTTTTAACAATTAATACGTAGATTATCTGTTATGATTACTAGCAAATAAAATTAAGCTGTAGTGAATACATGTGGGGAATTTGTCATGTAAAATGAACACAAAAGTGTGAGTCAATATCAAAACAGATATTTCTTTTTTCCCCCATGGTCTTCTCCACAGAGAACAAGAATTAGGTGGTATGAATTCAATATCAGGACTTTGGGTTTCTTGTATAAGCTTTTAAACATATTTACCATAGTGCCCAATACTCACATATTACATAATTTTGTAAGGACTATGTATGATGAAAAATGAAAATAATTGTTTAGTATTAAAGTCTTCTTTTCAGTCTTAGAGTAAAAAAAATTTGAGAACATCTGGGTCCTTTAAGGACTGTACAAATTAATATTAAATTATGTAACATATCAAATAATTTGTGTTTTAAAGAATTTAGCATCTAAATACTAAATTTCTGGTTAAATGGCTTAACTGGATTTGTATAAAACCTTAAATATTAGTATTAAGATTTAGTATAATAACTATTTATTTAATCTTTATTCAAATTATCAGCATTAAATGAGATGTATATACTTATTTGCTTAGCTTTTCAATAAATGTACATTTAGTATTATGCATCAGGGATCTAGGCTCATGCACACAGTCTTAAAAAAGTAGACATTCTAGTAAGAGGAGGCAGACAAGTAACAGAGGATGCACAGAGAAGACTTAAGTCAGAAGAAATACAATTAGGTCAATAATTACAGGGTGATGAGTATACTGTGTTTTATATGGATGGATGAAAGCACATATCTTCATGAAGACCTGAATTAAATGAGCTATAAGGATCACAAAGGAAGACATTCCAAGCAAAAGGAACAATAGATGCAAAGAACTTTGATTGGAGATGTGGTTGTTAGGAATACTTGAGTACCTACATGGCTGACAGATGACAACCAGGGACCAAGATGTGGTCAAGCAGGTCTTTAATCCCAGTTCTCAGGAGGGCTTGACAGAGTGACCAAAATGTCAAGGCTAGTGTGGGCTATATAAGGAGTTAGGGACTAAACAATCAAAATGGATTGAGTCATATCTCAACCTATCAATTAGTAAAATGAAAAATTATACTCATATAGGAAATGGAGAAATCAAGCTGGAAGCTTCATTCCTAGTAGTTTCCACAGTCCTAGAAGGTTCCATGAATGTTGTCAGTAGAGAAAGCAATAAGCAATCTTGCTCACTGATAAGCCTAGGCATTTATAAAAACAATCAGCCTGGCAGGGTATAACTACTGGTGACACTATTGGGGAACAAATGTGAGAGTATCCAATAACTTTTTGACTGACTTTAAAGTTCATCCCAAAAGATGGAACTCTTATCTGATACACTAAACTAGGTAAACATCTGTAGCTGGCTAGGTCATAGGTTCTAGAGAAGAATATCATACTCTCATTCTGCTAAAGTCAAAATAATAGACTGTCCCTAAATTCTTATCTCAATAACTATAAATTAATGCCTCTCTCAACACCAAGTAGAGAAGCTTCTTTTTGTGGTAGATGAAATTAATAAAAAGACTCCTAAATTCTTTAATATACAGAGAAAGACGATATACTCAGAATTAAATGATGCATTACTACCATAACCCTTTCTTCCAATATTCAGGAATCAAAATGGAAGAGACTGCAAAAAAATTTGAAGAGACAGAGTTTGTATTTGTCTGCACAAATCAATACTTAAATATATTTGGCAGAGCCATTGTGTATACAAACTCACAGCAACTCTAATTATATGATTAAGACTTAAACACGATCAAGTCAGCCAACAACCCCAAGATGGCCAGCAAAGTGATTATGAAGCCTCTCCCTTAGTTGTCAATTTATTGACAATTGATGGCTCGTGAGGGATGGCTAGTATGTTCTCCTCAGAGATGAAGAAAGGCTCTAAGACTACTCCCACTCCTACTGATGGCCCCATACCACTGCAAGGTAGCCCTGAAAGGACCAATGGGTTTATGAAGAGAGAAGGGGACACACAATAACAATATTGGGAAAAAGTGAAGTTGAGCAAATAAGGGAGGAATTAATTTGATCAAGATATATTATATTCATATAAAGAATTATCAAATGATAAAGTGATTAAATTCAAAATGTATGAAAGAAAGATTATTTTATTGGAGTATAAAAATGACAGGCTAGAATCAGGGGTTTTAGTTTTGCTTTGTGTGCTAGTTGAAATCCCTGAAAGTTTTAAAACCTGTGTGATATGATATATCTCATAATGTGAAAAAATAGCTCTAAAAACTAAAGGTATGTATAACAGAGAGAAAGATGATCTTAGAAGATGGAAAGTTAATTACAAAGGGTTTTCATTAACTGACGTGGAAGTCCTATTGGGACAGAACAGGATACTGGTTGAAGTGTTTGTCACAATTGTCTTCACTACAATACAGACATTTATAAGTGATATATAAAATGTGGACAAATAAAGATTCAAGGACATTTGTTTTGAGCAAATTGACACCTAAAGTTATATTTTCTTTAGTGTATAAAAGTAAGCCTGGATTAGGTGTAAAGAAGCCAAATGTGATGTACAAACATTAGGTGGACACCTATTAGCCCAGCATAGTGTCTTAGTTAGGGTTTCCATTGCTTTGAAGAGACACCATAACCAAGACAACGCTTGTAATTAAACATTTAATTGGGGCTGTTTATACAGGTTCAGAGTTTTAGTCCATTATCAACATGGCAGGAAGCACAGCAGCATCCAGGCAGGTATAGCACCTGAGGAGCTGAGAGTTCTACATCTTCATCCAAAGGAAGCCAGGAGCAGACTGTCCTCAGAGAGACAGGAGAAGGGTCTCAAAGCGCACACCCACAATGACATACTTCCTCCAACAAGGCCAGGCATCCTCCAGCAAGACCATCCCTCCTAATAGTGTCCCTCCCTAGGCCAAGCATATTGATACTACCACATTCCATTCCCTAGCTGCCATAGGCTTATTCAAACACATGAGTCTACGTGGACCATATCTAAGAATAGCATAATGAGAAATATATTTAGTCCAACCTCAAAGATCCCACTGGCTGTAATAGCACCAATGATGTTGAAAGTTCAAAGTTCAAAATCTCTTCTGAGATTCATGCAATCTCTAAACTATAATCCCTTAAGAAATTAAATAAAAAAAAGCAGATCACATTCCTCCAACATCATGCAGGATATACATTACCATTCCAAAATGTCACAGTGAGGAAATACTGGACCAAAACAAGACCAAAATCTAACTGGGAAAACTCCAACTCAGCATCTGCATGTCTGATATCAAAGTGCTCTTCAGATTTCCAGCTCCTTTATCTTTGTTGACTGCAACAAACTTCTTTTTCTTGGGCTGTTTCCATTTCTTCTAACCAACTTTCCTCAGCACATACCCCATGCCTATGTCATGTCTAAAATCTTGGGTCTTCAAGACAACATCAACTTTATAGCTTCTTGTTTTAATGTCTGGGATCCACACACAATCTTCTGGGTTTTGCAAAACGCTTGGGTCATTTCTCCAGCTTTGACTTCCATAGAATTCTAGGCTTTGGTGGAGTCCACTCACTGCTGCTGCTGTCCTTGGTGATCAGCCCATGGTACTGGTACTGGTATCTCCAATATGTTGGCATCTTCCATTGCAACTAGGCTTCACCAATAGCTTGTCATAGGCTCCATCTATGGTGCCATAACTCAACTTCTTTGCATGAGCCCTTCAGTCCTGGGCCGGAAATTGAAATTGAAGCTGCCTGTACCTTCATCAATGGCCTTTCCTGGTCTCACAATGCCAAGTTTCACCTGCTCTCCATGACCCATTTATACCTTCAAAACCAGTACCACCTGGATGACTCTTACACATTACCAAGTCCAGCTACTAGCATGAGTTACAATGTTGATTATCTCTGGAACACTGTTCCTTTGTGCTCTCAGAACACACCTCAGAAGACTTCACCTCAGTGATGCTAGTGTTTACTAAATCCCTGCTAATTTCTTAGCTCCATATTACCAGCGTCAATTGTCCCAGTAATCTTTCTTTATTCTTGACTTTAAAGCCAGAGCCACATGGCCAAAGCTGTCAAGATCTGCTGATTGCTGGTGATGGTACATGGCCTCGTGTTCTACTACATTATCACTAGCTCTCTGTTTTCCAACAACTTCACTCCCTAAGCTTGGCTGTCCTGGAACTTGATCTATAGATCTTCCTTGAACTTGGGTTTCTGCATGACTCTGTCTCCTTAGTTTTGGGATGAGAGGTGTGAACCACCATGCCTGGACCTAAGCTTTTTCTCTACTTGGAACTTGCTCTGTCCCAGGCTGGCTTTGACCTTAGAGATCTGCTTGCCTGTCTTCAGAGGTTAAAGGTGTGTACCACCATGCCTGGGTTAAACTTTCATGGCCACGATTCCTTAAGATCTGGATCAAGAACCTATGTCTTCCAGCCTCAATATTTGGATCACAGATGTGCCCTCCATTTCTCAATTGTACTTCATTCCAGATGAAAAGTCCAAATGAAAGCAATAACCAGGTCACAATAATGCTTAAATATAACTATCTGTTCTTCAATTGCAAGCATAGGTTTAGCTGGGTGAGATCTTGTCCCAAGGTAATCACTCTCTTAATTCCATTTAATAACCTTGAATATAGTATTTACTTCATTTCACTTCTTGGTGCCCCTTTATTTTTGAACCATATATCTTGTATTTTTCCTTTCTTATATATGCTACTTTTCATAAAAATGCTCTTCACAAGAGTGAACTTCAGTAATCACACAAAAGGATTTCTACCAGGACAGTTTAAGACTTTCTTTGTCAAAGCCATTAATCTAAATCTCTTCACATTAGCCTCAGGCATACTCTTTGGACAATGGCAAAAAGCAGCCACATTCTTCACTAAAATACCACAAAACAGTCTTTGGTCACATATTAAAATTCTTCTCTGAAACCTCTAGAGTCAGCCTTCCACAGTTCAAATAAGTCCCAACAAAAATCTTCCATATTCCTATATACAGCCCATTGAGATCTTTATTATAGCCCATTAAGATCCATTTAAAACATTCAGCAGCTTTCGAATCCAAACTCCCCAAATCCAAACAAAAGCTGATCAGGTCTATCACAGCAATCCTCCAGTCCCTAGTATCAACTTCTGTCTTAGTTAATGTTTCCATCGTTGTAAAAAAAGATGAGCAAGGCAACACTTATAAGGACAACATTTAATTGGCACTAGATTATGGTTTCAGAGTTTCAGTCCATTATTATCATGGCAAGAAGTACAGCAGTGTCTAGGTAGGCATGGCTCTGGAGAAGGTGAGCATTCTACATCTTCATTCAAAGGAAGGCAGAAGCAGACTGTCCTCAGGCAGCTAGGAAGAGAATCACATATTCAAACCAGCACAGAGTAATCAAAAGACAAGTAGATTTTTAAATGACCTTGGTATCTACTCACCCATTATTTGGTAGCAAATTAGTACAACAAGGAGTCCTTTTTGTTTCTACTCATAACCTTCCAAGCAAAGCCAAAAAATACTTTGTTTTGAGTCTCCTAAGGTATCTAGAGGTATTTATATTTAATTTTGTTTTTAACATAATCATGAGATTGAAATGGTATTAACCTAAACATTTAAGCATAGCAGCAAAAATTCAAATCACAAATCTATCACATGCCTTTTATTTTAGTTTTTGCTAAAGTCCTATTTTATGTAAAATGCACTTAGATGTTATGTAATTTTCCCATAGTCACTTGTCTAATAACTATGTGTATGTTGCACCAAATCATTTAAATATGTTTCCATAATTGAGTATTAATATACTCAAGGACACATTAGTTATTTTTATACCTAAAAAAAATATTTCAAAGCAGCAGTTACTACTGGCCACATAAGAATAACAGAGCTCCCAATTTCCTAGTGTTGCAACAGAACACCACCTACAACTTCCCTTTCCCACTGTGCATGCCTCTAATGGACCCCAAAAAGCATCCACTGATGCCCTTCCCTTCTCACATCATAGCTGTTCCCAAGTCTTATGCTCAATCAACCATTTTCCATGCCTGCCAGAAGACCAGGTAGGAAGTTCATGGATCTTCTCCAATTTCAGTTACCACAAACCCAATTCTTGGGGTCCAAGCTAATATCCAAATTAATAAGAATCAGAAAAGAGAAGGGGAACATAATAACAAACACCAAGGATATACAGAGAAAAAGAACATATTTTAGAAATCTGTACATTACTGATTCGAAAGAAAACTCTAAAAGAAACAGATCATTTCTTCCATAGGTACCCCTTACCAAAGTTAAATCAGGATCTGATAAACAATTAAAGTGGACCGTGTGGTTGTTTGAATAAGTATGGCTC
Organism: Rattus norvegicus; assembly: GCF_021556685.1. Classification (NCBI taxonomy): domain Eukaryota; kingdom Metazoa; phylum Chordata; class Mammalia; order Rodentia; family Muridae; genus Rattus; species Rattus norvegicus. The sequence goes on from NC_141539.1 coordinate 60,401,016, forward strand.
CCATATATTCGTGTGTTTTAATGCTTGACCACAGGGAGTGTCACTATTAGGAAGTATGACCTTATTGGCAAAAATGTGGCCTGTCTAGAGGAAGTATATCACTGAAGGCGGCACATTGAGGGCTTACATGCTCAAGCTATACCCAGTGTGAAACACATCTAATCTCCTCCTGGCTACCTTTGGCTCAAGATGTAGAACTCTCTGCACCTTCAGAATTATGTCTGCTTGCACTCTGCCATGCATGCCACCATGATAATAATGGACTACACCTCTAAAGCTGTAAGCCAGCCCCAATTAAATGTTGTCCTTTATAAGAATTGCCTTGATCACAGTGACTCTTCAAGTATGTAAACCAGAACTAAGACAGAAGTTGGTACTGACAGCAGCCAAGAGGAGATTGCATGTGTTTGACACTGAGCATAGCTTTAAACATTTAAGAACCCAAAGCCCCACCTCCACAATTATGCACTTTTTCTAAAAAGGACAAACATCCTCGAATAAAACCAAACCTCCTAATAGTGCCACTCCCTATGGCCAACATTCAAACACATGAATCTATGTGGAACTTACCGATTTGTTTTGCAGATTTTCTGAACTTATATTTCAAATGTTATCCACTTTACCCCCAATTTTATCCCATTTGCCCCACGCTCCCTGCTTCTACGAAGATGATCCCACCCCCACGCACCCACTCCCACCTCCACACCCTAGCATTTCCTTACACTAGAGAAATGAGCTTTCACAGGACCAAGGGCTTCTCCTCCTATTGATAACAGACAATGCCATCCTCTGCTATATATGCAGTTGGTGTCATGGGACCCTCCATGTGTACTCTTTGGTTGGTAGTTTGGTCCCTGGGAACTCAAGGGAGTCTGTTTGGTTGATACTGTTACTCTTCCTACTGGGTTGAAAACTCCTTCAGCTGCTTCAGTCCTTTAACTCTTCAATTAGGGACCCAGAGCTTAGTCCAATGGTTCGCTGCAAGAATTCTCATCTGTATCAGTAAGTCTCTGGCAGTGCCTCTCAGGAGACAACTATGTCAGGCTCCCGTCAGCAAGCACATCTTAGCATCAGCAATAGTGACTGGGTTTGGCAGCTGCATATGGGATGGATTCCAGGTGGGGCACTCTCTGAATGGACTTTCCTTCAGTCCCTGCTCTATTCTTTGTCCCTGTATTTCCTCCCATGAATATTTTATTCTCTCTCTTAAGAAAGACTGAAGTATCCACATTTTGGTCTGCCTTCTTAAGCTTCATATAGTCTGTGAATTGTTTCTTGGGTATTCCTAGCTTTTAGACTAATGTCCACTTATCAGTAAGTGCTTACCGTATGTGATCTTTCGTAAATGGGTTACCTCATTCGAGGTGGTAGTTTCTAGTTCCATCCATTTGCATAAGGACTTCATGTAGTCATTATGTTTAATAGCTGAGTAGTAGTACTCCATTGTGTAAATGTACCACATTTTCTGTATCTACCCTCTGTTGAAGGACATCTGGGTTCTTTACAGCTTCTAGCTATTATAAATAAGGCTGCTAGGAACATAGTGGAGCACGTGTCCTTGTTATATGTTGGAGATTTTTGGGTACATGCCCAGGAGTGGTATTATGTTCAGTTATCTGAGGATTCTCCACACTGTTTTCCAGAGTGGTTGCAGTCCCTCCAACAATGGAGGAGTGTTTCTCTTTCTCCACATCCTTGTGAGCATCTACTGTTACCTAGTTTTTGATCTTAGCCATTCTGACAGGTGTGAGGAGGAATCTCAGGGCAGTTTTGACTTGCATTTCCCTGATGACTAAGGATGTTTAACATTTCTTTAGGTGCTTCTAGGTGATTCCATATTCCTCGGTTGAGAATCCCTTTTTAGCTCTGTACCTCACTTTTTAATAGGATATTTGGTTCTCTGGAGACTAACTCCTTGAGTTCTTTGTCTATATTAGAAATCAGTCCTCTATGGGATGGAGGATTGTTAAAGATCTTATCCTAATCTATTAGTTGCCGTTTTGTCCTACTGACAGTATTCTTTGCCTTATAGAAGCTTTGCAATTTTATGAGGACCCATTTGTGTATTCTTGATCTTAGAGAATAAGCCATTAGTGTTCTGTTCAGGAAGTTTTCCCTGTACCTATGTCTTCAAGGCTCTTCCCTGATTTCTCTTCTTTCAGTTTCAATGTATCTGGTTTTATGTAGAGTCTTAAATCCATTTGGACTTGAGAACTGTACAAGGCGATAAGAATTGGTCGATTTGTAGTCTTCAACATGCTGACCACCAGTTGAACCACCACCATTTGTTGAAAATGCTGTCTTTTTCCACTGGATGGTTTTAACTCCTTTGTAAAAAAAATCAAGTGACCATAGGTGTGTAGGTTTGTTTCTGGGTCTTCAATTCTATTGCCTTGATCTACCTGCCTGTCTCTGTAGCAATACCAGGCAGTTTTTATCACAATTGCTCTGTAATACAGCTTAAGGTCAGGGATGATGTTTCCCCCAGAATCTCTTTTATTGTTGAGAATAGTTTTCGCCATCATGGGTTTTTTGTTACTCCAAATAAATTTGTAAATTATTCTTTCTAACCCTATGAATAATTGAGTTGGATTTTTTTAATGGGGATTGCATTGAATCTGTAGATTGCTTTTGGCAAGATGGCCATTTTCATGACATCAATCTTGTCAATCCATGAGCATGGGAGATTGTTCCATATTCTGTGATCTTTGAATTCTTTCTTCAAAGACTTGAAGCTCTTGTCATACAGATCTTTCACTTGCTTGGTTAGAGTCATACCAATGTATGTTTTACTGTCTGTGACTATTGTGAATGGTGCCATTGTCCTAATTTCTTTCTCAATCTGTTTTTCCTTTGAGTAAAGGAAGGCTATTGATTTGAGTCATTATTATATCCAGCCAATTTGCTGAAGTTGTTTTTTCAGGTTTAGGAATTCTCTGGTGCAACTTTTCGTGTCACTTAAGTATACTATCATATCATCTTCCAATAGTGATATTTTGATTTCTTTCATTCCAATTTGTATCCCTTGTACTCTTTTGTTGTGTAACTACTCTGGCTAGGACTTTGGGTACTATATTGCATAGGTAGGTAGAGGGTGGGCAGCCTGGTCTAGTCCCTGATTTTAGTAGGATTGCTTCAAATTTTTCTCCATTTAGTTGGATGTTGGCTACTGGTTTGCTGTAATTGCTTTTACTATGTTTAAGTATGGGTCTTGAATTCCTGATCTTTTCAAGTCTTTTATCATGAAGAGGTGTTGAATTTTATCAAACGCTTTCTCAGAATCTAATGAGATGATCATGTGGTTATTTTTTTTCTTTGAGGTTGTTTATATAGTATATAGTGGATTACTTTGGTGGATTTCCATATATATTGAACCATCCCTGAATCCCTAAGATGAAGCCTTCTTGATCATGTTGAAGGTCATTTTGATGTGTTCTTGGATTTGGTTTGCATGAATTTTATTGAGTATTTTTGCATCTATTTTCATGAGGGAAATTGTTATGATTTTCTCTTTCTTTGTAGGGTCTTTGTGTGGTTTAGGTATAAGCTTAATTGCGGCTTCATAGAAGGATTGGGTAGTGTGCTCCTTCAGTTTCTATTTTATAGAATAGTTTAAAGAGTATTGGTACTATGTCTTCTTTGAAGTCTTATAGAATTCTGCAGTAAGCCCAAGTGGTCCTGAGATTTTTTTTGGTTGGAGACTTTTAGACTGCTTCTAATTTTGGAGGCCTGGGATTATGGAACTGATTAAATGGTTTATCTGATCTGATTTAACTTTGGTCCCTGATATCTGTCTAGAAAATGTACTACTGACTACATATTTTTCAGTTTTTTAGTAAGATCTGATAATTTTTGGAATTTCCTCAGTTTCTGTTGTTGTGTTTCCCTTTTCATTTCTGATTTTGTTAATTTGGATACTATCTCTGTGCTCTCTTGTTGGTCTGGCTAAAAGTTTTTCTTATTGATTTTCTCAAGGAACCACTTCCTGGTATTGTTGATTCTTTGTATGCTTCTTTTGTTTCCACTTGGTTGATCTCAGCCCTGAGTTTGAGTGTTTCCTGATGTCTACTCCTCTTGGGTGTATTTGCTTCTTTTGGTTCTAGATCTTTCAGGTGTGCTGTCTAACTGTCAGTGTATGCTCTCTCCTGTTTCTTTTTGGAGGGACTCAGGGATATGAGTTTTCTTTTAGCACTGCTTTCATTGTGTCCCATAAGTTTGGATATATTGTGCCTTTGTTTTCATTAAATTATAAAAAAAATCTTTAATTTTTTTCTTTATTTCTTCCTTGACCAAGTCATCATGGGGTACAGTGTTGTTCAGCTTCCATGGGGTATATGTGTGTTTTCTGTTGTTTAATTGTTACTGAAGACCAGCCTTAGTCCATGGTGATCGGATAGGATGCATGGAATTATTTCAGTCTTCTTGTGTCTGTTGAGGCTGTTTTGTGATCAATTATATGATCAGTTTTGGAGAAGGTACCATGAGGTGCTGAGAAGAGGGCATATTCTTTTGTTTTAGGAAGAAATGTTCTATAGATATCTGTTAAGTCCATGTGGTTCATAACTTCTGTTAGTTTCATTGTGTCTTTGTTTATTTTATGTTTCCATGATCTGTCCACTGATGAGCGTGGAGTGTTGAATTCTCCCACAGTTATTGTGTATGATGCAATGTATGCTTTGAGCTTTAGTAAAGTTTCTTTTGTGAATGTGGATGCGTTTGCATTTGGAGCATAGATGTTCAGAATTGAGAATTCATCTTGGTAGATTTTTTTTTCTTTGATTAGTATGAAGTGTTCTTCTGCCCCTTTTTTCATAACTTTTGGTTGAAAGTCGATTAAATTCCATGTTAGAATGGCTACTTCTTGGGACCATTTGCTTGGAAAATTGTTTTCCAGCCTTTTACTCTGAAGTAGTGTCTATCTTTGTCACTGAGGTACATTTCCTGTATGTAGCAAAATGCTGAATCCTATTTAAGTATCCAGTCTGTTAATATATGTCTTTTTATTGGGGAATTGAGCCCACTGATGCTAAGAGATATTAAAGATAGTGATCCTTGTTTCCTGCTATTTTTGTTGTTAGAGGTGGAACTATGTTTGTATGGCTCTCTTCATTTGGATGTATTGCAAGGAGATTACTTTCTTGATTTTTTTAGGGTGTAGTCTCCCTCCTTGTGTTGGAATTTTCCATCTATTATCCTCTTGATAATAATACTGGCTTTGTCAAAAGATATTTTATAAATTTGGTTTTGTTATGGAATATCTTAGTTTCTTCATCTGTGGTAATTGAGAGTTTTGCTTGAATAAAGTATCCAGGGCTGGCATTGTTGTTCTCTTAGGGTTTGTATGACATGTGTCCAGGATCTTCTAGCTTTCATAGTCTTTGATGAGAAGTCTGGTTTAATTCTGATAGGTCTGCCTTCATATGTAACTTGACCTTTTCCCCTTACTACTTTTAATATTCTTTCTTTGTTTTGTGCATTTGGTGTTTTGACTATTATGTGACTGTGACTGAAGGAATTTCTTCTCTGGTCCAATCTATTTGGAGTTCTGTAGACTTCTTGTATATTTATGGGCATCTCTTTCTTTACGTTCTTTCTTTTATAATTTTGTTGAAGACTTTTACTGGCCCTTTAAGTTGGGAGTCTTTGCTTTTTCTATAACAATTATCTTTAGGTTTGATCTTCTCATTGTGTCCTAGATTTCCTGGATGTTTTGGATTAAGAGGTTTTTTTTGCATTTTACATATTCTTTGATGGTTATTTCAATATTTTCTATGGTGCCTTCTGCCCCTGAGAATCTCTCTTCTATCTCTTCTGTTCTTTTGGTGATGCATCAATGACTCATGATCTCTTTCCTAGGTTTTCTATACCCAGGGTTGTCTCTCTTTTTTGATTTCTTTATTGTTTCTGTTTGTAGTTTTAGATCTGGATTGTTTATTTCAATTACTTCACCTGTTTGCTTCTGTTTTCTTGTAACTCTTTAAGCGATTTTTTTTTTTTTATGTTTCTACTTGTTCATCTGTTTAGTCCTGTATTTCCTTAAGGGAGTTATTTATGTCCTTCTTAAAGTTCTCTATCATATTCATGACATATGATTTTAAATCCAAATCTTGATTTTCTGGGTTCTTGGGATATCCAGTACTTGCTTTGGTGGGAGAACTGGGTTCTGATGATGCCAAGTAGTCTTGGTTTCTGTGGCTTAGGTCCTTGTGTTTGCCTTTTGCCATCTGGTTATCTCTGACATTAGTTGGTCTTGCTGTCTGACTGGAGCTTGTCCCTTCTGTATGCTTGTGAGTCTGTTATCTTAGGAATAAAAGCACTTCTGGAGACCAGCTCTCTCCAGGCAGGCATTGAGTCCAGAGGGCTGTGGGACAGCCTTAGTTCTGGGCACAGATGGAGACAGGAATGGTCCCAGACTGTTCAGATGTTCCTGTGCCCTGTGCGCTCCTCGAGGGTCCCCGTTTGGACAATTAGTGGAGTGAAAGTGGATTCTCAGCTGTGGCCTTAGGAGTGAGAGTGCTCCTGGGAGTTCAGCTCTCCCTGGGCAGGTTTTGGGTCTGGAAGGCTGTGGGACAGTCTTAGCTCTGGGTGCAGATGAAGACCAGAAGCGGACATACCTATTCAAATCAACACATTCCACTCCCTTGCCTCTATAACTTATAGCCATAACATAATGCAAAACGTGTTTAGTCTAGTTTCAAACGTCTCCATAGTTTATCACAATCTCAACAAGGTTTAAAACTCCAAAGTTCAAAGTCTCTTCTGAGACTCATACAATGTCTTAAGTGTAATCCCCTACCTAATTTAAATAAAAAGGCAGATTATATGCTTCCAACTTATAATGGCATGGCATAGGCTGTGCATTCCCATTCTAAAACATATGGGAGGTGTGAAAATATTGGACCAAAAGCAAGACTGAAAACCAGCTGGGCAAACTCTAAATTCTGTATCTCCATACCTGATGTCAAAATGTTATTCAGTTCTCTAACTCATCTCAGGTTCAAGACTACAGCACCCTTCTCTCTCTTGGCCTTATTCTACTCTCTGTTAGCATCTTTCCTCAGCAGATATCCCATAGTGCTGGCATCTCTAGCATTTTGATCTCCAAATCCGTCCAGGCTTTACCTTCACAGCTTCATGCAATGGCCTCCCACCTATCTAACCTCAGTAACTTTTCTTAGTCACTTAAGGAGAGTTTTCTATTCTTTTTTTCTTTTCTTTTTTATTCTTTCATTGAACAAGTTTTATTTACATTTTGAATGTTATCGTCTTTCTTGTTCTCTCAAGTCAGAACTACTTGGCTGAAGCTACCAAATTCTGCTGCATTCTGTGTCTGGAACATGACCCTTTTGTCCAATTACATTTTCACCAGCTTCTGATGCTAAGGAGCTGCACAACTTCAAATGTGTTGGGCTCTCTCATATCAATAATTAATCAAGAATATGTCCCCACAGTATTGACTGGTCAATCTTTTGGAGGAATTTTCTCAGTTGAGGTTCTTTCTTCTTGTTGACTCTAGCTTTCATATAAAAAATTGAAAAATGAAAATAAATATGAAACCACTAGCCAACACAGCTCTTCTGAATACATTTTCTTTTATATATTACTTATATGAATAAAGTTTGTAATTCTAGCTAGAATGAATTGTTCAGGTTAAAAATATGTACAAGAACATAATATTTATTTCTTAAATGTAAATGTTTTATCCATGATTAGGGACTCAGATGCTTCAAATATTTAAAGAAATCAAAAATTTAAAGGAGACAATAAAAATAACAGTTTAAAAAAAAAGTTCCTGGGGTTGGGATTTAGCTCAGTGGTAGAGCGCTTGCCTAGCAAGCGCAAGGCCCTGGGTTCGGTCCCCAGCTCCAAAAAAAAAAAAAAAAAAAAAAAAAAAAAAAAAAAAGAAAAGGAAAAAAAAAGTTCCTGATGAAAATATATGTTTCCTTGATGAGGTTTTCAATTGGCACTAGAAAACACTAAAAGTCCTCTGTTTCCATTGTGAAGAGAGTATCAAAAGGTATTCTGGAAAGTACAGACTGTTTCCACAGCAGCATTGGCTGCTAATGCTCCTCCTAAATCCTCTAAAGAATTCTTTCCTTTGACCTCTGTGTTTGTTTGACAGGTATTATCTCAGGTAACTATTCTCCTGAGGATCTGCTTCATTATTCTGACCTTGACATCCATTGGTTTCCTTCTGGATCAAAGGCAAGAAATGAATTTTTCACACCACTATGAAATATCAGAATAATGTGGACTTCATAATTTAATTTTTAAAACTTAGTATTTGTACCATTGTTTTAAATTGGTGAACTATATCAGTTTTTCTCCTAAGCCATTTTTTTATTGATTAAAGCAAAAAACAGTAGACTACTAAAGAGAGCCTCACATGCCTTATACTCTAGACATATATTTGTTGATATTTTATTGTTTTGGCGTAGTTTATCACTGTTTTAATTAGACAATAAATTGTTAAAACAGGTTTTCCTTAGAAGATATATTTTCTTAGGATTTTAACACAATATTCAAAGTACTTTAGAAACATACCACTCAATTATGTTAAATACTTCTCTTGAAAAGCAAAAGTAAATTTTATTGCTATGTAGGACATAAGCACATAGAGACATTATTTAAAGGTAATAGATATTAACGTCATTTCAGACCCAAGGCAGCGATTGTGGAAACTCTCCGGTGTCTGTTGTTCCTAACCCTGTACAGATTTGGTCACTTAAAGCCTCTCATTGAATCTTTATCATTTGCATTTGAGGTAAGACTTTTGCTGAATTATTTTATGCATTCATGAAATAATTTTTCTCTCTATTCAATTTCTGCCAAGTATTTGTTGCTACATTTATCTGTGCACTATATCTTGAGTTACTATTTGTATAACTTTTAGATAGTTATACTGGTAAGTCATGGTATTCTTATCCCACAATCTTGGTTGATATCATTAAGTTATGAAGATTGGACAAAATACATTGTGAATATTTTGAAGAAAACCAGTGTGCATGGTAGGTTCTCAAGAAATTAATGGTAAAAGTGGCTTTGCAAGATACCAGCATCTAATTATATTAAAGAAAGTTTTGAAAACAAAGAAGTGTTTGATGCTTTTGAATAACCTTTAACACAAGTAATCATATGTAAAAGTAACTTCCATTCACTAGATATAACTGTTACCTCAGAGGCTATTGCTGAATAAGCTCACCCTTTATAGCTGTTTCTGAACTCTGGCTGGCTGGTTCAACTCATCTGCTCTGGCTCGAACTCCTCTCCATGCTCATTGATTCAAACTGATTTCTCTCAGTGACTCTGAGATGCTGACTTTCTCTTCTTAGCATCTAACTCTGACAATCTGTTTTAAACTTCTGTCTCATTCTCATTCTGCCTTCACCTACCTGTCTCTGTAAAATTATCCTGGTAAAACTGAGGGCCATCCTATGGGAAGACCAGAAGTCTCAAATGACCTGTATCCCTGAGATATCTCAGACAATGAGCACCAACTAGGCAGCATACTCCAGCTAATATGAGGCCCCCAATACATATACAGCAGAGGACTGCTTGGTCTGGCCTCAGTGAGAAAAGATGTCCCTAACTCGGAGAGACTTGAGGCCTTAGGAAGTGGGGAGGTTTAGTGAATTTGGGGTGAGGGAATGGGGACATCCTATTGGAGACAGGGGTTGGGTTGGGTGAGGAGGTATGGGATGAGGAGCACTTGGGGGCAGCAGACTGGCAAGGAGATGAAATCTGGACTATAAAAAATAATTAAAGAATAAAAATAAAGAAATTAAAATATAAAACACAAACACACACAAAAACCTGCCTTCTCCCCTACACCACTACTCTTTTGTGTGTTCTTATGAGAATGGGCATATTTTATCCCTGACTTATTCTGTCAAATCTTTCTCTGATTTGTCTCTTTTTCCTTCATCAATTAGATGTTACTTTCATACATAGCTGCTTTCTTCTCCAAACGAACCTTATATTACCTATATTGTTTGGGATTAAGGTGTATATTCAGGGCATATTTGTATTCCAGACAGAGGAATAAAAGGTGTATGATGTGTCCTCATTCTATCTGGATCACACAGCTCTTGGAGGTCTTTGGATGTCATCCCATGCCAGAGCAGCCATGTTATTTTATTAAAAATCCTTTAAATTATAGAATAAAGAAAGATGAGACTTTTAAAATAAAAGATATGTTTTGATAAGTGATTGTTAAGATTGATCTTCCAGAGATCCTTTAGGGTTATCTATTATTTTATAATCAGCAAATATTTAAACAGTCTTACTCATCATTTGTGTTTGTTAGAATATTTAGAACATGTTAAGCTTTGTTCCTGAACAATATGCCAATTTATGAGACTAATCAACATGTTGGTTTATTTAAGTGGAAGCATAAGTCCTAACCTTCTCCTGTTAGCAAAGAATAGTGTCATAGTTTGTTTTCTGTTACTGTGATAAAACAATGACAGAGTAGAAGAGTTTAGTTCATTTTATGTTTCTAAGTTAATGTTAATCACTGTGGAAAGTCAGAGCAGGAGCTGGAGTCACTACTGAAGCAGAGAAACCATGGAGGAATGATCCTTCCTGGCTTGCTTCCCAGGGCTATCTCTCTTAACACAGCAGAAGCTCACCTAGGATCTTATCACCCACAGTGGGCAAGGCCATTCTATACTAGTTAACAGAGTGACTCACAGGCATGTTGGCAATTGAGTCTCTTCCTTCCAGTGGGATCAGGTTGACAGCTGAAATTAGCTATTGTACCGGGATTTTTGCTACTTTTGGGGCTTTTTCTTTTATCCTTTTCCACCCCATTTCTCTTACTCTTTCAACCTCCTAACACTAAATATGAGAAAGAAAGAAAAAAGACAGAGAGGTAGGGAAAGAACTCTCTGAATAAATTCAGGGTTTGGAAAGAGGGAGACATTATCATTAGATTACTTCCTGCTTATAAAGGGTGTCAAAATTCTTGGAGCAAGTTGAATCTACATTGTCAGGATATCTAATTAGTCCTTCCTTTCCTCCTCCTCCTCCTCCTCCTCCTCCTCCTCCTCCTCCTCCTCCTCCTCCTTCTCCTCCTTCTTCTCCTCCTTCTCCTCCTCCTCCTCCTCCTCTTCCTCCTCCTCCTCCTCCTCCTCCTCCTCCTCCTCCTCTTCTTCTTCTTCTTCTTCTTCTTCTTCTTCTTCTTCTTCTTCTTCTTCTTCTTCTTCTTCTTCTCCTTCTTCTCCTCCTTCTTCTCCTCCTTCTTCTCCTCCTTCTCCTCCTTCTTCTTCTCCTTCTTCTCCTTCTCCTTCTCCTTCTCCTCCTCCTCCTTCTCCTTCTCCTCCTTCTCCTTCTCCTTCTCCTCCTTCTCCTTCTCCTTCTCCTTCTCCTTCTCCTTCTCCTTCTCCTTCTCCTTCTCCTTCTCCTTCTCCTTCTCCTTCTCCTTCTCCTTCTCCTTCTCCTTCTCCTTCTCCTTCTCCTTCTCCTTCTCCTTCTCCTTCTCCTTCTCCTTCTCCTTCTTCTTCTTCTTCTTCTTCTTCTTCTTCTTCTTCTTCTTCTTCTTCTTCTTCTTCTTCTTCTTCTTCTTCATGGTTGCATCATTACAGGTACTGATGCCAGGAATTCCACTGTATATACATCAAGCCATGCATGTTAGCATATTATTCTTATAGCAAACTTCATATAAGTGAGATAGTTATTCAAAAGTGTATATGGCTTTACAATGTCAAACTGATTCCAATATTTTATCAAATTTATAGTCATTACAACATATATCTTTGCAATAGTTTATGTGATAGCTTGTAGTTTGACGATTTTAGAGTTTTGATTTCTTTAAAAAACACAGAAAAATTATAAAATATGTTTTCACTTTAATTCCAGCTCTGGGATATGGGACTGCTTTAGTTTGTCCACAGCAGGTGACTATGATTTGCCTTGTGCTCTAGAAATGTGTGATATGCTCTGTTAATGTGTGGTGTTTAGAATTCTGTAAATTTTTCAGAGTGTATATACGTGTTAGGTTGTAGTCATTTGGATGAGGAAGGAATGGTTCTGCACACATTGGTTCTATCAAAAGGTAAGTGGCTTGTGAAATCTAAGCTTTCCCATTATTCTGAGCCTGACCCAGGGAAGGCTTTGTCTTTTCAATGCTCAGAGATGTTGAGAGATCTTGACATGGTCATCAATACATATTCATTGGGAATCAACTTTCCCTTTTTATGCCCACCTAATGTAATGTAAGTTCTTCCTCAAAAAAAAATTAAATACACCAACAATCCCCACAAAAACAATAAAATAAAATAAAATCATACCACAAACAAACAAAACACCAAAGTGTAACCCAGGAAAATTAGATAGATAGATAGATAGATAGATAGATAGATAGATAGATAGAAAGATAGATAGATAGCAAGATAGAGAAATAGATAACACCGTGGTATACATTATATGTTTGTCAACTACTCCTGAGCATAAGGCCTATCTTGGAGGGAGTGATTGGTATGCCCCGTGTCACTTTATTAAACAACATTGATTTCCCATCTCCCAGAAAGTATAAGTGACAGGTCAGTTGTTAACCTTTACCCTCGTGGCTAGGTATTCATTCATTCATTTTTTAATAGAATAAAATAAAATATAATAAGATAGAACAAAAGCTCGCACATTGAAATTGGGTAAGACAGAAAAAGAGAAGGAGCCCAAGAGAATGTACAAGAATCAGAAACTCACTTGTTTGCATACTTAAGAATTCTATAAAAACATTAAACTGAAAAACATAATATAAACACAGAGGACCTGGTATAAACCCATGCAGGCCCATGCATACTACTTCTGCTCTGTGAGATTATATGTGCTGTGCTCATACTGATCCAGGAGGCCTTGTTTTCTTCATGTTTTTGATCTGTCTGGCTCTTAAAGTTATTCTAGTGACTTTTCTATGGGGTTTCTTGAACTCTGAAGGGATGTATTTAATGGAGTCATCCTAGTTAAGCCTAAATGGTCCATCTTTCCCATGCTGACTGTAAGTCTATATTTGTTACCGTTTGCTGCAGGAGGAAACTTCTTTGATGACAGCTGAGCAAGACACTGAAATATGAATATAGCAGAATATCATAGGAGTCACTTTATCACTACATTTTTTATTCCAGTATTATTTGTTCTCAATGTAGATCCCTTAGCTATCTAGTCTTGTTTTTGTGGTCCCCCAAGCAGTGTCAAGTACGTGTTCCATCTTCTAGAGTGGGCCGTAAGTCAAATAATTTAATGGTTGGTTCCTTTCACAGGGTTTGTTCTGCTTTTTCCCAAAAATATCTTGCAGGCAGTATACCATTGTAGATAAAAGATTGGTGGCTGGCTTGATTTTTACATTTCTCTTTTGAGAGTATGTAGTACTTACTACTCGACACTGGAACATAGAGGAGAAGGTTCTATGTAATCGTAACCACCAGTTTAATATCTCCATGTTCAATGGTTCTGTGCGTGTTCAGCAATGGGGCCATGCTGTCAGTTTGTGACGAGCAACCTAGAGTCTTGCCAATAGCCTGGGTTGTTTGAAGATTCCTGTGAATCCCCTATAACCAACACCTTAATTATATATAACCCCAACTCCAGTACTGGAAACTTCTTTTGGAGACAATAGATGGCCAAATGGAGGAGTGTCTCGTCCATTACTTGGTGATTCTACTTAAAACACTTTCATGTATGTACATATTTTAGGAAGTTTCAACTGTAGTAGACTTTCATACAGTTTCTTAAATGCTACTCAGTTTTAGGTTTCCCCGCTGTATTCTGTTCCCCGAACCCCTCTTTCCCCCACCCCACTTGACGCTCACATTTTAGCCTTGCACCATCCATCCATAACTATCTTGTTTCCCTTTCTTAATGAGATGAAAAGCCTTAAATATTTTGATGTTTTGGACACTTTTTATATTTAGACACTAAGGATGTTTTTCTCTGCATTAGAATCTATGACTCTGTATCTACTATAGTAATGAACACATCTTCTGCCTAAAATAAACATATGTATAATCTATTGAAAATAGACTTATTTCATATATTATATTCTAATTATGTTTTTCCCCCAGATTCTCTCAGGTCATCCCCACTTTGTCACCCACACAAGTTCATACCCCTCTTCTGCTCATTAGAAATGGTACCATGAGATTTTTAGGAAAATGAATGCAAAAAAAAAATAAGCCTATGCAAGGTGACCCAGGAAGAAAAATGTGGTTTGCATTCATTGGCATGTGGCTAATACCTGTGATGCCAATGACAAACAAGCTACACTTCACAGACAACACTCACAGCAGCAGGAACAGAACAATTCAACATCCATTTATTCAATAAATATTAAACTTATACTGACAACACCTGCCGTTGGATGCCATTCAACAAAATGGAGAAACGCATACTGGCGTAACCTTTAAACTTAATAGAAGAATGAATTAAATATGTATTGATTTCATATCAAATAGACCACACCCTGAGATGACCTTTGTTCCCCAAATACCTGAATAAAATACACAGAAATCTCAGCAGTTAGCACTGTCATGTTTCAATGGATTTTCCTTCACTGCTTTTTAAATTATCTCTACATTTTTAATATATTAAAATTGGATATTTCTTGCTCTTCTAGTTTCCATGTAACACACTACCCCCAAACTTAATGGCCTCAAATAAAAAAATTTATTTCCCTCATACTCTCGGGTAGGTGACTCTGCTGCTTCCACTGAGTTTTCTCCCTAGACTGCATTAACCTTTGAGGGGCAGCTGAAATGAAGGGGCACAGGAGGAGCCCAGTGGGGTGACAGTATTACCTCTGTGTGGTTCTTCATTGTCCAGTTCACAAGGGCAGGCATATGAATGCTAAACCTGCTCTATGCCATGAAGCAGGTCCTGCACAATTCACTCTTTTGTTTTAAATAAATTTTAATACCTTATTTTTTATTCACTTTACATCTTGATCACAACCTCCTCCTTTCTTCCCTTCCAGTTCTACCTTCACAAGTCTCTAGTCCCATTTACTCCCTCCTCCTTTCCTCAGAGAAATATAAGTCCCCCATTGGATACCACCCCACTCATCTTGGTACCATCTTGTCCCAGGAGGACTAGGCACACCCTCTTTCACTGAGGCCCAATCAGTCAGTCCAGGTAGGGGAGAAGATCCAATTGCAATAAACAAAGACTGAAACAGCCCCTGCTCCAATAGTTAGGGGTCCTATATGAAAACCAATCTACACAACAGTCTTTATACAGGCTCCCTGGTTGGTGGTCTAGTCAGTGTCTGTGAACCCCTATTGGTCAAGTTTAGGTGACTCTGTAGGTCTTCTTGTGGTGTCCTTGGCCCCTTTGGCTTGCTAATTCTATCCTTCAACAGTACTCCCTAAGCCCCACATTATATTTGGCTGTGGATCTCTGCATCTGCCTCCCTCCACTGTTGGATAAAGCCTCTCAGGAAACAGTTATGCTAGGTTCCTGTTTGCAAACATCGCAGAGTATCATCGATAGTGTCAGGAGCTGGTTCTCCCACACAAGAAGGATCTCACGTGGAGCAGTCATTGTTTGGCTGTCCCCTCAGTCTCTGCTCCATCGTTATCCCTGTACATCTTGCAGGCAAGACAAATTTTGGATTGAAGATTTTGTGGGAGTATTGATGTCCCCCTGCCTCCTCTGGAAGTCTTGCCTGTCTACAGGAAGTTGCCACTTCAGTCTCTTTATCTCCTTCTAGTAGGAATCTCAGCTTGTCACTCCTTATATTCTTCTCTGTCCCAGGTTTCCAGCTAATCCCAGAGATGCTGCCCATGGATTTCCATTCTCACTCTCAGTCACTTCCCTCCACCCCCACACCTGATCACCCCTTCCTCAACTCCTCTCCTATCTAATTTCCTCTCTTCATCCACCACATATGACCAAATTCTTCTTCTGGGTGAGATTTATGCACCCTCCCTTGGGGCCTCCTTATTACCCAGTTTCTTTGGGACTGTGGTTTGTAGTCTGGTTTCCTCCATTTTATGACTAATAACCACTTAAAAGCGAGTGCAAATCTTATGTGACTTTCTGGCTCTGGGTTATGTTTTTCAGAATGATATTCTCAAGTCCCGTCCATTTACCTGCAAAAATCGTGATGTCTTTGTTTGTCATAGCTGAATAGTATCCCATTGTGTAGAGGTACACATCCATTCTGCAGTTGTAGGACATCTAGCTTCTGGCAGGTTTTGATATTATGAATAAAGCTGCTATGAACATAGTGGAGCAAGTGTCCCTGTGGTACACCTTTTGGGTATATGCTCAGGAGTGGTATAGCTGTGTCTTGAGGTAAAACTATTCCTAGTTTTCTGAGAAACTGCCAAACTGATTTCCAACATGGTTGTACAAGGTTGCACCCCAAATAGCAACAGAGGAGTGTTTCCCTTGCTCCCCAAGTCACCAGCATGGTATATATATATCACTTGAGTTTTTGATCTTCGCCATTCTGACTGGAATAAGGTGGAATCTCAGGGTCATTTTGATTTGATTTTATTGATGTCTAACAATGCTGAACATTTCATTGTGTTCCTCAGACATTAGAGATTCTTTTGTTAAAAACTCTCTGTTTGGATCCTACCCATTTTAAAAAGTGGGTTATTTGGTTTGTTGATGTTTAGTTTTACTATTTGCAGATGATATGATAGTGTACGTAAGTGACCCTCCCCCCAAATTTCTACTCTTTTATGACATTTGGTCATCAAAGAAATCTGCAAAAGGATGTGATTCTACAAGTGGAGAAATGTCGATTTCTGTTGTTTGTGAGCCCATGGAATCGACTGCAGAAAGGCATACAGGGAAGTAGGAGCATAAAGAATTCTCCTAGTCACATGGCTGAATACATATCACAATGGTGATTCGGGGGTAGCTGTAGTTGCTGATGTTAGAGAAATATGTTTTACGGCCAGCCATATCATTTCAACTTTACATCTGTTCACTATGCATGTAAGGACAATGGTGCGTCTGACTTTCATTGGTGCATACACTATGGCTTTAATATAAAATTTCATTTCAATCTGACACTAAAGCACATATTTAGCCAAACTATGAGTCTTGTTATATTTATAGCAAATGCAGTTTTATCGTGTTTTGTGTGTGTGTTTGGGGGGGTATTATGCAGACTTTAAATACTTTATTGGCTGCAAGTTCTGCATATATAAGCAGCAATTACATTAAATTTAGCTGATGTTTTACTTTATATGTATTTATAATTTTAGTCATTTATGGTCTTTTGTAAATATTAAATTATTGTTAAAAGATAAAATAGTGTGCCCTGTCCAGAAACACATTATAATGCTATAAGATCAGTGAGTTAGTAACGTCACATGGCCAGATGAAATTTGGAGAATGACCTAATAAAGTTAACCCTTTTCTTGTACTTGATGTCTTCAAGCACCTGTACCCAATGAGATCAAGGCTATCTCAAACCCCGGGGCAGGGAGCGGTAAGGGGTGGTGGATGGGGAGGGAACACCCTTATAGAAGGGAAGGAGGAGGGGTTAGGGGGCTTATGGGCAGGAAACCAGGAACGGGAATAACATTTGAAATGTAAATAAGAAATACCCAATTAAAAAATAGAGAAAAAAACAAAATATAAATAAAAAATATCCAATAAAAAATAAACTCTACAAAAAGAAAAAAAGAAAAAAAAGAGTAAATTCTGGAGTGAGGCCTGGTGGTGTTCACCTGCAACCAGAGAACGTGGAAGGATGAAGTTCAAGACTAATGAGTTTGAGGAAAACCTGTGTTACCAACCAAGATCTCGGAGGAACAACCAAAACTGAAAATAAAAAGTGAATTCTGTCTCTAATGTTAGAATCTGAAAAGCAAAAACCTGTCTGTCTTTATCTCTAGATACAGAATTAGAAGAGATAAACACAAACAGCTCTTCTAAAAAAAATTGATAATAATAAAATGTTATCACGCTGGGGTTGGGGATTTAGCTCAGTGGTAGAGCGCTTGCCTAGCAAGCACAAGGCCCTGGGTTCGGTCCCCAGCTCCGAAAAAAAGAAAAAAGAAAAAATGTTATCACACCATTTATGGTTTCTTGTCCTAAATATTTCATTGAAAATTAAAATATATCATTCTGTTTCATGTAGATGCAGTTTATTCATTTTATTATTAAAAATACCCTCCCATGTTTTTATATCAAGAGATATTCATATACTATTGGTTGTTTCTAGATTTTCCTGGTTCAGCACTACAGTTAAAATGAATGTATTACGTCTCCTTATGCATGTGAATATACATAGACTTTCCCTGGATTACATGTCTAGATATGGAGTTTCTAAACTTTATAAAATATGTGTTCGAAATTTTTGATAAAGTAAAATCATTTTCAAAGCACTTATAAAATTTAATACTACTACAGTATAAATTTTCCTACTTAAGTTTTAATTTTCAGATATCTTA
This sequence comes from Rattus norvegicus, assembly GCF_021556685.1. Taxonomy (NCBI): domain Eukaryota; kingdom Metazoa; phylum Chordata; class Mammalia; order Rodentia; family Muridae; genus Rattus; species Rattus norvegicus. The sequence goes on from NC_141539.1 coordinate 60,419,426, forward strand.
CTCATTGTCCATTTACAGTATTAAATTGCATAGTATTTTATTCATAATCGTGATTTTTGCTTGGTACAGCGGTTATCATTACCTATTTATTCTTTATTGTATTCCCTTTCTAGTGCTATGTTTGTTTTATTTTCATATCTTTTCAAACCTCTTCTGTTTGGTTGTCTTCTTTTGTGTTTTCACAAGTTATGGTGTGTATAAACATCATAAGATAACATCTGTGCATTTGCTAAAGGTAACTTCCTTGAGCAGGAAAGATGGCTCAATGATTGACAGTCTGACCGTGTGAACAGAGGACCTGGGTTCTGATCTCGTCACTCACATTGAAAGCTAGGCAAACTGGCACACATGGCTTTAGAAGCAGAAAACAGAAAGCTCCCTGAACTCACTGGTCAAGAAATCCAGCCATGCCAGGTCGTTCTACCTTTGATGATTATCTCAAAAATAGAAGTAGAGAGCATAAGAGGGAGAGGTCAATGTCTACTTCTGGCGGCCACATGAATCTTTATGCATTTACACAGCAAATCAAGATGTAGATAAGAAAAAATCTATAGGCTGTGATTTATATGATATACACACACACACACACATATATATATACATATATATCCTATGTTAATAATTATACTTTCTTTCCATCAATAAGGAATCATCAGGTAAATATAATAATACAACTTTAATGAATTATTGGATTTCTCTTCTTGCAAAAGGAGAAATATACCTTTGACAGTAAACTGTAAATGACACCATGAAAGTACTGGATTTTGTGTGGTATTTCCCAACGTTGATGTCACACCCTAGGAAATAGTCATGTATTTCTGTGCATAAACTTATTAAGACAGCTATAAACTAAAAGATGCCTGTGTATCCAGCATTCGGAAAGGAGAGAGAAGATGACAATTAGTTTGAAGTTGCCCTTTGCTACTTGTATCTTGCTCTTGTATCCTGGCTTCTATATTGAGGATGCATATAATTCAGAAGAAAGAAAACCCAAAAGGGGATAAGGTGTATTTTTACCTACCTTGTCTCTTTTTTCTATCACCCATATTTAAAAGTATTAGCACTAGAATCTATCAAGCGAAGTCACTTTTTGCTCTTTATTTTCGAATAGATTTTAGTTCCTAGAACTTTTGTACATTGTTCTATGTGTTTTAAGTAACACAGATCTCTTCATTCTGATTAACAAAATATACTGTATCAGATTACAGACGTTAGAAAGAAACTTTTGCATCCGAGAACATAATGCTTTATATTTTAAAGTCAGCTTAAGTGGATTTATTTTTAGTTTAGTTTAGTATTTGATTGTTTCGTTTCAATTTTGTCTTTCTTTTCATTTGCTTTCATTCTGTTTTACTTTTGTTCGAAAACAGGAAATGATCCTCTGCCAAGGGCAAACATGTTGAATTTAGTTTAACACCACAAATCTTGGAATTTTTGAGTAAGTCCTCAAATGGATACAATCTTTATTAATTATATTGTTTGGATAAAAATAGAGAGGCATGCCTAGCTTTGTGTTTCCACCGTCTGATTTAACATCTCTGCATTTTTCCTGGCATTGCTACTACCTGACTCCTTTGTGGGTATAGTCTGTCAGTGACAGCAAGGTAAATTCCTAACTCAGCTTAACATAAACATTTTCTCCAAAGAAATTATTTCCATATCGCTCCTGGTTTTCTTCTTGGCATTGAAAGAGCAATGCCCTTCCACACACCTTTTCCCACGTAATCACCTGTCCCTGATTTGAAATAACAAAGAGCTGCACATTGTACCTCCTGTCCGGAATGTGCCTGGCTCAGTGCTGTGATTTATGACCTGAGCATCCCACACTCTCCATATATTATCAAGGAGGCCTTAAATAAAAGCAAACACAAGCTTGTGATAGAAAACCTTGTCAACACACATGAAATTAAACACATACATGCTCTAACGTGCGGTTTTCCTTTTTTATTTTGACTTTTAAAATGATTAAGATAGGTAGAGATCCGTGCTGGATAGGATTTCACATTTCAAACCTGAGATTGGAAGGGAATCTTCCCACAAGGAGAAGGCACAGGATATTTAGGAGAGTATCCGCTTGGTTTCTACAAGGACATGGTAAGGGCTAGATTGGGCTCTCCATGGTCTGTAAACTACTCGCACCATCATTAACCACAGGGCTAGAATGCCTCGTTCCAGATGCTCTGGCCAATGGACCGTAAAATTGCTAAGCATTTCGGGCCAAGCCCAAGATTTTAAAAGCCCCCACCCCTCTCTTCTCAACAGTCTAACCCCCAATTCCCTCTGAAAAGCTGCTCATTATTCTTCCTCTGTCCCCTGATCTAAGCAAAAGAAATCCTTCTGGAATCAATTAGAAATGTCTGCCCTTGATGAGGTTTGCACGTGAGTTTAGAGCTGTGAGGCCGTGGTAGTGGCGGCCAACAGCTGCATTTTCGGGCGGTAAAGTCTGAGGAGGAATTTTCCAGGGTTTATTTACCATCATAAAATTTTTTTAATAGGCAAGACATGTTGAGAGACAATCTTGTGTGCCTTTGAAAGTGAAGTTAAATTAGAATTGTATGTTTATTTCATTCATAATGAGGAGAGTGAAGATGTGTACTGGATCTGCCTTTTCCTAAAGAGACTGTTCCCAAAAATTAGTCGAATAGGGTTATTCCTGCAGGAGGTGAAAGTGGGGGAAGCATTTACTATCTCCTTAGTCATATTAATGGCCAGACAAATGAATATAGTCAAGGTTAAAGGAAATCAGAGTCCACTTCCTAAAATAATATGTATTAGTAGAACACCTTATTTATTTATAGATGTCGATTTACATGTGATTTAGGTTTTAACATTACTCAATTAATATACTGCCACATAATAATGAAAAATTATTGATCCACATTGTACCTTCACTGCTAACACTTTTGAGTTATACATACATACACAAATACATGCCTAATACATACAGAGAAATATGCATACATATGGAATAACATTTAATTTGAACTTTTGCAACCTTCCTGGCCTTATCTCTCCTCAGGTATGGGGCAGACATACTTACTGGAAGTCTAATTTTATTTCTTACACTGTCTAAAGAAATAATTTGTTTCAAGTGAGGATTTTATTACTACTGCATCTATCATTTTATTCCACCAGGAAATGATATCAACTCTCTTTGCTGTCCAGTCACACCATTCAGCATAGCATTTTAGTTCCTAGATATGCCTTATAGTCAAATTGGAAATGAATTAGATGTTTTTGTTTGCATTTTATATGTATGTGCATTGTCCTACATGAACATATGTATGCATACTTCATACTTTCAGAACCAGAAGAGGGCATTGGGTTTCCTGGAACTGGGGTTATGAGGAGTTGTAAACTATCTGATATAGGGGCTGGGAATTGCATTACCAAGTTTTTCCAGAGCTACAAGTGCTCTTAAATGCTGAGATATCTATCCAACTTCCCAAGTTAAACTCACTATCACTGCTGTTACTCCATAAAATAGGCCTACTGCTCTCCCACAGTAATTGGGATGTGTAGTACTACGCCCCCTCTTGTACTGTCTATTTATTTCAAAACAACAACAAAAATAAACTTAAATTTAAATTCTTGGGAAGACTCATGTAGACATCTGCCCATGATAAATTTGATTTCAACAGAAGAGTGATAGGTAGTATAATTGTATGAATGTCTAATGCCTGCCGCTCTGAGATAAAGATGGCTAACAGTCACTGTGTGCCTAAAACATTCCGGAGCAAAGTACTGCATACAAAGAACAATAAGAAAAAAGGAGTTACCTTTAAAAACAGTGCACCATTTATGATTTTCCATATCCAGAAACATTCAGCATATCATCAATAATCCAGGCTGCCTATAGTTAAGATAAAAATAAATTAAAGAGTCTTCAAAGATATTCTAGAATTTGCTTTTCAAATATTTACAACATGGAAATCTTGAACAGTATATCCACCCCCTGTAGAGTATTTCATACATCATCTTTCTTAAAGATATTCGCATCTTCAAGAAAATTTGTTCACTGTGAAACCTCAGTACTTAGAAATAGCCTGAGGGACAATGGCAAGCAAAGTCATGAAGTCTAAGCTGGGAGAAAACAGAAATCTGCTTCTCTGACTCTGCTATGACAGGACTTCAGCAGACGAAGCAACAACAGTGTCCAATAGCGCTGGGCTGAGCAAGGCACAGAAAACCAGCAGCTCATGCAGTTACTTGTTGAAACGTTCAACATCACTCATAAATTTGTTCTTCACTTAGTATGTTCTTTATACACTTTACAGAATCCAAAGTCATTGGTAAATGCATAGTTTCCTTTATTTTTTTAACATTTGACTTTATATTGGATATTTTTATTTACATTTCAAACATTATCCCCTTTCTCAATTTCCCATCCACAAACTGCCTATCCCATCCCCTTTCTCCTTCTTCTATAAGGGCGTTCCCCCCACCCCCCACCCCTTCCCAGCTCCCCGCCCTGACATTCCCCTACACTGGGGAGTCTTGCTTTGGCAGGACCAAGGGCTTCTCCTCTCAATGATGCCCAACAAGGCCATCCTCTGCTACATATGCAGCTGGAGCCATGTTTCTGTCTATGTTTACTTTTCAGATGGTGATTTAGTCATTGGGATCTCTGGTTGGTTGGTATTGTTGTTCTTCTGGGCTTGCAATCCCCTTCAGCTCCTTCAATCCTTTCTCTAACTTCTCCAGTGGGGACCCTGTTCTCAGTCCAATGGCTGGCTGCTAGCATTAACCTCTGTATTTGCCATGCTCTGGCAGAGCCTTTTGTCAGCATGCACTTTTTAGCATCCGCAGTATTGTCTTGGTTTGGTGGCTGTATGTCTATGATTGGAAGCCCAGGTGGGGCAGGCTCTGAATGGCCGTTCCTTCAGTCTCTGCTCCAAATATTGTCTCCATATCCTCTCCTATGAACATTTTTGTTACCCCTTCTAAGAAGGACTGAAGAATCAGCACTTTAGTCATCCTTCTTCTTGAGCTTCATGTGGTCTATGGATTTTATCTTAGGTAATCTGAGCTTTTGGGCTAATATCCACTTATCAGTGAGTGCATACCATGTGTGCTTTTTGTGATTGGGTTACCTCACTCAGGATGATGTGTTCTAGATCCATCTATTTGCCTATGAATTTCATACAGTCATTGTCTTTAATAACTAAGTAGTACTCCAATGTGTATGTAGATGTACCACATTTTCTGTATCCATTCCTCTGTTGAAGGGCATCTAGTTCTTTCCAGCTTCTGGCTATTATAAATAAGGCTGCTATGAACATAGTGGAGCACGTGTCTTTGTTATAAGTTGGAGCATCTTTTGGGTATATGCCCAGTAGTGGTATAGCTGGGTCCTCAGGTAGTACTGTCTAATTTTCTGAGAAACTTCCATACTGATTTCCAGGGTGGATATAACAGCTTGCAATCCCACCAACAGTGAAGGAGTAATCCTCTTTCTCTACATTCTTGCCAGCATCTGTTGTCACCTGAGTTTTTGATCTTAGTCATTCTGACTGGTGTGAGGTGGAATCCCAGGATTGTTTTGATTTGCATTTCCCTGCTGAGTAAGGATTTTCAACATTTATTTAGGGGCTTCTCAGCCATTCAATATTCTTCAGTTGAGAATTCTTTGTTTAGCTCTGTACCCCATTTTTTAATCAGGGATATTTGATTATCTGTAGTCTAACTGCTTGAGTTCTTTGTAAATATTGGATATTAGCCCTCTATTGGATGTAGGAGTGGTATCCTTTAAATTGGTGGCATCTTATACAAGCTCAAATTCCCATCAAAATGCCATATAGTAAATCTCTCTGGGGAATCTGGAATATGTGCACAGCACAATATGTTAACTTTTCCTGTATTTCTCTCTGACAGTTTTAGTTTAGGCTTGAATATTTAATTCACTCTGATATATCGCACACACACACACACACATATATACATACATACATACATACATACATACATGCATAAATGAGAGACCTTTCTAACACTATTTTCATATTTAAGATTCCATGCTAGGTGTGTGATTTAAAAAGAACAAAGGGTAAAGGTCTTCTGTTGCAAATAGTTTTCTTGATAATGTGTGACAAGTATTCCTGTGGTTATAGAAAATGTTTATCGATTGTCATTAGGGATAATGTTGGATTAGTAAATTAGCACTTGCAGATTCTTTTCCAATAACCATTCACTAACCACTCCCATAAGAACCTGTGTCTCTACCACTGAGCAGTAAACCAGGTTCCAAGTACTAGGCCTGGTTTCCCTCTTGTCGACTAGGTCTTGTCTTTGCATCAGATGGAAACCACTATAGAAAATTACAACCAAATAAAATATCCCTATGCATCTGTAGCAAATATGCAACTTGGTCTTCATGTGGCTGCCCTATTAACTGGAACAGGGCAGTCAGGGTCTCAGAGTCCTACCATTGGACACTCTTCCCTTCTGACTATCTGGTTGAGCCTCAGCTGGAGAGGATGTACCTAGACCTGCTAGGACTAGATGCCCAGTGTGGGGTGAAGAAGGGGTGTGAGCAGTGTGGGGAGGGACTTGTGGAACTGGGAAGAAAGGAGAGAGGGGGCTGAGACTTGAATGCAAAGTAAGGTTATAAAAAGCATAAAAATGCAGTTTTGGAGCCAAGTTCCAATGTATACATATACAAAACAATACTATACCTACATGTCAGGAAAAATTGCAGAAGAGGGGAGAGGGAAAAAAGATTTTAAGAGTTAAAGATCAGGAAATTTGATGTGAGATTGTGTCTCCTAGTAATATCAGAAATATTATACCCACAAAATCTCACAAACATGACTGTACAAGCATGAACTGTACAAAAAGAAGAAAAAGAAGAAGAGGATAAGAGAAAGAGAAGGAGAAGGAGGAGGAGGAAAAGGAGGAAGAAAAAGAGAAGAGGAAGAAGAGGAGGAAGAGGAAGAGAAAGATGAGGAGGAGGAGGAAGAGGAGGAAGAAAAGAAGAGGAAGAAGAGGAGGAAGAGGAAGAGAAAGATGAGGAGGAGGAGGAAGAGGAGGAGGAAGAGGAGGAAGAAAAGAAGAGGAAGAAGAGGAGGAAGAGGAAGAGAAAGATGAGGAGGAGGAGGAAGAGGAGGAGGAGGAGAAGAGGAAGAAGAAGAAGAAGAAGAAGAAGAAGAAGAAGAAGAAGAAGAAGAAGAAGAAGGAGAAGGAGAAGGAGAAGGAGAAGGAGAAGGAGAAGGAGAAGGAGAAGGAGAAGGAGAAGGAGAAGGAGAAGGAGAAGGAGAAGGAGAAGGAGAAGGAGAAGAAAAAGGAGAAGAAGAAGAATGGCAATGTCAAAGTGGATGGAAACCACCATGAGGTCTCAAACCTATACTCACACTATAGGCAATTGAGTGAAACTGAGAGTGGGAGAGATCTTCCCCACAAAGAGCAGGTAGATTAGTGGTTCAGTTTTAAACCCTGGGCTCTGAAAACATATATGAAAATAATATGATCTGAACTAAATAGGGTAAATTTAGAAATATCTATGTATATACATATGTACATGTAATGACAATTAAAGAAAAAAGGTCATGAATCTGAAAGAGATGGAGAGGGGTATATAAAACAGTTTGGAGTGAGGAAAGGGAAGGGAGAAATATGACTATATAGTAGTCTCAAAATTTAAATGAATGTAATATACATTTTAAAACTTTTAAAAAGATAAAATTTACTGTTATTTCATACTTATATAATTATCTTGTGGAGAAGAATATATTACAGGGGCTCTGAAAGAAGTGAGGTTGGCAGTTGGTCATGACGTTTCCTGCTTTGCTGTATATACGGACTTGGAGTTGGGCATGCCATATCCTGCTTTATTGGAGATAAGGACACGGAAAACTCAGCTGAGGTGATACTGGTCCTGAAGATGTTCTGGATGTACTCAGCACCATGTCAATTCCTACCTGAAAATTAACCCAAATAACTGGATAAATAAAAGCACATAATAGAAAACCAGTTTTCTTGCTCTAAAGCCACATTAGGAAGCTCCTTAGTGGCAAAGAGAGAGTTCACAAGGTCTCAAGTCAGGGGAAATAATTGAGGTTTTCAAAAATGAGCCTGGAACAAATTTACAATTGGGGGAATATTGGAATATTGGAAATTAGCACACCTTGGCCGGTTTCTTTGATTTAAATGACTGAGTCTGTAGGAAAGCTTTTAGAGAATCTTGGTGCCAGGAACTGTTGATAAGTGTGCAGAAGGAACATTCAGTAAGATGAAGTTATTATCCGTGTGCCTTCAGTAACAGCTGCCAGAGGCAGATAGCTGTTCTTTTTCCCTATAAAGTCGCAGAGATGTCATTGAGGTGTCACTCACAAAAAGAGATCTCAGTGTGAGTCACATCAATATTCTCTAATAAACATGTTGAAATGTTTAATCAGAATGCATCAGGCAGATTTGCTTCTCCATATTTTATTAGTAATACTGTGTGGAAATCACAGTGCAACACAGCTTTTTGGTTCTTTTTTTTTTTAATTTTACTAAATGTTTTTCAGATGGTTTCCTGATTGCTCTTGGTGATGTTGTATAAAATTTCTACTTACTGTTAACTTCACTCTACCATTTAAAAAAAACACTACTTTATTCTACCTGAAATGACACTGGTACCTCAGGTTTCTTTTATTCCCAGAAGAACCTTTGAGGACAATGTTTGCCTTTTAAATTTCTAATCCACTCCCCATTTGAAGGGACTCTGAAAAATAATGAACTCTTTTCTGTGTTTTATGGGAATGAATATAAAGAAATCTAGTCATAGTTATGACACATTTGAAAAGTGCTGCACTGTGTTTCCTTTGACCCAGCATTCCCCACTTCCTCTCTTTTTCATACAACACTCTTTGGTCAGAAGTTCGATGTTTTCTTGGGGTGGAGAAGATTTTGGAGATCAAATTCATGCCTTCATTCCCACATGCTCTCTGTCAATGAGCTGGACTCAGTTCCAGCTATCAGTGTTCTCTTCTAGCGTTATCTCCCCCTTTTCCCTTTGATCATTTTCAGTTTTCTCTCATGCAATAAAATTTTGCTTGCTTATCTCTGCCCAGTACTATCCTAAGTCATCTGTTATATAATTCCTTATCAGTGTATGTTGGTAGCAGATTCTCCAGAGAGGAGACTCTTTTGAAGGTAGAGTGGGCTCATGAGGATGCACTTGGGAGAATGAAAGTCTGCTCAAAGAAGCTAAGCTTCCCATTTGAATTGCATTTCAAGAGTTTTCTGCATTCTCATCACTTCAGATAACTACCAATGTCAGGAAAGACATAAGGAACAACAGTTTACCTGCAGAAAGGCCTTTAGAGATCAAAATCCATGAATAAACTTTACTTTCATTTTTTAATTAAAATTTTAAATCATTTTTAAAATTCCACACATAAGTGTCATATTTCCATCATTTCCACCATTCTGTCTCCCTCCTGAGAATTTTACTTTCTAAGCATAACGGGATAAAGTAACTACCTTTGCCATAAAGACAGGTCTGATCTTGTGTCAAAACTGTGATGCTAACAGACTGTTCAACTTAGTGACTCACGCCTCCGAGGCAAAGGCAGAAATAAACCTCTCCACTCGTAAGCTAAATCCAGTCCGTATGTGTGGTTTACCTGCACAGAATTACTTTTTAGAATTTAAAACTATATTGAATGAACTGAAAACGTTAGATTGAAAGGTTTTAAAAATCACAGCTGAATGTGATTGTTTTTAAAGTTGAAGGAAAACCTGTCCTTCCCACCCCCCAAGAGTCAACATTCTTCTTAACTTTCCCCAAGCATTAAATGTTTGGGCTATTGTTTCTTCATTTTGATGTAAAGTACAGAATAAATATGCACTCTGCTCATAAGTTTATGTGTGCATGCAATGCGACCAAGGGCAACATGATCCTTTTAAGCACAAGAAAGACACAAGATATTTTGGAAAATCCCATTGTTTTATGAGGTTTGGTTATCACTTGTCTACAGTTTGTTTGAATATAGACGGTTGATAACTGAATGTTATAAGACTACAGAAGGATGACCAAAATGCGGATGCTTCACTCCTTCTTTAAAAGGGGAACAAGAATATCCTTGGGAGGGAATACGGAGGCAAAGTTTAGAACAGAGACTGAAGGAACACCCATTCAGAGCCTGCCCCACATGTGGCCCATACATATACAGCCACCCAATTAGACAAGATGGATGAAGCAAAGAAGTGCAGACCGACAGGAACTGGATGTAGATCTCTCCTGAGAGACACAGCCAGAATATGGCAAATACATAGGAGAATGTCAGCAGCAGACCACTGAACTGAGAATAGGACCCCCGTTGAAGGATTCAGAGAAAGGAGTGAAAGAGCTTGAAGGGGCTTGAGACCCCATATGAACAACAATGCTAACCAACCAGAGCTTCCAGGGACTAAACCACTACCTAAAGACTATACATGGACTGACCCTGGGCTCCAATGCATAGGTAGCAATGAATAGCCTAGTAAGGGCACCAGTGGAAGGGGAAGCCCTTGGTCCTGCCAAGACTGAACCCACAGTGAAAGGGATTGTTGGGGGGAGGGCGGTAATGGGGGGAGGATGGGGAGCGGAACACCCATAAGGAAGGGGAGGGGGAGGGGTTAGGGAGATGTTGGCCTGGAAACCGGGAAAGGGAATAACAATTAAAATGTAAATAAGAAATATCCAATTTAATAAAGATGGAGACAAAAAAAGACTACAGAAGTATTTTTCTACTTATAAAGTTATGTTATAAAGTTAGAGCATATTGGGTAAAATAGGACAAAGTTAAACAATAAATGTTTTAGAAACACTTCAATGGTTTGGCCACGCTGAGACCCTATAGTTTGCCAGGTCAGGACTGCGTTCTGGAGGACGCGGTCTTCGTGGAGAAATTATGTACTAGAGAAGGCTTTAATTCTTTCAGGCCATATATCTAAGGTGAGGTGGCAAATAGAAGAAAAGGAAGTTGTATATCCCTGTGACTTTTAAGTTGTGGAAATAAATAAGGCTTCTTCTCATAGTTTAAAGAAGCTAGTTAAAACCTGAGGTAAACGCATAGGGAGAGCTAACTCCTTTTCCAATGCCATCAGTTGAGCTGTTTAAAAATTGGCACCTTTTCTTTGCACAAATGCCTCATCCACAAGCAGTTTTTGATGGAGACACAGAAATAAATGTTATTCATAAATTTTGTACATTTAGATATGACACGCAATTGCTAGAGCATTCAATATAAACAAGTGGAGATAATTTTAAAACATAAGAATGTATGGCTCAAATCACACAACTGGTGTCATACTAAAAATCAGCATTAAATTAAAATTCTCAAAAGTGTATATTGCATATAGCCAACTCTGGTTTTAGATTTTAATGTTGAATAATACTTTTTTGTTACCGTCTTCTCTTCTATTGCACTGCTGGGTTGTACTGAATGTAACTTGTGTGTGTGTGTGTGTGTGTGTGTGTGTGTGTGTGTGTGTGTGTGTGTGTGCGCGCGCGCGCGCGCGTGTGCATGCACGCGCATGTGCGGGTGTGTCTGTGTATGATGTGTTTTACATGACAGCCTAAGGACAGAAGACTAACACATGTCCTGTTTACATTTGAATCTTAAGTTCAGCATACTTGAATCACTGTAATGTTTAAATGTTGGAAATAGGTGTTAGGAAAAAATGAGTACACAAAGACCAAGTTATTTACTAAATAAAATACTTGGGACCTGGACCAAATAGTATGGTTACCTCTTTCTCAGTGGAGTTTGAGTGATTACATCTGGCTTGGCAAAAGTGGTTTGGTTTATCTTATTGTAGAATCCATGTAATGCTTCTATTATACTGTTTACATTGCTGATTGAAAACTAATATACAGTATATCCAGTTCGAGTTGTCTGTTTCCAGGATAGCTTTTGTATGGCAAAGAATCTTCCCATTGGATTGTAAAACATACCTGAATTTAAGGCCCTTTTAAGTATACCTATCATAAAAGACCATTTTTCTTTCTATTAAAAAATGTTCTTAATAGATCATTCCTGTTTATGCAAGGAACCATTATGTTAGAACATTTGGGAAGATTCAGGTTACTGCTATTGAAGCATCCACGTGCTATGTCTGTTCCATTTACTGGAACTAAAAGATCCACTCGTCACTCATGTGCCCAGGAATACCAATTCAGTATCAGTTTTGTGAGGAAACCATCATCATAGTGACTATGGGAAGAAAGGCAGAACTCATACAAATCTATTTGGGTTCAGACTTTGATATTTACCATATGTATGAATATTGTGTGAATTTTAACCCTTTTGGGGAACTCCTGATGAACTATTGAAAGTATCTAATTGACTGAACCCCCAGTGAACGTGATTGTTGGGGGGAGGGTGGCAATGGGGGGGAGGATGGGGAGGGGAACACCCATAAAGAAGGGGAGGGGGACGGATTAGGGGGATGTTTACCCGGAAACCAGGAAAGGGAATAACACTCGAAATGTAAATAAGAAATACTCAAGTTAATAAAAAAAAGTATCTAATTGAACGTTTTTAGTAAGAATCTTAGCTTACATCTAAATATTTAGCATTTCTGTATGCTTTATAGCAATTTTAAATAGTAAATACGAAATGGTGGAAGTATTAATAGTTGCTAGTTGTTATTGCTCACAATCAGTAGAAGAATCGTATCAGTATCAGGAATTAATACAGAGTAAGGAGAAAAGACAAACAAACAACTACACATCAGACCAGTCTTTTAATATTGAAGAGTTATGGCAATAATATTTGATAAGTACTGTATTAAAATGAGTCACAATATTATATTAGGGAGCATATAAAGGGAGCATAAAAATACCCATAACTGTGATGGGAAGCACAATTTCCAAGGTGGATGTTGTGTAAGCAGGAGTTCACCCTGACTTCTTCACACTTTAAAGACATGAGAGGCAGTACCCAAACCAAGTCGCGTCATTCAGAGATTGGAAGAGAAAAACAAATAACTAACAAGGTAGGAAATTGAGAATGGTGCTATACAGCTGTAGCTTTGAGGGAGGATTTTGAAAAGGCAAAGGATGGAATTAGAAAAACTAAACAAGATTAACTCCAGAAAAATTGTCTATGGATGAGAAACATACGGAGAATGCCACTGGTGAGTTTTAAGACTAGAGCATATTTTATTGGATGGGCTTTTTAGTGTAATCATCAAAGTAGCTTTATAAAGAAGAAAAATGCAGAGTAGGCCATGAGAAAGGAAACACATCGGAAATGTGTTAGAGCGAGTCCAGCAAGAGATAGAAGCAGTCAGAGGGAAGTCACTCTGGAGGAGTGGAGTCTCACAATCACGAAACTGAGAAACTGTAGATTATTTGTCTAATTTCTCACACTTAATTCTTTGCCTCTCAGGAAAATACAATCTCACCTTGGCCAAAAGTAATAGAATCAAGAGAGAAAGAATGTCAGCAAACAAATAAAATTCAATGCCTTTGTCAGTTTAGTGATACATTCAAACCACTCAGACTCATTAAACTACCCAGGTAGACCTAGCATGTTTATTAAACAGAAGGTTGTCTTTTGACAATCAAGAAAATTTCTGTGCCCATATATAAATTAAAGTTGTATTTTTACTCATGGGAGAAGTTTTAGACCTGAAAATGTTTATACTATTTTAATTCCAGCAATATCACTGCTGTATTAGCATTGCATAAAGCACTTAAACTCCAAGATATATATATATATATATATATATATATCTCAAGATATATATATATATATATATATATATATATGTATGTATGTATGTATGTGTGTGTGTGTGTGTGTGCTTCATTTATGCAGTAAAGGATAGTGGTTACTATATACCATGTCTTAGACATAGTTATCAAATTTTTGTTTCATTTTTTGAATGGAATATCATATTTTTTATTTACTCTCAAGTTTGGGGTTCTGCTTTTTAAATTTGTGTTAGCTGTAGGAACTGGAAACTTTATTTTTTCCTCCCTTCCTTCCTCCTTCTTTTCTTTCTTCCTCCTTCTTTTCCTCTCTTCCGCCCACACAGAACCTTTCAGTTGCTATTTAAGCAAGTTTTCTATCACTAAGCTGCCTTCTGAGTCCCCAGAGTTTCTATTTTTAAGTCCCTATGTCTATAAACGGAGAATACCTTTGTCTTCAGTAAGTTCTGTGCATAGTTAAAGAAATACTTATTATTGAAGACTTATTATTTTCTCTGTGTCCTTGAATGGATGTAAATTTCAGCTTGAAAACTTTGCTCCTTTAACCTACCTGAAGGGCTGGTTTTACCCACCATTTCAGTAGCAGTAAACAGATCACTTTGGTCACTTTCCATGATTCATGATCACTTTGCAAGGCAGGCAGTAAGCCAACATGAATCTTTTCCTATTACTATTGGATCCTATTACTTCAAAACCAAAGCTGCAAGTATGGTGGCCATGTCATTCCCAACCATATACAGATAAAATGAAACATCAGGGAGGTAAAGCAAGGAAGTGGCTGACCCAGTTGGCACATGTCTCCAGTCAATGATCCTTTTGGAATTTGTGCTTGTGAGTTACTTTTCTTTACTGGATAGTAATACATTTTGAATAACTACAATATCATAACTGCCAATAAAGTAACCTGTATCTATTAAAATTTCATTTCACACTACTCAAAACCTTTCATTTCATCTCAATTTTTGGGCTTATCTAAATAGTATTTTATATTACTTAGAGATATACAATGCTCAGATAAGAAAATAGCAAACATTTGACATAAATATTGATTGTTACAATGTGATTTTGAAAATTTAATTAATAAAAACGGTGATTTTAAAAGCCTATGCTTATTAATACTAAGATAATTTTCTGCAAAAGTTACTAAAGAACAGGCATCAACACATTTGTAACTAAAGGTCGTAAAGACACATTGTCTTTGTGCTTGAACAGAAAAGTATGTTAAAAAGTATCAACTCATGTGCTTCATATGTCTGTGACGTGATTACCGGGATAATGACATGAGTGAGAAGACTTTCCTTAAATGTGGTCACAGTTCATAGCCCTCGGACCAACAGAACAAAGGAAAGAGTCAGCCCAGGGCTTGATTTCCCCACTCTTTGCTTCTTCCCAGGCTTGATGGAACGGTTCTATCACTTGCCTCTTCTCCCACTGATGAGTGTAGACCTCTGAAATCCTAAGCTAAAGTAAAACCTTCTTCCCTTGTTTTGCTTTTATTGATGACAACAGAGAGGAGAAAAGTAATTAATTGCTGTGCTTTATTAAAAAGTAAAAAATATTTGTTTCCAAAAGTGAGTAGCATGATACACATTAACACCATTGTAGGTGGTACTTTCCGGTGCTACATGGGTATCACATTATTTTTTATTTCAATTTTGGTCCATGCAAACATAAAAATATGAAAAATTTCTAAAGTGTAACATGCAGAACATGCTAACCACCTATAAAAGGAGAAAACACCACACTTATTCTATTGTGGTTTCACAGACTCTCTGAGACTTGTGCTTGCTGTCAACTATACTTAGTAAATGCGGAAATGGGTGCTCTGAGATGTAATTATCTCCTCTAAGATCAGACAGTTATAAGGATAAAATTCGGTTCCATAATCTGTCCATGATTTTGCAACTGTACCGCATTCCTATGTGGAGAATAAAGTCATGACTCTCTCTATGGATAAATGAAGACAAACAACAGACTCTCATCTACCTATTTAAAAAATAGACCAATTTTTATATAGGATGCTAGGAGGACAGCAAGGTCAATCTCTTGTTCATAAAACAAATACAATTCTGAGCCATTTCCTTGAGGACCATAAATGAACCCTTTGAAAAAAAATACAGTGAAGCTGCCTGCTCTGGCAAATCCACTTCTGCTTGATGGAAGGGAAGAGGGATGTTAAGGGGTTGGGAATATTACCAGCAAGCCATCAGCACTGTAGCTGGAGATGAATAACCACCTCTTAGGCAGATAGGATTTGGAAGGCTTCAGGGAACAACAATGTATCTTCCCTCCCTTCTCCTGGTTGTTCTTCAAGGCAATGAGCTCTAGCGGGTTCAGTTATTTTCTGACTTTTCTTTTTCAGCCACTAGAGCCACTTTATTTACTAACCATCAACCGTCATCATGCTCCAACGGCTTGGTTTTAGTCCCATACCCTTCTTTCTTAGCTCATTAGAAACAATTGTCTAGCCCTATGAGTTTAAATGCCTTCTAAATGCTGTTGACAGCAAGTTTTATAAACCCTGCTCTGTTATCTCCATTGAAATCCAGACATGTGCACCCAATTGCTTTTTTTACTGTACATGCCATGTAGGTCTGGAAATAATAGGAATGTAATTGGAGGTACACGTTTGTGAGACACTCATGAAAATTGATAACCCTGGAGAGACAGGATATGCTTCAGGGTGTTTGTCTGCCCTAAGTACAAGTTAGGGGTATAAAATAATTTCAACACTAATCCTTATTATTTTTAAGTTAATTTGTTAGTCTATTTAAAACATTTAATCACTTTATAACTAAAAAAAAAGTCCTCTGCTTCGAACTAACACTTGAAAAAAGGGTGGTCCATTGTTAGGGTTAATCTGTCAGAAAGTCAAATTGCTACAAAAGTAGACCTTAGTGATATATTTAGAATATAACAATGACTAATTTTGTTTTCAAGTAAAAGAGGATCAAACCTGTTCATTGAAATCCAGGTCACATTCAGAGGTTAATAATAGCAAATAAGTACATGAGTAATGATTAAATAAGTACAATTTGGCTTTAAGTTTTTAAGACATGGTCTAAGTACTAGCATGCATTCGTGATGTACTGCACAATTAGCAGTAATTGTACATTATATCCTAAGTGCTGTCAGAGTACTTTGTCTACTGGTGGCCCTCATTGCCTTCTCTCTATGGATTATCAAGATAGAAGCAACTAAATCTTGAATACATATAAAAAGAGGACCCACAGTCTTAAAACAATTGGGCTTTCATGAAATTTGTATCCATTTATATGTGCTTGCTGTCTTTGGTGTCCTACAGTTTAAAGCTGCAAATTTAGCTATTTACCATTGGCTCAGCATCCGTAATTTTTGGATGTAGCAACTTCTACGGCACTTTCATTAATAATGGTTTGTGAAAATTGGTTTTCTAAAAGTATGTTAAAGAGGTAGACTTTTTAAAATCTCTACATTCTTGCTAAATCACTTGTTGGAATTTAGGGGTATTGAAATAAAGAACTTCTGAGAAAAAAAATTTGCCTAATATCTTTCCTTAAAAATGAAGAGTAATAATCTTTACAGTAATTTGAAAAGCATTAACGTAAAAGAACAAAAAGTACTGCATCCCAGTTACCTTTAATGTTAATAATTTCTCTAAGGGTAGCCTACTCCAGGCATTTAACAAACCAGGCAACATACCTCAGGACTACAAAGAATTCTTGGAGAGAAGGTTTCTCCGGACCTTCAGAGTGGCCTCTACAGTTGCACTGATTTGAATTTGAGCTATGTCAACAATTCCTATGTCAGAGGTTCAGTCCATAAGTTGTGATAAGATTTGGAAATGGTATCACATTTACTGGGGGGGTCTAATAGAGAAAGTCCATCTTGGGGACATGCCCTTGAAGGTGATCTTGGGACCCCAATTGCCTCCTCTCCTTTGCATCCTCTCTTCCCTACAGTAAAGATCTTTGATCCTCCATGAGCTCCCCATCAAGTTTGCCATACGTTCACAGACAACAGAACCTACTAACAATGGACAGAACATGTTTAAAACATGGATCAAACTCAGTCAGTCCTTTCTACCTTCAAGTTCACTAATTCTGATGTTTTGTGTTAAAAATACAAAACTAACGCACCAGTCATGGTATGATCATTCCCAAAGTTGGGGTCTGCAGACACATTTTCTCCAGGAGATTGCAACATTTAGGCAGCTGATGATACATTCCGTAGTCATGAAACCACAACTCATCCACCAGTTAGCCCCCTCCATGCTCCTCCATATTCTTGGAGGTAGAAGTGTATATCCCATGGCTGAATGTGAGAGAGGTGCTATGCACTTTTTGTTTGGATGAGTGAAATGACAGAAATGTGGAAATGTTTACGATTAGTGTACTTCCAAGAGAAGGCAAACAGGCTGATAGTTGCAAGGATTCAGAAGAGACGGAGAACTGGAATCCCGATTCCAGAAGCAAATACAAGTAATTTTATACCACCCCCCCCCTGCTACTCACTACGCCCCCCAAGTCCTCCCCTACCTCTCATCCCATCCCACCTCCCACAGACGTATCTTTAGGAAGTATATCTATATATTACTAATTTAAACTTCGTTCAGGATTTAGTAAGCACAAAATTCTCCAGGTTCCTGTGCCGAAGTTCTACTAAAAACAGAAGCTGTAGAGGCCATTGTTCGTCTATAGCTCACATCAGCTCACAGCCTTGTTCCCTATTTGTCAATCAGAAATGCGTAGCAAGTTACCTTTTCATTTTAATGTGATGAAAATGCCTTAGAACTTGGTAGAGTAGGTGCTCTCACAAAACATTAACGTATAAAAGTCACAGAGTTGTATGTTGAAAATTATTAATTTTATTACACGTGTGTTTTACCTCAGTAATAAAGATCACTAGGGAAATGTAAACTTTCTGTCATAAACTGTCTCCAAATGGTAACGAAAGTAAAATGAAAATAAAATAAACCTCCCTCTATATACAAGAAAGTATTTCTAAGGCACTTCAAAAAGCAGTCTTTTTCATTTAAAATTTCCCCCCAAAGTAGACCTTTCAACCAAACCAAGTCACTGCTTAATTATAACCACAGATCCTCTGTTATGTCTGCTTTCGAGTCTTGAATTGCCTTGTACAGTTAAGTGACAGGACTGAGAATCCACCAGAGAGAAGCTTCCTCTTGCAACTCAAAGTTGCAAAGGTGTTGTTCAGGTGGCTTGATTTATCTGCCCATGGTGGAAGGGGTTACCAGTGTGGTAGATGTGAGAAACAGCTGGTGCGACTTCTCTGCCTCTGATATGCTGCACTCAAAGGCAGGTGGGGAAGACTGTTAAAGAGATTCTGCCCCTTTGGGCTGCTGCTGCTGCAGTGGCTCCTGCTGCTAGAGCTGGTGACTTTTTTTTGCAAACTTATGGCTATCAAGCACTAAGCTTCTGACCAAGCAGGTTGTAACTGCTCCTCCTAACCCCCCTGAAAAGCATAAAAGCTATTCTCTGGGGAAACACAGCATATGTGTTGCAGGTAGTCGTGGCTTTAATCAGCCTTTCCACTACTCTCTTTTTCCAAAACCTCTGGCTCAGCTGGGAAGATCCTGCATGAGTCTGAGAAAAGGGGTTGAGTGAGTGGATTTCATCAAGTATCTCCTTAAGCAGTTCTAGGCCACCAGACAGCTCTGTTTCATGACTTCTTAATGTCTGTGCCACTCCCTGATGTCTGCCTCCCTGCCTATCCTGATTGAGATTCTAAATTATATAACTTATGAAATCTGCTCTATTGAAATATAACTTTTGGCTTAAGGTCTCCTCTCTTGCATACTTTCAGTATTATTATTTGGCTTCATTTGTTTTGAGAGAGAAGGATTTGGAAAGAGTGAACATGGTCGACGCAAACATCAGAAAGTCCATGGTTAAACTTCCTCCTTGAGAAGCCCTACCTCCACATCTCACAGAACTGATACTTTGCTGTCCCAGTAAAAGGACATAGTAATTTTCTTTCAAGGAAACTTGTTGGTATATGACACCATGACATACATGGCTACATATGTTTGGGTTCCCCTGGGGAAGGCACCAGCATGTTTGACAATTCCACACATCTTTTTAGATGTTGAAGTTCATGAACTTTAAAGAACCAGGTGTCAAATTGTTTTGTTCCTATAGTTTGGAATTCTGACTCTATGGTTAAAAGTGTAAATAAAATCTAGGTCATCTTAATTTATTAAAATATGTATAGAATCTAATAAATAATTATTTAACAAATTCTTTTAGAAAAATCATATAACTTATACAATCTAGTACTTAATAGTGATATATAAACTGAAAGTAACACAGTTTACTCAGTGACTTAATGTGTGTATCAATGTACACTAAGAATTATAAATATAAATACTTGATATGAATAAGAGCCCATACCTGACATTCAGAGAATGTTATTGATCTAGTCAACATCACATATTTAAATGAACACTGAATTACTCTCAAGTAACTAGCTTGGGGTACAATTTCGCTAATATTTTTATTTGCCATATCCATCTTTCTACATGAATCATTAGAACTGGTTTGAGGATTCCAAGTTAAGGAATAACACGTGGGTATGTTGAAAGTTAATGGTGTATGTTTTTTTTCCGTATTGAGTCAACCGATTTTATAGGAAAGAACAGTGTCCGCCAAATTTAAAGAAAACAAATAAACCTTAAAATAGCATGGCTGTCTTGATTTGGTTGGCACTGAGAATTTCTAAATAAAGAAAAGAACTGGGTGGACATATATCTGTGGTGAGAACACAGCCAGCCAGCCCCGGTTGAGGAGTTTGATAAATTCCTTTTGCTGTCATAATTTGTGCCATGGAATTGAAAGTGTGAATCTCTTCAGGAATTCTCTGTGAATTTTTTCTACCTGTGAACTGACTACTTTGTGTGTGAATGCAAGGAACCTTTAAAATGAGCCAAATAGAAGTTGGGTTAGTTTCCTGAAGCAGACAACAAGTTTAAGATTATTGTCTCTTTTTAAAAGGTCCCTAGTCTCCCATTCACTACATTTATTGTTATGTTTATTCTCATGTGGGTACATATTTTTGACATCGCACTAATTCCTCTAAGGACTTGTAAAATTATTTAATTATTTTATATGTTTTAAAGAATTTGATCTGTTTACATTAACTTAAAGATAACTATTTTTGGTAAGAAATCATAATATTATGGCTTTCTATTAGAACCACAAATGAAGACAGGTAATGCATCTCGAATGTGTTGCTACTGTGTTATGTAAATTGTAGATACACATGCAAAAATACATTTGCACATGCTATAATAAATCTTAATGTTAACTGGTATGCAGAGAATATTTCGAAGGTAGTGCTGGCCAGACACAAGTCATTTGGCAAAGCCTTTGCCTAGTATATATTTTTCAGGGCTGTCTGCACAAAGATGCTGGCACACTTGCCATAATTTCTATTCCAGGTGATGGATTTCTGTCCAAGTAAGCGAGTGACTAAATATTTTCCGGTGGAATCTAGGCACCGTAAAATCACTGAAGCCAAATAAAAAAAAGTTGTCGACCTTTCTAAAAAAGTAATTATAATAGCTTTCCATACCACTATGACAGAAGGAATATTTCCACTTAGATCACTAAATAACAAATGAGTGGAACCTCATTAGGAGAAATGGGGACTAGAACAAATGTGCAGCCAATATGTCCTTTGATCAACATGAATAAATATCTTATTGTATTTTATGCATTTCCAAAACAATCTTCCTAAACCTTAACAGTATCTGAGTGCATAGATTCCACATGCCATTCTGTCAAAGACAAGAAATCCAATTGGAACGCACTAAGATTCTGGGTCATCACTTGAACAGAAAAGCAGTTTTAGAGCTAGGACACTTTGTGTTTGTTGATCTCTGGGAATCCGAGCAGTCACAGAAGGAAATGCCTCCCAAAGTGATAGGAAGATGTGACTGTTCAAAAGTGCAGCGGAAATCTAGCATCCCTTCCTCCACTTAAATCCAAACAGAGATTTAATTGTGGGGCATGTCATTTCTTGCTTTCCACAAATCTGAATAAGTGGAAGAATCTATGAATTTATAGGCAGGTTTTACACTCCTATTGTTTCCAAAGCAGCACATGGGAAACACAGCACTGTGCGTTGTAATTCAGCTTTAATGATGGAACACTTGGTTTCAGTCAGTCGTTGAGGGCTGCAAGTGACATTGTTTTTTAGCTTCAGACATTGCACGTAACTTAGCAATTATATTACAGCTTTCAATAATGGTTGTTGGCGGGATATCTGTGAGTGAAGTCATAGCAATTTTGAAAGAGAAAGCTAATAAAAATACACCTGCCTTGTAGTGGAAAGTGAGCCTTTAATATCTCTGCTTTGAAGTCGGGCAAAGCCTTTGGTATTAACTAACATATTATGATGGAGGAATAATCCTTTGCCCTGGGGGAAAGCAAGACATTGAAGTCACAACAGATTGTTAAGTTTCTAATGACCCCAGGGTTCAGTCACTTGATAATCATAAAAGAATAGAATGAGGTGATGATTTCTTAGCACTACAAAGATATGACTATTTGAAAACACTTCATGGTGATTATAAATAAATAAGATAGCATGTGAATGTTTCTTAAAAGTGACTCAGTAACTGTGTAAATGGTTTTTGACCATTCTCTGTAATTGTTAAAGACTACAGAATGGTTTAAAATTGTCATTTCCAAATGATGCTGGCAGTTTCAGATTTGCTGTGCTTATTCTTCTTTAATTCCTTTACCTACTTCTCTTTGTGGTTTGAAATGTCATTTGCTGATAATTATTTACATATGGAAGATCGTGGGAAAGCATTGGTGTTTGTGGCCCTTGCTTTTGTAACATCTAGGGAGACAGTGTACTTGAAATCCCTTTGGTTTCTAGGAACTTTTCTCCTTCACCTGGTAATTTGTTTCCTGCAAAATTATTTGGCTTACTTGTACTAGTAACAATCTTTTATTAAATTTAAAATATAAGTCTAATCTGAATATTAACATTACTGCAGAAAACATGTTATTAATAAATACAACAGGAATTTGAAAATCTTGCACAGTGAATGACCACAACAAATTATCATTCTTCAGATATTTTTTTTTTTGCTGTCAACTTGAAAACCAGTGATGGGATGTTTAAGCTGTTCTAAAATAATGACAGTTCTTTTAACACTATGTAGCTCATGCTTCGCCAAGCATATTACATATTGTGGCTTTCTTTTATCATTTTTGCTGTAAGTGTTTGAAACCGTAGCAGAAATGTCGTTTTCTATCTTTTGTTTCAGCATTCTTCTCAGTACAGGGTATCAAGTAATCCAGAGAGTATACATTAGCACTCGTCAGGGCTGTATTTAACACCAACAGGCCAAATACATACGCTGAAACTTTCTACCAAGTTCAAAGGTGCCAGAGAGATCCTGAATCCCTTGAGAGCATGATAAAGAGTCACCGAGAGATGTTTGTTTTGGTTACAGAATGGCAGGTTTTATTTTATTTCTTGCTTAGGAAATGTACGCCGATGGCTCTTAGGCCAGAAGGGAATCTTCCTGATTCATTTAGGACATCAGTCATTACAGAGCAGCGAGTAAGAAGCCCGTTTAGTGGAAGGAATGACGCTGTTGTCGCTGTAGGGTTCCAGTGTGTAATTTGCATTTTCCTTTGGGTGTAGATTGTTGTTGAGTTTTGACACCTGCTCGAGTGAGTATCAGTTTCAGGCTACAAAGTGGTGCTCTGAAATAAATATCACCGAGCTTGTTAAGTTTTGTCAGCTGTGTCATCACATTAGCGCAGGATATTAGGGTAAAGTGGATTGCGGTTCAATTTTCTAGTTACATGTTTGGACTGTAAGCTTTGTCTATTAATGTTCATAAAGAGTTTCTATTACCAGGAAGATCTCAAATTAAACACAAAACACAAAGATCACTGCCACATAGAGTTCATATGTCTGACAAGGGTTATAATTTAAGATATTAATATTTACTCTGTAACAGCTGCCAGTAAACGGGAATCTAAAATGAAAGCTTTAAATACTTTTATGTGTAAATATAGAGTTAAATATATTTTCCCTTTGATAACACCTTTGGTAAACCTTGCCACATACATTTAATTTTGAGTAGTTATTTAAGGTCTTACTCTCTTTATCAATTACTATACTAGCAGGTAAAATTAATAGAAATGTGTATTAATTATATATGACAGTGTACAGTGTATAGAGTACAGGGCAGGCATGTATTTTCTCAGAAAAAATATTGTGTGGCTTTTAAGCAAAAATAATGAAGACCTCTAAAGACATCCAAATAGTTCATTTGTCAGAATTTGAAAGGAAATAATTGGTATAAATTACTAAGAACTTTATAGTTAACTGAGATCTCGAAAGCATACATGATTTGTGAAATATTGTTTTCTGTACACTTATGTTGAATTATAAGTCATCAAATTTCTTTTATAATAATATCAGTAATAAAATAGTAGCAGGTGGGGCTAGATAGAAGGTTGGAATTTAACTAATTAATCTTCATTTTTGTAAACAGGAAAATATGCTAAGCTTTTCCTCATCCTGTAATGATAAAGCAATCTAACACTTACAATGGCTCCATGTGAGAGGCACGCAGTCTGCCACAAGTCCAAGGTCCTATTTTCATAATGTTAAAATGGGTTGGCAAGGGATACTGCTAAATAATTTTGAGATAATTCAATTTTTATTGCTGACTCCAATATGAATAATACAATGTCGAAAAAACAGTTAGCAAGGTCAAAAGCAGTTAAAAATCCTTGTATATCACCTTTGTAATCTGGATAAAAAAATGATATGACTTTATGAGATCCACCTCCCACAGAGGCACCTGGTGAAGGATTTCCTCCTAGCTGCTCAATGTAGTCAGATTGGTCATTGGACCATGAAGGCAGTAACTTTACCAATGTGCTAACCTGCTTACAACTTCATCTAGAATGAAGTGTTCGGAGGCACAACTTATTGTCACATGTCAGTCCCAAAGCCAATGAAACTTGACTAAAACCATGAGGCAAACAAATCTTTTTTTTCTCCCCAATGTTATTATTCCCTCCCTTTTGGTATTATCTCAGATATTTGTCATAGCAAAGCAGGCAACCATCCCGATGCCCTAAAGCACAAGTTAATGTTTTACTTTTCTCCCTTCTGTTGACCATAAGTTATCTGAACACAATGTCTGCACCTTGTTTATTTGTCAGTCTTCTTACCTGAAGCGCAGTGCTGATCTCTGCTAATTAGAGACAGCTGCAGATCTAACTGGGTAAAGAAAGATGAACACAGGCTGTGGAAGTGCCTTGGTCTCCCAGAATTCATGGAGAAAGCTTTCAATTCTCAATCTATCTTCCCTAGACTACCATCTAGATTAGGACATTGCTTCTTCTTGGAAAACGAGGAAAGTATCACCGGAGTGTGTAGTAGTAAATATGATAATGAGCGAGCACGCTCAATATGGATGTAACTTTCCTATTCGAAGATTCTCCATTTTGTCTTCAGGATTAAAAAAAAAGCCTTATCTTTCCTTTACTAAATGTGAGGGAGAAAATATAGAAATTTCATAAGCTCATAAGTAACTTTTCCTTCACTAATATCAAGAAAAGAACACAGACCAAAGTTCTTAGGTACACCCAAGATAGATAATTAGTCTTATCCTTAAATTTAGAGGCTGGCCCATGTACTCAGGGGATAATGCATAGTCTCCCTGTCTAAAATTTATAAATACTATTTATTATAAATTTTCGGTCATGACCAAAAGGAAGTAAAACATTTATACTGAGACTACAATTGCCACATTTCTTTTCTAATTTGGGGAGCTGCAAGCTCTCCTTCAGTTTATGAAAGTTTTCTTCTCTTGATCTAGTCTCTAGTTTTTAATCATTTCCAAGATAAATCCCAGAGGTGTGACCAGTTACTGATGCAGTCAGCAGTAATCCTTGTCTTCTTAGGCTTATATGTTTGTTTTGTGCACAGGAGGCCTCCTCCCGTGGTTTCTTTATTTCCAGAAGTCTAAATGTACAATAAAATACATGCCATATTTTTTCAGACCAGTCATTTCTATATTAGAAGGCATATGGGTTCTTCAAGGTGATCAGAGGACTGTGTCGTAGGAAAGAAGGCCACACTTTCAAGTGAAATCCCTTACCCATGTGTAAATAGTATATGTCATCATGATCAAAAGAAATGTTTCATATAAACATGAGTTCATCAAAGACCAAGCAATCAATGAACCTATAATGACTTAAAAGAAATTACTGAAGGCAGTAGAGGGCCGTTTAGAAGAAGTAGGATTTCGAGAACAGGTAACAAAAGCTGAGAGATCTAAGGCTTTTGTGTTAAAGATAATCTTCAGGAAAGAGGACCTTCATGAAAATTGGTTGCAAAGAATTTTAAGTAATATGCATTATTTTATTATATGTCAATCTCACACACATTTATGCACTCTTCCATTCGGTTTGTACTGATCTTATATGTTTCCTTCAATGATCAAATAGCCTATGGACACATATGGTGAGTTTGCCATAGATGCCTGGGCGCCATCTAGTGGTTAAAGATTAACTGTAGGTCTTCATGGTTTGCCAATACCTTTCCTTTAATTTACGAATAGAATTTGTATCTAGAAGACACCATAAATTAAGCTCCATATTCTCTTTATAGGAGAAGAACCTCCAAGATAAAAAACTTTGTCCACAATTGGAACTCTAGCCATGAATGTGATCCTTTTCATTTGAATCTGATTTATATAATTTGGCTTAATCACTGCAATGAATCTATATGTGTTTTTATTCTTGTGGGAGTTTTTGTAATTTTTTATTATTACTTTTATTCTTTACAGTCCATCCGTTGCTTCCCTCCTCGTCTTCTTCCCACATTTCCTCACCCCCGATCCCAGTCTCCAAGAGGATGTTGCCACCCAACTAGACCTCCCACTTCCCAGGGCCTCAAGTCTCTTGATGGTTAGAAGTATCTTCTCCCACTGAGGCCAGAGGAAGCTGTTGGAGGTCTCAGACCAGCTCGTTTATGCTGGGTGGTTATCTTAGAGATCTAAGAAGTATGGGTTAGTTGAGACTGCTGGCTGCCCTCCTCAGCTTCTTCCAGCCTTTCCCTAATTCAACCACAAGAGTCCTTGACTTTGGTCCATTGGTTGGGTGGAGGTACCGGCATCTGTTTGTGTTAGCTGCTTGTTGGGCCCTGCACACAGTAGCATAATAGTGTCAGGCCTTGGATCCTCTCCTTGAGATGGATCTCATGTTGGGCCACTCACTGGACCTCCTTTCCCTCAGTCTTTTCTCCATTTTTGTCCCTACAGTTCCTTCAGAAAGGAACAATTCTGGGTCAGAGTTTTTGCCTGTGAGATGGGAACCCCACCCCACTGCTTGATGCCCTGTCTTTCTGTAGAGGTGGACTCTACAAGTTCCCTCTCCCCACTGTAGGACATTTCGCCTAATGTTCCTCCCCTTAAGTACTGAGAATCTCTTATCTCCCAAGTCTCTGGTACTTTTTAGACGGTCCCTCCCCCTCCCACACTGCGAGGATGCATATTTTCATCCATTCTGCTTGCCATCAGGGTTTCTCTCCTGTCTCCCCCACCCATACCTAGTCAAGTTCCCTTTTTCCCTCCTCCTCCACTTCTCCCTCCCCGCTTTCATACATGTCCTCCACTCTCTCTGCCTGCTGTGAATGTTTTCCCCCTCCTAAGTGGGATTGTAGCATCCTCACTTAGGCCCTTCTGCTTGTTCACCTTCTTGAGGTCTGTGGATTGTATTCTAGGCATTCTATACTGTCTTGGCTAATATCCACTTATTAGTGAGCACATCATTTTTGGTCTGAGTTACCTCACTCAGGATGGCATTTTGTAGTTCCTTACATTTGTTTGCAAAACAATGAAATGCCCTTATTCTTTATAGCTGAATAGTATTCCATTGTAAATGAACCACATTTTCTGAATCTGTTCGTTTCTGAGACATCTGGGTTGTTTTCAGCTTCTGGCTATCATAAATAAGGCTGGTATAAAATGTGGTTTCTTCTCTGACTATTCACTGGAACATAAAATTTGCAGGGCGATCAAGCTAAAGTGCTCAAAATTCTACTTTAATTGTGCCAAGACAGGGATAAAACTTCTGACAGACATACTGGCAGATGAATAAAATGGAGCTTAAAGACTAAATATCTAAGAGATGGTAGGATGGTCCAGTGGCTCACTGTGTTTCTGCTAACCTGAAGTTTATCCTGGGGGCACAACGGTTTAAGGAGACAACCTCCTCATGGAAACTGTTCTCTGACTGACACATTTATGTTTTGGTACATACTCCCAAACGAGTTTGTTTTTCTACAAACAGATGAATTTTTTTAAAGAGCTATTCAAGGAAAAGGCTAACTCTGGAAAAATGTAGAAGAGGGCGAGTTGACCCCAAAATTCCAGTTCTTTCTTTCTTTGTACATGGCTTCCTCTACAGTTTGACTGATTGCTTATTTCTTTATTTCAATAGTTTTTGGAATTTGTTTTCTTCAGGTTTAAGTATTTCCTAGAGGCCTGTTGAATTATATCATTCCAAGTACCTTGTGAAATATTTTAATTTTCATATTGGTTTGCATGTACATCTTGTGGGAGAGTTAAGTTAAAGATTACATATTATAAGCTTTATAGAGTAAATATTCATCTAAGATACCCACAGACTGTCACAGATCCACTTATTACATGCTAATATTGTTACATGTTTACATATTGATTTATACATGTAAAAGGCATATTAAAATTTGCACATACTTTGATGTAACTGCTAATATACACAATATATATTATGTAATCAAGTGCATCTGTGAAGAATTTATTAGATATAATAATACAACTTCCCAAAGTCTTTTTTTAAGATTTAATTATTATGTATACAGCATTCTGCCCAATGTCTTATACCTTCCCAATAATAGCAGTACTAAAAGTTTGAAATATATATATTTGAATATAAATCTTAATCATAACATGAAAGTTTAATTACATACATGTTCAGCATATATTCTAAGGGGTAAAGTTAAATTCATATTTAATACTTACTTTAATTCAAATATTACTGGTTGATAAAATAACTATGGTACTTCTATAAATTAGGGATGTGATGTTTAAAATAAAGTTTTTTTGTGTGAAATGTATTATAAGTTGTTTTCAAAGTTTCATTAGAGGACAGTCCCCAGCAACAGGGAACAAGGAGAAGGGGAAGGTCAAACAATATAGTGGGTCATACTGGGCTAAAGCCAGCCATTAAAACAGAAATCAGAAAACACAGAACATTCAAACATCAAAACGCCAAAAGTCAAGGAGGACTAGCCATGAAATACCTGTCTGGATTATTGGATTAACCCGAGACAGAGGCCATCAGTGGAGGAGTGTGGAGAACTGAAAATTGGATATGCCAGGCAAAGAGAGAGAAAAAGATACAGATAAGTCACTGCCCAAACACAGCCCCTCAATACCCCAATTCTGGGCGAGTTTCTTCTGCCTCAGCTCCACTGCATGCCCAGCTGATTTTTCTATCTCTGTGATCACGGAGTTGTGGAGACTGCTATAAACCAAATACCTAAATGCGGCTGATAGATTCACTGGCTTGCTCAGGCTTAACCTGATAGATTCACTGGCTTGTTCAGGCTTAACCTGCTATATAAATCTATATAGTGCTTTCCTTCATGGCAAAGACAACATGTTTTATTTAGGACAGAGTTTTTCTTTCTTTTTTAAAAAAGATTTATTTATTTTATATGAGTATTCAGACACACCAGAAGAGGGCATCAGATCCCATTACAGATGGTTGTGAGCCACCATGAGGTTACTGGGAATTGAACTCAGTACCTCTGGAAGAGCAGTCAGTGCTCTTAACCACTGAGTCATCTCTAGGACAGAGTTTTTAACACTACGTAGAAGAGTTAAATGGGAAGGACAACGTTGTGACTTGCACTCCATATGCTGGGGAAAAAGACAGGAGTTTTTTGAGCCCAGGAATTTTAGGAAAGACTCAAAAAATTAAAAAGTTGAAATGTAATTCCAGGTTCTAGCACAGAGAGGTACAGGCAGTAAGATAAAACATTCAAGGACATTCTATGAGACTCTATCACCAAAATCAATTATTCATTCAATCAATCAATCAAATATCAATAAGCAAGTAAATAAAATGTAACGCCAGACTCCCAATAAGACAGCTTGATATTATACTTGAATTAGTACCTGGTGTGTCATCACTATAGTTAGAACATACTAGAAATGAATCATAATAATAATAATGCAGATAATTTGATTTTAGATATTCAAATAATTATATAGGCATAGCTTGGCTACACAATTCAGGGTTAGAGAAAATAATCTTTTAAAAGCAGATATGTCTGGGACAACTTTGGGTTTTAACATTCCTGAATTCTGAACAGATATGTTTCTTCTCCAGACACTCGTCTGCAGTTAAATTAACTTAAAACAAAGAAATATATTTTAGCAGCTTTCCATGTTCTGCTAATCTATCCATTTTAAGCAGAATGCATGAGATCGTGGGTCACCTTATCTCTGTTCCTCTTGCTGACTGTGTAGCTGTTCCAGTCTATCTATAGGTCCTCTTCCTTCACTCAGTCCTTGCTCTGGCAAACACACCAATGTGGGGTGCAGGATCACTGAAGTCATATCATCAGGTTCTGTGCATGAATACTAAAGAAGACAGGCAGTGCTTTTTATACCTACCTGAATGTTTCAACAGACTTCGGCATGGTGAAGTTGTAGATTATATTAGAGCCTGAAGAAACAAACTATAAAGCACAAAGAAGAAGCATGGCAAATTTTATTAAAGAACATATATTGTGAAGATGGTCTTTATTTCTAAATTTGAAGGACAATACAAATCACACACACATTCTTCTTTTCTCTTGTGCCCTTTTACCTCCTGGAAAGAATGACACATTCAGATCCCCCTCCCCCCATGTAGGTTATTTTTACAGCCACATCTGCTTTCCTCCAATTCTTCTATATCAGAGAATTAGAAATCAAAATGAAACAGTAAATGCACTAGATAAACACAATGGTCAGAATTAATTAGTTTCTAACTAGTGGAATATTTCCTAGAATTAATTGCCTGTATCTGGTTTTGGAAGCTATTCAATAAACAAGACTGTCTTGTTTTTAATCTAAATATCCATATTGCAAAAACCAAGACCACCTCTCAGGTCCTCCCTACATTCTCACTCTCTCAAATCTATATTCTTCCTTTCTTTGTTCTTACACCACACACACACACACCCACACACACACACACACACACACAAACGCACATACACAGTCACATTCACACACTCATAAAGAGGGGGGAGGGGGAGGGAGAAGGAGAATAGGACAAAATCACAAGTACACACAAAAATAACAAAAAGGGTTAACCAAAGAAAAACAAAAAGAAAAAGGAGTGCACACAAATAGCATATACAAATCCCATTATAATATGAATTGGAAACCATAATATATATGAAAAGGAACTGTGAGGTTTAAAACAAAAAATAAGTGTGGTTTGTATACTGGTGAGAGTTCATTGAAGAAAGCAGTTTTTCATGAAAGAAATATTTTAAATACTTTCTTCTGTTCTTATCTAGTTTTTCTCTTCATGTCTATCTTCAGATTCTACCTCCAATAACTCATATTTACCATGATGCTATGTGTCTTTCCTTTTGATTTCCTATGTTCATGTATTTAGAAAAGCAAGACATAGAAAGATGAATAATTTTCAGGATTTTATTCAAGTGTGTTAATTATATGCACTTCGTTAAAATTGTTTTTTTCTCAGTAATCCTCATACAGTTTCTTCAAAGTCAGTATGAAGGCCAACTATTCTTTTCAACAACCCCAAAATACTCTTTAGGGGACATAAAGCATTATGTTTCCAGGTGCTTCTGTGTTTGTGTGTATCTGGTGGATCCTGGTCTTGACTAATAGAAATAAGCATTAAAAAATAATTTTGCCTTTCTCAGTAGATATTTTAAATTTGTGAAGTTTCTAGACTAAGGTTTATAAAATTAAATAGATTAGAATTTTAAGAAATGCCTTCATATAACTATTCAAAAAGTTAAAACAACCAGTAGCTCAGTCGAGTATCTTCTTCCAACAACAGTTTTGAAAAACCTCTTGGTAAATGTACAAGAATATTATTAATATTTGAAATGTTCAATATTTATTCCATTTCAGCATTTTAAACATAAAATCATATCTCAAAATTAAAAACATAGGTTTTTTCATTTGGTCTACTAATTTTTCCATTAATTTATATATGTATTCACTTTACAACCAGATTGCTTCCTTCCCCCTTCAACCCATTCCTCTTTCACAGAATCCCTCCTGCCATTCCCCCTCTCCTTCTCTGACAGGGTAGAGACCCCCATGGGTGTCCCCCAACCCTGGCACATCAAGTCTCTGCAGGGTTAGGCACATGTTCTCCCACTGAGGTCAGAGAAGGCAGCTCAGCTAGATGACCATATCCCACACACAGGCAACAGCTTTAGGAACAGACCCTGCTCCACTCGTTGGGGAATCCTCATGGAGACTGAGCTGCACATGTTACATATGTGCAGGGGACCTAGGTCCAGCTCCTGTATGCTCTTTGATTGGGGGCTTTAAACTCTGAGAGCCTCAAGGGTCCAGGTTAGTTGACTCTAAAACAAGAACAGTTCATACCTACATGTTTGCTTAAGGTCTATTGGAAATCAGGAAAAACTGATGGTTACAAACATTGTATCATTATTAGAATCTGTTTGTTTAAGTGTTCCTATAGCTAGTTTTGTTCTGTGATCCCCTTTCCTCCTACCCCTTCGAATATCATATATGTGTGTGTGTGTGTGTGTGTGTGTGTGTGAGAGAGAGAGAGAGAGAGGGGGGGGGGAGGGAGTAGCATGTGTATAGTGAGCTCAGAAATACATATGAGTATGCACAGTGTGTATATATGTATTACTTGGTGCGGATGCAGGCATGAACATGCCAATGTCCACATGTGATATCACAGGACAATATCTACTGTCATTCCTTATCTTCCACCTGATTTGAGGAGAGGTCTCATTATAGCTCACTACTGCATAAACTAGGCCAACAGGCCCATAAACCTTCAGGGATTCTGTTTCTGCTTATCTAAGTAAGGGGCAGTGAGATTATAGAAATGTGCAGCCAAACATGGCTTTATGTTGGTTCTGAAAATGTGAAGTCAGATCTTCATTCTTGTGTGAAAAGGGCATTACCCAATAGGTGAACTCCACTAGCACAGTTAAGAATGTAATTAAGTTATTACTTCTCTAGACAGGAATATATATATATATATATATATATATATATATATATATAACTTTAATTATTTGAATTAAACATAACTTAATTATACTATACTTTAATTTTAATTATTATATAATATTTCCAACTATATTACACACACACAGACACACACACACACACACACACACACACACACACACACACACACATTCCAAAGCTTCTTTAGAAATCAGGTGTTTATTTTGTCTCAGGTTATAAAGGTTCAGATCTTAACGCCAGTGAAATCTTGTGACTGGGAGAATGGTGTATCTAGTCACCATGCATCCAGAGTAAGGAAGCTGAAAGAGATGAGTGCTGACGCTTAGGTGGCTTTATCTTTGTATTCATTACAAGTCATGGATGGTGCTTCCCACATTTAAAATGGTATTCTCTCTTCAGAACCTTCGTAGAAACACCCTTCTAGACACTCTCAGGGGCATGTTTCCATAGTCATTCTTAATCCCATTAAATTTAAATAAAGATTACATGTCACATCTATTCCAATTACAAGTCATGGGCCTTGGTAGCATCCTCTTTACTCTCTGCTTTCACACCACCTGCCAGTGGGCAGCACATGTATCTGCTTGTATTCTACCAAGCTCAAGCTTAAGCCATGGGAGAACTGGCGAAAAGTAGATCAGCATTGTAGAATACTCTTTCATTTAGTTTACTCCTATTTTCATGTTTTTGTTTGTTTGTTTGTTTGTTTGTTTGTTGTTTTAGTTTTTTTTTAACCTGGAAAAAGCAGTGGGAAGGATACATTATTAAACAGACCACTGATTTTTCCACTATAGTTCCTCAAAAGCTAGGACATTCACGAGTGGATCTGCTGTGAAGTCAATGTAGAAGGGACAGGTAACTTGCTAGCCTATGGGGCATAATAATGGCTTTCTACCTGTATATTTGAAATCATCTCGAATTCAAGCTAAATGAGAGGGAGAGTGAAGGAGTTACCTCAGCACTCTCGTCTTCTTCCTCTATTGTAGATGATCTCTAGTGCGTCGTTGTCCTGTCAGTGCAATGTGATGGTTTCTTTTAGATAGGATCACTTCTGGGTCAGAAGTTCTAACTGTGGGTAGTTTAGATTTTTAATATTTTTTGAATATCATTTCAATGAACTCATGACCAATCTGTGGACACATGCTCTTGAACTCACTTGTGTCATGATTGCTAGGTTATCTTGACCATAAAAGTAATTTTAAGGTCATTAAGACAATGTCTTTGTGCTGATCCATCTTTAAATAATATCATTTGAACAATAAAACTACATCCATAATTCTCCTCTTTAGTTGGAGAAGTAATCAGCTTTCTTTTACAATGGAATTTATGTAAGTGCATTTCAGGACATGGCAATATCTATACTTATAAACACTTTCTAAATCACTTTCTGTGAAATGACTGATGCTGCTCTCCACTGAATGCTACTGTGGTCTTCATTTGAAGGCAGTTTCGGTTACATTGCCAGGCATCCTTGGATACTTGTATTCAACAACACCTGTGTTTGGAAAGTAATGGATGAATGAAAGACTTTTGGGATATCTTATTTGACTCTTAGTAGTTAAATAGTAATGTGTTTGTGTTCACTCCAATCAAGCTTTTAAGGACGTAACAGGTGTGTAAAATGGTACAAAAGCTTAGGCTAACCAATACGTTAGGGACCTTCTCTTATTACAATGTAATATTGTACCCCATAATGTGAGAGAAATTCGATCCTGTTTGCCTATCCCCACTCATGATTTAATAAAAAAGCAAGATATTATGATTTATTTCAGTCTGCATTTATTTTTATGTTCCAACACTAAATATGAGCATCTGGTTTCATGAAGACATATGTCATTTGTAAGACTATGCCTAAATAAGCTTTTACTATATATGGGGATTATGGACTTGACTTTTATGGGTCATATATCGATACCTTATATGTTAGAATTAGTATGGCTCTGAAGTTTCTACTAAAAAAACCTTAAACTAATGAATGAATCTTCAAGTTACTATACTCTCCCATATGCTGGAATAGTTCCTCAATTTGTACGAAATAATGAACATCTTTGTCAAGTTGTAAGTCTAATCTCTTAAGAGAGGGAGTCACAAGGAAGACTTAACTGGAAACTGAAGGTAACAGACATAAATACAGTCTTTTGCACTACTTGTCCTGTGGTCACAATGGCACCTGTGTTGTGCTTGATGCAGTATCTGTGTCCATTCATCATCAGGGAGAAAAGGTAAATATTTTTTTTAAAAGAGGACAATTTGGTTTTAGTACCTTGTACCTAGAGTATCCTTGTCAGACAATGATGCTTTCATCCACAATCTGAAATGTTCAAGTAATTTAAGGTTTATGACACTTAATTTCATACAGGTGATAAAGGTGAGCTGACTTACTTGGTTACACAGAGATCTACTGGAGCCTTTGTTGTCTAAGGATTTTAGCCTAAAATTACATTGCTTAAAGTTAGATGTTGGTTAGTATTCACATTAGCCTACTAAAGACCTTAATTGAGGCCTATTTTATTTAGATAATTTCATTTACTTACATGACAAATTAAGATTTTATATTTGAAATTTTGCTTTGGAAATTTATTTATTTTGAGACAATCTTCAGAATCTGCAGTTGGCTAAATGGGAATGGGCTTTTGGTCTAAAACCCTTCTCTAGCAAGTGATCGAGTAGACGATGTGCATCAATTATACTGACTGGATTGGGGATGCCTTTTGCTGTAGTTATTTCTTATTACCATGACAAAATCAATCTAAAAAAGGAAGAATTCATTTATCTATAATTTATTAACTTTACATTCTGATCACAGCCCCCTATCTTCCCAGTCCCTTCTCCTCCATCTCTTTCTCTCCTTCATCTTGGAGAAGGGTGAGGTCCCTCACTGGGTACCAACCCACCTTAATGCCTCAAGTCACTGCAGGACTTGGTATATCCACTCCCACTGATACCAGTCAAGAGAGTAAAGGGAACGGGGTTCACAGACAGGCAATAGAGTCAGGGCAAGCCCCACTCCAGTTGTTGGGTAAGCTTATAAAGACCAAGGTGTACATCTGCTGCATATATGTGAGGGGCCTAGCCCAAACCCTAGCATATTCTTCAGTTGGTGGCTCAGTCTCTGTGAGCCCCCAAGACTCCAGGATAGATAACTCTGTTGCTCTTCCTTAGGGTCCCTACCTTTCCTAGGTTTCTCCATCCTTTCCCCAGTCTTCCACAAGTCTTCCCATGTTCCACTGTTTGGCTGTTCGTTTCTGTATCTGTTTCAGTCACCTGCTCAGTGGAACCTCTCAGAGGACAGTTATGGTAAGCTCCTGTCTGCAAGCACAACCGAGTATCATTAATAGTATCAGTAATAGGTTCCTGCACATGGGATGGATTTCAAGTTTGTTCAGTTATTGGTTGGCCATTCCCTCAGTCTCAACAACATCTTTGGGGAGGCTATGAGGGTGACTACCGCTGACTCCTAGCAGCAGGAGCCTGAAGTGGCCACCTCCTGTAATCAGGCAGAACTTCAAGTGGAGGGATAAGGACACCAACATACCAACAAAAACATGGACTCAAAATTTGTCTTGCCTATAAGAAGTACAAGGGAAGAATTCATTTTAACTCATGGTTTGATTATGATGGAGAATGTCTGCCAGCAGAGGTATAGAGCAAGTGTTTGTCAAATTGTCTACAATCAAGAGTCAGGATCATCCAAAAGAATGTCTTCCTTTTATTCCCCTTCTAACGCTGTCTGGATCTCAGCCCATGAAATGATTCACCATTTATGGTGAATCTTTCCCTCTCAATTAAACGTCTCTGGAAACACACTCATAACACATACTCAGAGGTTTATATCAGGGGATTCTAAATCCAGGCAGGTTGACATTGAATATCAACCAGTATACCTTTCTTTGCTTTGACTCCATAAGTCCTTTTCTCTGAGTCCAGTGGTCAGGTACCTTCTCACCTTTTAAGTATTGAATAGTTTATGGGCCAGCATTAATATTCTTCCTCGCTAAAGGTAGGACAATGCCTGTAAGTCTACTATCCTGTATCAGCAGTCATGGTTGAGAGTTGGGAGATAATGGGCTGGGAATGGGAAAGTAAATGAAGGAGAAGCTGTCTCACTGTCTGTGGGCTGATGTATACACTGGAGTTTATCTTTCTTACTTTTCCTTTGCCGGTAGAAGTAAAAGTGTTGTTCTATCTACTGGATTAATATGTTGTTTTCTCCTTGAAGATGCCCTTACTGAGAAGCACCAGTAACAAACAGATACAATTGAATTACATTCCTGGTGGCTACTTTAAAGTAATATTTATTTTCTTCAAAGGAACTGAACTCTAACTGGCATTGGTAACTGCATAGTATTCACCTGATACTATTTCTTAAAAGTCATGCTAATTGAAACATCAATTAGAAATCATTTCTCTAGATAAGTGAACTTTCTGGTAACAGGACAAGTGTTTGATGTTTACTGAGATGATTAGTGACTATAAAATTTACTTATAATTAAGAAAATGATAAACCTTTGTGTGGTTAACTATATACTCTGTATATGGCAGAATATATACATCACTACAGCCTGTTTTATGGAGTTCCTTTCTCAATGACAGGCTATATTGACATATATGCAATGGAATAATAACTCATTTATATAGGTCACTTCTGTATATGATAAGAACATAGTTTTGTATTTGTCTTTGGTTCTAGAGATCTCAAAGTTAAATAGGCAGGAAACATCCACCTATGTTTTCTTTTCATCTTTTTCCCCACTACATTTCAATTGCTCTAGGCATTTGTATCCATGACTACATAACAAAACATCACAAACTTACGAACTTTCTAGATCAGCTCAGTGGTTTCTCGGCTCCAGGATTCACAATGGCAAAATCAAAGTTGGCTTTAAGTTGATTAAGGTGTGCCAGCATCTTCCCTGTGATTTTAGTATGGGGGTTTCCTTCCTGGCTGTCAGCTATAATCTTCAGAAGGCTTTACCCATGCTGCACGGCTTCCCTGCGTGAGCGAGTAAGCAATAGAACAGAAAACCTTCTCTTAAATATCCCTCATTTTTTCCTTTCATCACATTTTTCCTCTCCTATTCAAGTGAGGGTTTATCATTTTCAGAAACTAAATTAATTATAATGGGTCTATTTAAATAATTCAGAATGATCTTCTTACCTCAGTGTTCATACATTTAATTATGTCTGTCCTCTGCCTTCTTTGTTGCAAGATAGTAACCTCAGTAATTTTAGGATTGAGCTGTAACGACTGTTGAGAAAATAATCCTTACCCAACTGATGGATCTATTGCTTTATTCATTGTTTGTATGTTTTATGAATATGTCATAATACAGTTTTAGAACTCAACTGAGAAATGTTTCATGGGCAGTAGATCAATAAATAATCAGATGAATCCAAATGTAAAGGGATCAGTTTTAGATACTGAGGGGAAACTTGTATTTAAAATGTAATATGTCATTTCATTATTGAAATGTTAGTATTAGAACTTTGAAACTGACATTTACAAATATTGAATGTCTCCCTTAATAGTTTCCTGTGCTTACTAAACAAAGTAGATTTTTTATTATGGATATCATTTTATTACTATTAAGTCACTCTCTTCTCTTTTCTGATCAAGTTTATGAAGCAATTTCTTTACTATAACAACTTTATTATTTTCTAGAACTTTAAATTGTTTGGATGTTCAAAATGTAAACAGAACTGCTAATAAAACTTGCCAATTCTTTTCATGAAGATCTGCCGTGAACATGTGAGCTTTTAAGAGCAGACAAAAATAAAACTGAGAATGAGCCTAACCATTAACCAATGTTAGGATTCCGAACCTTACATTAATTTACTGTGGCTTCTTCATTTGTAAGTGATCTTAAGTTTGGTGCCCTGGACACACTGTGGGCAGAGACTGAAATGTTTAGCCCTGTGTTTGGGTAGAAGTTGACTGGAAACTAGTGAGAAAGGACTTTTAGGAAGAATATAGGAGTAAAGAGACATCTATGCCTTTCTTACAGTGAAATCATTCAAATCAAAGAACCATGTCTTTGAGCAATTAAAATAGCCTTTCGTTTTTTAGCCCCATGTGGCACTGAGCATAACATTATGCAGTCGAGGTCCACATGAATAGATTCATGTAGCCGCAACTTCTTTTGCATTCTCTCTCCAACTTTGGTCATCTATCCCAGATCACTTTTTATTTTTCTAAATAAATTTTCTTGTTCAGACTTTCTTTCGGTGTCAGCTCTCAACAGATTGTCTTTAAAACAGCTTAGTTCAACTTCATCCTTAGAAGAGAGCCTCTGTCACACTCACCACCACCCTGACAACACCTTTAAAATTCTGGGATTTCAGCTCTTTTCTCTCAGGACATTAAAGACACAAACACTTGCTCTTCTCAGGGAGCCATCGCCTGCTGAACTGTGAGGAATCTGAAGGAATATTTCCTTTATTTTCCTTCTGCATTTTATGCTTATTTATTTGTTCAGTTAGTTAGTTTTGATCATTTTGAGGAAAGGTCTCCATAACTCATTTTGCAGACCAGGCTAGTCTTGAACTCTGGTGTGCTAGGAATAAAGGTTTTTGCCATCATGCCCATCTCCTCTGCCTTTTAAACTTTAAACATGTTCTTTTAGTTTGCAACATTTTTAGTTTTTAATATTTTGTGCTTAGGATTCATTTCCTTTTGTTCTACAGCAAAGCTTAAGATTCCTTTTCCTGCTTGGTGTTATGGCCTCTTGATTTTTGAATGCCAACTGCACTCAGGTCTCTCCGCTGTTTCCTGCAGAAACTCCATATAAACACATACATGTCAGTGTTTCTTTGTCTCTCTGTCTCTGCTTCTGTCTCTCTCTCCCTCCCTCATCTCCACCTTCCCCAGCTTATTCCTCAGTCACAGTGCTTAACTCTTCACATGCTTTTGATTTATGGTCTAGTCTGGTACCATAAACTGATTTTAAATCCATCTACTTGTTCACAGATACATGTTAACATTTTTAATCCTCAATGCTCTTTTACTTTAACATATTATTTTTAGTATTTTTTCCTTGAAATACTTTCAAATGTATTTTATATTTCCCTAAAGATGATAACCCGATACTCTTTGAACCATATCTGATAACTTCTGAAGTTCAGTGTCTGATCTGTGCTGTGTGCTGTCCCTTGGCTGCTTTTGATTTCTGATAAATCTGATGTTTAAGTACACCTTTTTCACCGATTTTTAAAGATTACAGCAATTCATTAAAATATAGGATGAAAGTGAATTGATCCAGAGAGTTTTTGCCCACTATTGGTCAGCTTCTGGAAGAGCAATCCCAATTGGGATTCAAGCCACCTGAGAAATGTCAACCTGGCTGTCAATCTGATCAGGGCCAGCCTTAGAAGTATAACTTCTTGGTGACATTTATCCTTCATATATGTTCAGGGCTAGACAACTCTCTCTGCAGTTAAGACGAATTGGGATAGTATCATTAAGCATTTTGGATTCACTGGAGGACGGTTCTCTGTATGTTACCTCATCACATGTCTGGACTCCCTCTTTATCTCAGTTATAGAATTATGAAGAAAGCAAAGGTCAGTGATTGCCAGAGCCATCTTGCCCTTTGCCCTGAAGTATTGTAGCTTATGAGTCTTCATCCTCTCTTGGATTTTTTTCCCTATTATGTTCTTGGTAGCTTTTTAGGGCACTTAATAATTCAGAATGCGATGAAGTATTCTTGGTTTTACTCTTAGTAGCACTTTTGTTGCATCCTTGGAAGAGAGAATGATGTCTCTCCAAGCACGCTTATGCTCTAATATCTAGAACAGAATGTGGGAATCTTTCTATGCAATATGGCAAGAAGAATTTCAGGTTGTAGATGAACGAATGTGCTAATCAGGTAACAGAAAGCAATGGCAATTTTTATAGACGGCCTGTGCTTAATGTAACCACAGCACCGGGCTAAGTTAAAGGAGGAGGCAGGAGAGTTAGAGTGATGCCATATGAGATAGACTGTTACTGATTTGAAGATGAAAGACAGTCATGAGCCAAAGAATGTAAGCAGCATCCAGAGACTGGAAAGAGCAGTGAAACAGATTCTCCCTCAGAGCCACCAGAAATGCAGCCCTGCCAATGCCTTGAATTTAGAACAGTCAATCCCACTGTGGATAGCTGACCACAATTACAAAATCATACATTTGTGCCATGTAAAGCCATTAGGCTTATAATAACTCATAGCAGCATCAATGGGATAGTAATGTACCTTGACATACTAAAAAATAGAAACTATATTTTTAATAATATATAGTTAACTATATAAATATATAAAAATAAATACTAAAATATGACAATAAAAATGATGTTATCCCCACATTTCCAAGTGTGCCAATCATGTAATAATATTATTCAAAACTTCATACCCTAAGATGCTATCAGGTTGATAGGATAGCAAGCATAGGAAGGGTAATTTTTATTTGATTGAATTTTAACAGTTTGTAATACTGATCTGTTATTTATACATTAACTTGAAGGCAAGAAACAATTTTTCCAAGTAGTATGCAAATATGCTTTTTTCTGGCAAAGTGATAGACACCGACTTTTTCTCCTTTTTGTTGGCTCATTTCCTCCAGAGTTGTAGCTAAGAATGAAATGGAAATTTTTGCTAAAAATATTATCTTGGCATTTTTAGCAAATAGAAGGTAAATTGCTCTAGTTCTGATCTTTTATTGCATATGAGTGCTTATGATGAGAGCTTTTAGGTTTGTTTAAATAACATTGCTTAATGAACTTATTCCTTAAATTAAAACCAAACGTTGATCTATGGAAAGCATGCCAAGTTCCTCAGCGTTAACACTATGTGTCTGCTCAAGGCAGCTGCTAATCCTGAGACTGGCACTGAGCAGGTAAGGAGCCTGGTGCTGGGATCCTGAGGCTCAGTACGATGAGAGAAGCTTTTCTTCCAGACAGCATGGGATGCTTCTTTATTTTAAAGTTTATTTGAAGCTCAAGGAATAGAGATAGAGATATACACAATGTTAATTTGACAACCTGCAAAGGTGACATGGAGAGAATTATACTATTATATTATATTATATTATATTATATTATATTATATTATATTATATTATATTATATTATATTATATTATCCTATCCCTTCCACTAGCTCTGAAGCCAGTTTTCTTTCCAATATGTAACAATTTTTTATTTGTTTTAGTATTTTTGTCTTTTAAGACACATTCTTTTCTCATAGAAGATATCCTGATTATGGTTTTTCCTCCCTCTACTCCTCCCAGTTCCTCTCCACTTTTCTGCACTTTCTGATCTACTCCATTCCTCGTACTCTCTCGTCACCAAAGAACACCATTCAAAGAGATAATAACCAAACGTGACAAAATAATATAAAATAAAGTAAGGTGATGCAAATGCTATCATATTTAAGTTGGACATGGCCACCCGGGAGAAGGAAAACATGTCCCAAAAGAAGACACAATAATCAGAGACCCTCTTATTCACACATTCAGGAGTCCCATAAAAATACAAAGCTGGAAGCTATAATATGTATGCAGAGGACCTGGTATAAACTCATTGTAGGCCCTGTACTTGCTGCTTCAATCTCTGTGAGCTCATATCTGTCTTAGTTGATTCAGAGGCCTTGTTCACCTTGTGTTTTCCATTCCCTCTGGCTCCTAGAGTCTTTCTGCTTCCTTTTCTGGGGGATTCCCTGATCTCTAAGTTCTAAGAGGAGGAATTTGATGGAGGCTTCCAATATTCTCGTTCTCCCCCCCCCCACCTTTGCATTCTCTCTCTCTCTCTCTCTCTCTCTCTCTCTCTCTCTCTCTCTCTCTCTCTCTCTCTCTCCATAATGTCTGGCTGTGGGGGTCTCTGTATCTGTTCCCTCCTGCTGCCAGAGGAAAGCTCTCTGATGATAAATGGATAAAGCGCTGATCTATGGGCACAGCAGAATATCATTAGGAATCATTTTATTGATTTTTCTTTTAGACCAGTAATGTTTGGTTTGACTTTACATCTCTAGGTTAGCTAGTCTCGTGTTCTTGCTTAGGCAATCATTATCTTAGGCCTTAGGTCAAATCAGACATTTGGTTGTCTACTCCCACAAGATCTGAGCCACCATTGCCCTGAAATACTTTTCCCCACAGCATTAGGTTTCCATACGTGCCCAAAAGCTCCCCCTTATTCTATCCATCTTTTCATGCAATCTCTCTCTCCAACTCTCCTTATCTAATTGCT
Source organism: Rattus norvegicus (assembly GCF_021556685.1). Lineage (NCBI taxonomy): Eukaryota > Metazoa > Chordata > Mammalia > Rodentia > Muridae > Rattus > Rattus norvegicus. The sequence goes on from NC_141539.1 coordinate 60,462,637, forward strand.
CTGCTTCTGTCCCCACCTGCACCAAGTCTGCTTGTAAAATCTTCCCCTCACAGGGAGATTCCTAAATCCCCTGACTCCTCTACTTTATCTCTCCCCTCTGGGTCTATGAATTGTAGCTTGATTATCATCTGCTTAACAGCTAATATTTCTTTATAAATGAATACACACTGTATTTGTTACTCTTTGAGTTAGCTCATGCAGGATGTTTTTCTAACTCTATCCATTTTCATTTGTCTGTAAATTTCTTGATGTGATGTCATTTTAATAAAGCAGCTAAGTAATACTCTATTATGAAAATGTACCACATTTTCTTTATCTGTTCTTTGAGGGGCACCTAAGGTGCATTCTGTTTGGAGATTCCTTTCGATAGGATGGTGAGTTACTGTGTTAGTTCTACTCCGTGAGCATGGAAGATAACTTCCATCTTCTGACATCTCCAGCTTTTCTTTCTTCAAAAACTTGAAGTTTCTGTCATACAGGTATCTCATTTGCTTGATTAGGGTTGCCCCAAGATATTTTATATAGTTTGTGACTATTGCGAAAGCTGTTGTTTCTTTTATTTCTTTCTCAGTCCAGTTTTCATGTAGGGGAGCTCTGAATTTATTTTTTCAGGTAACCGTTTGTCCTGTCACATCTCTAACGGTGTGGATCTCTGTCAGATATAGGAGGTCCTTGGTAGAAGTTGTGGGGTCACTGAAGTGTGCTGTCGTACTATCTGTAAATATTGATACTTCTTTCTTTCCAACGTGCATTCCCTTAATCTCCTTTAGTTTTCTTATTGCTCTAGTTGGAACTTAAATTTCCATTTCAATAGTAAATTAAGAGTGAACAGACTGATCTTGTTCATGATTTTAGTAGAACTGCTTTGAGATTCTCTGCATTTAATCTGATGTTGCCTATAGACTTGCTGTAAATCGACTTCACTATGCTTAGGTATGCCCCTCGAATTTCTGATCTCTATAAGACTTTGATCATGAAGGGGTGTTGAATTTTGGCCAAGTCTTTGTTGCAATCTCATGTGATAAATGTGGGATTTTTTTCTTTCAGATTGTTCATATAGTGTTACAATGACTTATTTTCATATGTTATACCAAGCATACTTGATCATGGTAGGTGATTTTTATGATGTGTTCTTAGGATCAGTTTGTGAGTATTTTCTTTTTGAGTATTTTTGCATCTGTGATCAGAAGGGAAATTGGTCTATAATTCTCTTGTTTTGTTGAGGGTGACCATAGCCTCATAAAATGAATTTGGCAGTGTTCCTTCTTAATCTATGCTGGCAAATAATTGGAAAAGTATTGGTGTTAGCTCTTCATAGAAAGTCTGATTGAGTATTCTGCTATGACCATCTGGCCCTGATCTTTCATGAGTTGGGAGACTTTTAATGACTGCTTCTATTTCCATATGAGTTATAGATCTATTAGATTGTTGATTGGATCTTGATCCAACTTTGATAAGTGGTATCTATTCAGAAGATTATCCATTTCTTTTATATTTTCTAATTCTGTGGAGAACAGATTTTTAAAGTTTGAACTAATGATTCTTGGACTCCCTTATTGTGTATTGTCATACTGTTCCTTTCAATTCTGATTTTGTTAGTTTGGATATTCTTCTTCATTCATCTCTTAGTAATTGTGTATAAGGGTTTGTCTATCTTGTTGATTTTGTTATAGTACTTAACCAATTGTTTTATTGGTTCTTTGTATTTTGTTTTTGTTTCTGTTTTATTAATTCTATCTATAAATTTGACTATTTCCTTCCATCTACTCCTCTTGGGTATGCCTGCTGCTTCTTTGTGATCTATAGCTTTCATTTGTACTATTAATTTGCTAGTATGAAATATATCCATATTTTTTTAAATGTAGGTATTTAGTGCTATAAAAGTTCCTCTCAACACTGCTTTCATTGTGTTACATAAGTTTTGGTATTCTTTGCAATCATTTCTGTTGAATTCTTGAAAGTCTCTGATGTCTTTATTTTTATCTTTATTCAGCTATCATTGAGTAGAGAGTTACTTAGCTTCCATGAGGATAAAGACTTTCTGGTTTTTCCCTATTGTTGCAGAAGTCCAGCATTAATCTGTGGCAGCCTGATAGCATACAAGAGGTTGTATTTTTTATCCTTTGTAACTTGCTTTTAACCAAGTCTGTAGAAAGTTCTGTGAGATGCATATTCTTTTGTGTTTGGATGAAATCTTTGTAGTGATCTGCAAGGCCCATTTGGTTGATAATGTCTGTTAGCTCCAGAATTTCACTGTTAATTTTTGTCTAGATAATCTGTCATGCATCTCATTACTGAGAGTTGGGTACTAAAGTGACCTACTATCAGTTTGGAGGGTCAGTGTCTGATTTAAGCTTTACTAATATTTCTTTTATAAACTGGAGTGTCTAAATGTTTAAGACATAGATATTAACAAAGGATTCATCATTCCTGGCGGTGTTGGTGCATATTTTAATCCCAGCACTTAGGAAACAGAAGCAGAAGGATCTCTGTTAGTTGAAAGCCAGCCTCACCTAAAGAGAAAATTCTGTGACAGCGAGGGATTTACACAGAAAAACCCTGTCTTGAAAGGAAAAAAGAATCAAAGGAAGAAACAAATAAACAAAACAAAACAAGAATTGAGTTATCGTCTTCATTGAAATTTCTTTTATACATATGAAATATTCTTTCTAGCCTCTTTTGATTACTTTTGGTTTGAAGTCTATTTTGTAGATATAGCAATGGCTATACCAACTTGCTTTATAGCTCCACTTGATTGGAAAATCTTTTTCCAATCCTTTTCTTTGAGATAATGTCTATCTTTGATGTCAATGTATGTTTCTTGTGTTTAGAAGAAAGATGGATTCAGTTTTAGCATCCATTCAGTTCATGTAAGTCTTTTTATTGGAGAATTGAGTCTATCGATACTGAAAAAAATCAATGGCTAAAAATTATTAATCCTTATTATTTTGTTTTTGTTGTTGTTATGGTTGTGGTTGTTGTTGCTGGTGGTTTGTGTGTGTGTGTATGTGCATGTGTGTGTGTGTCTATGTGTGCGTGTGTGTGTATGTGTGTGTGAATATGTATGTCCTTAAAAATATAGAATGCTTCACTAAATTGTGTATCATCTTTGCTCAGCAGCCTTGTTAATCTTCTCGGTGTTGTTCCAATTTTAGTATACAGACCACTGAAGTGAACACCATGCAATTGTTTTTAATCAAACTACAAAAGAGTGTCCAAATTATATATATATATCAAGGACATAAATTTGTCAATCAAAAAGTGAAATGATGAATCGACAGTTTTCTGAACTATAAACACAAAGGTCTATAAAATAACTGTTTAAAGAAGAGATCAACATCCCTAGGTATCAGAGAAATGCAAATTTAAATTACTTCAGTAAATCTCCTCAGTTCAGTTATAATAACTATCCTCAAGACATATGACAACAAATATTGGAGATTAATCAGTGGTCCCACTCTAAATGAAGACAGCCCCTGTGGAAATCATTTTTAAGGTTGTTCTAAAAATGAAAAATAAAATAATCATGTCTCATTTGTTTCACTCTTGAACATGTATACTAAGAGATTTTCATACTTTGCTACAGAGTTTTTTCACTCCAAATTTATTGCTAAATTGAACAATGTTTTACAGCAAATGAACATTAATTTCATATTTAAAATGGAATATAGACAGCAGTAAAAAAATAAAGTCACAAAATTTGCATGAAAGTAAATTCACTTAGAATATTTAGTATAAGAAAGCTCTACAATCTCAGGAAAAAACTACTCAAACCCTATGTTTTCTGTTATATGTGTATTCTAGGCTATAATGTACACATGCATATGTGTAAACAAATTTGTCTGTGGGTATAGAGTCGCATACAGATCATTGAAGACAGAAGGTTAATAAAAAGATAAAATGCGTACAGGTTAGGATGCTATTTTATGCTTCATTAAAGTTATTTTTAGCTCCTCAGTGTCCATGAAAAACAAGTCTTGAAATGGGCAGTGTCCATAGGTAATTTCATATCCTTATGGGAATTACATGGAAATTATAGGAATTACCTTATGGGAAGATCTGAATTTTAAGTTATAGCTTACCTGTTCCTGTAGTCTTTAGTGCTTTATAAGTACTAGTAAACTTAAATTTTTTTTTGGTTCTTTTTTTCGGAGCTGGGGACCGAACCCAGGGCCTTGCGCTTCCTAGGCAAGTGTTCTACCACTGAGCTAAATCCCCAAACCCTAAACTTAAATATTTTGTTATTGAAATATTAATACTAGCTAAACTAATAAGATAATGTAACAATTGCTAGGAATATATTACAATAGTCATAATTTGAAATTCTTATGAATTCTTAGGAACACTAGTACTTAAGCATAATACATAAGAATTTTGAAAACAAAGAAGCAAAATTTATTTAATATAGAAAGCACTGTTTATTAAAGCACATTTTGGTTATTGATGGAATACTCTTGAATGCCTATTAAAGCTTCTTGGCTTTATTTGTATCATCACTAAAATGGAAGGAAATACACATAGTGGATTTAAAATTAGGCCCTCTCTAATATTCAGTTTTAGTCAGAGAATGATGGGTGGAAATGCTCCTTTCAAGATAATACCTAGAGTGCATTACTAGATGATATCCCCTGTGGAAAGAGAGAAAGTAGGAGATACATCCTCAGGTGGCTAGTACAAAGTTCTTTAAGTTTGCTACAGTTCTCACATAACCCTTGCTGGCTGTTTTACAGATCTTTTGATGGTGTTGGTGTTGGTCACTCCTACAGAGGGCTACTAATAAACTAAATTTTCTCTTTACTGGCCATTATTTATTTCTTCTTATTTAAAAATTTGGAGACATCCTTCTATGGAAAATATGTTACTTCTGCTCATCTTGCTTGTCTGTAAAAACCATTCAATAAAGGTAATAATAGCTCTTAATATTTGCCTGTAGTTGCAATTAAGAGGTTTGCCAAAGGCCAGTTTTGTACTTTCTGACTTTCTATACAATATACCCTGTCCTTTATTCAAACATTTGACAGATATTTGCTCTAGCTTACTTCTGCTGATAAATTTTTTTGTATAGTCACTTCAGGGAATTATTTTTATTCCAGTGCCTGACTACCTGCATAAGAAAATGAATTGTAAAGTTCCTTCACAGGAAGAAGTAATGAGCTTTTAGGTTGTGAGTGGAAGGATACCTCCTTATTTGTCTTGACACAAATCAGCAACATTTTTGAAAGACAAGCTTCATTCAGGTAGAATTTCAATTTTACGTATATTGACTGTATTTGTTAGATAAATGTTGAATAAACTGCTATAGAAGTTTATCTCCAAATATGTAGAAAATAAATTATGTGAAATTCTTTGAAGGCTACGACATAGGTCATCTCAGTTATTATATTTTACTGTCCAGTTTAAAATGGCAACAGTACTGACAAATGAAGAAAAATGAAAGCATTTTATTTACAAAAGACTTGATGGGACCCCACTTGCTTAAAATTTTGAGTTGTCATTCAGAATGCCTTGATGAAAAGGACTTTTGAAGACATAGACTGTGCTCTCGAGAAGTTTCAAGTAATGAGGTTAATTAATGAGTGGTCAGTTATTATGACTACTGGGACATATTATCATGTGAAGTAAATAGTATGCTAATGCCACCAAAGTAAAGGAGAATTATACAGTCTTGGATTAAGGAAAAATCTCAAACAAGATACATCCAAAGGATTAAAGAAAAAAACTAGCAGAAGTAGATAGGAACATATTTTTAATGGACAAAAGATAGTAGATAAGCCATAAAGGTTTACTTATCAGTCAGTGGTAGGAGATAAAGGAGGAGTTTTATTAGGTCTCTTAATTTTCTGAACTCAGGTCATAATCTCCCTGACATGCTTGAAGACAAATGCACTGAATTCATTGACATCTGTGTTTTGATGACACTTGAGATATTTAAATCATATCATATTATGTAGATCAGGAGGATAAATAAACCTAGAGGCATTAGGAATCTATCATGCTCATATGTTTGAATATAGCCAGGGACATTGCCTAAAAATAAACATTAGGGAGAATTTTTCACTTTGATACAATTATGATTGGCAATTATATTTTTTCTCTATAGGCTTCATTTTAAAAGTCTAGTATACTTTAATGATTTATGTTACAGTGCCTCTATTCGCTTTAAAACAGTCAACTAAAGTCATACTATTTTAGATTTTTTTTTAGATTGATCTATCTAGTTACATAAAATCATTCTTTATTCCCCACTATCTCCACCGACACTTTTAAATTGAGCACTGTGAATCGTACTTTGAAATGAAGGTGTAGGTCTGTTTTAACTTTTTACCATGTAATAAAATTTGTGATTCAAAGTTTCTTTCAAATAAATGGGCTTGGCTTGAAGACAAGTCATGTCAAACAAGAATTTCCACATTTTAAGGCCCCACAGGAATCTGTCTAATGGAATATAAATTATGACTTTATTTTTCAGAAGACTACTAAGAGCCAAGTGACTAGACTAGGCAATAGTATAATATAAAATATATATCACATCATCACTGGTAGATTTGTCTCATTAACACCGGGGAAATTCATAATTACAAATTTTAAAAGCACATATTTCCTTTTAGAATCACATCTTTTATTTGGAGCAAATTTCAGCATATAGAATTTTTAATCTTAAAACTTAACACATTTCTTAATCCTTATATTTTTCATGAGTTTGATTATGGCATTTAAAATGCTTAATTATTCTTTAGAAAGAGTTCATAACATCTTTAATAATATTTCATATACCTGATATATAAATTAATTTTTCTATAGACTTCTATAATGTGGGTTACTTTACATAATAAAATAGAAATTTTAGTTTAGGGACATGCTGTTAACTCCATAAGAATTAGTACAATTTAAAATAATAGGTGGAAACTTAAAATTGTATATGTAATCTAATTTTCAAAATTGGGCCATCTGCAAAATTTACAATTCTAAATGGTGTCATAAATAGTATTACCTTTTAAGCGAGGTAACAAAAAAAGTCAGCATTTTGCAATTTAAAAAGCAGAGTCATATTCTAAGGTAATTTTGACTCTAATCCAAAGAGAACTTGGGAACATTTTTAAGTTTGAGTGACTTTCTCCCATTTGGAAAGAGCCCAAGTGAGCTGATCACAGAACTTGTTTTCTGTTATCCGGCACTCTACCAAAATATTTCTTGTAGCTTGAAAATAATAAAGATTTTGCAAGCCCCAGGAGGTCTTTTTTGATCCAGGAATGAAGTTACCCTGGATTCATATAACTGGAGTTTGACTTCCTCTCAGTCATTGAAATGTAAAACCCTTCCATTTATTGGTATGGAATAAGGAAAGTCTAAAGATTTCCAAACTTTATATTTACTGAAGTCAGTACATAGCCAAAGTTTTGTTTCCATCTCAGTACAACATGGTGTAAAAAGCAAAAGCAATACAGAAAGGAATAGAACTCCTTAATTAAAATCAACTATCAGAAGGAGCTTTTATTTACCCATCAAATCACCCCTGTAGGGAATGTCCAGGCAGGGAGGCAGGAAGGTAGTTGGGGAGGAGGAACACCTTTATAGAAGGAGGGAGAGGGGGATAGGATAGGGGACTTATGGACAGGAAACTCCAGGAAAGGGAATAACATTAGAAATGTAAATAAAAATTATCCAATCAGAAAAGTTTCTCTGAAGAAAAATTACAGTTTTTGTTTTTACTATAAAGTTTATTTTATTCATATTTAATTATTTAGAATGATGGATATATGGAAAAATGAGGCACTTGATATTTTATCTCTTTATCATTATGAATTATAGAAATAAAAACAAATTTTCAAATCTATCTTCACTTTATAGTCCATGCATTTACCTCATAATGTTCTTTACCCATGATAACTAGAATATTTATTGTTACAAAAAGGTATTAAAAGTCAAGAATAATTTATAGACCCTTTTGTGTGACTTCAATTGTATTGATACAATAGACACCTAAATTATTGATACACCTCAATGGTACAGTAAATTTATAGCTTGTCTTAAAGCCAAATATAGGTTTTTATTAATAATTCCAGGTCATGTGTGTCAGATCAAGTATGTGTGCTGGGGTGGAGGGAGGTGTAGATGTGTAATTTTCAAATGGTTTCCTTAGTGTGAAATTGAAAATATGATTCAGTTTTATTTTATCGAATCATCTGAGTCAAAGGAAATAACTCAAAACTTGTGTGCAAAGTGACCATTATTCATTTGTCAGGGGAAAAGGAATTGAAGCAACATGTTTTTCCCATGTGTACTTCACAGTTTGCACACGCACAGAGGGTTATAATGTAATGCTCACAGTGCCCGTACTTATTTTTATACACCAGGGAATGATAAAATATAGAGGAATGTGTACTTCCTGTCTTAACATAATTTTAAACCAGAGTTATTAAAATGTTTAGTTTCTCTTTACACTTGTCTGACCTCTTGCAAGGAGAAGGACCCTTGTCTTCCCTCTTGCAGAGAGGAATAGGATGGAAAAAAGAAAGTTGAAGAAACAGACATGGGAGACAAAGCATGGAGAGATGATGGATGGGCTGGGATTAGGTGTATCCACAAGTTCCAGGAGCATCAGCAAGACATTTTAAATTATTACTCAAGGGCATGTCATATTCTTAATATTAAATTGGAATTTAATTATTTAATGTCAACTGCCTCACTCAGGTTTAAGAGTTTGGGAATCATAGTGTATAACTTTAATCTCAGCACGTGGGAGGCAGAAGAAGGTGAATTTCTGAGAATCTGAAGCAACTCTTGTCTGCACACCCTATCCCATGGCAGTTTGGGCAGCATAGTGAGACCTTGTCTCAAAGCCATCCAGTCAAAGAAACAGTCAACCATCCATCCAACCAACCAATCAACCAACCAACCAACTAACCAACCAACTAACCAACCAACTAACCAACCAACTAACCAACCAACCAACCAACCAACAAACCAACCAATCAACCAACCAACCAAAAAAAAAAACCTACAATGGGGAATATCAGAGAAAGGGGAAAACAAGAAGAAATTGTGATCTGCAGTTTAATTAAGTCACTGTCTAAACCTTTCTTTCTTATTGGATGTTTAATGCAACTAAAAACAACAGTGTTTCATGTTTTTACAAGAATATTTAGGCAATAAGGTAGGAGAAGCCCTATCAATTTCTAGTTCTATTGAAACAACTTCGTTAACTGTTCATCTCTTCCAGTGAAGGTACTTTAAGAAACAATTTTGGTTTCCTATCACTCTGAAAGCTTAATAGTAGACATCTGAAATACATAATCAGAACATTTGACACATAACCAAGAAATGAAAAAATAAGACTTTTAATATGCAATAACCTGGAAAACTCAAATGCCTACCAAACCGTCGGCTGTAAATCTCCCCTGTGTTTGCATAAGAAAATAGATGTTCCAACCTTTTGATGTCAGCATTTTTCCACAATAACCTAAACCAAATTCTTGAATGATTTTAGTTTTTCTTAGCCAGTAGGTTTGATGTCACATGCACAATTTTTGTGTGTGGCTATGAAGTGTATGTAGGCTGACTCTTCCCTTTCACAGCTCCTGTCTATATGTGTAATCTTATTCAAATATGGTTGCTGTGATGAGCACATGGGAGCTGGGAGGACAGAAAGAGCTAAGAATGTAATAAGGATGAAAGAGAATTTAAAAGATGAAACAAATGTCAAGAGTTTCTGCAGGTCAATGCATGCACAGTATGCTCTCATTTATTCTGTAATATAGGGATTTTTCAGTTATTTGGAGCAGAGAGCCCATTTATTTTGTAAAGTGTTCAGGGACCCTGTCAAACTTTAAGCAAGGGCATTCATTTGATACTATCAACTGATTATAAAAAATAAACAATGAAATTCAAATCAACATAATTTATAATATAGAGTTTGAAGTCTAATACTTTCAGTTGTTAGAAATATACCAAAATGTCCTGTTCTCAACCAGATGAATGTTATTTGCTATAAATAGATTGGCAGAATAATAATGACCCTCACAGATTACACAACTCTCTGAGCATGCATGTCCATGGAAATCTCTGCTCACCTGCCTGTTGTATTCCTTTTCTACCTAATATTTTCAGGGCATAGCCAACTCAATGTTTCATTTTTCACAGCTTCCCTCAAGTCTCTACTGCTCTACACTCCTCTTCTTTTCAGCACCTTCTTGTCCCTCACATTCTTTTATAGCAGAGAACACCTCTCTCACTTTCTCTAACAAGAAACACACAGTGCAGGTCAGCAGCAGAGGTCACCTTCACGCTCACGTCACAGGTCAAGCAAGATCACTTACATTTTTCAGTAGGTCATTTCTTCTCACTGGGTGGGATATGACCTTTTTTCCTGTTCATAGAAAAGAAACCACCCCAGATGTTCTCCACCCCTTCTCCCGCTCTCTGTTTTCTTCTATTTTTCCCTTGTTTGATGCCAAGCATGAAAACTTAGACGTTAATCATTCTAGCTAGCCTGTTAATATTTTAGAAGATGGTGTTTTGTTCTACATTGTGCTTTTAGAACATAAGAAACAAACACACAATACTGAGAAAGAATAAAATTTATGGCATGGGCGCTCATTTTCATATCAAACATATAATTCTGTAATTTCTTCAGGGTGTTTTGTTCTTTTGTAAAAACATAATTTGAAATGTTATTTATGTGCAATTAGATCGACAGCTCTGTGGACAGCATTAGCGACATTTATAGGATGCAGATTTTTGGTTATTCTGGCTAGTGTCATCTACAGCTTGACTGACCATCACTGTTGACTTTCATCTTCGTAGATCCTTCAGATTTTCTCATAATTCCAATACAGCCAACTTTACAGGGAAGGGAGTATTGCACTAGTTAAAGACATGTAAGTAATTTGCCTATTTGAATCTGAGAGTGACTGCTGCAGAGGTTATTTATTTAATCTTCTTTCTGAAGATCAGAACTAGCTGAGAGCTCACATGTCTCATAGTCCAATAGTGTGACCTTAAACACCAGACAAGTGCTGGTGGAAGATGATTGGAACAATCAGTACAACAACAGCTTCTCTCTGGGGTGCTTACACCATAGTAGGAGGTTAGGGATGGGCTACCTCTTGGAAGCAGCCAGTAGAAAGGGGACAAGGGCTTATTCTGCAGCAATGCTATGAAGAACATTCTGCATAACTCACCTTCATTTATATGTATCATGACATTTCCAGAGATTTTAATTTTTAAATAACTCTTACATTTCCCATCTCTTTTGTATCCCAAGATTTCTTTTTATTGGGTCCTGAAGTTGGAACAAAATAATAGAACCCGAATCAAGGAAACCTGGCAAAACTGTGTTACACGCTTTCTTCCCACACCTACTTTATTACTGAACATTTATATCCTATAAAATTCCATAACTAGCATGACTTTCAAAATGGGTTACTGTCTAGCTTTTTTTAAATTTTAGACGAATAAGCTAGTAAAGTAAAATCATATTTCTCTAGAAATGAACTACTTCTTTTCAAAGAAGTTTTGTTTATTGCACATACAATGCTATTTAAAATATCAATGACTCCTAAGTAAAAGAGTTCTCCTTGAGGGTTGGGGATTTAGCTCAGTGGTAGAGCGCTTGCCTAGGAAGTGCAAGGCCCTGGGTTCGGTCCCCAGCTCCGAAGAAAAAAAGAGTTCTCCTTGAGTTAATAAACTAATTTAGGTTAATATGTTATTACATGATGAGGTAATAGATAAAACAAGAGAATAATAGCTATAACGAGCTTTACCAAAGCAAATGCAGTGTTTACTTATGCAATCCTTAAGTGTACATACTACTACAGAAACAAGTAAGGAATTCTGCCTATATTTGCTCTCTAATATCTATTCCAATCTTATGACATCATAAGTAACTGGGTAGGAACATGTTCCGACTTTCATATCGCTGTAAAATTTTGTGTCCCTGAACTCATTTGTCTACCAAAATGTTACATTTAGTGTGTTACTCATGTCGCTAAAAGCCCTTTGTGCAATCAAGGCTTTATATGTTGAATATTACACTATTTATTTGTATTTACAAGGTGTTGATTTACAAAACTCCTTGGAGGCCCTAAAGTTTTCATGAGTCCTCACCCCTGTGACTAACTAGTTCTGATTTCAAGCCTTTGCATTTCTATGTGTTTGCTTATTTAGTCCTCTATACAGAGTAATTCATAAATATTAAATTCACACTGTTAATTGTAAAGAACTTTTTGAGAACGACTGACCTGATATTTTTCTTGACACTCAAGCATTAAAATCTATTTGACTTTACTTCCCAGTCAACAGATGCTTTCAGATATCTATCAATGACAGATTCAGACAAACACGTAGAATCACTGAAGCAATATAAATTTGGGAAAGATTTTAAACATACAGTTGTTTTTAGGAACATAAGAAATCATTGTTCTGTCTTTTCCAGTGGGAAATTCCACTGGCTGTATGTGTGGGGGCGGGATGAATTTCAACTGACTGCTAAGTAACTTGTAATAATGCAGCAATATTACCTAAAGTGGTGGCATGTCTAGAGAGAGATCCCTGGAAAATGGTTATTTCGCTGAGGAAGAGTATGTGCTGCTGTTTGGCTCAGACTTCTCCATAACTTCCCCCCTTATTTTTTCCTTGGCCAAGCCATGTTACCAAATGTCATCCACACCTTTATGATTTTCTAATTTCCTGCAGGAGTTTTGCTATTTATCGTGCCATTTCATGATAGGAAAATAGCTTCTTCCATTCATCAGATGAGGTAATTCTCTCTACCACTCATAATTACATATGAGTGTTACACACCAATGATATTAAATAGGAAAGTCATCCTTTCTTTTGAAAACTATTTTTTAAATTTTCATTTGAAACACTTTACTGCAAGTATTTTTAATATAATACTTTATTGATTCTTTGTGAATTTACGTCACAGACCTGTACCATACTCAATTCCCAGTCTTTCCATGTCTCTCTTGGGACCACCCCACCCCCAACAGAACAACAACAGCAAAATGAAAAAAAAATAAAACAAAAACAAGTCCAATATGAGCTATCAATGTATTCACAGGAGTGTGGTGAAACTCTCCATGGCCTGCCCTTTAGGTACAAATGAGTCTTTCCCTTCCTGCATCCCCATTTTAAGCCATCATTTGTGAACTGCTAACTTCAGAATCCTGGTCACAGTTTTTAAAAGTTCTCCTCAATGACTTCCTGCTTATGCTCTTGCTTTTTGAGAGGGAGGGTTGGTGTGTGGGTAGAAGGTTGTTAAGGAAGCTTTCATGTCCACTCCTCTCAACTGTGCATGTACAATCATTGATATCACTGCCAATGTCTTCCTTGTTTTTTACATTCAGTGGTGCTACAGATCATGGTTCTACATGGTTTCTAGTGACAGCACACACCAAGAACAGAGCCTCTGGCCACAGTAGGACCATGGATACATACAAGGCCCTTGGAGGAATCCCAGACCAGAGACATCAGCATCGCCTGGGGTCAAGTTGCAATGCAGGCTACTCACATCAACATGGCCTGGGCAGCACCACTGCCAACCAAACATCAATATAACCTCATCTTGCAGTATAGACCAGAGATATTAGCATGGTCTTCAATGACAACACAAGTTATGGACATCAATATAGACCTCAGCTCCATCAGTACCCAGTCATTGCCCTGAGAGACAACACAAGCCTGGATATCACCATGGCCCCAAATGGTAGTACATTCACATCAATATAGTCACCGTGGTGGTAAGCCCTCAGACACTGGCCTGAATTTAAGCCACTGCATAGATCATGTACTTCATCTAGGCAATAGGTGGTAACATAGGCCTCAGAGATCAACCCAGTTCCTAGCTGTATCAGGACTATGGACAAATACATGGCCTTTTGTGGCATCACCAATCATCATGGTCCTTCAAGGAGGTCCATTCTAGGAAGGGAACTGTTCTTCATCTCTTGCCTACTTATTGTCCAGAGTCATGGGTATCCTCGTGCCTTTCAGAGGCTGGGGCGGGAAGGAGATTTAATTTGCATCTGGGCAAGCTTCAGGCTGCTGCACACCACCCTTTTGACCCCAATATGCCAAGATATGTTTTGTGGTCCACCTGAGTCCACTCTCATGACTGTTACTGCCCTCATAAGTCTACTCCAGTTCTACCTCTCATCACATCTACCTTCCACATCACATGCATCACCCCACTTGTCTATTACATATTTGTTTTACATAGTGGTGCAGGGTCAGACTGCACAATTTCTTTATTGCACAATTTCTTTATCTCCCATAACAGGGTCAACACAGAGTGGTTGGCCTGGGTCCTGTAAGAGCACAGAAATGGTCCGAAGCAGCTCTTAGAGTTATCAAATTACTAGGCTGAAACTATGATAGAGGAAATAAAGTTGCTGTACAAGGGCATCAATGTGATTCTGATTTTGTGGGTGAAGACCCTTAACCATTTTGGCTCCTATGAACTTAAGCTATGACACTCATACTAGTAACAACAGGCTTAGGCTTTTCCCTCTTGTCCTAGCTACTTTTGTAACTGACATTTCTGTATTTACCTCTTGGGTTTCTCTGTGTTATAATGCATATAACTACCCATGGCTCTACTTAATACTACACACTATAACCAGAGACTTTTTCACCCATGTGCAAGTTCCAGAATAATGATTCATAGGCCTATAATTTATTAACTAGATGCCTAGGCCGTAAGCCTGTAACTTATATTAGTCTATTTATTTAGTTCTGTGCCTGCCATGTGAGTAATTACTTCTGCTCAGTTTCATATGTCTTCTTTCCTCCAAGTCAAGGCAATGAGTTCCCCCGCACCTGAACCAAGTTCCTCTTTCTACAAGATGTTTCATCTTCTAATGCTGCCTCAGTTCATTGGCCACCAGATTTTTATTGACATGTGATGGGGATGCTGCCACCTAGAACAAAAGTGAGATTATCACTACATCTGCACCTTCCAGTTCAATAAAAGGCTCTTTCTAAAACATCAATAAGCTAGATACAATAAGAATATCAGATTGGAATTATTTTTACAATATCCTGTCCTTATGTATTTGGGAACCTTGGAGAAAGTACTCCATTATCTCCTATCTCAGTGAGTCCAAGGTTCTGTACCTAAATCACTTTCTATTATAACTTGCATTATCAACCTAAAATAAGTTTTTAGATTTTATATATTTCCTTAAATCATACACAACTTAATTGTGAGACTATATGTATTTTCAATGCCACATGAGACCTGAGAATGATAAATGTTACTTGAGTAAATAGAAAGTGCAGAGCAAGAACTTTCCAAACATGTAGAAATGACAGCGGTTGCTGGCCACCTCAACAGTTATCCAAGGTTTCTCTGAGACTTTGTAATATCATCTTCAGCCTTTTGAACCACGTTGTCTGTCTGACTTTTCTGTGAAACAGGAATGATAAAGGACTGCCTACCTTGTCTTGGCAAAACTATGCAGTGGACTTTCCTGCAACCTGTTTTTCCAGTTTCTACAGCATCCTGTCTGCAATTAACGCAAGGGAAGTTCTTGACCACTGGTTAGCTTCAAATGGAGTTTCTTTAATACTCATCATCTTCTTTGAAAAAGAATTGAGGATCTACCAGGAGCAGAGGCCTCATTATCCTGAAAAGTCTACTGTTAATAAATAAACAAATATCTAAATGTCATCTTCTGTAGGTCTCTGAGAATTTGAAGACCACCTTTGTATCTATAGTCTATCCGAATAGGCATACATTGCTAATTTCTAGCTATGTACTATGTGTCTAACCTAGCAAACATATTTTTATACTTTATAAATATAAAATATTTATATTATATATAAATCATATATATATTAAACATAATTAACTAAAGTAGTATCAAAACAAGAACATAACTTTGATTTATTAATTACTAACTTGCATTTCTTAGTGTCTCAAAGAGTTAGTAATAGCAGCTTCCAAAAGGACTAGATCTTCATATTGCATTTATAAGTGAGTTGTTTAGGTACAAAAACTAAGAGTTGAAACATATATACCTAGTGTGCTGTAGCAAAATATAATCCTAAATCTATATCAATATACAAAGCCCATACCAAATGCAAAATATCTGGTTTGTTAATGCTCTTTAGTCTAAAAGTAAATTCAATCGCCTACCCTTTTATCTTATCATTACTATATCCCCTCTTGATTTCTTTTCATCCCTTCTATCACTCCAGTCCCCTAACACTTAAAGGATCGTGAGACAGAGATGGAAAGGAAGAGAGAGAGAGGAGGAGTGAAGGAGGAGAGGAGGGGGAGGGAGAGGGAAAAGGAGAAGGAGAGAGGGAGTGTAGAGAGAAGAAAAAGAAAGAGAAAAAGAGATCCTCAAATTTAACCTCTTATACTTTACTTCCTCCCTGATCAAGACCATCGCCAATTTGTGATCAAACCCATAAAATGACAATAAACAGCTTCACAAACTGAACAACCAAAGCCACTCACCCACGTTTTCGGAATGGGACTTCGTTTCCTTAAAATTACTTCCTACTGTCCATGGCAATGTTATTTTGGTAGCCCAGAGGAAAACTGGAACATTGGTCCAGTCCTAGAAAAGCTAACTGTAGCATTGCTGCTCAGTCTCTGTGTGAAGAGAAAATGGCAGCTTAACTGATATCCTGGCTGAAACATTCTGTAAGGTTAAACAATCTAGCTAGCTTTATAGAAGTTTATCCAGACGAAGACTTTGAAGGTAACAACATTTGAGGCAGTCTGTGAGGTCAGATCACTTGAGCTACTTTTCTTCTTTGGTGTCTCATCCTTTTGCTCTGCAAACACATAATATAGATTTTTCTGTTAACACATGTATGGAATGTTAAGCATATACAATTGAGCAAAAGTTGTCTCTTTGCTTGAGCAAGTAAGGCTTCAAACTTTATAAGTTCATTTGGATAGTATATCCAAATTGTAACAACAAATTTTTATCCATGCCATTTGAAGGGATGGAATGATTAGTACTAAGGACTGTGTAGTGAACAAGATTTATTGGCTGTGCATAGCTGAAGTCATGGCTAGGAATATTTTCAAGACTTAGCAAATCTTAGAGCTGGATAGATCAGCAAATATATTTACCTGTTTTGTTATTTTCTTTTGTTCATTGTATCATGAATATAATCTAGACTTTCAGGAGGTCTCCCCCAGTCAAATTTAGCTTTTATCAATTTTGATGAAATATATAACTTTTTTCCTCTTGAAACACAGACAAAACCTCTCCCCATCACAATACACTCCTATTATGAAGTTATCACAAACTTCTGATGCTCTAACTCATAAGTCATTTTTAAGATTTAGTGCCTTTTAGTAGCTGTGCTATATGTCATACTGACATTTTATAAAGTTAGAATCAACAAAGCATTATATCTTTGGGAGATTCTATATCGCTCTTCTATTGAAAATCTTTCCTTTAAAGTCCTGATAGATTGCCTGTGATTGCCTACAATTGCCTGTGAGTCAGGATTGTGAGATGTGCCAATAACATATCTCACCATGTCTACCACATTGCTTATTCTAGTGGATACATATGTCAAAGCATCATTGGCTTCAACCTGTATGGCATCTCCAGCATAGACATCATCTTTAATAAATTTGCAATCTTAGAGTGATCATTTTCAAAAGTCAAGCTGAGTGGTACACCACTGTGTAAATGTATGATATTTTCTGTATCCATTCCCCTGTTGAGGGACATATGGGTTGTTTCCAGTTTCTGGCTACTATAAATATGGCTGCTATGAACATAGTGGACCATGTGTCCTTATTACATGTTAACACATTTTTGGTTATATGCCCAGGAGTTGTATAGCTATGACCTCAGGTAATACTACATCCAATTTTCTGAGGAATCACCAGACTGATTTCCAGAGTGGTTGTACCAGCTTGCAATCTCACCTCCAGTGGAGAAGTGTTCCTCTTTCTCCACATCCTTGCAAGCATCTGCTGTCACCTGAGTTTCAGCCATTCTGACAGGTGTGCAGTGGAATCTCGGAGTCTTTTTGATTTACATTTCCCTGATAACTGAGGATGTTGAACATTTCTTTAGGTTCCTCTCAGCCATTCAACTTTCCTCAGGTGAGAATTCTGTTTAGCTCTGTTCCATATTTTTTGACCCAATTGATAAGATATAATTGCCCACCTAAACATACAAAGCCCAGTACTATCCATCCCTTAAGAACATTGATAACAACTTGTAAATACACAGAGCAGAATCTTTATGTCAGCCTCCATCGTCCTATCCTGCCTCTCTCCTCCAGTCTCTTCCTTACTGTTCTATTCTCCTCCTCTTCCCTCAAACTTCTCTCCTGCCCATCCTTCCTTCTCCTCCTATGACAGGCCTCCTTCTATCCTGTACCTGCCCCTCGCCTGTACTTTACAAATTCAATGAGGAGAAGGTTCTGGTGAAGTCACCGGAGTCCTGAGTACGTGACTAGTATTTTTTAATAGGGTTATTTGTTTCTTTGGGGTCTAACTTCTTGAGTTATTTGTATGTATTGGATATTAGCTCTCTATCTGATATAGGATTTGGTAATGATGTTTTTCTAATCTGTTAGTTGTTGTTTTGACTTATTGACAGTGTCCTTTGCCTTGCAGAAGCCTTGCAATTGTGTGAGGTCCAATTTGTCTTTCTTGATCTTAGAGAATAAACCATAGGTGTTCTGTTCAGGAAATTTTCCACTGTGCCCAGGTATTTGAGGCTTTTCTCTACTTTCTCTTCTAATAGCTTCAGTGTATCTGGTTTTATGTGGTCTTTGATCCACTTGGAAGTAAGGTTTGTACAAGGAGATAAGAATGTGTTGAGTTGCATTCTTCTACATGCTGACCTCCAGTTGAACCAGTACCATTTGTTGAAAATGCTGTCTTTTTTCCCCCTCTGAATGGTTTTAGCTTCTTTGTCAAAGATCAAGTAACCATAGGTGTGTGGATTCATTTCTGGTTCTTCAATTCTATTCCATTTATTTACCTGTCTATCTATGTACAAATACCATACAGATTTTATCACTATTATTCTGCAATATAGCCTGAGGTCAGTGGTGGTGATTCCCCCATATGTTCTTTTATTGTTGAGAATATTTTTCACTATTCTGGGCTTTCTGTTTTTCCAAATCAATTCGAGAATTGCTCTTCCTAATTCTATGAATAATTGAGTGGGAATTTTGATGGGGACTGCATTGAATCTATAGATTGCTTTAGGTGAGATGGCCACTTTTACAATATTAATCTTGCCAATCCATGAGCATGGGAGATCTTTCCATCTTCTGAGGTCTTCATCGATTTCATTCTTCAGAGACTTGCAATTCTTGTTATACAGATATTTTACTTGTTTGATTAGAGTCACACCAAGGTATTTTATATTATCCGTGACTATTGTTTTTTTTTGTTGTTTTTTTGTTTTTTTTTTTTTGACTTGAGCACATTTTGAGATACTATGGTACATCACAGTGGAAGTTTCATGAAAGGTAAAGCCATTAATTCCATGCTGATGTGCAAATTTCCTCTGTAGTCAGGGGGCAAACCGTTCTAATAGTACAAAGGACCAAACTGTATTCCATAGTACACACCTGCATGACTTCTTCTAGATGGATTCCGTCTCCTAAGGTTTCACAACCTTTCAAAACAGTTCCACAAATTAAAGACCAACATTCACCATATAAGCCTATATGAATACAATTACAACTATAACACCAGAAAAAATAGAAGCTTAAACAAAATTGAAGCAAAAACTAAAACAACACATGCACATGCACATATATTAACCTAAAAGGTAAATTTGTTTGATCACTTATTTCCTTCAGCTATGAGCTAGTTCTCCATCTTTATTTATGAAGGATTTATAACAAATTATTCAATTGTGGTATAAAAATCACTTATTCATTCATTCTGTTTTGTGTTCACCTAATATTTTGCTACATACAATCTAACATACCCAGTAAGAGTCCAAGATATAGAGTTGGTATTATCTGAATTATAATAATACACAGGCTTGATTATTGGAAACAAAGAATTTGATAATATAAACAGTTTAAAATGAGATGACTTATTTGTTTTAGGTAAAAGTACATAAACTTCCTGTATCATTACCTTGATTTTCTCTTACATAATGGCACGCAATTTCTCTTAGTGACTAAATTATTTTTCTATATCTGTTTTAAACCCAGTTCTAAGTTTATAAGTTTTTTTTTATTAACTTGAGTATTTCTTATATACATTTCAAGTGTTATTCCCTTTCCCGGTTTCCAGGCAAACATCCCCCTCCCCCCTCCCATTCCTTATGGGTGTTCCCCTCCCAACCCTCCCCCCATTGCCGCCCTCCCCCCATAGTCTAGTTCACTGGGGGTTCAGTCTTAGCAGGACCCAGGGCTTCCCCTTCCACTGGTGCTCTTACTAGGACATTCATTGCTACCTATGGGGTCAGAGTCCAGGGTCAGTCCATGTATAGTATTTAGGTAGTGGCTTAGTCCCTGGAAACTCTGGTTGCTTGGCATTGTTGTACTTTTGGGGTCTCGAGCCCCTTCAAGCTCTTCCAGTTCTTTCTCTGATTCCTTCAACGGGGGACCTATTCTCAGTTCAGTGGTTTGCTGCTGGCATTCGCCTCTGTATTTGCTGTATTCTGGCTGTGTCTCTCAGGAGCGATCTACATCCGGCTCCTGTCGGTCTGCACTTCTTTGCTTCATCCATCTTGTCTAATTGGGTGGCTGTATATGTATGGGCCACATGTGGGGCAGGCTCTGAATGGGTGTTCCTTCAGTCTCTGTTTTAATCTTTGCCTCTCCCTTCCCTGCCAAGGGTATTCTTTTTCCTCATTTAAAGAAGGAGTGAAGCATTCACATTTTGATCATCCGTCTTGAGTTTCGTTTGTTCTAGGGATCTAGGGTAATTCAAGCATTTGGGCTAATAGCCACTTATCAATGAGTGCATACCATGTATGTCTTTCTGTGATTGAGTTAGCTCACTCAGGATGATATTTTCCAGTTCCAACCATTTGCCTACGAATTTCATAAACTCGTTGTTTTTGATAGCTGAGTAATATTCCATTGTGTAGATGTACCACATTTTCTGTATCCATTCCTCTGTTGAAGGGCATCTGGGTTCTTTCCAGTTTCTGGCTATTATAAATAAGGCTGCGATGAACATAGTGGAGCACGTGTCTCTTTTATATGTTGAGGCATCTTTTGGGTATATGCCCAAGAGAGGTATAGCTGGATCCTCAGGCAGTTCAATGTCCAATTTTCTAAGGAACCTCCAGACTGATTTCCAGAATGGTTTTACCAGTCTGCAATCCCACCAACAATGGAGGAGTGTTCCTCTTTCTCCGCATCCTCACCAGCATCTGCTATCACCTGAGTTTTTGATCTTAGCCATTCTCACTGGTGTGAGGTGAAATCTCAGGGTTGTTTTGATTTGCATTTCCCTTATGACTAAAGATGTTGAACATTTCTTTAGGTGTTTCTCAGCCATTCGGCATTCCTCAGCTGTGAATTCTTTTTTAGCTCTGAACCCCATTTTTAATAGGGTTATTTGTTTCCCTGCGGTCTAACTTCTTGAGTTCTTTGTATATTTTGGATATAAGGCCTCTATCTGTTGTAGGATTGGTAAAGATCTTTTCCCAATCTGTTGGTTGCCGTTTTGTCCTAACCACAGTGTCCTTTGCCTTACAGAAACTTTGCAGTTTTATGAGATCCCATTTGTCGATTCTTGATCTTAGAGCATAAGCCATTGGTGTTTTGTTCAGGAAATTTTTTCCAGTGCCCATGTGTTCCAGATGCTTCCCTAATTTTTCTTCTATTAGTTTGAGTGTGTCTGGTTTGATGTGGAGGTCCTTGATCCACTTGGACTTAAGCTTTGTACAGGGTGATAAGCATGGATCGATCTGCATTCTTCTACATGTTGCCCTCCAGTTGAACCAGCACCATTTGCTGAAAATGCTATCTTTTTTCCATTGGATGGTTTTGGCTCCTTTGTCAAAAATCAAGTGACCATAGGTGTGTGGGTTCATTTCTGGGTCTTCAATTCTATTCCATTGGTCTATCTGTCTGTCTCTGTACCAATACCATGCAGTTTTTATCACTATTGCTCTGTAATACTGCTTGAGTTCAGGGATAGTGATTCCCCCTGAAGTCCTTTTATTGTTGAGGATAGCTTTAGCTATCCTGGGTTTTTTGTTATTCCAGATGAATTTGCAAATTGTTCTGTCTAACTCTTTGAAGAAATGGATTGGTATTTTGATGGGGATTGCATTGAATCTGTAGATTGCTTTTGGTAAAATGGCCATTTTTACTATATTAATCCTGCCAATCCATGAGCATGGGATATCTTTCCATCTTCTGAGGTCTTCTTCAATTTCTTTCCTCAGTGTCTTGAAGTTCTTATTGTACAGATCTTTTACTTGCTTGGTTAAAGTCACACCGAGGTACTTTATATTATTTGGGTCTATTATGAAGGGTGTCGTTTCCCTAATTTCTCTCTCGGCTTGTTTCTCTTTTGTATAGAGGAAGGTAACTGATTTATTTGAGTTAATTTTATACCCAGCCACTTTGCTGAAGTTGTTTATCAGCTTTAGTAGTTCACTGGTGGAACTTTTGGGATCACTTAAATATACTATCATGTCATCTGCAAATAGTGATATTTTGACCTCTTCTTTTCCGATCTGTATCTCTTTGATCTCCTTTTGTTGTCTGATTGCTCTGGCTAGAACTTCAAGAACTATATTGAATAAGTAGGGAGAGAGTGGGCAGCCTTGTCTAGTCCCTGATTTTAGTGGGATTGCTTCAAGTTTCTCTCCATTTAGTTTAATGTTAGCAAGTGGTTTGCTCTATATGGCTTTTACTATGTTTAGGTATGGGCCTTGAATTCCTATTCTTTCCAGGACTTTTATCATGAAGGGGTGTTGAATTGTGTCAAATGCTTTCTCAGCATCTAATGAAATGATCATGTGGTTCTGTTCTTTCAGTTTGTTTATATAATGGATCACGTTGATGGTTTTCCGTATATTAAACCATCCCTGCATGCCTGGGATGAAGCCAACTTGATCATGGTGGATGATTGTTTTGATGTGCTCTTGAATTCAGTTTGCCAGAATTTTATTGAGTATTTTTGCGTCGATATTCATAAGGGAAATTGGTCTGAAGTTCTCTTTCTTTGTTGTGTCTTTGTGTGGTTTAGGTATAAGAGTAATTGTGGCTTCGTAGAAGGAATTCGGTAGGGCTCCATCTGTTTCAATTTTGTGGAATAGTTTGGATAATATTGGTATGAGGTCTTCTATGAAGGTTTGATAGAATTCTGCACTAAACCTGTCTGGACCTGGGCTCTTTTTGGTTGGGAGACCTTTAATGACTGCTTCTATTTCCTTAGGAGTTATGGGGTTGTTTAACTGGTTTATCTGTTCCTGATTTAACTTCGATACCTGGTATCTGTCTAGGAAATTGTCCATTTCCTGAAGATTTTCAAATTTTGTTGAATATAGGTTTTTATAGTAAGATCTGATGATTTTTTGAATTTCCTCTGAATCTGTAGTTATGTCTCCCTTTTCATTTCTGATTTTGTTAATTTGGACGCACTCTCTGTGTCCTCTCGTTAGTCTGGCTAAGGGTTTATCTATCTTGTTGATTTTCTCAAAGAACCAACTTTTGGTTCTGTTGATTCTTTCTATGGTCCTTTTTGTTTCTACTTGGTTGATTTCAGCTCTGAGTTTGATTATTTCCTGCCTTCTACTCCTCCTGGGTGTATTTGCTTCTTTTTGTTCTAGAACTTTTAGGTGTGCTGTCAAGCTGCTGACATATGCTCTTTCCTGTTTCTTTCTGCAGGCACTCAGCGCTATGAGTTTTCCTCTTAGCACAGCTTTCATTGTGTCCCATAAGTTTGGGTATATTGTACCTTCATTTTCATTAAATTCTAAAAAGTCTTTAATTTCTTTCTTTATTTCTTCCTTGACCAGGTTATCATTGAGTAGAGCATTGTTCAATTTCCACGTATATGTGGGCATTCTTCCCTTATTGTTATTGAAGACCAGTTTTAGGCCGTGGTTGTCCGATAGCACGCATGGGATTATTTCTATCTTTCTGTACCTGTTGAGGCCCGTTTTTTGACCAATTATATGGTCAATTTTGGAGAAAGTACCATGAGGAGCTGAGAAGAAGGTATATCCTTTTGCTTTAGGATAGAATGTTCTATAAATATCCGTTAAGTCCATTTGGCTCATGACTTCTCTTAGTCTGTCTACATCACTGTTTAATTTCTGTTTCCATGATCTGTCCATTGATGAGAGTGGGGTGTTGAAATCTCCCACTATTATTGTGTGAGGTGCAATGTGTGTTTTGAGCTTTAGTAAGGTTTCTTTTACGTATGTAGGTGCCCTTGTATTTGGGGCATAGATATTTAGAATTGATAGTTCATCTTGGTGGATTTTTCCTTTGATGAATATGAAGTGTCCTTCCTTATCTTTTTTGATGTCTTTTAGTTGGAAATTGATTTTATTTGATATTAGAATGGCTACTCCAGCTTGCTTCTTCTGACCATTTGCTTGGAAAGTTGTTTTCCAGCCTTTCACTCTGAGGTAGTGTCTGTCTTGTGTCTGAGGTGTGTTTCCTGTAGGCAGCAGAATGCAGGGTCCTCGTTGCGTATCCAGTTTGTTAATCTATGTCTTTTTATTGGGGAGTTGAGGCCATTGATATTGAGAGATATTAAGGAATAGTGATTATTGCTTCCCGTTATATTCATGTTTGGATGTGAGGTTATGTTTGTGTGCTTTCATTCTCTTTGTTTTGTTGCCAAGACGATTAGTTTCTTGCTTCTTCTAGGGTATAGCTTGCCTCCTTATGTTGGGCTTTACCATTTATTATCCTTTGTAGTGCTGGATTTGTAGAAAGATATTGTGTAAATTTGGTTTTGTCATGGAATATCTTGGTTTCTCCATCAATGTTAATTGAGAGTTTTGCTGGATACAGTAACCTGGGCTGGCATTTGTGTTCTCTTAGGGTCTGTATGACATCAGTCCAGGATCTTCTGGCCTTCATAGTTTCTGGCGAGAAGTCCGGTGTGATTCTGATAGGTCTCCCTTTATATGTTACTTGACCTTTTTCCCTTACTGCTTTTATTTTAATATTCTTTCTTTATTTTGTGCGTTTGGTGTTTTGACAATTATGTGACAGGAGGTGTTTCTTTTCTGGTCCAATCTATTTGGAGTTCTGTAGGCTTCTTGTATGTCTATGGGTATCTCTTTTTTTAGGTTAGGGAAGTTTTCTTCTATGATTTTGTTGAAGATATTTACTGGTCCTTTGAGCTGGGAGTCTTCACTCTCTTCTATACTTATTATCCTTAGGTTTGATCTTCTCATTGAGTCCTGGATTTCCTGTATGTTTTGGACCAGTAGCTTTTTCTGCTTTACATTATCTTTGACAGTTGAGTCAATGATTTCTATGGAATCTTCTGCTCCTCAGATTCTCTCTTCCATCTCTTGTATTCTGTTGGTGAAGCTTGTATCTACAGCTCCTTGTCTCTTGTTTTGGTTTTCTATATCCAGGGTTGTTTCCATGTGTTCTTTCTTGATTGCTTCTATTTCCATTTTTAATTCCTTCAACTGTTTGATTGTGTTTTCCTGGAATTCTTTCAGGGATTTTTGTGTCTCCTCTCTATGGGCTTCTACTTGTTTATTTATGTTTTCCTGGAATTCTTTCAGGGATTTTTGTGTCTCCTCTCTATGGGCTTCTACTTGTTTATTTATGTTTTCCTGGAATTCTTTCAGGGATTTTTGCGATTCTTTCAGGCATTTTTGTGGTTCCTCTCTGTAGGCTTCTACTTGTTCTCTAAGGGAGTTCTTCATGTCTTTCTTGAAGTCCTCCAGCATCATGATCAAAAATGATTTTGAAACTAGATCTTGCTTTTCTGGTGTGTTTGGATATTCCATGTTTGTTTTGATGGGAGAATTGGGCTCCGATGGTGCCATGTAGTCTTGGTTTCTGTTGCTTGGGTTCCTGTGCTTGCCTCTCGCCATCAGATTATCTCTAGTGTTACTTTGTTCTGCTATTTCTGACAGTGGCTAGACTGTCCTATAAGCCTGTGTGTCAGGAGTGCTGTAGACCTGTTTTCTTCTCTTTCAGTCAGTTATGGGGACAGAGTGTTCTGCTTTCGGGCGTGTAGTTTTTCCTCTCTACAGGTCTTCAGCTGTTCCTGTGGGCCTGTGTCTTGAGTTCACCAGGCAGCTTTCTTGCAGCAGAAAAGTTGGTCTTACCTGTGGTCCCGAGGCTCAAGTTCGCTCGTGGGGTGCTGCCCACGGGCTCTCTGCAGCGGCAGCAACCAGGAAGATCTGTGCCGCCGTTTCCGGGAGCTTCAGTGCACCAGGGTTCCAGATGGTCTTTGGCTTTTTCCTCTGGTGTCCGAGATGTGTGTGCAGAGAGCAGTCTCTTCTGGTTTCCCAGGCTTGTCTGCCTCTCTGAAGGTTCAGCTCTCCCTCCCACGGGATTTGGGTGCAGAGAACTGTTTATCTGGTCTGTTTCCCTCACGTTCCTGCGGTGTCTCAGGCAGGGGTCCTGCCGCTCCTGGGCCCTCCCCCACGGGAGCCCAGAGGCCTTATACAGTTTCCTCTTGGGCCAGGGATGTGGGCAGGGGTGAGCAGTGTTGGTGGTCTCTTCCGCTCTGCAGCCTCAGGAGTACCCACCTGACCAGGCGGTTGGGTCTCTCTCTCACAGGGTCTGGGGGCAGAGAGCTGCTGCGGGCCGGGATCCGCGGGTCATTCGTGACCATTGTAAATGGTGTTGTTACACTAATTTCTTTCTCAGCCTGTTTATTCTTTGAATAAAGGAAGACTACTGATTTCTTTGAATTAATTTTACATCCAGCCACTTTGCTGAAGATATTTATCTGGTCAAGGAGTTCTCCGGTGGAATTTTGGGGTCATTTAAATATACTACCATATCATCTGCAAATAGTGATATTTTGATTTCTTCCTTTCCAATTCATATCATTTGACCTCCTTTTGTTGTCCAATTGCTCTAGCTAGACCTTCAGGTACTAAATTGAATAGATAGTGAGAGATTGGGCAGCCTTGTTTAGTCCCTGATTTTAGTGGGATTGCTTTGTTTCTTTTCATTTAGTTTGGTGACAGCTACTGGTTTGCTGTATATTATTTTACTGTTTAGGTATGGGCTTTGAACAACTATACCCCAAATGCAATGATGCCCCACATTCATAAAAGAAACTTTATTAAAGCTCAAAGTACACTCTGCATACCACACAATAATAGTGGGAGTCTTCAAAATCCTACTCTCATGAAAGGACAGATCATGGAAACATAAACTAAACAGAGACACAGTGAAACTAACAGCAATTATGAACCAAATGGATTTAACAAATATCTATAGAACATTTCATCCTAAAACAAAAGAATTTACTTTCTTCTCTGCACCTCATGGTAACTTCTTCACAAAAAAAGATTCAACAGATACAAGAAGATTGACATAATCCAATGCACCCTATCAGAACACCATGGACCAAGGCTGGTTTTCAACAACAACAAAAACAACAGAAAGCCCTCCCACACATGGAAACTGAATAGCACTCTATTCAATGATAACTTGGTCAAGAAAGAAATAAAGAAATTAAAGACTTTAGAATTTAATGAAAATTAAGATACAACATAACCAAACTTATAGGATACAATGAAAGCAGGGAAAAGAGGAAAGTTCATAGCTTTGAGTACCTACAAAAAGAAACTGTAGAGAGCATACACTAGCAACTTGACACCACACCTGAAAGCTCTAGAAAAAGAAAGAAACAACACCTATGAAGAGGAGACAGCAGGAAATAATCAAACTCAGTGTTGAAATCAACAACGTAGAAACAAAAGAACTATACAAATAATCGACAAAACCAGGATCTGGTTCTTTGTGATCTGGTTCTTTTATCTATCAACAACATAGATAAATCTTGTGCCAGACTAATCAGAGGGCAGAGAGACAGTATGAAAATTATCAAAATCAGAAATGAAAAGAGAGGCATAACAACAGAAATTGGGGAAATTTAAAAAGATCATCAGATCCTACTACAAAAGCTTATATGCAACAAAACTGGGAAATCTTGATGAAATGGACAATTTTCTAGACAGATACCAGGTACCAAAATTAAATCAGTATCAGGTAAACCATCTAATCAGTCCTATAGCTCCTAAAGAAATAGAAGCAGTCATTTAAAGTCTCCCAACCACAAACAAAGTCCAGGGCCAGATGGGTTTAGTGCAGAATTCTATCAGCTCTTCAAAGAAGACCTAATACCAATACTCTTCAAACTATTCTACAAAATAGAAGCAGAAGGAATGCTACCTAATTTGTTCCATGAAGCCACAGTTATGCTGATACCAAAACCACACCAAGACTCAACAAAGAAAGAGAACTTCAGTTTCCCTTAGGAATATTGATGCAAAAATTCTCAATAAAGTTCTCGAATACTGAATCCAAGAACACATCAAAACTATCATCCATCATGATCAGGTAGGCTTCATCCCAGGGATTCAGGGATGGTTCAATATTTAGAAATCCAGCAATATAATCCAACACTTAAAGTCAAAGAAAAAAAACCCAAATGATTATTTCATTAGATGTTGAAAAAAAAAAACATTTGACAAAATTCAACACCCCCACATATTAAAAGTCTGTATTTTTAACTCAGTATATTTTATTACTTTGTGTTGACACTCCAGTTCCTCATATCTGTGGATATACTTTCTTTAAAATCTGCAACTGCTTTTTTTCTGTTGTTGTAGGTTCCAGGGTAGACTCTTTTGAAGATTCTATATTTGATTTACAGAGTCCCCTAATATCTATTTTTTTTTTTTTTTTTTTTTATTAACTTGAGTAT
Organism: Rattus norvegicus; assembly: GCF_021556685.1. NCBI lineage: Eukaryota > Metazoa > Chordata > Mammalia > Rodentia > Muridae > Rattus > Rattus norvegicus. The sequence goes on from NC_141539.1 coordinate 60,491,498, forward strand.
TTCTTATATACATTTCGAGTGTTATTCCCTTTCCCGGTTTCCGGGCAAACATCCCCCTCCCCCCTCCCCTTCCTTATGGGTGTTCCCCTCCCAACCCTCCCCCCATTGCCGCCCTCCCCCCATAGACTAGTTCACTGTGGGTTCAGTCTTAGCAGGACCCAGGGCTTCCCCTTCCACTGGTGCTCTTACTAGGATATTCATTGCTACCTATGGGGTCAGAGTCCAGGGTCAGTCCATGTATAGTCTTTAGGTAGTGGCTTAGTCCCTGGAAGCTCTGGTTGCTTGGCATTGTTGTACTTTTGGGGTCTCGAGCCCCTTCAAGCTCTTCCAGTTCTTTCTCTGATTCCTTCAATAGGGGACCTATTCTCAGTTCAGTGGTTTGCTGCTGGCATTCGCCTCTATATTTGCTGTATTCTGGCTGTGTCTCTCAGGAGCGATCTACATCCGGCTCCTGTCGGTCTGCACTTCTTTGCTTCATCCATCTTGTCTAATTGGGTGGCTGTATATGTATGGGCCACATGTGGGGCAGGCTCTGAATGGGTGTTCCTTCAGTCTCTGTTTTAATCTTTGCCTCTCCCTTCCCTGCCAAGGGTATTCTTTTTCCTCATTTAAAGAAGGAGTGAAGCATTCACATTTTGATCATCCGTCTTGAGTTTCGTTTGTTCTAGGGATCTAGGGTAATTCAAGCATTTGGGCTAATAGCCACTTATCAATGAGTGCATACCATGTATGTCTTTCTGTGATTGGGTTAGCTCACTCAGGATGATATTTTCCAGTTCCAACCATTTGCCTACGAATTTCATAAACTCGTTGTTTTTGATAGCTGAGTAATATTCCATTGTGTAGATGTACCACATTTTCTGTATCCATTCCTCTGTTGAAGGGCATCTGGGTTCTTTCCAGCTTCTGGCTATTATAAATAAGGCTGCGATGAACATAGTGGAGCACGTGTCTCTTTTATATGTTGAGGCATCTTTTGGGTATATGCCCAAGAGAGGTATAGCTGGATCCTCAGGCAGTTCAATGTCCAATTTTCTGAGGAACCTCCAGACTGATTTCCAGAATGGTTTTACCAGTCTGCAATCCCACCAACAATGGAGGAGTGTTCCTCTTTCTCCACATCCTCGCCAGCATCTGCTGTCACCTGAGTTTTTGATCTTAGCCAATCGCACTGGTGTGAGGTGAAATCTCAGGGTTGTTTTGATTTGCATTTCCCTTATGACTAAAGATGTTGAACATTTCTTTAGGTGTTTCTCAGCCATTCGGCATTCCTCAGCTGTGAATTCTTTGTTTAGCTCTGAACCCCATTTTTTAATAGGGTTATTTGTTTCCCTGCGGTCTAACTTCTTGAGTTCTTTGTATATTTTGGAAATAAGGCCTCTATCTGTTGTAGGATTGGTAAAGATCTTTTCCCAATCTGTTGGTTGCCGTTTTGTCCTAACCACAGTGTCCTTTGCCTTACAGAAGCTTTGCAGTTTTATGAGATCCCATTTGTCGATTCTTGATCTTAGAGCATAAGCCATTGGTGTTTTGTTCAGGAAATTTTTTCCAGTGCCCATGTGTTCCAGATGCTTCCCTAGTTTTTCTTCTATTAGTTTGAGTGTGTCTGGTTTGATGTGGAGGTCCTTGATCCACTTGGACTTAAGCTTTGTACAGGGTGATAAGGATGGATCGATCTGCATTCTTCTACATGTTGCCCTCCAGTTGAACCAGCACCATTTGCTGAAAATACTATCTTTTTTCCATTGGATGGTTTTGGCTCCTTTGTCAAAAATCAAGTGACCATAGGTGTGTGGGTTCATTTCTGGGTCTTCAATTCTATTCCATTGGTCTATCTGTCTGTCTCTGTACCAATACCATGCAGTTTTTATCACTATTGCTCTGTAATACTGCTTGAGTTCAGGGATAGTGATTCCCCCTGAAGTCCTTTTATTGTTGAGGATAGCTTTAGCTATCCTGGGTTTTTTGTTATTCCAGATGAATTTGCAAATTGTTCTGTCTAACTCTTTGAAGAATTGGATTGGTATTTTGATGGGGATTGCATTGAATCTGTAGATTGCTTTTGGTAAAATGGCCATTTTTACCATATTAATCCTGCCAATCCATGAGCATGGGAGATCTTTCCATCTTCTGAGGTCTTCTTCAATTTCTTTCCTCAGTGTCTTGAAGTTCTTATTGTACAGATCTTTTACTTGCTTGGTTAGAGTCACACCGAGGTACTTTATATTATTTGGGTCTATTATGAAGGGTGTCCTTTCCCTAATTTCTTTCTCGGCTTGTTTCTCTTTTGTATAGAGGAAGGCAACTGATTTATTTGAGTTAATTTTATACCCAGCCACTTTGCTGAAGTTGTTTATCAGCTTTAGTAGTTCTCTGGTGGAACTTTTGGGATCACTTAAATATACTATCATGTCATCTGCAAATAGTGATATTTTGACCTCTTCTTTTCCGATCTGTATCCCTTTGATCTCCTTTTGTTGTCTGATTGCTCTGGCTAGAACTTCAAGAACTATATTGAATAAGTAGGGAGAGAGTGGGCAGCCTTGTCTAGTCCCTGATTTTAGTGGGATTGCTTCAAGTTTCTCTCCATTTAGTTTAATGTTAGCAACTGGTTTGCTGTATATGGCTTTTACTATGTTTAGGTATGGGCCTTGAATTCCTATTCTTTCCAGGACTTTTATCATGAAGGGGTGTTGAATTTTGTCAAATGCTTTCTCAGCATCTAATGAAATGATCATGTGGTTCTGTTCTTTCAGTTTGTTTATATAATGGATCACGTTGATGGTTTTCCGTATATTAAACCATCCCTGCATGCCTGGGATGAAGCCTACTTGATCATGGTGGATGATTGTTTTGATGTGCTCTTGAATTCGGTTTGCCAGAATTTTATTGAGTATTTTTGCGTCGATATTCATAAGGGAAATTGGTCTGAAGTTCTCTTTCTTTGTTGTGTCTTTGTGTGGTTTAGGTATAAGAGTAATTGTGGCTTCGTAGAAGGAATTCGGTAGGGCTCCATCTGTTTCAATTTTGTGGAATAGTTTGGATAATATTGGTATGAGGTCTTCTATGAAGGTTTGATAGAATTCTGCACTAAACCCGTCTGGACCTGGGCTCTTTTTGGTTGGGAGACCTTTAATGACTGCTTCTATTTCCTTAGGAGTTATGGGGTTGTTTAACTGGTTTATCTGTTCCTGATTTAACTTCGATACCTGGTATCTGTCTAGGAAATTGTCCATTTCCTGAAGATTTTCAAATTTTGTTGAATATAGGTTTTTATAGTAAGATCTGATGATTTTTTGAATTTCCTCCGAATCTGTAGTTATGTCTCCCTTTTCATTTCTGATTTTGTTAATTTGGACACACTCTCTGTGTCCTCTCGTTAGTCTGGCTAAGGGTTTATCTATCTTGTTGATTTTCTCAAAGAACCAACTTTTGGTTCTGTTGATTCTTTCTATGGTCCTTTTTGTTTCTACTTGGTTGATTTCAGCTCTGAGTTTGATTATTTCCTGCCTTCTACTCCTCCTGGGTGTATTTGCTTCTTTTTGTTCTAGAGCTTTTAGGTGTGCTGTCAAGCTGCTGACATATGCTCTTTCCTGTTTCTTTCTGCAGGCACTCAGCGCTATGAGTTTTCCTCTTAGCACAGCTTTCATTGTGTCCCATAAGTTTGAGTATGTTGTATCTTCATTTTCATTAAATTCTAAAAAGTTTTTAATTTCTTTCTTTATTTCTTCCTTGACCAGGTTATCATTGAGTAGAGCATTGTTCAATTTCCACGTATATGTGGGCATTCTTCCCTTATTGTTATTGAAGACCAGTTTTAGGCCGTGGTGGTCCGATAGCACGCATGGGATTATTTCTATCTTTCTGTACCTGTTGAGGCCCGTTTTTTGACCAATTATATGGTCAATTTTGGAGAAAGTACCATGAGGAGCTGAGAAGAAGGTATATCCTTTTGCTTTAGGATAGAATGTTCTATAAATATCCGTTAAGTCCATTTGGCTCATGACTTCTCTTAGTCTGTCTACATCACTGTTTAATTTCTGTTTCCCTGATCTGTCCATTGATGAGAGTGGGGTGTTGAAATCTCCCACTATTATTGTGTGAGGTGCAATGTGTGTTTTGAGCTTTAGTAAGGTTTCTTTTACATATGTAGGTGCCCTTGTATTTGGGGCATAGATATTTAGGATTGAGAGTTCATCTTGGTTGATTTTTCCTTTGATGAATATGAAGTGTCCTTCCTTATCTTTTTTGATGACTTTTAGTTGGAAATTGATTTTATTTGATATTAGAATGGCTACTCCAGCTTGCTTCTTCTGACCATTTGCTTGGAAAGTTGTTTTCCAGCCTTTCACTCTGAGGTAGTGTCTGTCTTTGTCTCTGAGGTGTGTTTCCTGTAGGCAGCAGAATGCAGGGTCCTCGTTGCGTATCCAGTTTGTTAATCTATGTCTTTTTATTGGGGAGTTGAGGCCATTGATATTGAGAGATATTAAGGAATAGTGATTATTGCTTCCCGTTATATTCATATTTGATGTGAGGTTATGTTTGTGTGCTTTCATTCTCTTTGTTTTGTTGCCAAGACGATTAGTTTCTTGCTTCTTCTATGGTATAGCTTGCCTCCTTATGTTGGGCTTTACCATTTATTATCCTTTGTAGTGCTGGATTTGTGGAAAGATATTGTGTAAATTTGGTTTTGTCATGGAATATCTTGGTTTCTCCATCAATGTTAATTGAGAGTTTTGCTGGATACAGTAATCTGGGCTGGCATTTGTGTTCTCTTAGGGTCTGTATAACATCAGTCCAGGATCTTCTGGCCTTCATAGTTTCTGGCGAGAAGTCTGGTGTGATTCTGATAGGTCTCCCTTTATATGTTACTTGACCTTTTTCCCTTACTGCTTTTAATATTCTTTCTTTATTTTGTGCGTTTGGTGTTTTGACAATTATGTGACGGGAGGTGTTTCTTTTCTGGTCCAATCTATTTGGAGTTCTGTAGGCTTCCTGTATGTCTATGGGTATCTCTTTTTTTAGGTTAGGGAAGTTTTCTTCTATGATTTTGTTGAAGATATTTACTGGTCCTTTGAGCTGGGAGTCTTCACTCTCTTCTATACCTATTATCCTTAGGTTTGATCTTCTCATTGAGTCCTGGATTTCCTGTATGTTTTGGAACAGTAGCTTTTTCCGCTTTACATTATCTTTGACAGTTGAGTCAATGATTTCTATGGAATCTTCTGCTCCTGAGATTCTCTCTTCCATCTCTTGTATTCTGTTGGTGAAGCTTGTATCTACAGCTCCTTGTCTCTTCTTTTGATTTTCTATATCCAGGGTTGTTTCCATGTGTTCTTTCTTGATTGCTTCTATTTCCATTTTTAATTCCTTCAACTGTTTGATTGTGTTTTCCTGGAATTCTTTCAGGGATTTTTGCGATTCCTCTCTGTAGGCTTTTACTTGTTTATTAATGTTTTCCTGTGCTTCCCTAAGTGTGTTCAGGTCTTTCCTGAAGTCCTCCAGCATCATGATCAAATATGATTTTGAAACTAGATCTTGCTTTTCTGGTGTGTTTGGATATTCCATGTTTGTTTTGGTGGGAGAATTGGGCTCCGATGATGGCATGTAGTCTTGGTTTCTGTTGCTTGGGTTCCTGCGCTTGCCTCTCACCATCAGATTATCTCTAGTGTTACTTTGTTCTGCTATTTCTGACAGTGGCTAGACTGTCTTATAAGCCTGTGTGTCAGGAGTGCTGTATACCTGTTTTCCTCTCTTTCAGTCAGTTATGGGGACAGAGTGTTCTGCTTTCGGGCGTGTAGTTTTTCCTCTCTACAGGTCTTCAGCTGTTCCTGTGGGCCTGTGTCTTGAGTTCACCAGGCAGCTTTCTTGCAGCAGAAAATTTGGTCTTACCTGTGGTCCCGAGGCTCAGGTTTGCTCGTGGGGTGCTGTTCAGGGGCTCTCTGCAGCGGCAGCAACCAGGAAGACCTGTGCCGCCCCTTCCGGGAGCTTCAGTGCACCAGGGTTCCAGATGGTCTTTGGCTTTTTCCTCTGGCGTCCGAGATGTGTGTGCAGGGAGCAGTCTCTTCTGGTTTTCCAGGCCTGTCTGCCTCTCTGAAGGTTTAGCTCTCCCTCCCACGGGATTTGGGTGCAGAGAACTGTTTATCCGGTCTGTTTCCTTCAGGGTCCGGCGGTGTCTGTGGCAGGGGTCCTGCCGCTCCTGGGCCCTCCCCCACGGGAGCCCAGAGGCCTTATACAGTTTCCTCTTGGGCCAGGGATGTGGGCAGGGGTGAGCAGTGTTGGTGGTCTCTTCCGCTCTGCAGCCTCAGGAGTGCCCACCTGACCAGGCGGTTGGGTCTCTCTCTCACCGGGTCTGGGAGCAGAGAGCTGCTGCGGGCCGGGATCCGCGGGTGTGGGACTTCCGGTAAATACAGAACGTGCCCGGTTCTAGAGAAATTCTGCTTCCGTGTGTCCCAAGCTCACCAGGCAGCTTTCTTGCAGCAGAAAATTTGGTCTTACCTGTTGTCCCGAGGCTCAAGTTCGCTCGTGGGGTGCTGCCCAGGGGCTCTCTGCAGCGGCAGCAACCAGGAAGACCTGTGCCGCCTCTTCCGGGAGCTTCAGTGCACCAGGGTTCCAGATGGTCTTTGGCTTTTTCCTCTGGCGTCCGAGATGTGTGTGCAGGGAGCACTCTCTTCTGGTTTCCCAGGCCTGTCTGCCTCTCTGAAGGTTTAGCTCTCCCTCCCACGGGATTTGGGTGCAGAGAACTGTTTATCCGGTCTGTTTCCTTCAGGGTCCGGCGGTGTCTGTGGCAGGGGTCCTGCCGCTCCTGGGCCCTCCCCCACGGGAGCCCAGAGGCCTTATACAGTTTCCTCTTGGGCCAGGGATGTGGGCAGGGGTGAGCAGTGTTGGTGGTCTCTTCTGCTCTGCAGCCTCAGGAGTGCCCACCTGACCAGGCGGTTGGGTCTCTCTCTCACCGGGTCTGGGAGCAGAGAGCTGCTGCGGGCCGGGCCCTAATATCTATTTTATGTCCTCCAATTTAGCACTTAATTTTTTAGCATTTTCTTTTTCTGTTTGTTCTGATCTCTCTTAAGGAAGTTATATGAAATTATAATTGGCACTAAAAGTAACTACTTATATGTCAATAAGCAAAACAAAATCATGTGGGATCCAAATGTATTTTGTCATTTCATTTTCCTTTTTTTAACACAAAATATTTTTATTTTTAATCTGTGTCTTTTTAAGGACTTCTGAAATATCTTCCTAAGTCTGTTAACTTTTCCTGCCATTTCTGCTTAACTGTAGATGGAGGTGCCAAGTTTCTCTGAAGCTTAGTCAGCATGTTGTGCCGGATGTTGGTTCCTGGACCCACCCCACTGCCCCACTCCTGTAGGACAATCTCTCTGCTGGGCTCTGAGTAGTTGCAGGCATGTCCCTGCATGGAAAGGCACTGGGATGCGAATTTCTCAAGATCTCCCTATCTCTCTCTCTCTCTAGAGTGCTTTCTGAACTCTTCTCTGGAACCACCCCACTACCTCTTCTGGCTCAGGCTTTTGCGGGGTCTTCATTTGGGCATATGTTGTTTTGCCATAGGCCCAGGCTGCTCAGTCCTTCTCCCTTGCTTGGGAAATGCACTAATTCTCCTCTTCATTGTCTATTAAAACAAACCATCTTTGCCTGGCTAGGAAATTGCTCTGGATGGAGTGTCTTCCCTATTTGCTGCCCAGGGCTTTATTCAGACTGTAAGCCTGTATTCTATGTACCCTTATGTTGGATGCTGTTTATATCCACGGGCATTTCCACCCTCATCCCAGTTCTAGAATAATGACTCAGAGACTTATTATTTATTAATTAAATGCCCAAGTCTTAAGCTAGGCCTGTTCCTACGATCCTGAAGCTTATATTAACCTATTTATACTAGACTGTGTCTGCCACATAACTAGCTAACCCTCTTCTGTTTTACAGGTCCACCTTCCTCCAAGAGCTGGCAGGGAAACCTCACCCTCTTGATTCTCCCCGAGTTCCACTCTCACTGCTGACTGTCCCACCTTCTAACCCTGCCTCAGCTTATTGCTCATCAGATTTTTCATTTCAGGATCATGTGTGTTTATTATTAGTATGTACATATTTAACTTTCCCTTTTTTTCTTTTGAAACATGTTCTTGACATGTAGCGTAGGCAAGCCTTGAATGTGAACTCCTACTGCAGTCTGCCAAGTGCTGAGATTGCAGTCACTAGTGCTTGTGCTTCTACATAGCATATAAGACGTTATCTTTACAACACACACCTTTAAATCTTCCTCATCACTCTTTGCCACTTCTATCTCTATTTCCTTCCATGTCCAGGTAAAACTGCTGCTTTCTCTTCTAAATACCATTATTTCACAGGCAGTCACTCAAAAATCAATCCAGTTTTCTTTATTTTATGACACTGTTTACTTTCCTTTCTAGCTCTTATATGTCAACATCTGGTAGTTAAGAAGCAGAAGTTGTTGACATACCTTTTCTTGAGATCTATATCATTCCACGGCTTTCTCAGAGGCTCCAAAGATAGGACAAGCTGAACCTAGCTCTGTGTGCTTGCCTCCAGTTGGATTTGGCAAGTATTCTGGTCTGCATCCTGGACCTTGGAGGAATAAACATTTTGTGTCTTCTGAATTAGCTTTCTCCCTTTGTGGAGACTGGAGTTATCCATCTGAAGGTTGATATATGCTTGAGATAACCTGTATTCCTATGTGAAACTTTGGGCAATGTTCTAACTCCTTCCCATTTTATCATAAAGTCTACTCACTCTATCGTACAAGACACAGTAAATCTTAATCTGTATGCTTGGAATAAAATGGCTTCTCTAAGAATTTCCAACATCAGCTTTTAATTTTTCTATCATCTGACCCTCCCTATTAGGACCATGTCTTGAAGAACCAACAAGCTTCTGGTACATATCACATTTAATCTGTGGCACTCTGAAGGAAGCACTTAATAATTTAACTCAAGTCTTCTTTTTAAATTATATTTTTCATATGTTCTTGACTTACCTTACTGAAAGCATTGCCTTTCAATGGGGTGTCCCCTCCTCAATGGACTAAAACGCTTTCTTTAAATATAGCAATCAGTGTTCCCACCTTAAGTGTAGTGAACAAAGTGTAACACCTTTCTGTCAGTTTAATTTGTACAATTTGTTCTTTCCAGAAACTTTGATCACTATTCTCAACTTTCCTATACCCTGTCAACTTTTTAAAGTGGTTCTGGTTCTATTTTCAAACAGAACAAAGCTTTGTGGAAACATACTTATAGTCAGTACTTCATCACTTCAAAACATTTGACAGTCTCGTACAAAAAGGGTGTCTGGGAAGGGAGATAGGCTGGCTACATTCTCTTCTCATGAGTTGTCTTATTCTTGATCTCATGGCCAAATATAATTTCAATTTGTCTATGATTTACTCTGTTTTATGTCAAGAAGGAGGTGAACCTTTTATTTTCAAAAGCAAGGTAGAACTGTACCAGTGAATCATTAGATGCTGGAAATTTACCACACTATATGATTACAGCCCCACCTCTATGGAGATATTTGACTTGAGGGGAAAAATACTATTTGAAACTCTGTTCCATAATGCCAATAACTACAATAGTAAAATGTAGACCACCAATGATTTATATACCCCTGTGCTTTACAAGAATTGCAACTATTTTCTGTTTTCACTGCTGTGCATTCTTTACAGCCCTTTGTCGGTGTGGTTGGTCCTTGATCGTATAGTTCCAGGGCTTTTCTGGCCTACTATCTTTAATAGGGTGCAGAAGTACTAACAAAGGTCAGCAGTGATAGATTCACCTGGATCCTCTTTTAAGGAGTTCACCGAATACATATTGAGTATATACTGATTGTGTAGAGGATGGTATATATGTGTGTCTAGACACTATCTGGGCAATGAACCAAAGAAAGACATCTGTGACTCCCATGGTATATAAAAATCTATGACATAATATGGTCTGTAAAAATTGTGGGTATTCAAGTTTCCCTTGCAGAAACAATAGAGAGGAAAGGCCATCTGTGATGTGGGTTTTAGAAGGTCTATGGCAATATAAAAATGGAGGACAAAGAAAAGAAATGCCATTCTGTGTGTCTCTCAGGACTGGTGACAAGTCTCAGCTTAACTGGATTTGTGAATGTGTTGTTTGTCTCTGTTTTCTTCTTTATCAGTTTGCTAATTCTCAGACTTGCTGAGTATTCCTACCCATTGATGTGTGGTCAAGGGGGGATTTATAAAGAAATCATATGTGTAAAGTATCTGCCACAATTATACTCCACACGCAATTTGATACTGTGTTCTATTCCTTCTGTCATGGTGATCATCAGTACAAATTTTGTTTACTTTTGAAGAAGAACTTTAGCTATTACCTAAAAGATAGCAAGAACCAACAAAGAAATTTGTGATTTTATTCAGTAAGGACTCATGCTGAGAGCAAGAACATACAGAAGGGGTAGGAAGAGAACCAGGCCCTCTACCATAGTGTGGGAAAGGGCAAGTTACTATTATATGCCTACATGTTGGAATATTTATTTGCTAAAAAGAGAGATAAGTCTCCTTGTCTGTCATCTCCCCCATGTTCTTAATCTCTTCAAATTGTTTCAAATAAACTCTGAGCTTATATGGTGAGTAGGATATAAAAGTGTATCTTTGGGGGAGCAATTTCATCACTGATATTAGTTAAAATGAACTGGACTCTTTTGAGGTGTAGTGCAAAATGGTCCTTTTGACAATTGACAGCTTGAAGTTGGTGATTTCAATCACATCTACTAACATTTTATAATTCTGAAAAAAACCACCCAATACATTTGACAGACTTTGCTTTATTAAACATTTTTCTTTTAAACATATAGTGATGATTTTGAAGAAAATTTCATATATAATAAAGATTAACTTTGTATATGAGACATGAAGGCATAATTATTTAACAATCACTAAAATATGTACATATGCTAACATGAAACTTTGTGTTTATTGATTGACGTTTGGGATTTCAAATGCTACTGTCAAAAATATGATTGTATTTGTCTCTCCTACTTCTGTTCCCAGACTAGCCCAGGCTACAAGATATTCTGAAGCCACTATTTGGGAAAGGAAAGTTGGTAACATGGAACTAGATTTATTAACAATCTAGTATTTTAGGAAGACAGATCTCAAAATGCCATCTCAGTTAATTAAGGGCACAAAGGGCTCTTATACATGGGGAAGTGGGTTGTAATAAGACTGTGGAAAGCAGGGTTAAGGGTACATTCTGAGTGTGGTCTTCTTCCCTCTTGCATGTCTTTGTTTTCCTCCCTTTGACTTGTATGTTACAAGGTAAACCACACAGAAATGTAGATGCTAGATCAGAGCTGACAGAATGAACTAAAGACCATGAAGGAAGATTATGTATAACTACAATACACTAACTAATTAGGTGAAACTTCTCTTTAGAATTGACAGTGTTAGGTAAAAGAGAAGGGATATTTAAAGTGACTTGAAAACACATCAGAGAGAAAACAAACTTAATAGTACCAAAATCAGCCCCTCAGAGGAGTGGCCCTCTATTATTAAACCATATCTTTATATTTTTATTAACTCTAGTTTATATATTTGAAATTTTCAAATACAATGTTATGATATTCTAAAGAAGTCTGACAAATATTCCACTCCCTTCCCTAAAGACTTTACATGAATACTGGTCTTATTTTGCATATTTTCAAGGCATCTATGCATCTTTTTAATTTAAAACAAATGTGTTAATAGAACAAACAGAAAATTTTCATGGTTTAAATTATGAAAATTATTTTTGCATGTTAAAACACAAAATTAAATGAGTCACAAAGCATGAAGATACAGCATTAAATATCTTATAAGCAAGAAAGAAGCAGCAAGTCAGTCGTTATTCTTAGGAGTGTATGTGTCCTTTTGATTTGTCTGTCTAGGATTATTTGTTCCTTGGGTTTTCTTGAGCATGTCGCACATTTTTAAGATGAAGCTGTCCTTCTAGTGTCTTTTATAGGGCTGGAAGACTTACAAGAAAAGAAACTATGGCAGAAAGAAGATGGAAAGCTCAAGGAGTTATGTGGGGGTGAGAGGAAAATGTTCAGTACCCCAAATATGTGGAGTGGTTGAATTGTTCTTTGAGAGTAGGAATGTTGAAGAGTATCTGATAAATTGCAAGTCTGTCTGTATCCCATGTCTGCACATTTTAAATTATATTTGGAGGCTCAAATCACTGCAGTTTACAAATAAAGATTAAGTTGCATTGTGGTTTCCTCTAAATATCTAGAAACAAATTTTACCCAGAACTTTATGTGATCTGATCATCTCTGTCAGAACCCCCCATAAGAATTTCTTACCAGAATAATAGGAGAAGAAGAAGAATGTCATATCAGAGGTCCAAAAAGTATTTAGCAAATTTTCCACTCATAGATGAGGGATTCCTGTGAAAAATGAGATATAAAGAGTGTCAGAGCCAAAGGGGATGGAGGACACCAAGAAATCCAACCTCTCTAAATAACAAGTTTGATTCGCATTTGAATTCACTGAGACTAAGGCAGCACGCATAGAACATGAAAGATTCTTCAGCAGATAGGTACCTAGAGTTAAACAGGAGGTAGACACAAGCCCCCATTCCTAACCTTAAAGCAATCACCGATAGATAACCACTTGCAAATGAAAATTTACTAGAGAATCAAACTATTCTTAAGGGTAGACGACCTCCACAGCAGTAGATAGCCAACAGGAAATGAATGCGAGGATATCTTTGGATACATCTTTATCTCATAATGTCCTGTCAGAACTACAGCAGTTCTTTTCATTTCTTAAAAACACTTTTCTTAGTATTTTTATTTATATATATTTTCTTCTATTTCTACCATATATATGTATATACATATATATATATATATATATATATATATATATATATATATATATGTGGTGTCTTCCACTTTACCGTTTATCTGTTACTATAGTGTTCCTAAATTTTGAGAACGGGTATGGCTCCCTTCCTTGCACCTGTCATGGGCTGTCTTCCTTATGCTTTTGTTCTCTGTTGTTTTGTTTGGTTTGGTTTTTGTCCTATTGCAACCTTCATGTATCAGTCTTTGTTTTATCTTATTATATGATATATTATTTTATTATTTTTCCTTTGAAACCTGCTTGTTTTCTAATGAGAGACAGAAAGGGCGTTGTTCTGGATGAAAGTGGAGGTAGGAAAAAACTGGAAGAAGTAGAGGTAGGGGAAACTATAATCAGTATAAATCATGTAAAGGAAAAACCTATTTTCAATAAAAGAAAAAAGATATTATGAAAAATGAATTTAAAAATGCTACAAGCAGAGCCAAAGCTGTCAGGTACTAGAACAACAACACATGCAGATGCTCTGACTACCAGAGATTTGGACCAGCTCCTGGCCTTAGAAGTTGGAAGAGACTAGGCACTTGCCAAACGGCCCTGAGAAAGTTCTTTTAAACTCTTCTGTTTATAAAGATGAGGTTATTCTTTCTTCCCTACATGTAAGTTGTGCTGTTCTTTTTTCCAGGCCTTTATAATCCCTATAATCTTTTTCTCCAGCGTAGTTTATAATTTGCTTTAAAGGTATATAAGAGTGAGCATAGAAATAATATAAAATTGAATTAAAGAGCAAAACTTATGTCAGAGTTTTTAGGAGAGAAGAAGAAATTTAAAGATTTGTACTCTTAATGACAAATTCTTACTTTCCTTTAATATTTAAATTTTTCATAAGTATGCACAAAGATTCACATGGAGTGCCAGGTCTCTTTCTTCATTAATCTGTTGGATTGTTTTTTAAGCCCTTCCTACCTAAGGAATGCAAAATAGAGAAGACAAATTTTTTATAAAGACTTGTACTATTTTGATTATTGGAACAGAAGATTATAATAAATGCCTCCAAAAGAACAAGCATAAGTCAGCCCTTAAAGTGTATCAAGTCACAGTAAACATGTAGTTGTATGTTACAAATTCTAATATGTAGAGCAATATAATTTAAATATTAGAGGTTAATATTAAGGGAATCACTATATCTTTGTGTATAAGATATTTCAACCACAATTCATTTTTTAATAACTGATAATCTTAGAGAGTGATCATGAGAAACCTAGGTGTGATAATCTGAGATCCAAGATTTCCACAGTAAATCAAAGATAACTATTATAGATACAAAACTACTGATTTAGCTCAAATTATCAAGAATTTAACAATCTAGGTGTTCTCAGGGAGACATTGCTTTCCACTGAAAGTGTACCTGGTAAGTTCTATAAAGTGCCCAATCTAACATATGTAAATTACCTTGGTCAGTTAAAATGTACCCCATAGATTTATAGATACTGATGTAATAATTGAGAAGTTTGTGGAAATTGTTTGCAAATGTTCTGATGTTTTTCTGTAAACATTCTTAGGCATCTACATATTAATGACAAGTTCTCAGCAATAACAAATTACATAGATAACACTCATTTTAAAAATGTAGCTTACACATCGTAATATTGGGCTGATCACTCTGAAACATAAACTGACTAACAGGCAAAGAGAAAAATTGAGTTAATGCTTTGTTTACTTATGTGTTGGTACTGGCCGTTGAACTCTCAAACTTCTTGCATAATAGGTAATAACTATAATTTAGCAATGTGCCACAAACAGGTGCTTGCACTGGTGTTGTGTTCGCTCTGTGGCCTATCTCTCCAACAGACTCAAAAAAGCAAAACAAAACAAAGCAAAACAAAAAATTAAAACAAAAACCAAAGGGCAACAACAAAAATAACCACCACCAACAACAACAAAAAAATTTTACACTGAACATCTGTACCTTCTACTTCTTTTGTGTCTCTCTGTCAGTTCTCCTCACTCGCTCTTACACACTATGCCTTTTCTTAATAATCCGATATTGTTCTCCAACAACTGGAGCAGGAGCTGCCCCTATAGCCGCTCGTTGCCTCTCTGTGGAATCTATTCCCCAACAAGGCTGCCTTATCTCTGTGAGAGAGTATGTGGGATACCCAGGGGCAGCCTACACTCTCAGAAGGGGAGGGACTCTATGAGGGGGACAATGAGGGGGCGGTGATTGAGATATAAAACAAGAAAATTAAGAAAAAAAAGGAAAACTATGTTCACTTCCTGTCAACTGGTTTCTTGCTCTTCCTCTTGACCTATCGCTGAATTTGTTTAATCTATTTACAATATTTAAGTAGAAAGCTCTTGGGTTATTAGTGTGTGCGAAGGCTGGGCCACATGACAACTAAAAAGCTGGTTTTTTTCAGTACATAATACAGTCTTGTGGTTCATAATGTGATTACATACCCTGGAAGAAAGATTGGATGATCAAATAGAAGACAGTTATAGTTAAAACCAGTAGAAATGTTTGCTTATCTTGCTCCCAGTCTTTTAGTGCACTGTGTTAACTTTTTTCGTATGGTGTTATGTTCTTTATAAGCATAACATGTTCCTAAGCATAACATTTATTGTTATTGTTATTATTATTATTACTATTTGAGAATCACTGAATTCATATAATTTTATCCTTGAAATCAGTCATACAGAGCATCTCAGAATGTAATGACTATACAAAATGCATGCACACAATTGCTTTTTGTTGGAAATAGCTTATTGAGAACAACAGTCTTATTAGTAAAAATATGTGTATATATTCAGACTCCATATTGGTAACTAAATGGATTGATGTAGGAACATATTGCAGTGCAGATTGAAGAAAGTTTAGTTTTAATAAAATAATCTTTAGAAGAAAGGCAAATAGTATTACATTGGTTATTTAAGAAAAATAAAGACATTTTATATCAATATCCTTACTTCACATGTAAGGCCATTGAGTCTTCATAAAGTTAGTATGATCTTTGTCTTTTCATCATTTAGTAACAATAACAGGCCATGAAAAAGTGATATTGATGTGTCTTTTGTTTTCATCTTAGAGTAAAAATGACACAAATATAATTACATCTGTATTTATGTGAAGAGAAAATATATTCTTTATGAAAATATAATCCTAGTCTGGCATCCATATTAATTGTCCAATCAGCGAGTGTATGACATTAGTATGAATAATATGCAAACTTAAAGTAAACTGTATTGGACTTAGTGGAGTTCATTATAGAACCTATCAGAAGAAACCATTAACAAAATCGTCATTGCTAGGGGCAATAAAGCTGTGTAGTATTATACAAAACCATAAAATTTAATTTATCTCTAAACATTGGACCTAAGCATAACTAAATTATTGAATTAAAATAAAAAGAAACTTTTTCAATGAAATGTTTCTAGAAAGTCAATATGGCCATTTTGATGCCTTGCATTTAGTGGCATTTACTCCATGCTCACTTTTTCCCTGATGCTTGAAAGTACCAAAGTCCTTAGTATCAAAGTATCAAAGTCCTATTTAGATCAATATGGGATATATTTTAGTGTGACAATGATGCCTCATTATCATTATCTATTGTGTTTTATTTTCTAGGAAACTGGTGAGAAATAGCTAGAAACAATAGAATTTTCCAAGTAATAGAATGATGAGTAGGTCAAACAAATGAAACAGTTGCTAATGTTTCAGTATTTCATCTAATGATTACAGAATTATTCTCCCATCTCATGAAACTCTATGAAATAAACTAACTACTTTCTTTGGGACAAGTTGACAAAATTGCCTTTTACATTTATCCTCAGTCTACTGCTATGTGGCAGATTTATTAAAAGTCATACAGGTTGTTGAGTTAAATCAATGCATTAACAGAAAATCAACTTTTCATTGGAATTTTAAAAACTGATGTAATTAACTTGGAACTAGTGACATTATTACATATTTTAGTTTTCTAAATATTGTATATTGCCACCTGAATATCTTTGTTTACTGGCATATATGGAATTTTATAATTTTTATAAATGATTGCTCTTCATAAGCAGGCAAATTAAATATTATATATAGTGGACACTTCATTTGTAAAATTTGTATCAATGATGAAATTTTATTTATAAAAATGCCTGCAAAATCTCTTTATGTCTTAAGTTTGTATCTGTTTCATAGACTTCTCCAGGATGCCATTTGGGAAAATAAGATCCTGGGAGAGAGTCTGAAAATGATACACGCAGAGATGAGAACAAATAGAAATAGAAACTGTACCAATAAGCCGCATGGATAGACAAATGAATCACCAATAGAGGACCAACTCATACATTCTAAGGCCTTAAGTTCCAACTGGTTCAAGGGATGACTGGTTCATGACAGTAGCTCTTTAATGTCAATCAGAGCTATAACTTACTTATGATAAGCAGTGGCAATATTAAAATATGCATTTAAATCCTCAGGCATTATTGCACTGAAGAGGAAAAATGTTGTGATGAATTACCACAAGAAGCATGATTTTGTTATCAAATATAATTTAAGTTATCCTTTGGCTGGGGTCATTGGATACCCAGGTTGCCACCCTTCATTCAGGTGTATAATGAACAATAATCCTCTATCATCTTAGGAAATCCTTCGCATTTTAGTGGATATTTATGTATGAGTAAATGAACATAAAGAACATTTTGAGCATTCCTAGGATTATTATGCTATTATTTGAAGATAATAAATGCCAATTATAATGATTATTTCCACTAATGGATGTTTTATAGACACTTTTGAAATAATGGATGTAACTTAGTATCTTTTACTTTTTTTTTTTTTGTTTTTCTGTAGTTTTGTTTTTTGATTGTATCTCTGTGTGGCGTTGGCAGGCTAGGAACTCACAATATAGGTTAGTCTGGCCTAGAACTGACTGGGACTCACCTCTTTTTACCTTCTGGGTGCTGGGGTTAAAGACCTGAGTCAACACCACACCCACCTTTCTAACGCAGTGTTTTGGTGCTTTTTCCCCCTGAAATCCTGTTTATTTATTTATTTATTTATTTATTTATTTATTTATTTATTTATTTCCTTACTCATTTATTTATTTGATATTTCAAACCTTCTTATTTTACTGTTTTTCAATCATATTTATGTCACACATATAACAGGTAATTCACAACTGCACTTAGTTTCTCTGTTTTGTTCGAAGTGTTCTCACCAAGGAAACCTATAAACATTTCCAAAAGGAAAGGACATTAAATTTCTGATCTCATCTTCTCATAGACAAACAAAAGAGTTAACCGATATCATAAAT
The DNA here is from genome assembly GCF_021556685.1 of Rattus norvegicus. Lineage (NCBI taxonomy): Eukaryota > Metazoa > Chordata > Mammalia > Rodentia > Muridae > Rattus > Rattus norvegicus. Next base: position 60,509,648 of record NC_141539.1, read on the forward strand.
GAAATGTCCAGTGAATTCTGGGGTTTTCTACTTATACTGAAGACAAAGCCTGCATTTTAGGTCAATGTTTTTACGTATACTGAATATGGTATTAAATACAATGAATTGATATGTGAAACCACCTAGTTATCTTGGTCATCTATAAACTGAAAGAAATGGAAGGAGGGGAATGGAATTGAGGGAGAAAGGGGGATGAGAAGAGAGGCAAAGAGAGGGAACATGAAAATAAAAACCTGCTAAATGAAAACACCTTCTGCTCTATACACTAACCCAGTTCAAAAGTTCATTTCTAATTTTGTGCTTTATGATTCGAAGGAACGCTGAAATAGAAATATACTGCTTTATGTCCAAAAATGATATTTCAATCTTTACCCAATTATAAACTAAATCTGCAGCTTGGTATTAGTACTTTACATGGCTAGCACAGCCAGACTGTGGAAAAATGATCATCTGGCCGGGGTATTACGAATCTAGCGAAGACTGGAGCATCGTGTGTTTTTACTTTATTATTCTGAGCTTTCACATTATGCTAAGCAGATTATTTAAATACAGTTTTGGTTAACTACAAAGGGAGACTCATAAAACAAATCTGTTTGGGGTATGTGGTTGGGTGTGGTGCTGAACAACAGCTTCATGTTTCAGCTTGAATTTTTAAGTGGGTGGTAATCTGCACCACCCACAACAGTTGTCCACAGGAGTATTCCAATGTAGTGGGAAAGCACATGAGTTCAGTTAGAGGGAGAAGCGTTTCTTATGTCTGCCTCTGCCCTCCACCTCCGCTTATAATTGCCTTCACTATTACAATAACATCCTGAAGAGATAGTGTTTTAGGTGTATCAGATTTATGAGTAAAACATAATAGTCTTTAACTCTATTCTTATTGCAATGAATTATTTAATATGACTCAAAAAATTCTGTCTATTATTGACAGGAAAAACATTTAAAAGCCTCTTGTGGGTTGGGGATTTGGCTCAGTGGTAAAGCGCTTGCCTAGGAGGCATAAGGCCCTGGGTTCGGAACCCAGCTCCGAAAAAAAAAAAAGAAAATAGAAAAGAAAACAAAACAAAACAAAAGCCTCTTGTGACTTGGACAACTGTTTAATTATGTCATTTATATTTTCAAACAAGGAAAATGAATAATCAGCTAACTTCACTTCTTTGATAAAAGAATATTAAATATGGTTTTCATGTCAATTATCAATTAAGTTATCATTGACTTTTAGTTTGTATATTATCAGTAATTTATTAAAGCATGTACGTAATAGCCAAAATCTCATACCTTAATATGGGGATTTATAATAGCCAACCCAAGACAGTGATATAGGCTAGATGATGTTATCTTCCTTAACCATCCAGCATGTATTTATCATGTCTTATGTCATATGTATGTTATCAAATTATATTTGATAATATACTTGTGTCCTTGTTCATTTTTTAGTTCAAAATGTGGCAACTTTGAACAAAATTTTTAAAGCAAAATTCACATTAATAGCAAATCAAACTAAAATATGGTGAAAAGAACACATGATTTTTTAACAATTTTTTCTTTTACTTTTGAATTCATAATATTATTCCATTATTTCTTTCATTCCTTCCCCTCTAGTAACCTTTACATATCCTGCCTTTTGTTCTCTTTTAAATTTTTGGCACCTTATTTTTATTTATTATGATTATACACCAACGCTCATATATTCCTAAAAGTAATGTGCTCAGTTTGTATAATGCTCCTCATATGTGTGGTTAGAGGCTTTAAAACTATCAAATCTTAGAACTGCAAATAAGATATTTGCACTGAAGTATATCATTATTCTGGAAGCTGGAGTGAAGAACACTGTCAAAGAATTTACTTGTTTGTCTAATTATTTATTTACACAAATCTGTAGCATCTCTGTGGGAAGCACTTGGATAGCAAATAATTAAACTTCACTTGTCTAATCTGTCTTAGAATTCATCTATTTATTTGATTCACTTTTTCTGTGACTATAGTGACTCTTTAACAGTACATTGAGAAAATTCATTACATTTACTCTTAAATTAGATTGCAATGTAAATATCTTGGGAGTTCAAGTTGTGATTGTTTTCTGATACTCATCTTTTGTGTTTTATGGAAAGCTTTGTGAGGGTTAACAGGGCTCTCAGGATGTTCTCAGACTGACTGTGCAGTGACAGTGTCCTTGGAGTCTTGGTCATCCTGCCTCCATCTTGTCAGTTCTAGGATTGTATGCACGAGCAACCACCTTATTAATATCAGGCTGGGATTGAACCCAGGACTTCGTGAGTGCTAGACAAACACTGCCAATCAAGATATCTTGTCCACACTGATATTTCATTTTTTTAAAAAAAAAAGTATAAATAGGTGGTTCCTCAGCTACTTGGTTTCTCAAATATTATGTACCTAGAGTCAAATTGTGACCTTGTGTTTCATATTATATTTACAATAAACATGTTGGGCATATTTGCTAATGAAAGGTAAGAAAAGCCTTGTGCAGTGGTATGAATGGAGGAATGCATGTTCTTCTAACAAGAATGCAGTCAGGTAGCCTGTGCTAGCTACTGGGAAAACTCGAGTTAGTGTAACATATTAGCAATTTTTAAAGCAAGGAACTAAAGGGATCTGGTCAATCAAGTAGATGAAAGGGACTAAGAAATGAGGAAGGGTTTAGGTAAAGGAAATATCTTGGGTGGCAAAGAGTGGACGTCAGAACATGGCTTGAAATACTTCACTATCCTTATCATGTAGTAGGGAAGGGATGATATGGGAGGATTAGAGTGGGAGAAGTGAGAGGAGGCCAAATAGCACTTAAGAGCTTGGACTCTATCCTAGCAGGAATTAAGCCATTAAATTAATTTAAGGAAGCATGTCCACAATCTTCCTTATTTAGTAGAAACATGTCTCTGTTATGCTATGAAAATTGAGTTTGGTACAAGGGAGAGAATAAAAAGTAATTTCTAAATACACTACTCTAATTTCTTTTCTTTGTCTTACTCAAAGTAAGACCAGTTGCTATGCAGAGACATAATTTAATTAATAAACCTGTCTACTACTTGTCTGGGTATATAAAAGCATTGAGCTTTTTAATCTCTTTCCATGAGTATGTACTCATCTTAGCCCCTTAGTGTTGTCCATCGTTAGGTCATCAGAACATGGTTCTTTAATTCTTAATGTTTTTCAGTTTCTAGACATTTTCATTTCATTCAGGGCCACCCTTAACTCAATTCTGGAAAATCTAAACATATAAAGATATATTCTTAGCAAATTCAGACCTATTCTCTTCTAATTATTCAGTTCTAGCCCAGTCTCAAATTGAAATCCCCTAGATAGACCACAGACTCGCTTATTGCCAATAACTGCTGACCCTTACAAATTCTGTCTCATAGTGCTACTCAATGGCCACCACTGCCCACACTGTCAACTACAAAATTTGAATGGTAACCATCGTTTACTCTCACATGTAGATTAACCAAAAGAATTTTATTGGTTCCCTATCAAATCTCCCATATCCCCTCTTCTCTCAGAATTGATTTGTTCTTTCGTGTTTGTTTACACTTATAAATAATCTTTTCTACATATTTACAATCAACTTCCTACACTTTTCTGGAGCCTTGTAAAACACAGGCTCTACTTAATTCTAATCACTGTTGCCTTCACCTGACCAGGTAAAATTAGACAGGCTACAAAGAGAAAGAAGGCTTGGGGAAGAAAGAGTAAGAAGATAATTTCAAAAGAAGGAAATGCAAGCTTATCCTTCACTAATCCTTAAACAATATTCGGTCAGTCCTTCTCTTGCCAGTTCTCACAGGTGTGTTACATGGTGGAAATTGCTTGTTTAGGTACTTACAGCTCCTTCTATCCTTATTTTGTTAGCTGATAGTTATATTACGTGTTGAACTGAGAAACTCAAGCAATTAAGAAAGAACATTGATAAACCATGACCCATAATTATGAACATCTGCTTATACTGCTTCTGCTTCTGTCGTTAGAAGTGCTTTGCTCTGGGAAAGGGGCTATCCCTTCCCATCTGCAGAATAATGTCCTTCCAACAGTTCTCTTTACCACATTGCCAATCATTATACACTTTTATTTATGCTGGAAATAGCATCAGTAATACATGCATCTTTGAAATTTATCCCATGACTTGTGGCCTGTTTCAGTCGAATCTCTTTATTTTGTGTCTGCCCTTCTGAATATATGAATGGCTCAACTAAATCCTGTGACTGTCATTTATTTGATCCTGACCTGCATTTCACTGTGGATTCTTTCTTCTTCCTAGGAATAGTCTTTCTTTTTGACTCTCTCAGACTCCAGATTCCCTTGACTCCTTGGCCTCATTTTATTTAGACAGTTACTGGTTGCTTCTTATCCTATATTTTGAAGTAGTTGTAAGTTTGGCTTATGCCTCGCTTCTGTCTTTGTGTTAAGCATCTTAGAAAGTTACTAGGTCCACACCTGTGGAAAGCAAAAGGCCATGCCCTCCCCATGATCCACTGACACTGCAGAACTGATGTGGCATGTCCACCAAGACAGTGGGTGTCTCAAGAGCCCCATGCCTTTAATGGAGTCAGTCTTCATTACACTCATGGGAAAATCAACACATAAAATCTGTTCCCTAAGAGTTTCCTCATTCCGTTACACCTACCCAAATGTTGTAGTCATACAGAGGCTTCTCTTTCTCACAGTTATATGAAGCTTATCCAGAAGTCCTGTAGATGTTATCTTCAGAATACCAACAAGGTCCCGTGCCCTATTACATCACGTAACTACTCATTCTGTTTTAAGCCATCATCCTTTCTCATTGGGGTTATTGTGATCATCTACATGGCCTCCATCAGTAGTTTTTATTCCCTTCAGCTTATCTTCATCATAATATATAATATGTGGCTGTTTTAAGGTTGTTAGACCCACTTCGCTCAAAGCACTCAGTTTTTGTTTCTCTCAAACCTAGAAGTATTTAATGTTGCTAATACATCTTATAAAGCTCTTATTTTTATTTCTATTACTCTCCTGTTACTCATTCTGCTGCAGATGTGTTATCTCCTTCCTTGCCCTACAACTTTCTACTGCCCCCCTCCTGGGGGTTTTTCACTAGACACCCCCTCTTGTTCAAATATCCTTCCCTCTGAGAGCCAGATGTCATAAAAGCAAGTTATTAATGGGAACTACTTAAATATATTAGCTGCTTGTTGCCTAAGAGTATCATCAAAGTCTGACAGCTTACAGTAATACACTATTTTTGACAGTTTCAATGAGTCAAGTATCCAAAAATGGATGAAATGTTGCCAGTATCAGCCATCTGAGGCTTGAATGGAGAAAAGTCTAATTCTTGTCACACACTTGTCAGCAGCTTTCAGTTCCTCAGGAGACACTGGATTAAGAGCTGATTCTTGGCTGGAGTCTTCCCATAATTCCTTTCCACTGAGTCTAACATGATGACTTTCTTCCATAAGACCAGAATTGAAAGGACAGCCTATGAGATAGCATAATGGAATAACAGCCCATAGTCTTTACAATGCCCTAATTGTTCTAAGTAAGTCACAGGTGCCAGCCCTCAACGCCTTCCCCTACTGCATGAAAAATCTGTTAATTTCTTTTAAAATCCTGGCAATGTATCTCTGAAAAAGTCTAAATATGGCTCTAACTTTAAGAGGAATTCTACTTGGTGTCTTAATACTATGACTGACAAATTCCACCAGAATGTGGCGGTTAATGAGTGAAGTATAACTGATAATGATATCACATTTTGAGTTATTCTGAATGCCATAAGCTTTATCAATAGCGTGGACCCATGCCTATTGGAGGAATGGTGCAGTTATACTAAGTAATTTGTGTCAATGATGTATAAAGTTGTAGGCAGAGCTGTGCTGGCCAGCTGTGCTTTGGCCAGAGAAACAAAAACAAAATACTTTGAGCAAAGGAAGCCTAATCCTGGCCCTGTAGACTTAATTTCATGATACATACAATAGGTATCTTCTACCTGACTGTTCGTAGACGTCCCCTGGGAAGAATTTATGACTGTGTGTCTTGGCAAACTGTACTGGTTGGATGGAATATTAAACTCAAAGTTTGGTAGGGACTAAAAGGTATCTAAGGTAGACTGTACTTATTGTCTGCCTCATTTTTCTTAAGTCCCACAAAGAAAGGACTTGCTAATTTTTGCTCCCTACTAGTATTGAAACAGTTGCCCCTAAGGGACAGTGACTATCTTCTGCATCACCACTGTTCAATATCTGACTCTTACTTAGTCTTTCATCACACATGGGAAATAGCTGCATGAAATTCTGTTAGTTTTAGCAAACCAGTTTTTTTTCTTTTCTTGTTTGATACTTGATGGGCATAAGCTCGCAGTCTCTGATTAAGTTCAAAATCCAAATCTCTGTGAGAGAAAATTCAATTGGTTAATATTCTGTCAACCATTTATTTCTGAATGTCATCTTTAAGCAAGAAGCAGGAACATTAGTAAAAGCATTGCTGATGAGAACAGCAAAGGACTATCTTCAAGAGAGAGACAATGGTGACCGTTGGAAAAGTTAATATTCTTATTGTTTTAACAAATGTCATATTAATACATGAAACAGTCCCTGAATTAAAAATACATAAGCATATGTGCTAGCAAGCACACAGAACCAACTTTGTATGTTAAAATATAGACAGTAGCTCCATTATTCTGTTGTTCTCTCACTCTCTTCCCCTCTTCCCCCTTTGTCCCTTCCCTCCCCATTCCCTCCCCTTTTTCTTCACAGGCTCATGACCAGCTTCTCTCTCTCTCTCTCTCCCTTTCTCTCTCTCTCTCTCTCTCTCTCTCTCTCTCTCTCTCTCTCTCTCCCTCTCCCTCTTCCTCTCCCTCTCTCTCTCTGCTGCTACTATCCTCCTAATTCCCCTCCCATGCCCCAAATAAACTCTATTCTATACTAAAAACAATTAAGATTAATTTTTTCACTTACTTAACCCTCTGTGCTACATATGTTTGACTTTGACCTTGCAACTTAATTCACACTGGAATCTTTATAAATATTTATGTTATTGTCTAATATTTCTCAAACCTTAGATTTTTTTGTCTGAATATCAACAACATAGACATCTGTGTGTGAGAGAGAAAGACATGAACACCTACATGCACATAGAGGCAGAGGGGGAGGTGAAGGGAGGAGGTAGGAAGGAGAGAAAAAGGAGAATGAGAGAAAAAGAGAGAGACTTAACTTGTATTTAGGGTCATTTCCTTCTGAACTTTCTATTTACTGGAATATATTACCAGTATATACAAAAAAATCATCAGATAGTCTGCACAATGTTTGGATCCTACTGGACTTTAGTTCCCTTTGCTATAAAGAAAACCATTAATTTTCATATTTAACATATATATTAGTATTTTGTTGATTAATCTTTCATGTCTATGAATCTTCTTTTTCTAAAAAGAAAACCTAGCTACTTTTTGAGTAGTTTAAAGTTCTCTAGGCAGTGGGATAATCAATATGTGACTTTTTAAAACTAATTTTATAACTTAAAATAATTAAATTCTGATGTTTTACAAGAATACTTCAGAGATATTATTCCTCCAGGGATTACCAGGTTAGCTTAGGTTGCCAGCAAATATGAATATTGCCCTTTGTTAATAATTTTACAAATTGTGGTAACAGCACAATTATATGAAATTGTTGAAAACTTCAACGACAATTACATAAAGATTGAGGACAAACACATGAGTAGTTTATAATCTCTTGTTCACTAGAGTTCAATAAATACAGACAGATGCAACCTTGTAAAAGCTGATTTATCAAAAGATGTTTTCTAAGTCGAGATTTAAAATATGCCTTGGAAAATTTTCTAAGAGAATTTTGCAAGACTAAAGTTCTCAAGCTACATTTAAGGACCATTAAGCCCCATGATATTAGGTCATAATTCCTTCCTGATTCCACATCTGGGAAAATGTTTGGAGAGAAGGGAGAATCCTCCCTGTTCCTAGACATGAGTATAAGCTTATGAAATGTTGAAAAATAGATATATTTTATCTCTCACAACCTAGTACCTCCTAATACCCTCTTCTCATCAGTGTAACTCCTTTTTATAAATATCCTGTCATTATAACAACCTAAGCCAATTTTGCATCAGCATAGAAGCAGTCTTGGGAACATACAAGCCCTACCAGAACTAAAAGAACTTAGCACAGTGCCACACTATACTTAAGTGACCCCAAAGAGTCCACCACAGAACTCCTAACAACTTCAGCAAAGTGGATATAAAATTAACTCAAACAAATCAGTAGCCTTCCTCTACTCAAAGGATAGACAGGCTTAGAAAGAAATTAGGGAAACAACACTCTTTACAATAGTCACAAATAACATAAAATACCTTGGTGTGACTCTAACCAAGCAAGTGAAAAATCTGTATGACAAGAATGTCAAGTCTCTGAAGAAAGAACTCAAAGAAGATGTCAGAAGACACGGGAGGGCCCAGGAGCAGCAGGACCCCTGTGCCTGAGATACCACCGGAACCTGAAGGGACAGAACAGATAAACAGTTCTCTGCACCCAAATCCCGTGGGAGGGAGAGCTAAACCTTCAGAGAGGCAGACACGCCTGGCAAACCAGAAGAGACTACACTCTGCACACATGTCTGACGCCAGAGGAAAACACCAAACGCCATCTGGAACCCTGGTGCACAGAGGCTCCTGGAAACGGCGGCGCAGATCTTCCTGGTTGCTGCCGCCACAGAGAGCTCGTAGGCAGCACCCCACGAGCAAACTTGAGCCTCGGGACCACAGGTAAGACCAACTTTCCTGCTGCAAGTGACCTGCTGGTGAACACCAGACACAGGCCCACAGGAACAGCTGCAGACCTGTAGATAGGAAAAACTACACACCCGAAAGCAGAACACTCTGTCCCCATAACTGGCTAAAAGAAAACAGGAAAACAGGTCTAAAGCAATCCTGAGACACAGGCTTATAGGACAGTCTAGCCACTGTCAGAAATAGCAGAACAAAGTAACACTAGAGATAATCTGATGGTGAGAGGCAAGCGCAGGAACCCAAGCAACAGAAACCAAGACTACATGGCATCATCGGAGCCCAATTCTCCCACCAAAGCAAACACGGAATATCCAAACAGACCAGAAAAGCAAGATGTAGTTTCAAAATCATATTTGATCATGATGCTGGAGGACTTCAAGAAAGACGTGAAGAACTCCCTTAGAGAACAAGTAGAAGCCTACAGAGAGGAATCACAAAAATCCCTGAAAGACTTCCAGGAAATCATAAATAAACAAGTAAAAGCCCATAGAGAGGAGTCACAAAAATCCCTGAAAGAATTCCAGGAAATCATAGATAAACAAGTAGAAGCCCATAGAGAGGAACCACAAAAATCCCTGAAAGAATTCCAGGAAAACACAATCAAACAGTTGAAGGAATTAAAAATGGAAATAGAAACAATCAAGGAAGAACACATGGAAACAACCCTGGATATAGAAAACCAAAACAAGAGACAAGGAGCTGTAGATACGAGCTTCACCAACAGAATACAAGAGATGGAAAAGAGAATCTCAGGAGCAGAAGATTCCATAGAAATCATTGACTCAACTGTCAAAGATAATGTAAAGCAGAAAAAGCTACTGGTCCAAAACATACAGGAAATCCAGAACTCAATGAGAAGATCAAACCTAAGGATAATAGGTATAGAAGAGAGTGAAGACTCCCTTATCAAAGGATCAGTAAATATCTTCAACAAAATCATAGAAGGAAATTTCCCTAACCTAAAAAAAAAAAAAAGAGACACCCATAGGCATACAAGAAGCCTACAGAACTCCAAATAGATTGGACCAGAAAAGAAACACCTCCCGTCACATAATAGTCAAAACACCAAACACACAAAATAAAGAAAGAATATTAAAAGCAGTAAGGGAAAAAGGTCAAGTAACATATAAAGGCAGACCTATCAGAATTACACCAGACTTTTCGCCAGAAACTATGAAAGCCAGAAGATCCTGGACAGATGTCATACAGACCCTAAGAGAACAAAAATGCCAGCCCAGGTTACTGTATCCTGCAAAATTCTCAATTAACATAGATGGAGAAACCAAGATATTCCATGACAAAACCAAATTTACACAATATCTTTCTACAAATCCAGCACTACAAAGGATAATAAATGGTAAAGCCCAACATAAGGAGGCAAGCTATACCCTAGAAGAAGCAAGAAACTAATCGTCTTGGCAACAAAACAAAGAAAAGCACACAAACATAACCTCACATCCAAATATAAATATAACAGGAAGCAATAATCACTATTCCTTAATATCCCTCAACTCCCCAATAAGAAGACATAGATTAACGAACTGGATACGCAACAAGGACCCTGCATTCTGCTGCCTACAGGAAACACACCTCAGAGAAAAAGACAGACACTACCTCAGAGTGAAAGGCTGGAAAACAACTTTCCAAGCAAATGGTCAGAAGAAGCAAGCTGGAGTAGCCATTCTAATATCAAATAAAGTCAATTTTCAACTAAAATTCATCAAAAAAGGTAAGGAAGGACACTTCATATTCATCAAAGGAAAATCCACCAAGATGAACTCTCAATCCTAAATATCTATGCCCCAAATACAAGGGCACCTACATACGTGAAAGAAACCTTACTAAAGCTCAAAACACATATTGCACCTCACACAATAATAGTAGGAGACTTCAACACCCCACTCTCATCAATGGACAGATAATGGAAACAGAAATTAAACAGAGATGTAGACAGACTAAGAGAAGTCATGAGCCAAATGGACTTAACAGATATTTATAGAACATTCTACCCAAAAGCAAAAGGATATTGCTTCTTCTCAGCTCCTCATGGTACTTTCTCCAAAATTGACCATATAATTGGTCAAAAAACGGGCCTCAACAGGTACAGAAAGATAGAAATTATCCCCTGCGTGCTATCAGACCACCACGGCCTAAAACTGGTCTTCAATAACAATAAGGGAAAAATGCCCTCATATACGTGGAAATTGAACAATGCTCTACTCAATGATAACCTGGTCAAGGAAGAAATAAAGAAAGAAATTAAAGACTTTTTAGAATTTAATGAAAATGAAGGTAAAACATACCCAAACTTATGGGACACAATGAAAGCTGTGCTAAGAGGAAAACTCATAGCGCTGAGTGCCTGCAGAAAGAAACAGGAAAGAGCATAAGTCAGCAGCTTGACAGCACACCTGAAATCTCTAGAACAAAAAGAAGCAAATACACCCAGGAGGAATAGAAGGCAGGAAATAAACTCAGAGCTGAAATCAACCAAGTAGAAACAAAAAGGACCATAGAAAGAATCAACAGAACCAAAAGTTGGTTCTTTGAGAAAATCAACAAGATAGATAAACCCTTAGCCAGATTAACGAGAGGACACAGAGATTGTATCCAAATTAAAAAAATCAGAAATGAAAAGGGAGACATAGCTACAGATTCAGAGGAAATTCAAAAAACCATCAGATCTTACTATAAAAGCTTATATTCAACACAACTTGAAAATCTGCAGGAAATGGACAATTTCCTAGACAGATACCAGGTACCGAAGTTAAATCAGGAACAGATAAACCAGTTAAACAACCTCATAACTCCTAAGGAAATAGAAGCAGTCATTAAAGGTCTCCCAACCAAAAAGAGCCCAGGTCCAGACGGGTTTAGTGCAGAATTCTATCAGACCTTCACAGAAGACCTCGTAACAAAATATTGTTTTCCAAAATATATTTAATTATATATCCAAAAAATATTGTATATCCAAACTATTCCACAAAATTGAAACAGATGGAGCACTACCGAATTCCTTCTATGAAGCCACAATTACTCTTATACCTAAACCACACAAAGACCCAACAAAGAAAGAGAACTTCAGACCAATTTCCCTTATGAATATCGATGCAAAAATACTCAATAAAATTCTGGCAAACCCAATTCAAGAGCACATCAAACAATCATCCACCATGATCAAGTAGGCTTCATCCCAGGCATGCACGGATGGTTTAATATACGGAAAACCATCAACGTGATCCATCATATAAACAAACTGAAAGAACAGAACCACATGATCATTTCATTAGATGCTGAGAAAGCATTTGACAAAATTCAACACCCCTTCATGATAAAAGTCCTGGAAAGAATAGGAATTCAAGGCCCATACCTAAACATAGTAAAAGCCATATACAGCAAACCAGTTGCTAACATTAAACTAAATGGAGAGAAACTTGAAGCAATCCCACTAAAATCAGGGACTAGACAAGGCTGCCCACTCTCTCCCTACTTATTCAATATAGTTCTTGAAGTTCTAGCCAGAGCAATCAGACAACAAAAGGAGATCAAGGGGATACAGATCGGAAAAGAAGAGGTCAAAATATCACTATTTGCAGATGACATGATAGTATATTTAAGTGATCCCAAAAGTTCCACCAGAGAACTACTAAAGCTGATAAACAACTTCAGCAAAGTGGCTGGGTATAAAATTAACTCAAATAAATCAGTTGCCTTCCTCTATACAAAAGAGAAACAAGCCGAGAGAGAAATTAGGGAAACGACACCCTTCATAATAGACCCAAATAATATAAAGTACCTCGGTGTGACTTTAACCAAGCAAGTAAAAGATCTGTACAATAAGAACTTCAAGACACTGAGGAAAGAAATTGAAGAAGACCTCAGAAGATGGAAAGATATCCCATGCTCATGGATTGGCAGGATTAATATAGTAAAAATGGCCATTTTACCAAAAGCAATCTACAGATTCAATGCAATCCCCATCAAAATACCAATCCATTTCTTCAAAGAGTTAGACAGAACAATTTGCAAATTCATCTGGAATAACAAAAAACCCAGGATAGCTAAAGCTATTCTCAACAATAAAAGGACTTCAGGGGGAATCACTATCCCTGAACTCAAGCAGTATTACAGAGCAATAGTGATAAAAACTGCATGGTATTGGTACAGAGACAGACAGATAGACCAATGGAATAGAATTGAAGACCCAGAAATGAACCCACACACCTATGGTCACTTGATTTTTGACAAAGGAGCCAAAACCATCCAATGGAAAAAAGATAGCATTTTCAGCAAATGGTGCTGGTTCAACTGGAGGGCAACATGTAGAAGAATGCAGATCGATCCATGCTTATCACCCTGTACAAAGCTTAAGTCGAAGTGGATCAAGGACCTCCACATCAAACCAGACACACTCAAACTAATAGAAGAAAAACTAGGGAAGCATCTGGAACACATGGGCACTGGAAAAAATTTCCTGAACAAAACACCAATGGCTTATGCTCTAAGATCAAGAATCGACAAATGGGATCTCATAAAACTGCAAAGCTTCTGTAAGGCAAAGGACACTGTGGTTAGGACAAAACGGCAACCAACAGATTGGGAAAAGATCTTTACCAATCCTACAACATATAGAGGCCTTATATCCAAAATATACAAAGAACTCAAGAAGTTAGACCGCAGGGAAACAAATAACCCTATTAAAAAATGGGGTTCAGAGCTAAACAAAGAATTCACAGCTGAGGAATGCCGAATGGCTGAGAAACACCTAAAGAAATGTTCAACATCTTTAGTCATAAGGGAAATGCAAATCAAAACAACCCTGAGATTTCACTTCACACCAGTGCGATTGGCTAAGATCAAAAACTCAGGTGACAGCAGATGCTGGCGAGGATGTGGAGAAAGAGGAACACTCCTCCATTGTTGGTGGGATTGCAGACTAGTAAAACCATTCTGGAAATCAGTCTGGAGGTTCCTCAGAAAATTGGACATTGAACTTCCTGAGGATCCAGCTATACCTCTCTTGGGCATATACCCAAAAGATGCCTCAACATATAAAAGAGACACGTGCTCCACTATGTTCATCGCAGCCTTATTTATAATAGCCAGAAAATGGAAAGAACCCAGATGCCCTTCAACAGAGGAATGGATTCAGAAAATGTGGTACATCTACACAATGGAATATTACTCAGCTATCAAAAACATGAAATTTATGCAAATGGTCGGAACTGGAAAATATCATCCTGAGTGAGGTAACCCAATCACAGAAAAACACACATGGTATGCACTCATTGATAAGTGGCTATTAGCCCAAATGCTTGAATTACCCTAGATGCATAGAGCACATGAAACTCAAGACGGATGATCAAAATGTGAATGCTTCACTCCTTCTTTAAAAGGGGAACAAGAATACCCCTGGCAGGGAATAGAGAGGCAAAGATTAAAACAGACACAGAAGGAACACCCATTCAGAGCCTGCCCCACATGTGGCCCACACATATACAGCCATCCAATTAGACAAGATGGATGAAGCAAAGAAGTGCAGACTGACAGGAGCCGGATGTAGACTTCTCCGGAGAGACACAGCCAGAATACAGCAAACACAGAGGCGAATGCCAGCAGCAAACCACTGAATTGAGAATAGGACCCCCGTTGTAGGAATCAGAGAAAGAACTGGAAGAGCTTGAAGGGGCTCGAGACCCCATATGTACAACAATGCCAAGCAACCAGAGCTTCCAGGGACTAAGCCACTACCTAAAGACTATACATGGACTGACCCTGGACTCTGACCTCATAGCTAGAAATGAATATCCTAGTAAGAGCACCAGTGGAAGGGGAAGCCCTGGGTCCTGCTAAGACTGAACCCCCAGTGAACTAGATTGTTGGGGGGAGGGCGGCAAGGGGGGGAGGATGGGGAGGGGAACACCCATAAAGAAGGGGAGTGGGGAGGGGGATGTTTGCCTGGAAACCGGGAAAGGAAATAACACTCGAAATGTGTATAAGAAATTAGTCAAGTTAATAAAAAAAAAAGAAGATTGAGAGATCTCCAATGCTCATAGATTGGCAAGATTAATATAATAAAAAATGGCCATCTTGCTGAAAGCAATCTACAGAATCAGTGCAATCTCCAAAATTACAACTCAATTCTTCATAGTGTTTAAAAGACCAATTTCCAAATTAATTTGCAATAACAAAAAAACTAGGACAGTGAAAACTATTCTCAACAACAAAATAACTTCTGAAAGAGTCATCATGCTTGACCTCAAGCAGTATTAGAGTAATAATGATAAAAATGCAAGGTGTTGGTACAGAAACAGGCGGGTGGATCAATACAATAGATTTAATGACCCAGAAATGAACCCACACACCTATGGTCACTTGATCTTTGACAAATGAGCAAAAACCTTTCAGTGAAAAAAAGACAGCCTTTTCAACAAATGGTATTGGTTCAACTGGAGGTCAGCATGTAGAAGAATGCAAACCAATCCATTTTATCACCTTGTACAAAGCTCAAGTCCAAGTGGATCAAGGACCTCCACCTTAAAGCAGATACATTCAAACTAATAGAAGAGAAAGTTGGAAAGAGCCTCCAGCACATAGGAACAGGTGAGAATTTCTGGAACAGAACACATATGGCATATGTTCTAAATCAAGAATTGACAAATGGGACCTCATAAAATTGCAAACTTCTGTAAGGCAAAGGACACTTATATTAGGACAAAACAGCAACCAACAGATTGGGAAAAGATCTTTACAAATCCTACATCGATAGAGGGTTAATATCCAATATACACAAAGAACTCAAGAAGTTAGACTCCAGAGAATTAAATAACCTTATTAAAAATGGGTTACAGAGCTAAACAAAGAATTCTCAATTGAGGATTATTGAATGTCAAAGAAGCACCTAAAGAACTAGTCAACATCCTTAGTAATCAGGAAAATGCAAATCAAAACAGCCCTGAGATTCCACCTCACACCACTCAGAATGACTAAGATAAAAACTCAGGTGACAGCAGATGCTGGTTAGCATGTGGAGAAAGAGGAACACTCCTCCATTGTGGGTGGGATTGTAAGCTAGTACTACCATTCTGGAAATCAGTATGCGAGTTCCTCAGAAGATTGAACATAGCACTACCAGAGGACCCAGCTATACCACTCCTGGGCATATAACCAAAGATGCTCTAACATATAACAAGGACACATAGCATCCTTATTTATAATAGTCAGAAGCTGGAAACTACTCAGATGTCCCTCTACAGATTTTGGATACAGAAAATGTGGTACATTTACACAATGGCAAACTACTCAGCTATTAAAAACAATGACTTCATGAAATTCTTAGGCAAATGGATGAAACTAGAAAATATCATCCTGAGTGAGGAAACTTAGTGACAAAAGAACCCACAAGGTATGCACTCACTGATAAGTTGACATTAGCCCAAATGCTCAGAATACCCATGATACAATTTACAGCTTAAGAAGAAGGAAGAGCAAAATGTGGATTCTTCAGTCCTCAAAAGGGGGAACAAAATACTTACAGGGACTTAGAGGAAGAGAGGAGGGGGAGGTACAAAAAGGGAGCAGGATCAGGTATGAGAGGAGATACGGATGATATACAGAGGGTCAGAAATTTGAACAGAAGTGTGTAGCAATGAGGAATGGGGAATTGGGGGTAGCCACCAGCAAGTTCCAGATGCCAGGAAAGCAAGAGGCTCCCAGGACCAAATAGGGATGAGGGTAGCTGAAATGCCCAACAAAATGGAGAACTTGTAGAGGCCATAACCCGAGGTTAGGCAAGGCTCCCAGGTGGGGGTTGGGGCCACTAACTTGTCTCCAAATTTTTAACCCAGAATTGTTTCTATCTGAAGGAAGTGTGGAGTAGAGACTGAAGAAAAGGTCATCCAGAGACTGCCCCACCTGGGCATCCATCCCATATATAGACACCAAACCTGGACACTACTGTGGAGGACAAAAAGGGCTTGCTGACAGCACCCTGATATAGCTGTCCCTGAGAGGCTCTGCCAGAGCCTGGCAAATATAGATGAAGATGCTGGTAGCTTACCAATGGAGTGAGTATGGGACCTTAACTGAGGAGTTAGAGAAAGGACTGAGGAAGTAGATGGAGGCTGCAACCCCATAGAAAGAACAACATCAATCAACCAGACTCCGAGAGCTCCCAGGAACTAAATCACCAACCAAAGAGCACACATGGAGGGACCACTGGCTTCAGCAGCATATGCCCTTGTCCAACATCAATAGGGCAAGATGCCCTTGGTCCTGTTAGGGCTCAATGCCCCAGTGTAGAAGAATGCCAGGGCAGAATGGTTGGACGGAATGAGAGGGTGAATGGGGAGCACCCTGATAGGAGCAGGAAGAGGGAGGATAGGATAGGGCGTATCAATATGGGAAAGTTAAAAGAGGTTATCATTCCAAACGTTAATAAATAAAATATCCAATAAAAGAAAACAAACAACCTAAGCCTTTAGGTCACATTTTACTCAATGAAAGATGACTTTTATGTCAAGTTTCAAAATTATCTTTTATATCATCATTCATTTTGACTAAAAACAAAGGTGAGTTGGAAAACACTGATAAAATAATGAAATTTTTATGAAATTATGTGCTTCTACGGGTATCCTAACAAAAAGCAGGCACTTACTAATAAAATAGCCTGCTTTCAACTCTGGTTTTCATTTCTTGCCATTCTGCTTCTACCAGATTTTCCTCCTAGAATAGACTATATTATGGGCCAACTTCTTCATTTCTAGTCTCATTGCTCTATCCAGTCCATGACAATTTTGTTGCTATTGCATTGAATTCTGAAGAAACTTTCCAATTACTAAAGTTTGTGATCATTATTTAGACCTTCCCAAAATTTCTCTGATTATTTTAACACAGTTAAATATCAACACTTCCTTGAAGATAGTTTTCTACTCTTGCTTTCGTTGGGATACAGTGGTGAAATTATCTGTTTGGTTAGCATTCCATAATCTCTTGGTCTTATTAATGTTGGGGATTCACTTGATATTTTCAAATATTTCTTTTTAACATTGAATATAGTTAATTAATATTTATTTTTTAGAATGAGCTTTCCAGAAGGCATCCAGATGTGCCTGTTCTCAAAGAGTGATAAGTTCTAGAAGGGAAGGGGAAAAAGTGAACACTTTAACACTATCCAGCAATTGTCTTTATGTATGAAGAATTTTCAAGTTGTCCTTTAAAGTCTTCAGTAGCTCTGAACTTTACTCATTTCAAAATTCATGAACACAGAAAAAGAGAATCATGAGAGTGCTTACATGTTCATCCATCATTTTCTACCACTTCTCCAAAGTATACCCTATATTGTGGCACAGAATTAATTAATTATGCTTCATGTATTTCAGTGCTCTCAAATCCAATATCAGTATGCAAAATAAAGCACTCAAGTTAATAACATCAAAATCTAATTGAACGGTAAATTAAACAAAATATTTAAATAAATTGTGTTTTAACACATATCAACAAGATATTAGTTCCTTGATAACTTTCTTTTAGTTACTACATCTAAAAAATAAAAATAAATTCATCTGTTCCTTTAGGAAGTTGCAGCAATAGTCAATACTGGGATCTTTGATCTTCCAATGCTCCATGTTTGTATACAGGTTCTTCTTATAAATGGCAAGATTATACTTAACATATAGTTTATGACTGATCATTTCAACTTAAAAATGTTTTGAGACTATAGATACACATATCTGTATGATTAGTTGATTAGTATTTTTAACTGTTGAAAAACTATAATTTGCATTTTTCTCCATTGTTTTTCTCTAAACTGTTCATTTATTTACTTAGTAAAATATGTACTGTGAAAGATGAATATTTTGATTACTCATATAATACATCCAATATTCATTTACTATACTATATTTTTATTAACTCAAGGAATACACATTATGTTTATTGTTTATATTTTTAAACAACTAGATGCTATGTCTTCTAGAATGATTATTTCAGTGTTTATTGCCATTTGTGGTGTATGATTTTGTTATGTTAGAATTTTTACAAGGCCTTGGAAGAGGTGTTTCAGTGGTAAAGTTTGCAGCACAAGCATGAGGAACTGAGTGTAGATTCCCAGTATCAAAATAAAGAACAACATCTGTTGATGTATGTGAGAAACGCCAGTGTTGAGGAGTTGGGGAATTAGGGATTTAGGGAGGATGGATCCAGTTCCTTGAGGTTCATTAGCTACTCTTTTTCTCCTCTCTCTCTCTCTCTCTCTCTCTCTCTCTCTCTCTCTCTCTCTCTCTGTGTGTGTGTATTTATATATGAATACATGTGTATGTATTTATATATAGTATATATAGGGAGAATATCTTGTAGTATTGTGTATTTTATGGATGTATCACCTGTCAATTAGAAAACTTATGGTTTATAGAAAAGGTAGAATAAAAAGTGGGACATACGGAAGGCAGAAAGAATGCTGGGATTGACTTAGGGAAGGGTCACCAGTGAAGATGTGAGAAGACAGACGTAAGGTACCTTAGCAGATGTAATCAGAGATGCAGAATGTAGATTAGTATGAATGGGTTATTTTAAATTATTAAATGGTCAGGGAATGTACCTAGTTTTATGGCCTATGTATTTGCAAATGTTTATTTTGGTCTGAGTATTACTCTTTGAGGAAAACAGTTCATTACAAATAAACTTATGAAATATATATTTCATATATATATATGTATGGGAAATTTTTCAGTGACTCTTCTGCTAAAGAATGTGATAGACTATAGAACACAATTAAACTTTGAGCTATTGTTGATTAACCTCACTTAAATTTTAAAATCTACTTTTAAGTCATGTTTGGTACAAGATTTGAACAGATTTGTATCCCCAAAAATGCCAGTACCTAAACATCATTGAGGGAGCTAATATCACAATATCACAGAGCAAATGTGCTCACTATCTAAACAGATGCCAACTTAGTACCTAATATTCAGTTTGCATGCTTATCCATTTTACCACTGGAAGCTATTTTGTAAAACCAGAATCCTCAGAGAGCTATTGCTGAAATATGTAATCATTTTGGCATAAAACTTAATCCATAAAAATGCAGTTTGAATTACTGTGTTTCTTTATCTTTAGTAAGTGAAGGTTTGTGATGAATTGGATGATGCATTTAATATGTTTTTTAAAAGAATGCAACAGTGATGTATACTAGGAAAATGCTTTACTTTTCTGTGGTAAGACTTCACTTAATCATCATGGACAGTTTCATTGTATGTGCAATGAAGGGAATGAACAATGGAAACGTTTATGTAGTGTCTGATTGTCTAGGGATGTGATCTATGTGATGAAGACCTATTATTTAGTGCTTTGGGGATTCCCTTCTCTTCCTCTGTCATTTTTTTAAGCTCTGGTTTTTGTACTAATCCTACAGAGAGGGAAAAAAAACCAAAGCCTATGTTATGTCCATACTGGGAAATTAGCCCTGCTCTTGAGTTAAATAATATTCTTAATTAGCTAAAAAATGAAGGTGGTTAAATTGTCATGGGTAATTGGAGCAGTATTTTCTCTTTTTATTAATAAAGAAAATGATGTGTAATTTAGGGTGCTCAGGATATACATATGAAACCCTTCCGACTCATAGGCTAGTGATTCTAGGTTTTGAATATTTATGCTGTACCATACCTCTGTGATAGTGATTTATTTTTACTGAGCCTCCTGGGCTGCAGTCTGTCTTGCCAAGTTGGGGGAAGATCATAAGGAAAAGGAAGGTTGAACGCTAGTTCATTCCCTGTTGAGCTAATTAGGAATCTCAGTCTAATTTAGAAGGCTGCAAACCACAAGCTCACTTTCAGTCAAGTAGACTAGCTCAGGCTCTATTTAAAAGTTACTCCTTGTCAAAGAGGAATGTAGCAGGTTATGGTCTTGAGCCCCACATCTTATGGTAAAGCAATCTAAAAATAAACAGCAATAGACTGTGAGATATTCTTAATCTTGTAAGAAGGAAAGTGGTTGGATGGGAGGGCCACTTATCATGGGAGTCACAGACAAAAACCAAAAAGAAAAAACATGCTTAATGGGATATATCCTACAATATCCATCAATATATGTAGAAGTTTTAGTTATCAGGTGCTCACAGTGAATTTTCGTTTTGAAATTTTCATCCGATAAAATGCCCATAGTCTGGAATTTAAATTTCTTCTTACATTCATGAAAATAAAACCAATTAAAATTTTTTAAAGTTTCATTGTTTCTGGACAGTGGTTCTCAGCCTTCCTATTGCTCTGACCTCTAATACAGTTCTTCATGTTATAGTGGCCTCCATCAGTAAAATTATCTCCACTGCTATGTCTGAGCTGTAATTTTATTACTTTTGTCATTCATAACGAGAACACTTTTGGCGATAGGTATTTGCCAAAGGTTGATACCTGCTGGAGTTGGGAGCTGGGGACCTGCTGGTCACACTGCATCCATAGTTAAGAAATACATTATACCACAGTGTCAAAAGGATGGAGACATGGTGCCTGTAAGTTGCTCATTGAGCTCTACATAAAACATGCACAAAATAAAATAATTTAAATGTGATTTAAAATAGCTATTTAATAAGAAGGTATTTTTAACTTTCATCCTTGGTCCTAAATGGAACCTAATGACTAGAAACTACTACACCCCTTGAAATTCTTCAAAGCCAAATAGTTTTTGCCAATATAGACTCATGTCAGAATCTTGTTGCCCTTCCAGTTCTTTCTCTGATTCCTTCAACGGGGGTCCTATTCTCAGTTCAGTGGTTTGCTGCTGGTATTCGCCTCTGGAAACTGGGAAAGGGAATAACACTCGAAATGTATATAAGAAATACTCAAGTTAATAATAAAAAAAAAAGAATCTTGTTGCCCAAGCCATAAAACCCTAGGAGTCCCCTCTTCTTGTTTCCTAAGATACAGAAGAGTGGGTTCAAAGACAGACCACATCTCTGGGATTTTACCTATCCTAATGAGTGCTGGCTGCCATTTTTGGGGGGTGGAAATTACATCTTTTTTTATTATTGGATATTTTTATTTACATTTCAAACGTTATTCCTTTTTCTGGTTTCCCACCCATAAACCCCCTATCCCATCCCCCTCTCTTTCTTCTATAATTGTGTTCCCCCTCCCAAACCATCCCCCCTTCTCTCCCTCTCCTGATATTCCCCTGCACTGAGGTGGGGGGCAGCCTTGGCAGGACCAAGGGCTTCTCCTCCCATTGGTGCCCAAAAAGGTCATCCTCTGCTATATATGCTGTTCAAGCCATGGGTCTGTCCACATGAACTCTTTGGATAGTAGTTTAGTCCCAGAGAGCTTTGCTTGGTTGCTATTGTTGTTCTTATGGGGTTGCAAGCCCCTTCAGCTCCTTCAATTCTTACATCTTCTTACTGCACCGTGCAATCCACATAACACTGAAAACTTGTTAGAAACCAAGTCCAATTGGCGTAATGAAGGAAAATAAGTTTGCTACGTGAAATGGGAAAATATAAATTTTAAATTCTGCTTTCCCTCATTTCTGATAAGATAGACTAAAGAATTTACACTGTTTCCTTTGCTTGGGAAAAATGACATGGGTGGCATGACAAGTGAACAACGGTTAACAGATTTAACTCTTTGGTGTCTACCAGTATGTACTATAATTGTCACCAGATGGGTTTTGTTGATTTATTAAATTATTTTTGTAATAGCTAAAATTCCAGAAGTTCCCTGGAAATGTTCAAATGAAGTATAATTTAAAAGTGTATAATGCTAGTGTATCTATTAGAAACTTAGACTATGAAGATGGTATCTACATTGCACATAGAATTTATTTCATTTGAGTTTTCTTGGGACATTTAAATAAGCTAAGTTCGATCAATCTTCACTGTAAAAATTATATGCTACTGTGTGTTCTGCTGAGAATTTAAGCCCATGAGCTGGCATAAGCGGCAAATTTTTCATACGTGGCACTCTATGGGCTTGGTATATAGCGGAGTTGGGCCAAAGTTTGCTTACTGTGTACCATGTGTAAGCTAGATCCTCAGCACATTAGAAACTAATCCAACACTTAGAAGATGAAAATAAGAGGATCACAATTTCGTGGTCATCTTAGGACATAGCACAACTCTGCTACACGAGATCATGTATTAAACAGCCAAATTTTACAAAGTAGCTGAGGTAGAAAAATATGTCATAACTAGCCTAATTAGCCCTCTGCCTCTTAATTATTTCCAGATGAAAGCTGATCAGTAAGGGAAGCATGCAGAAAAATACAGATGATTAATTGCATCTAAGTTTTCCTTAGTATAAATATTTTGTAATAATATATAGAAGGTATTTGTATTAGAAGTGCATCATTATTTATAAAAGATGCAAGTTTCAGTGAATGTCCCATTTAAAAAAACCCCACATGTACATATAATCAACGTTACAAAATCAGTAGGGGTGTGTGTGTGTGTGTGTGTGTGTGTGTGTGTGTGTGTGTGTGTGTGTGTGTGGAGAGAGAGAGAGAGAGAGAGAGAGAGAGAGAATGCATATAAGCAATAATTAAAGATAAGATGATGTAATGAAGGAGTGTTAGAACATTAAATGAGTTTGAGAGGAAAAAGAGTATAGAGATGATGAAACTATAGTATTTTTTTCTCAAAAAAGAAAATTTAAAACAGAGAGAAACTGAAGGAAATGGAAAAAATGGTATTAAGCAAATTGTAATAACCAAGTGCTAATGAAATCAAATAATTTCTCTACTGTGGCTTTGCTGTTATGAGAAAACCTATTTCACCTTTTCAAAATTTCTGTTGATGCCAACATTTATTATTTCACTATAAAATAGGAAAGCAATAAATTAACATATTTTGGGGGAAATATTAGTTTTATGTGTATCAATGAATCAGTGTGGACTCAAAAAATATCCAAGTTTTACATATATTAATCAAATCTACAAGCTTTACACTTAAGGCAAAAAAATCAGTGAAGTTTCTTAAACTGATTTTTTTTCTGTAACTTAGAATGGTAGATATGTTATCTATAATGATAAGTATGCATAAGTGTACATAATAAACTCCTGGAATAGACATAAGGGTTCGAGGATAAATTGTTTATGAAATACCAGGATTAGTTTTTCAATTAACTCTATTCCTTTATTAACACTGAGTCCTCCTTTAAAATTATAGGAAAATATCAGTGTGAAAGTTTTGTGGGCAGTGTACCACTTTGAAATCAACATGTAAAATTTAATTAGTTCTCTTAAGAGATTTCTAGAACATAGCACACACATCACTTCCTCTCAGATGACTGGACTGGTAGACGTCAAATCTCCCATCCATGCAGATTACCGTGTATGGTAATGTGGTCTCCCATATTCTCTTGACAACTATAGCATGACTCTTAGCTCTGAGTACTTTACACCAGGCAATTGACTTCATATTCCATTACAGGAACACATGCATTGATGTATCTTGGACAGAATTCATAAGCAGAGAGTTGACACTTTAAGATCCACATCTGTGGGTTCCATACTGTTTTACCTTGAGTGTTATATAACTATCCCTAATAAAGATGTCACTTTGAAGAAGTGATTTCAACAAAACTAACATTTAAAGAAAATATTCTAATTTGCATTCTCTCCTGAAAGACATTGACCCACTTTCTGCGACTGTTGTTTCCATCTGAACAGTGTCCACCGCTTCCATCACTATTTGGAGACATATATCAAAGAGAGTCACACTTCCTGAACTGGAGGGTAATGACAGTCACATCAAAAAGAGATCAGGACCAAGGCATGACCCCATACATCTACCATCTCAGTACTCAAGATTCAGAGCAGGAAGATTTCCACAAAGCCTAGGCCATATTGCTCTCATAACTAGTTCAAGGCCAGATAAGGTTATATAGCCATACTTGTCTAAAGAAAGTAATTATGTAGATTAATATTTTTTATATTCATACAACTTTAAATAGAGCTTGCCAGTGATAAAAGTACTGTTGTTAAAAGAGAGGATTCTGTGATATGTTTGAACTACACATTTACAGTTATAGTTTAATTATCATATACATTTCTAAGTGTAAAATAAGTTCTGAATAACAGAATTTCTCTTCAAATTATACTACTTTTAGGTTTTTTTGAAAAATAGATGTTTAAATTTTTTCCCTTCCTAACAATATTAATTTTAATTAAAGTAATATCTTTACCTTTGTATTTTAAATTATACCTGTATTATATGAAGGTATTTTACTAATAAGAGCAACTGGAACTAGCTTCACTGAAGCAATAGCCAAGAGATTTTCAACATAGAATATTATCATGTAGAAGCTGCTGAGCAAGAGGATGCTTGGAGAGAATACATTGCCTGTTTGCTAATCATTCCTAGTAGTAACCTGACTACCAGCCCAAGAGGACTACAAAATGGAGGACCCTATTTTCTTAAGATTCACATTTCTTTTTTTTTTTTTTTTTTTTATTTATTTATTTTTTATTAACTTGAGTATTTCTTATATACATTTCGAGTGTTATTCCCTTTCCCGGTTTCCGGGCAAACATCCCCCTCCACCCTCCCCTTCCTTATGGGTGTTCCCCTCGCAACCCTCCCACCATTGCCGCCCTCCCCCCATAGACTAGTTCACTGGGGGTTCAGTCTTAGCAGGACCCAGGGCTTCCCCTTCCACTGGTGCTCTTACTAGGATATTCATTGCTACCTATGGGGTCAGAGTCCAGGGTCAGTCCATGTATAGTCTTTAGGTAGTGGCTTAGTCCCTGGAAGCTCTGGTTGCTTGGCATTGTTGTACTTTTGGGGTCTCGAGCCCCTTCAAGCTCTTCCAGTTCTTTCTCTGATTCCTTCAATAGGGGACCTATTCTCAGTTCAGTGGTTTGCTGCTGGCATTCGCCTCTGTATTTGCTGTATTCTGGCTGTGTCTCTCAGGAGCGATCTACATCCGGCTCCTGTCGGTCTGCACTTCTTTGCTTCATCCATCTAGTCCAATTGGGTGGCTGTATATGTATGGGCCACATGTGGGACA